>NC_053147.1:3307412-3932412 GCF_016808335.1 Panicum virgatum
TTAGGTGTAGTTTTCAGTGGTGCACCTTGTTTGCTTGGTTCATTGCTGTGTATCAAAGTTTTAGTTTGTTTTCCTATACTTTGTCTGAAAATGGTTATTTCTAGAACTTCTTGCTGGAAAGTGATAAAATGGCAAAACCAGTTTGGTTAGCCTTGTGTTCCTGCCTAGTTCCCATGATAATTTTCTTGGATTTGTTTAGTTTAGTTTGCATTCCTTTTCTGATTTATCTTGCTTAGAGTAGCTGAAAATTGATCTATTTATGGTTATTTTTTTAGGAAAAAGCTTTTGCTGCAAAACCAGTTTTCTTGAGTTCTTTGCATTGTCCTCTGCATGCTCAAATTATTTCATGGTTTATGCTTATTGTTTAGTTCATTCTTTAATTCGTGCATTGCATTCATGCATTTTAGTGACCGCACCGTCGGAGAACGAACCCGTGGAGCCCGCCGAGTCCGTGGAGCCTGAACCCGGAGTCCCGTTCGTGGTCGAGTCTGAAGTTAACCCAGGCAAGCAGCTAAGCATATCCCTTGTACCTATTTAATCTGATTTAGCTTAGCTATCTCACCGGGTAATGTTGGGTTATATATAATATCTATGTATTGCATTCTTGTACCTAATTTCCTGCATTACCCTTCCTTGATTTGTTATCCGTATTCTTGGCACTAGTTAATTAGTTAATTAATTAACCTGACTAGATGCTTAGCCCTGCTTAGGATACTTCTGTTGCTTGCTAGAAAGGAATGGTTTGGAGTATCACACTTACCTGTTTATCATTGATCGCACTTGAGCTGGGGCAAATAGAGTTTGGTAGTACCGAGATTCGAGCGGAATGGTAGGGCCTAGAGAATGAAGTCACATGGGCATAGTCCGCTTGGATCGATTAAGGACTGAGTGGATGCCATCGGCCTTGAGCACCTTTCCGTGCTACCACATATCCAATATAATGGAACGGATGAGCCAATTACATTCTTTGACTTGATCATTGGGGCCCGGTCCCAGATGCGTGGAACTATGTGTAGGAAAGTTTAGAGAAGTCTCCGGTGGAACTAAATCTCCACGCGCAAGCTGGGCGTACCCTCAACGGTTGAGTCTTGTTGGGAATGGTTGACGTAAGTACCCCCTTGCCCGGCGTGATCGGTTGGGTGAGTCGCATGGTCCTCGCGTCGTGTGGGTAAAGTAGTACACCCTTGTAAGGTTATAATCAATTCGAATTGCCGCGCTCTCGGATATGAGCAAGCTCTTGGTTCGCCGAATTCCTCTTAGAGAGTTTCTGTATTGTTGGTTTTGGAATCATGTCATGTCAATGATCTACTGGCTGTTATATTACTCTCTTAATCAACTAAAAGTGTTTGGGTTGGGCAAAATTAATTAATTCTGATAGGTGATAGTATAGAGAGCTAGTGCTTATACAATAATTACTTAACCTTAAAGCTTTTACTTGAGCCATTGCATGATCCTTGTATACGTAATCGCGTAAGTCTTGCGAGTACCTTTTGTACTCAGGTTGCTTTCTAAACCTAGTTGCAGGTGAACCCGAAGTGGTGTTCGGCCATTTCTACCCCGCAGATCCAAACGCGGGGGAAGAATAGGTCGTGGTGGTTGTAATGATGTCCTTGAGCAAGGCGTCATTACCTTAGTAAGTTTTTACCGTAATCGAGCTTCGCGAGAGCATGTAAATGCAATAAACTTTATGTTTCTGTTTAATATGACTTTCGTGAGCCCAAGGCTTGTAAGAGAAGTTTGAAACCCACCTATGTTGAACTTGTAATGATAAGCTGTGAACTCTGATAATATAAAACTGCTCTTTGTGGATTTTTGGCGATGTATTCGATTGTAAACGGTATGTGCATATGCTGATTCTGGGTGTATGTTGGAGCGCATACCGGGACTACCGGATTTAATATTATTTTGGATGAATGACGTGTCGGTTATTCCTGTCACTAGCTGTGGGATAACACGTGGCACGCGCTCTGGCAAGCACGTGTTAACTCTCATCTGGATGATAATGACCGACGGTTCGTTTAAAATAATATCAAATTGGACGGTTCTCACACGCTGCTGCCTCCTCCGGCTTTGATCTGAGATGGAGCCGCGCTCGCCGGCCTCGAAGTGCATGCACACCGCAAGGATGTCGAAAATGTCCAGGACGGCGGCGGGGACGTCGTGCATTGTGCCGGGCTCGGGAGCGTACCTGGCGTGCTCCTCCTCAAGGACACGAATTGGCCGCCGCGGCGGATGGGACGGCGTACAGTACGTGATCCAGGGCGTCGAGTTGATTGTGGCGGACGGAAATTTGCGGCCCTGGGAAGAAGAAATCAAATCCATCGACAAGTTCACAATTCACAAACGTCAGGTGGGAGCCTAGGACTGGGATGCAGAACTGAAGAAGCCCATATCACACTTCTGAGCTCCAGGGCTGCAGTTGCAAGTTGTTGCAGGCCTGCAGCCTCCAGGACTGAACCAACAAGCTGGGTACCTACCAGGTGCAGCTGTGGGCGAGGCCATTCTGCTCTGCCGTGGGTTAAGTGTTTCTTCATGGCAAACGATGTATCGCAAGTTCGCAACAAACATAACATACTTCTCTGTATGTTGCTCCAGCCTTGACCTTGAGGACTGAAAGCACTAGCACACAAGGATTCAGTGTACCATCCCATTAATCAGTTCTTTGCCTCCTATGTCCTAAAGCAACCTGATATACCCCTAAAAAAAAGCAACCTGATATTCGGTCAGAAGCCATCAAGTATGAATTATGCCAGATCGATGATGCTAAATGTTGTAGCAGGAAGAAGCGGCTGTTGGTGGTCTCTGTATTTGCCACTGAATAGGTAAAGGAACCGCTCGAATGGATTGTGGCTATGTGCTCGGCTCATCACACTGCTACATTGGTTTGCCTACGGGACCAGAAAAACAGTTTGAAGCATATTTCAACTATCAGTTACTATCAGCTCAAGTGGATCCAGCACAAAGCCAAGGTCTAAAATGCAGAAAAACTGGATAAGTTTTTTTTTATCAAACCAGAGACCCAGACTATGCAGACGCACCTAAAGTTCTCCGTTCCTCGATAGAAGATTCCAATCGTCGTTACCGCAAGTGTCCTACCTAATGCCGTATGTAATAATTCAAACATAGCAAAACGGAAAATACAGTAAAACAGAAGCAACGCTAAAGTTTGTGAGAAGGAAAAAAAACTGTAATTTACAGTGCTAGCTTCTGACATTTACACGCTCGCTAGCTTTCTCTTCACATGTCCTTGAGCTAAAGCCTTTGGCGCCTTCAAAATTTGCCGCGCTAATATAACTAGCTGGTTGCTAAACGCGGGCTCCGATCCTCTAAACAAGCAAACCAAGCCAGCAGCCAACCTTGTCAAAGAAAAAAAAAGAGCCAGAAGCCAAGAGGGGAACTGCAGGGAGAAAAGAAAAAAAAAAGAAAAGAAGGGACCCTTCCTAAGTAAAAAAAAAAAGTACGCACGCAGCGTCGTTTATCTAGGAGCGAGGGAGCTAGCTAGAAGGGCGCCGTGGCGACGTCCCTCTCGATGTCGATGGAACACCGCCGTCGTCGGCAACCGCGGGCGGCGCCGGCGCCTTTGCTGCCGCCGGCGCGGGCCTGCTGCTGCTTGGTGGAACCGGAGGAGCAGCCGAGGTCGACGTCGTCATCGGACGAGGAGTCGAAGGAGTTGGACTTCCTGCCGGTCACCTCCACGGACTTGAGCCCCTCGGTGAAGATCCGGATCGCCTCCTCCTCCGTCTTGGTGCTCACCACGTACAGCGCCGCCTCCTGAAAAAAAAAAGCAAAGAAAATAAACAACGTCAAATCTCACTGACTGTTCATCTTTATTACTTATATATATAATAATCTCCTTAGCGAGCTTTTTGGTTGTGCCGTTTAATCCACTTTAGTTTAGTAGTGGACACTCGAGCTGTTGTTGCTACCAAACACGTATGGGCCTACGTGTACAGTATCTACGTATGCAAAGACGTATGGCCGACGTACGTACGTAGTGGTCCCCGAAGGATAGATCCACCTACCACTTGATGTTTACGCAGCATGTACGTACTCGCGAGGTCGAGCAGCAAGAAGCGTACATATATACATACGATACGAATGGTCAGGTCATTTACGGTGTGC
This sequence comes from Panicum virgatum, assembly GCF_016808335.1. Lineage (NCBI taxonomy): Eukaryota > Viridiplantae > Streptophyta > Magnoliopsida > Poales > Poaceae > Panicum > Panicum virgatum. The sequence continues at coordinate 3,311,535 of NC_053147.1, forward strand.
AACGTGTTGGAACAGCACGCGAGTGCACATTTGTTCCCGTCACGTCTCCCTCACGTCCACGGATCGATCGACGTGTGGCCCGCCGATCGGGCGCATGGGGGTACGCTGCACGTTTAGGTCAAGCGACAGAGACCCGGCATGGACACGTAGCACGGCAATCATTGTGGGTGGTACACCCTGTGCTACACGCTCGCCTGCGTAATTAGCTTTGTTTGCTTATAGAAAAATATACTTTATTTGATCCCCTGCGACTGCTGCTAGAACGACATGAGTTTGTCGAGCCAAGGAATTAATAATAGGAAATGCTACTGCAAACACTAAAGAAGAAATTGGAGCCTCTTTGGAGTTATTTTTTGTGCATTTGTGGATGGAGAAAGTTAGTTGATAGGTGAGTCATTAGAGCAATTCCAGCAGGGTTTCTATTTAGGTGACTAAACCCATATTTTAATCATTTTGCTCAAATTTTCATCTCCAGCAGGGTCCCTACTTGGGTGACTAAAATGAGGTGGTGACTAAATTTCACCCTTTTAATTTGGTCACCCTCTACCTAGGCTACCAAAAGTAAAACTCACTATTTTTAATCTATTTAGTCGGTGCTGTTGGAGTAGAGACTACATTTGAGGTGACTAAACTTGAAAAATGAGTGACTAAAATGAGTTTTAGTCACTCAAATTTAGTCACTCCACTGGAGTTACTCTTAGAGGGAGAGATGGGGCGATGATGCAATGGTACCTAAGCACGTGGAAAGGGCTGCGGGCCCAAGTGAATAGACTTTCAGGAACAGTAGTGAGACTTCAATTTGCGGAAATTATTTTATAACTTGTATCATAGTACTTGCGAAAGGAAATATATATTTTAATAATGCTTTATAGTAAGGTCAATTTGTGCATGCGTATATGATGATTTTCGTAAGGAAAAAAGATGGGAGGACAGACGTATTGTACTAGTCAAGAAGAAAACAAGGAGGGTGGCCTTGAATTCGGATTGTTTTTGGATCAGGCATTGATATATCTGGGAATATAAATTCATGATCAAGGTAGCTAGGGACAGTAGTAGTGATCGAGAAGAGCCCATTGGACTTTGGAGGTAAAAGATCGATAGATCTTCGAGTCACAACATACACATACTCCACCATGATCGATATAAATGATGATGGTGCACGGCACGGACAGGGAGAATGCATATGCAGCTGCATGGTCGACGTACAGTAGATATGTGCAGTGCTTACCCTTGCGAACTTGATCTGGTCGAGCGTCAGCGTCTTGGGCTCCCACTCCATGGACGGCATCCGCCCCGCCGCCTCCGCCTGGTTGCTCCTCGTCGTCGTCGTTGACATCTCCAACGGCGGCGCCATGGATTCTTTCTCTGTTTACACACCGACCACTGCACCTTGCCTCTCCTCCTTTCCCGGTATATTATTATTACTCGTAATCAACACGTAAATCCCCGCGCGGCTTCGAATCGATCGATCTGCTTGGCTTGCTTCTTCCTCTCTGCTCTGCCGCCTGAAACTGCACGAGAAGCGGGAAGCCACGGCCGGGTTTATATACAAGGCCCGGGCCCGCCCGGGCAGGGGAGACCGGAGACCCGACACCCGCGACGACGTGTCCCTCCTGTACCTGTACGCGCGGGCCACGTGGCGCCGCCGGAGTGGGTCGCGGCGCGCGTCTCGGCCGGGCCGGTCGTCCGAGGTACCTGTGGCTGTGGTGCGGACTCGGCCCCGGCGGGGGACACGTGGTGGCCAGCCGCGCCGGCCAATGGCGGCCCGCCGCGTAGGCGGGTTTACTCGCGCCGGGGCGCTGGGTCCCGGGATATTGCGTGCCGGGACTCCCCACCGGCCGGCGGTTGCGGCTGCGGCTCGATCTATCGGTGGGGTTCGTTACTCCAGGCCGGCCGTGCTCCCCAGTCCCCCTGCCATGCGTTGCATGCATCCATGGACGATCCCACATGCCTGCGCCGTGCTGGGCTAGCAGCAGGCGGCCGCCGCCGCGCCGTCTGCAGACACCGGCCGGCCGCGGCCGAGATGATCGCGTGTGTACGTGGCAGGTGGCACGCCCGCCCGCTGCGGAGGATAGACACGTACCGGGTGCGTGTACGTGCATGGATGGTTCGCTAAACATCTCGGAGCAGATGCAGATCATATTATCGATCGGAGCTGCATGCATGCACTGCTCGCACGTACGCGCTTGCTGCAGTGGTGAACAATTCACATTTGCTGATCGACAGCAAGTCAAGACGGGCTTGTGCCTCTTCCAAAGTACGTGTACTGCAGCGGCCGGCAAAATCAAACCAGCGCGACACGACACACGACTGCATGCGCATCCATGGCCCGAAAGGCCGAAACGCAACGAAACGTAAACGCACGGCACGCCATCGTGGAGCGAGGACCGATCTGCGATATGGTGAGACCAGAGGGACCGATCTATCTTTGGCGCGCGCATGCAGTGGGCCATGCCCGTGCGTGCATGTGGTGGTGGGGCCACTGCACGCCCGGAGCTTGTGACGGGGAGGCGCTCCACGTCCGCGCGCGGCACGCCGCCGGCGGGAATCGCGCCCGCAGCCGCCACGTCGACCCGGCCCGCAACGGGTCTCGCTCGTCCTCATCGCTTTCGCCTCGATTCGGCTCTACACCACTCAACACGTGTGTTCGATTATTCCACGCTACGGGACACAAGTACGTACATGGATGTACACCAGCCCTGCCCCGCCCCGCCCGGCCCGTATATGTTCCACTTCTTTTTTAATTGCTACAGTAAATTTCGTCCAAATTTTTACAAGATGTAAACAAGTAAATTTCGTCCAGGTATCTATCCCGAACTCTATTGCAATTTCGTTGCTATAAGTAATGAAATTCGAGTGCATATTGCCATGCCTAGGGCCTAGGAGTGGTAATGGATCATGACCCCAATACTCTCTTCACAGTTCAACCTAACCTTAATATTTTTAGCTCAAAATTGTACTTGACCATAATATTTTTAGCTCAAAATCGTATAAAATTAGAAGTCGTCTCTTTTAGAATCCGGTCTTTTGATTATCCAGACAAAAAAATTAAAACCGTTTACCATACCAGCCGCCTGCAGGCTCTCTCCATATATATGTGTGATGATTGGGGTGGACTGGTGGAGTATTACAGTTGGTGAGACTCCCCACCATCATAAGATCTTTTCAGGAGGCGGGCAATGCAACTGATTGTACGTAGTGCGAGATGGATCGTATCGGAGTCGACTAATAATATCTTCGAGGGAGGTAACTGATTGGGAGTACTTTAGTTTGGTGAGGTCGGTCACACACTTCCACCACCACCGAGGAGTAGGGCCATGCATGGGGTACGTGTAGAGTTCGCAGCCCATTTCTGTTCGTTAATAATGCCCCGTGCAACGTTGCCTATATTCACCGCGTTCGGCAGACTGGAGCTGGAGTGGTGTGAGAGAAAAACACTATTACCTGGCTGGTGGCTGGAGCTGGAGTGGTGTGAGAGGGAATTACTATAGGGCTGGAGCCCTACCCACCAGCCGAACACAGTGATTATCTAATAAGCTTTATGTTACTACTTGTCGAATGCTATGCATGATTGAGATCCATCCTGGGTTATCACTCATCAGCTGGCCCGGCCGGCTGGTCCTCCATGCTCTTCCTATCCAAGTGACACAAAGATCATACCGATCAAGGCCTTATTCGCACGTGTCACGGTCTCCTGTTACGTTTGTGCAGCAACTAACGCATCGGTCGCTCAGCTCCATGATGGTGCAATTGTTGATAAAGCAGTAGTATGACCTGGCCAGCCGAAGCTAGGACGGATCGAGACGTGCACGTAGTACATATGTATGGATATGCTGTACGTTTCACCATATGAACTGAGGATGATATCCTCTCTGCACATCTTCTATTGTACATGCAAGTTCAGCAGAAATCCATAAGCAGGCATGAATTGCTTTATACATCAGTTGCTCCACTGCGGCCGGACAAAGGAAGGATCACAGTTTCTCACAAGAAGAAACACTCGACTTCAAGACGAATGCCCCTAACCCAACCAAAGATGCCCATCCCACACAAGGATAATTCAAGTCAGGAGCTCATCATCAAGCTCTTCTCCCCCCTACTAGTTAGGTCTTGTCGCTGGGGATATAAGGATAAAAAATATACATTACTGCCTATTTATTCTTCAGCCCTTCAGTGAGTACTTCTTTCCCGTAAACGCTGCAAATTTCGGATCATTCTTCGGTTCCTCCTTCGCTTCCTTCTCAGGCGCCTACAAAATTGATGGAAAAAATGTAAACATAATACAGCACAGCATTCCTTCTCAGGAAGCCACTAGTCATCATTTGGGTACATCCTGGCCACTGGTTACAAGATGTGTGCGTATGTTGAGATATACCAACCTTATCAGCTCGACTTCCACCCGAACCAAAGACAAGCTTTCCTGTGGTCTTACGCGACGAACCACCCTGTGACGAGCTGGCTGTTGAGGGCTGCACACCATTGGTTGCATTAGCTTGTCGCTTTGCTGGGGATGAGGCCAGCGCATCTTTACCCTTAGAAGGCTTCCCATCCAGACGCCTTCCTGAACCGGTGAAGGGGGTGAATTTTGGTTCTTCTTCAGCTGGAGGTTCTGCAGAAGAAAAAAAAAACAAAAGAATTGAAGGACCAGTGTTTCTTGTCTAATAATTACCAAATAAAAGGCATCAAGAAGGGTAATCACATCCAGTGATGTATTGAACAAGAGCATTACCTGTAGTAGGCTCTGTGTTTGCAGGAACAGCGGGTTTTACTGGCTCAGGCTCCTTATAGTCAAGTGGTGGAGCAAAGTCAACCTCACAATCAGTCTCAATAATACTTATAGCATTGGAAGGTTTTGTCTCCACTATATCAATGTAGTACTTCTTGTTATTATATGCTACCATAATGCTGTCACCTGTGGTTAGGCAAGAAAAGTTCCTCAAAGTTTTCTCCAAGCTGCAAAAATGATGCAAACAGATACATTAGTGTTCTTCAGGAATTTCATACTTGCGTTACTCAATACTCATATCATGTAATTCCAGTCAGAATACAGCAGTCATATAGGGAGGGAAGGGGTAAACAGATGTTCCCCTAGGATGAGAAATTGTTAATAAGAAAAATACTAACATTGCTTTGGGGTTTGAGATATCCAAAAAGTCTGTTGTATGAGGCTGCAACTTGACATATGTGCCCTTGGGGAGGTTCGCATTTTTTATGAACACCATATCTCCCTCTTGCAGAAGAAGATTTTGCATCATCTGATGGAGTACATCAAGTTAGCTTTATTTACATAATGATATGCAGAGAAGTGCAATAGGCGTACCCAATATGGCATGTAGATCATGCCTTCTTCTGCAATGAACTCCAGAACACCACAATGTGAAGTCCGTTCTGCTGCCGCATTGTGGACTTCAAAAAGCATAGGATACTCAATATGCAGAGATGCTGCAGAGAAACCAAACCTATTGTCAAACGAGTGCAGGAAAAATTGCTAAAAAGTTTGTAAGATGAAGAGTAGTAGTCAAATGCGCCTCACTTACCGAGACGATCAAGAGCTGATGGTGGCATAATAACTGAAAAGAAGAAAAGTAATAATCACGTAATCTTCTAATAGCAAACTGCAAACAAAATACATACAGAACTTGGAACTCATTGAACAGAGAGCATACTTTTGTCACCAGCCTCAAGTTGTGGCTGCAAAAAAAAAGAGGTAAAAGAGATATTTTAAAATATAAATTCCAAAAAAGCAAACTATAAATGTTACATTGAAAGGTTGTAATTATTCTAGCAATAGATGTTGATAGAATTTACTGCAGGATGCTATTCTAGTAAATCATAACATTACAAGCTTGACATTGTTTACAAAGGCAAGACTCAACATAAGCATGCCAACAAGTCGCTACTAAAACATGATAGAAAGATATTTTACTTGATTCGATTCAAAACTCATGTTGATTAAGGAAATATAAGTTCCTCATTCAACAATTGAATGAAAATAGGCATTAAAGCATTGATCACATTATTCACAGTCAACTATCTCACTAGTCATATGTCCCATGAAACTGGTAGAGGATGAAGTGGAAACGCATATTCAAATAGAAAATGTGGTCCCTCATCTGAAGAAGATTTACAAACCTTGTCAATGAAAGATGCTGGGTAGCAGCGATATGTCTGCTCGAAAGTGTTTCCATGGTAGCCATAGCCTTCAAAGTACTATTCATCATAAAGAAATTTATAAGGATTGAGGAAACAACATTGTGGTTCCACAACAAAAGAAATAATTAACGATTCATTATGAAAACATGCACATATGAAACAAGTCAGGAGACAGGCAACTCCTAAAGTTTTGAATATCAATAACATACATGATACATAAAAGAAACTGTAGCTTGGTTCAGATCCAAAATCAAATGCAATTATATTGGTCAAGAAATGGCAGCAAGTATCAAGGAAGAACTTTTGGGGATCTTCTGAATTCACCGCTGCACAATGCACATTAGATAGTGATGCACAATGGCAGCAAGTAGACCTTAAGGAATATCTCTTGACATTGTTTGACTTTCCAGTGCTATCAGCAAATTCCAAGTGGGAGGAGAGAGCCAATTACATGTATCCAGCTAAAGGACTTACCATTGTTTCCCCCCACGAAGGTTAACCCCTCGTGCTCCCTAGAATATGAGAAACAAAAGGAAACAAATTAAACGATGCAGACAAGGCAGAGATACAAAAGTAGGCACTCAAAGTGCCGAGCATAAATTACGGGTGCAGGAATAATTGCGCTCACACTTGTGACCAGTGTGACAATCAAAGGAAGGAAAGACAATATCAGTTAGTAAGTGTTGGTCAGTCTTCATCTTCACTGAGGCTACAAATACGCCACATCACACTAGAGAATTAACACTCATGAAGAGGAGATTACATGTTTGCAAAATGCTCATGAACATGATGACAACCAGTTATGAAAGTAGAGAAATAGGTATCCAAGGTACAGTCTTCAGCTATTTAAGCCCAATAGAATTGATAACCATGTATATCTGGATAAAGGCGCAATGCAAACTTGAAGTTCCAAATACCCATTGGCATGGTAACTGGTAAGCGTGCAACTTGAACGGACACTGAACATGTTACTTTAGCAACAGACAGTGGTATATGCACGCTTTCAGTAGCTACTGGAAAAATAATGTCATTTATTTCACTAATAACGAATTGGCAGTATATGCACGCACGCAAAGGGTCTAGATTGCTAGCACGTAAACGAACAGGAAGACAGTTGACAAGACGACGAACCCGGTCACGCGCAATTCCCTGCGATTATAGATTCTAATACAAGCGCGGTAAAGGGTGCGGGAACCGGATGGTACAAGAGCAGTCGGGCGGCCCCGGATCACACGGGGAACGGAATTGAGTGGCTTACCGAGAAATTAAATCGACAGCCGGGCACCCGGCGGATCTTGCGGGAGTTGGGGGATGCGGCGGCGGCGGAGTGGAGTCGGGGAAGAGTAGAGCGGAACCCTCCCTCTCGGTCTCTCTAGGAAGAACTGAAGAGGAGGAGGAGCTCGTGCTTGGTTCGTGGGGAGAGGGACGGGTTCCTTGTTGCCTCCGATGGAAGGAAGAGGAGGGGGGCGAATCGAATCAAGGTCGAGGAGGCCGCAACGAATAATCTAGAAGGTGAAGATGAAGGGAAGGGAACGGGCCAAGGGAGGCTCTGGTGCGCGGGTGGAGCGGGCCGCGCGCCGCCCCGCCACACGACCGTGGACTCTATCGGGCCGACGCGGGAACTTTGTGCCTCCTGGGCCACAAATGCCTTCGGCCCATGCAAGCTCCATAACGGCGATGGCGATTTACCAATGTGGGAGGGAGGGCCCATCAAGTTGGAGTCGGTAAAATTGTGGCAAGCACGGCAAAATCGTATATCTCTATCTCTACTTAATAATAAAAAAAAGACATCAAGAGGAACGAAATTTTCCTTCGTGTATCGCGGCGGTGCAACCCTCGCCGTTAATCCTCTTTCGTTCGGCCGCTAATATGCTCTGATCGTCCGATCAATTTCGTTCGGCAGCGTGGTTCGTCGGATCGCACCTTCGTTTGATCGATCCATGCGAGACAGCGTATATCTCCTGCGTGATTCCTTAATTCTCTCGTCTGATGTTCCGCAACCCGGCGCGACTGCCTTGAGCTCGCCGTCTCGCGGGTCGCGCCTCGCTGTCTCGGCCCTCGCCGCCTCCGCAGCTAGCCCTCGTCGCCGCCCTCGCGCTGTCGCTGTGCTCGCCATCTCAGGCCTCCCCATCTCGGGCCATGCCGTCGCGATCATGCTCCTCCCGCAACTGCGATGAGCTCGCCATCTCGCGCGGTCTGTCGCGCCTCGCCGTCTCGGCCCTCGCCGCCTCCGGGGCCCTCATCGCCGCCCTCCCCGCCTTCGCTGAGCTTGCTGCCTCGGGCCTCGGGCCGCGCCGTCGTGATGATGCTCCTCCCGCAGCCGTCGACGCCGCGGCCTCGCATCGCGAGACGTTTCGACCACCCCGCCCTTGCGAGCTGAGCGCCGTCGCAACCCTCGCCACCGATGCGGATGGCCTCACCGCCGCGGCGACTCATCGGGCTGTGTGCGTTCGCGACCACGAGCAGGGCGCTGTGTCTTTAGTCTTTACCACCTGAGTACGTGACGTGCGATAAAGGTACAGTCTTGATGTCCTTCGTATTGCAGTCTCGATTAGAGGTTCATCAAACTTTCATTTTTCGTGTTGTTTTGCAGCAGAACATGCAACCTGTGGGTAACAAGGGGTAGGGCACCACTCGGCAATGTTACAAATTTCAATACCGAAGGTCTCTCCTAAATCTTCAGGTTCAGGGAGGCTTGTTAGCGGCGGACATCTGCACGTTCTGACCTCTTGCTTGTTATGTTCTGACCTCATGCTTGTTACATGTCGCAGGCTCTCAAATTTTATGTCTTGTTCGGCTGGGAGATTCAGCCAGCCACAACAGTATTTTTCTCTCATGCTAAATCAGACAGCCAGTCAGCCAGCCAGCCAGCCAACCAGCAGTATTTTCCTCTCACGCCAAATCAGCCAGCCAGCCAGCCGAACAAGGCATTAGGCTCTGAAGAACTGAAAGCAGAGGGAGATAATTAGGTATGCATCCACGACTGATGAGCGGAGAAGTGAATGCAGCAAGAAAAGACGTGAGGCTTATAGGAGGAAGAAAGCGGATGCATCCAATAAAGAAAACAAGACAGGCATTTGCACCGAGTTTACCCTTTAGGCACACGCCATCTGAAGGTTGCATGTTCTTTCCCCTACAGGTGCAGAAATTGAGCACCCTCCATCCCACAAATCTGCAAAATGTTCAGGTAGGACCAATAAACCCATATCAGCTGGTCACCGAATGCTGCTTTTGTTTTATTGGGTTTTTTTTGCTAAAGTGATTCGTTTATATTGGAATAACAGAAATACCAATCTTATTTGCGTGTTGAAATCAGATCATGCTTGGTTGAGTAATATTTGCGTGAGCTGTGAATAGAAACCTCATGCGTGGTTGATTAATATTTGCAAATAAATGTTTTTTATCCTCATTGCTTCAATAGGAGCTCATTGCTCGAAGTGTTAGAATTGACTGTTTTTTGTGCGAGGGACCATGGCGTGTGCATGTTTAACACGGACTTGTGTGCAGGGTCAATTTTTTTGAACACGGTCGGCACCCCCCACGCATCTACACACTGTGTTATGTTTTTGTTCAAACTAATAGCGTTGGTACGAAAGGTTCAATCTTTATCCATCTAATTTTTTTCTTTGTTTCATCGCTGCACATTGTGTAGTTACTTTGATAACCTTACCATGGATATCTTCATCGGAATATTGTGTACGTATATTGCAATATGGTATTATGGTTTTTTCTATCATCAGATAATATCATCTTTGAGTTCTTACGTGCTAATTATTGAAAGGTACACATACAAGTATTTTTAGGCATCTATTAGTATGGCCATGTGATCTGTTTCGAGTTAAATTGGACTCAATATTCTACAAATTTTGGCTTTGTTACAGGTTGTAAAGGGATTGTTGGATGTCAGCTCAGAAATTCACATTGCAGCCGAGCCACCATGTTGAGTTGTCAGCTAAAACAAACTGTATATGTACAGTGATCGGTTGGATCAAGAAACCATTGTTATTCAATAACTTTGACTGATTGAAATTTGAGCTTATGATTGATAATGTTCTAAACTTTGGCTTTGACTCACTGAAATTTGATAATGTCCTACACTTTGGCTTTGACTCACTGAAATTTGAGCATAGTAGAGATGAATAAAATGGACTTCAAATTTGTATTTGCGGCTAGCCAGTTTGCCTTGGAAAGCAGAGGACCACTGATGATGGCAGTTTTAGCAGATAAAAGTCTTGGCAGCACCTATGTAACTCCTACAGAAAATGTTAGGTTATGCATGATTTGCTTTTTGTAATAAAGATCACAAATGGTGTTGTTTAATCTATGCTCTTTAGCCTACTTTATATTTGTAATCAGAATTTCTTCAAATTATTTGAATCATTGCGAGGCTACTCCTATGGATCCCAATGTGAGGCTACAAGAAGGTGAAGGGAAGGACTTGGAGGATGTGACTATGTATCGACAGATGGTCGGGAGCCTTATCTATCTTACCCTGACTCGGCCAGATATTTCCTATCCAGTTGGAGTGATTAGTCGATACATAAGCAATCCTAAGAAGCCTCACCTTGATGCAGTCAGACGTATTCTCAGGTATGTTAAAGGCACCATCAATTTTGGTATTCTATCCAAGAAAACAAATGATTGCCAGGTGATGGGATACTGTGATGCCGACTATGCTGGAGATTGTGGCACACGCGGGATACTTCTTCAGTCTTGGATCTGGAGCTATATCATGGTGTTGTGGACGCGTTTGTTGGGCGTACGTATTCCAGGCGCAGACGCACGGGAGCTACGGGATCGGCAGCTGCAACACCGGCCGAATAGGAGGGTTAGTTGGATAAGTGTTGGCAGGATCAGGGTTGTTAGCTTGTTAGTTTCTATATATGTTGTGCGTGTGTTGGAGTCTGTAAGCAAGTAGAGAACCCAAAGGAGATCAGAGCCTCCAAGGGAGGGCGATCTGGGTTAACTTGCATCTATCTGTAAGCTGTCCTCATGAGTTCGATTAATAAAGGTCCTGCCGTATCATCTTGGTATTCAGAACCAATTTTTTTCCACCACGCCTCCCACCCATCCCACCCTCATCTGCGCATGCCCGGCCGCCATGGCTGAACCCTCCAACTCCGAGCTCAAGGAGTTGATCAACAACGTCCTCACCAAAGTCACGGCCGTCGAAGGCGAGGTGTCCTCGCTGAAGGTCGACCAAGCCCGCCTCCACGTCGCCGTCAACAACGTCCAGTCCGAGCGGATGGAGCACGCCGGATCATCCGCGGCGGGCGCCAAGGGCAAGAACGTCGTCAGCTCGTCCTTCTCGCCATCAGCACCACACAAGCTTCGCTTCCCCATGTTCGACGGAACGTCAGACCCGATCACATGGGTTCATCATTGCGAGCAGTTCTTCCGTCAAGCCCAGTCCACCGACGACGACAAGGTCTGGCTTGCCACCTACCACTTGGAGGGCATCGCCCAACAGTGGTATTAGCATCTTGAGCGCAACCAAGGTGTGCCGACCTGGCCGCGCTTCGTCGAGCTTGTCCACCTCCGCTTCGGCCCTCCGACACGCAGCAATCCGCTGGGCGAGCTCATCAACGTCAAGCGCATGGGCTCGGTGGCCGACTACCAGGAGCAATTCCTCACGTTCCTCGCCCGCTGCGCCGACGTGACGGAGCCGCAACAGATCGCGATCTTCACGGCTGGCCTCGGCGACCCGCTCGGCGTCGACGTCGAACTCCAGCGACCTTCTTCCCTGGAAGACGCCATGGGCCTTGCCCGGGCTTTCGAGCGCCGGCTCACCATCACAGACACGGCGCCGTCCGCCGCCACGCGCGGCTCGAACCGGCCCGCGCCGTCACGCTCCATGTCGTCGACGACGTCGCCTCAACGCTTCGCCAACTCGCCGCCGGCTACCTCACCCAACTCTACGCCACAGCAGGGGTCTCGTCCACGGCCAGCACCCGGCGCGCGCTTCTCGCGGCTCACCCCCGAAGAGATGGCCAAGCGGCGGGAGGAAGGCCTATGCTTCAACTGCCCAGCCAAGTTCACGCGCGAGCATCTCAAGGAGTGCACCATGCGTGGCATCTACCTACTGGAGGTCGAAGGCGAGACGGAGCTCGATGACTCCGGCAGCAACAACGTGCAGATCTCCGCCAACGCCATCACCGGCATCGCCTCCAGCAAGACCATGCAGCTCCGCGTCGCGCTATCCTCCGGCGAGCTGCGTGCGCTGGTGGATTCCGGCTCCACGCACTGCTTCATTGCAGAAGAGGCGGCCCATCGCGTCGGCCTCGTTCCGACCCCGCGACCCGGCATGACCGTGGGCGTTGCGAACGGCGACCGCGTTCCCTGCGCCGGCGTCTGCACTGCTGTTCCAGTCCTCATCGGCGACGAGCGCTTCTCCATCGACTTCTTCATCATCGCGCGTGGAGGACACAAGATGGTCCTGGGCTGCCACTGGTTGCGCACCCTAGGACCCGTGCTCTGGGATTTGGAATGCCAGTCCATGTCGTTCTGGCGCATCGACCATCGCGTGCAGTGGCACGGCCTCGACGCGCCAACCGGCGTCCACGCCCGCACCCTCGACTCCGGCAACCTGCTGCAACTCCTACTCGCCGATTTCGCCGACATCTTCGCGACTCCGCAAGGTTTGCCGCCGGCCCGTGCTTCCGATCACCGCATTCACTTGCTTCCAGGCACACCCCCGGTCGCGGTGCGGCCCTATCGTTACCCGCAGTTGCTCAAGGACGAGATCGAGAAGCAATGCGCCGACATGCTCCGACAAGGGATCATCCGCCCTAGCACGTCGCCGTTCTCGTCGCCAGTGCTGCTCGTTCGCAAGAAGGACGGCACGTGGCGTTTCTGCGTCGACTACCGCGCCCTCAACGCCAAGACCGTCAAAGACAAGTTTCCGATCCCGGTCGTCGACGAGCTCCGTGGTGCACGCTTCTTCACATAGCTTGACTTGCGCAGCGGCTACCACCAAGTCCTCATGCACCCCGACGACATCGCCAAGACGGCATTCCGGACGCACCATGGGCCCTTCGAGTTCGTGGTGATGGCGTTCGGGCTCACCAAAGCCCCCTCCACGTTCCAGGCCATGATGAACGGCGTCCTGCACGACTTCCTGTGCCGCTTCGTCCTCGTCTTCTTCGACGACATCCTCATCTACAGCGCCACTTGGACCGAACATCTTCAGCACGTGCGCGCGGTCTTCAACATCCTGCACGCGAACCACCTCGCCATCAAGCAAAGCAAGTGCACCTTCGGTGAGCAGGTGGTGCACTACCTCGGCCACATCATCACCGGCGATGGCGTGACCATGGACCCAGCGAAAGTTGAGGCAGTCGTGGCTTGGCCGACCCCGACGACGGTGCGCGCCTTGCGGGGCTTCCTCGGGCTCACCAGCTACTACCGCAAATTCGTGCGGAATTATGGCGTCGTCGCGCAGCCCCTCACAAAGCTTCTCAAGAAGGAGGCTTTCCTCTGGTCGCAGGAGGCCGACACAGCCTTCCATGCGCTCAAGCATGCGCTGACCAGGGGGGCGGCACTCCAGCTGCCGGACTTCGACCAAAGCTTCGTCGTCAACTGTGATGCTTCCGGGTCTGGTTTTGGTGCGGTGCTACACCAAGACAGCGGCCCCATTGCGTTCTACAGCCGCCCTGTCGCGCCCCAGCACAAGAAACTCGCGGCGTACGAACGCGAACTCATCGGCTTCGCCAAGCTGCCTGCTGTGGACATGCAGTTCATGGACCGCGACGAGTTCCTCGTCGACGTCAGGGACCGGCTTCTGCACGCCCAGGACTTGATGCGGGCACAACATGATCGTCGACATCGGGAAGTTGAATTCCAGGTGGGGGATTGGGTTTGGCTTCGGCTTCACCAGCGCCTCGCCGCCTCCATCATTGACAAGTCTACAGGCAAGTTGGCACCACGATTCTATGGGCCGTATCGCGTTCTGGAGCACATCGGTCCGGTGGCCTACAAGTTGGAGTTGCCTCCGCGTTCCCGCATTCATTCCGTCTTCCATGTGGTGTTCCTGAAGAAGTATGTGGGTGCACAACCGGCAGAGATCGTCCAGCTGCCGCCTATCAACCACGGCCGAGTTCTTCCTGCTCCAGCAAAGGCTATTCGCGCCCGGCTGAACCGCAGCAACTGGGAGGTGCTGATTCAGTGGATTGGGCGTCCTGCATGTGACGCTACATGGGAGAAGCTCACTGAGTTCACGCAGGAGCATGCGGAGTTTCAGCTCGAGGACGAGCTGTTTCGCAAGGAGGGCGGAAGTGTTGTGGACGCGTTTGTTGGGCGTACGTATTCCAGGCGCAGACGCACGGGAGCTACGGGATCGGCAGCTGCAGCACCGGCCGAATAGGAGGGTTAGTTGGATAAGTGTTGGCAGGATCAGGGTTGTTAGCTTGTTAGTTTCTATATATGTCGTGCGTGTGTTGGAGTCTGTAAGCAAGTAGAGAACCCAAAGGAGATCAGAGCCTCCAAGGGAGGACGATCTGGGTTAACTTGCATCTATCTGTAAGCTGTTCTCGTGAGTTCGATTAATAAAGGTTCTGCCGTATCACATGGTGTAGTAAGAGACAACCAACTGTGGCATTATCCAGTACCGAAGCAGAGTATCGATCAACAGCAACGGCAGCACAAGAAAGCACCTGGCTCAAGCAGTTGATGGAGGATCTTCACCAGCCAACAGAATAAGTAAGGATTTTCTGTGACAATCTATCTTCCATTCGTTTGGCAGAAAACTATGTATTTCATGCAAGGACCAAACACATAGAAGTTCACTATCACTACATAAGAGAAAAGATCCTTGAGGGTGAGGTCATAATGGTGCCTACCAAGACAGAGGAGTAGACTGCCGATATACTCACAAAAAAGTCTCAACAAAGCAAAGTTCGAGAAGTTTCGAGAGGCACTCGCCATGGTCTGCAGGATAACATTGAAAAGAAGTTTGACTTGAGGCGGAGTGTTGAAAGAAGGCAAGGCAACCTTCTACAATGTTCTATACTATGCAAGAGTAAAATATTTACCATGGAGTAGTCTAGATTTGGTAATAAATAAATTAGAAAATATTGTAATATTTAGGAACTCTCTAGAAGGGGGGATATATGTCACCACCCTATGATCCACCTTTGGCCTATAAATAGAGATCCTCCCCCCCTCCCTTGCCATGGCATCAATCCATGAGCATGGTAGATGAGTGGTGCTAAGAAGTAGCGAGAAGGGTAAGTGCTAGGTTATCCACAAAGAGAGGTGTTGTGACAGGGTGTTGTGTACTCTTATGTAATACTATTGCTTTGTAATAAAGCGAGAAAGTGGCTTTGCCGTTGAAAGAACCTTATACACTAACTATCTAGAAATTGAAAAGGATAACCGACTCTAAAGTGTGTTGGTGTGTGTCTTAGTGTAGCATCAACACCCATTCTACGCATACTGTATGTAGCATCAACTTCATTTGTTAGGCCTGCCTTTATCTTTATAAATAAGTGCCCCTAAATTGAAGTGGCATTCCATACATTGTTTTCTCATGAAATTAAGCATATTGTTTCTTTATAATTGATGCTCCTAAAATGAAGTCGCATTCCATACACTAGACCTTTGCCAGTTTAGTGCCTGAGTTGGACAGAATACAAGAACCCAGGCTTTCTCAAGCCTCAACTATAAGCATTAAAATCCTCTACCAATTCCGAGTGTTGTTCACATATAAAAATATAAGGTTTATTCTAAACTTCACAAGTCTAGAAGAACTGGTGGATGATTTAAAATGATTTTAGTGATAGATGAAGCATTAACTAACGAATATTTCTCTTCCCATGTCTCATTGACCAAGAATCTGTACAGAGTTTTAGAAATCATGCTTTCTTGCCCATTAGTCTAGATGAAACTATTTTCAATAGTATAGATTTCTAAAAATCATTAAAAATATGCATTCTCTCCCAATGAATCTTACTATTATTTTGCACATGAACATTCAAATGAGATTGAAATGCCCATAGACATCTAACCCCTAAGTCAATAAGGAGGGAGCTCATCCAAAAAAAAAATCCTTCCTAAACCATGTTTTAAAGAACCATAGAACATCAACCATAACCATTCAAAATTATCAATTTTACTTCTAAAAATAACAGCTGAACTATATTCATCCTGAGACAAACCTTTTAATCTAAATTATCTTTTTTGATACAACAGATGATGACCTATAGGCTCGAGATTATAGTGTGGATTGGAAACTCACTCCGGTATCCAACACAGCCAAATCAACATATAAGAAACAATGCGCTTAATTTCAAGAACTCAAATTAAATCAAACCTCATATCATATATCAATCTTCGTAGGGATTCAAGTCTCTGTCCCCACCAGTGCAATAACCCTACAATAAAAACAATCACACATAATTAAATTGCATACCTACATCATAATGCCTACCCAAGTTGATAGAGTTGGGCCACCATACCATAATCCAAGATGAGGCATGGCCACCCGTAACAAGGACAGTAATAGCACCGAAGATGAATTCCCACAGACCAAGAGTTAGACCAGGTTTTGGTGGTGGTGATGGTGAGGAATGAGCAGAGGCACAAGGAGCATCCACAGTCAACACCGCCAAGCGGTGGATGGCATAAATCACCATATCTGAAAAACACAAAAAAAAAATAAAGCGGCCAATGTGCCTACTCAGGTTATTTTCCAACCTGGTTGTACCAAAGATGTCAAGTGGCAATCCAACACTTCCTAAGCCCCCACACTGCTGCGAAGCCAGTCAACAAATACTGATCAAGCCCATGCCGCAGAAGAGGTCTAACAAGGAATACCAATCCAACTGCGAGTCCGAGGAGAAAGATGTAGACAAGTTGTCTCTTATTCCACGTCTCATCCTGCAAACATTGGGGGAAATAAAACTAGAATAAATAACAACATTACCTGTATTAACTGCATCGTGGCAAGTATTGAACTAGCACTTACCTCAGCCTTGGGCTTGTCAGTGGTTGGCCCCGGTGTGGAGGATGTCAATGCAATGCTATCACGGATTGAAGCAGAAGCAGGTATCTGTGCATTCTGCAGTAGCAGAAGGAATAGGTCTGAACAAGCATTGGTGCCATTGACAGCGAGCACCCTAACTATATGGTCAGTGTGGTACGCTGCGCCTGCGCTGCACATGAAGCCCTCATCATGACTGTTCCTCACATGAAGCCAATGACTCTTATCCTTCGAGCGCGTGATGCCGCCTCCTCCTCCTGTTTGATCCTTCACTCCAGGAGCAGCACGCGCTCTAGCAGAAGCGCATCCTCCTTCTGCTGGAGGATGGCCTTGTGCTGCTGCTCCTCCTCCTCCACCCGCTTTAGTTCTTCCTTTTTATCCACAAGCAATCCAATGCAATCCAGCACCCCCTCATTGCTCTCAACCTCCCATCCCTGGCCTTTGAGCCTGTTATATTTTGCAATCACTGCCTCACATTGCTCCTCGGGGTCGGACAACTTCTTGCCAATGGCCACCGTGGCTGTGGGATGCCCCTCCAAGCAATCTCTGCAGCGAGGAAGCAGTGTTGAAGTCGATGGTGCTGACTTGCTGCTATTGCTGATGTGAGAGTTGGTGATATCCTTGCTGAGGCAGCGGTGGTGAGGGGTCTTCACCTTGGCTGGAGAGGAGACTGAGCTTGATGCATGGTTTTGGGATTCAGACCGAATGGGCCGAATTTCAACGAAATTCGTCCATTTCGGTAAAGCCCGAGATGAAATTAAACCGGCCAAAAAAATTCGGCCCAATTTGAATTTGTAACCCGACCCAAGGTCCATACCGGCCCACTAATACCTCTCATCACTATAAACACTCGAACTCCATTCTGAAACCCTAGGGAATTCATTTTCTTCCCGTGCTCCCTGGTGGCGGCCGCCAGCAGGAGGCGGAGGCGCGGTCGCGCATGCCCAGAAGCCAATCCCCGTCCTCCTCCTCCCAGATCCACCCCTCTCCCGTGATGATGCGCCGGCAAAAGTTGCAGCAACTCGGCCAGCCCGTCGTCCTCCTCCCAGATCCACCCCTCTCTCGTGATGATGCGCCAGCAAGAGGTGCAGCAGCTCGGCCTGAAACAGCACGCGAGGGCAAAACGTAGATATACTTGTGTCGCTGGAGTTTGTTCCTCTCACTGCTCCTCTGACTCTTGGGCTTATTGGATATGGAGTACTTGTGTTGTTTGAACCTTTTCATTCGTTGATTGGTTGCAAGCACAAGCAATGTGTTAACTGGACTATTATGCATGCAGTATTTTCGTTCTTCTTATCCCTGATGCTTGTATCATCTTTGTTTTTTAAACAATCTCTCATAGAATGCCTATTTTTTTGTTCTGTGAAAATTTCGGTGCAAATTCGTCCAAATTCGGTCAAAATTCGGTCAAAGTTTAAATTGGTTGACTGGTCAACTCAACTGAAATTCGGTCCGAATTTTTCGAATTTTCCGAAATTCGCCCAATTCGGTGGGCTCCGAATTTTTTCAGCTTTTGAATCCCAAAACCTTGGCTTGGTGAATGTCCGGGCGCTAGCCGTGTGCTGCTCCGACGGCTGCACTGGGGCGCAACAACCCGACTTGGCGGCTTTGGCGCCGAGGGAGGCTGAGCCGATGGTGCCGCTGCTGCCGATAACCAGGGTTCACCTTTTCGTTTTTTTTACGAATCCCGCTGATCACTGGAAACGGAATTCCGGACGAAATTCCGCCGAAAATCGCATTTTCCGAACGGAAGGTGAATTCAAATTTAAAAAACGGAATTCCGGAAATTCCGGGCGAAATTCCGCTACTTTCCGGCGGAATTCCGCTACTTTCCGGCGGAATTCCGGACTTTCTGGTGGAAAATGTCATTTTTTGACTACAAATGCTCCAAACATAAGAAGAATTAAATAATTTAATAGAATATTTTTTGTATCTATTGTATATTGCAATGTACAATGCATATTAAATATATTACACACAAATTATTCATAACAAAAGTATATTGTCACATGAAATCACAAATAAAATGCATGAAAACTAAATTTATCACAATAACTTAAATTGCATAGACCATAATATAAGTTTATAATACATAAATTGCATAGTCTATATAAAAACCCAAGTTCAATCCAATAAACAATGTTTATGTATATCACGTAGTACTTAATAATTAATGAAGATATGATGAAAGTGTAAGGATAAATAAAGGAGACCTCTCATTCCATTCAAAAGGTATATTCTTTTAACCCATTGATAGTACGGATATTAAAAAGCTATAAATCTTACCTCATTAGACTACAAATAACTTTGTTTTTCAACTAAAATACAATTTTAGTCTAGCAAATGATCTTAGATTTGAGTGTGTTCTAGTCCTATTTGCTCAGAAGAACACCTAGTTTTTTATCATATTTTTTCCCAATTTTTTACAAATATTTTTGAATTTTTAAATTTGAAAACGGAAAATGACGAAAAATACCGGAATTCCATTTCCCGGCTACTAGCGGAAACGGAAAATTTTCCGGTTTTCCGGCGGTTTTCCGCCGGAAAGTTGAACCCTGCCGATAACACGGCTA
This sequence comes from Panicum virgatum, assembly GCF_016808335.1. Lineage (NCBI taxonomy): Eukaryota > Viridiplantae > Streptophyta > Magnoliopsida > Poales > Poaceae > Panicum > Panicum virgatum. The sequence continues at coordinate 3,331,239 of NC_053147.1, forward strand.
GGGGTGAAAGCGGAGCAGGGGAAGGGGCGGCGTCCCCGTAAGCAGTCGCGGCGGATTCACTCGCCTCCCTATCCGTATTCTCCACGACCTGGGAATATGATTTTAAATAGTGGGCTAAGGAGTTTAGCGGCTGGACTCAAAAAAACAGCTAATAGCGGGCTAAATGAAGCTATAGCGGACTATAGTGGCTAAATTACATATGAGTTCAAATAGCGGTACCATGCCTCAAATAGCTATAGCGGGTTATAGCGGAAGCTATAGCGGGAGATTTAAAACCTTGCCTGGGAACCGGCTGCAGCCCTAGCCGCATGCAGCTCCGGCGGCTGCGGTGGCGCGGTCGAGCATGAGGTGGGTGCGGTGCCGACCGTGCCCGAACGGGTGCGGAGGCGCCGAAGGGGAGGAGACGAGGGAGCATAGTCAGCACCCGCCGTGGCGGAGACGCTAGGTTCGCTCTCCGGCTTCTCCACTGCGCGGGGTGTCGCGAGGCCTGGGCCGAAGACCATGCCCACGCCGTCGCCGGTAGCCGGGTTGAGGAAGGCGCGCGAGGCGAGGTCGACGCCACCCCTGCGTCCGCGGCGGAATTTGGTGAGGACGAGCGACCAGACATCATCCGGGTCAGCAGGAGTCGCGCACGCGTCGAAGGCAGCCGCTGCGCTCGTCGTCTGCTGGTCTGACGGCTGCCGGGGGGCGGCGGCGTCGCGGCGAGGGAGGATGACGCGTCGCCAAGGGACCCCGTCTCCGAATCGGTTGGCGAGTTTTACTTCAAAAAAAAGAAGAATCGGTTGGCGAGCGATCAAGGCATGGAGGAGGGGCCGCTTTATCATCCCCCTCCCCCGTCGTGGCGGAGTCGCCAGGCTCGCTCGTCGGCTTCTCCATGGCGACCGCGCCCGCCGCCCGCCACGTGCTGGTCCTTGGGCTGCGGCGGATCGGCAGCCGGGTAATGGAGAGGCGGAGCAGGGAGGGGGCGGCAGGCTTCGTCTTCGTGGCAGTGTCTGCAACCGCCTCCCTCTGCCTCGAGCTCAGCTCCGTTCGAATTTCAGTTACGTGGCCCCATCCCCCTCTTCTGGAATATCTAGTTCTCGGGGTTCTCTACTAGGCCTGAACCTGAATGGCACATAAACCAGCCGTCTGTAGTATTCTACCATACCATCCCCCACAGGTTCAGTCAAAATTTGGCCAAAATGCTTCAAGTTGAAAAATGTGTTAAGCACAAAACTATCCAAATAATATTGCCAGGGTTGAAGCTTTTTCAGACATTTTAGATCATGAGGTCCAAGGAACCTCTTGTCATGAATACATCGATACTCGATATGGTGGCAATACACTGCAGGATCCTCTGAGGACTGGGCCCTAGGGAGGGGGCTCATAGCATGATTGGCGTAGGTCGACGGCGTTAACTCAATCTGCGACCGTAAAAATATTTTCATAATAACCGCACCCCCACACAACAGAATAGCATAGGTACCTATTCTGAACAGATGATTTTCAAGCAGGCAAATGATCATTGATCAATACATGGAAACCATTCCTTGGTCTCTTGTTCATTTAAATTCACGCACTGTATCTAGTTTCAACTCACACGAAGCCAGCAGAAAACGAGGGCGACCAAAGGCTCCACATGTATCTTGCACCTGCTCTGCTGCTCATCGCCAGTTCCCAGCTACTCTTGACTGAATACCAGCATGGCCGTTGCTACATAGCATCCTCACAGTTTCATGTAAATAAGTTTCACACAAACATTTAAAAACTACAGCTATTGAGTGCCTGAACTTGATACAAGAACGGTGCAAAGATGCTGCTCCGTTTCTCTTATTGCAGAATACTATGCGAGTAACAGAAGCACAGCACAATTTATTGCCTAATGAATCTAAGAATGTTCAACAAGCTACAACATAAATAAGCATCCATATAATAGTACAAGGTCGACGCAGGAAGCCGCTGCTAACTACTGGAACGATTGCACCTGCAATGTCAAGTTGCTAGGGTTAGCGAAATCGCACAAAGCTTGTAAAGTAGAATGATTACTCATCAGAATCAGTTGAATAATGCAACAGTAGTACTAGCACCTCTCACAGCTTACAGTCATTTTTAATACTTCATCATATAATAAAATAATGCAATTGAGTTAGATGTATTCAGTGTGCTGAGTCTTACAAGGTCACTATTTCTTATGCAAGCTCAAGAACAAGTGCTGACGCTCCACCTCCACCATTGCAGACACCAGCAATACCGATCTTGCCACCCTTCTCCCTAAGGACCTGTTAAAAAGAAACAAAGGACTATGAGGAATGAGGTGATGCCCCAAAATGGTGACTAAAGAAGATACCCAAGGTTTTTCTTTTAAAAAAAAGAGAGAAACAATTATCATCAGTTTAGATATGCAGGTTTATCTAGGATCACAATTGAAGATATTTTCACACTTTGAAAAATCACTAACAGAAGTACAGAACCCACTAGCAGCAGTGAAGATGATTTACCTTTTCATGGCAAACCCTATGACATGCTCAAGTATTTGACAGAATTCATAATTACTTACATATCTACTTCTAGTTTTCTACTAGAAAAACGTTCCAGATCTTTAAACGAAAGGGATTGTAACCAGAAGATCAGAAAAATTAGCATCGTAAGATAAAACTTACTCCAATAAGGGTGACCAAAATACGAGCACCACTGCACCCAAGAGGATGGCCTAAAGATACAGCTCCTCCATGAACATTAATCTTTTCCTGCAAGCACATTGTTGTTAATTCATATATTATTATATGCTGCCAAATGTTTTTGAAGAATTATATGCTATTAAATGTTGCTACTGCATAGCAAATAAAAAACTAACCAGGGTGTATTTTCTAAAAAAGATGTTTTAAAAAGAAATGGTAGTTTGATATATGTGTCACTTACGGAAGGAATCCCGAGAAGCTTTTGATTTGCAAGCGCAACAGCCTGTATTGAGAAGTAAAAAGAGATATTGTTACCAAAAAAATAAGTAAACAGTAAAAGAAACTCCCAATACATACCGAAAAGGCTTCATTAATCTCATAAAAATCAACATGAGATGACTCTAGTCCAGCATTTGCAATAGCCTTTGGTATGGCAAGTGCAGGGGTGGTTGTAAAAAGCTCTGGAGCCTGTATAAGCAACATTCATAGTTGAAAAGCTAGTATTTTAGAATACGAATGTCAGGTATTGATAAAATTTGATATCTAAAATAGTAACACTCAATATTAATATCACAATGATACATCTAGAAGAGTACTCTACTCTTAAATGAGATAACTGTTACTAATATCTTACTTGAGCTGCATCTGCATATCCTTTGATCCTTGCAAGGACTTGCAGGCCAAGCTCTTCAGCCTTCTGCCCACTCACCAAGACTAATGCAGCAGCACCATCACTGATCCATGTAAAACAAATTAGATGTGACTGATTACATAAGCCTACATAAGCAAACAGTTGGCAGCACTCTTGACAGTACCAGTCAATGAAAAAAATACGATGCAAAGTGTGGTGAAAAAGTGTCCAAGACAACCAAGAAGAAATTATAGAGGTAGGTTAATTTTCCTTGATTGAATGGGAATAAGGCATTACAAAGACATTTTTACTTTCTTATGCGATATAAATCACTTATACCAATTTATGTTACAATCCTAAAGAAATTAGTTACAACTTAGAGCATAACAAGCAGTCAAACATAAATAGGAGAAGCAATTTGTAAGTACAAACAGAAGTTGAATATGTCATGCACATGACAGCAACAAAAAAAAACAAAAACAAAATGCATGCATGATATAATAAAAGAATTAATTGTTAACAATGAAATATTTTGTTTCTCAGACCTTTCAGAAAAAATTAGCATATTGCAGAAAACTTAAACATTTCAGAAATAAAATAAACGTCAAGCAGTTATACCTTATACTAGAAGCGTTTCCAGCTGTAACAGTGCCACCATTCTCCTTGAAACTTGGGCGGAGTTTCTTCAGTTTTACGGGGTCAAACTAAGAGACAAAGAAATAACACAAGATAAGTGAAACTGTCATGTGCATTGACCTTACATTAACTGTTTGGAAAGCTCTTTATGTAAGGAGGCCCATTGTACTCCTGGGAAGCAATAATTATGATAAAAGTGCATGCCAGTAATTACCTTGTTCAGAACCAACTACAATTTTATTTCGTTCATAAAAACTTTGTTACATGAGAAATTTACCTTGTCCAGGCTTTCATCTTTCTCAATAAGTACTGGTGGTTTTCCCCTCCCAACAGGAACTTCAATCTGGTTGACAAAACATTGAGCATAAGAAAAAACAAATCAAGCATATAATGTCTGGATCCAAGAAAGAGAGAAAATCACCGGAACAATCTCCCATGCAAAAGCACCACTGTCACGAGCAGCAATTCCACGCTCGTTGCTTTGGATAGCAAAAGCATCCTATGCAAGGAAAAAAAGGTAAAATCAAATTTGCCAGTAATGGCAAATATATTTATTGCAATAGAGGAAAATACATTGCATCAGATACAAGAAGATTCCTAGGAAACTGATACAGGAAAATAATTGAAAACAAAAATGAAAATGGTTGCAAGAAAATATTTGAGGTATAGAAAGGTAATGTTGTGTAATGAAGAGCAGCTCCTAAGAGATTAAATCTATATTGCTTCAACAAGGATACAAATAGTATTCATTGTAGTATGACACCTCTACTTTCATCTAAAGAAGCAAGCAAATGAAAGGTTCATCTACAGATCCAGAGCATCACATTAGCCCAACCTAGCAATCATAAGAAAATCCTAATAGAAAATCCATTCCTCCTAAAAGGGTCCAAACTAGAAGTTCATCATAAGATACTGGGAATGCTAATGCAGATCCAGACCACTCAGGATGATAACCAAGATAAAGAAAGAAGATGTTTAAACTGACGGCAATTGAAAACAAATCAGGGCACTCTCAAAAGAATTGTTTTATTGACCATTATTGAATACCACCACTTTATGTGTTGACAAATATAGAAATAAAATTATAGCACTATTATCCGTAGTAAGAGACCTGATCTTCTCTTGTGAGGGCATGATTGTCAGCACAAAGCTCGGCACACATTCCCATGGCACAATCACCATATACGTCCCAAAGGCCATCCTTAAGCATGCCATCGACAAGTGTGTCATGTCCGAAACGAGACCCTTTCCTGCATTTGTAATCAGCAAGCTTATCAGATTATTGCAGTTGAAATCCATTTTAACCAAGAACATACTATAATTTCAAAATAAAACATGTGTCTTTGTTAATTGCCTTGCCGATAGAGAATGGGCATATCAATACAAACTAGTGCCGAAAATGCAACACAAATAAGTAAACATGCATGTACCCACCAAATAACCTAAGCATGTGCTTCAGTTATGCAGCACGCCAGCACGATATTGGATGTATCAAAACAGTGCTTTTCATACCTAGCTTCAGCAATGTACTTTGGGGCATTGGACATGCTTTCCATGCCACCTGCCACAACAATATCATTGATACCCAGTTGAATTGACTGTGCTGCAAACATAGTAGCTGCACAGAGGAAAGAAAAGCAAGAGCATGTCAGATAAAATGTCTCGCTTCTGTAAATTGTGAGCTGGACAAATGAATTAGGTTCAAACCTTTCATGCCAGATGCACAGACTTTGTTAACAGTGGTACAGACAACAGTGTTTGGTATCCCTGCACCCAGAGCAGCTTGCCTTGCAGGAGCTTGTCCCAAATTAGCACTCAAGACGTTTCCAAAGTAGACCTCCTGCACAACGGCTGGATCCACGTTTGCTCTTTTCAGAGCAGCTAATTGGCCCAACCAATGGTCATGTCAGTGTTAGTGGGGGCAAAACAAATATTTGCATCTTGTACAGATTTGGTGTACATGCAGAGAAGATGTGTGTATCACCTTGAATTGCTATAGACCCAAGTTTGGTTGCAGGCAAGGAAGACAAGGCACCAAGGAAACCACCCATAGGGGTGCGTGCAACCCCAACAACACATACATCTGTGAGCAAGGAAGATAAATTTAGTGATAGCAGAACATAGCAAAACCATCTAAAATACACCTCTCTCCCAATATATCCACAATAATTTTTAAATCAAGCTTATGCCTCCCGTCATCAATTGGTACAAACAAATGTGGAAAGCAAATACCACACTACAGTTGGCATTATATATTTATATTATAGTAAAACAAAAATAATTACTGGAGCTGCTACAACCAAGTACATGGGTAGCACTTTCCTTTCAAAAAAAAAGGGGCTACATGTATAGCACTCCCTTCTGCGCAGCCCGCAGCCCGAGAAGGGGGGAAACAGAACTTGTGCCAACATGACCAAATTTTGCAGTGAAATCAGAAGTTCCTATCCTAGTATCAACAAACCAATGGATGCCATCAAGCGAACAGATTTTGGGAACACAAGGATAAGAGCATGAGCATGGATCGGAGCACTCAGAAGTCCCCCATGGCAACAGACAGGCACTACATAATAAACCGAAAATTTCGGCCCAACAGAGCGAAGGCCGCCTCCCAACATGCCAGATCGCTAGAACTATAATGGCGTGCTCATCGAGTCATTGTCCAAGATCTCCCGTGCGGCCTTTGAAGTCTGCTTGTTCAGATGGGTGTGGGGGGGGGGGGGCGACAAATAATACCTCTGGGGGTGATGCCGTTGGAAGCCATGGCCGCGCCGCCGGTCCGAACTGCCTAACCAACCGACCTGCAGTCGGATCAGATCCCAAAATAAACAGCTGAGATTAGGGGTCGGGGTTGCTCGATTTCGCACGGCAGGAGGAAGGGGGGGCGGGCATACCTTGGGGGCAGGGGGGTTGCTCGTCGCCGGGGAAGAGCTGGCGAGCCCAGTCGTCGCCGCAAAGGAAGAGAAGTGGAGTGGAGGAGGAGGAGATCCCCAGTGAAGTGGAGTGGCGAGGGCGATCTGCCGGGCGTACGGCTTCGAATAATAGCCGGATTCGAATCTCACGTGCTTTGGTTTTAACGAAAAACCGCTAGGCTGGTTTTCCACCGGTTCGATGCGACTAATTGCGGCCATTTGTGGAGACCGGGCTGGCTGGGACGGTTTAGTTCGATATCAACTTTTTTTTAATAGGAGTTCGATATCAACTTAATGTGGGTCTGCATCTATAAACACTTGCCGTGTACTCCTCCCACCTACAGTATTTGAAGTAGTAACCAACGTCAAAAAAAATTGTGATCTGATCTGAGTAGTAATTTGTTGATGGTTGTGCTGTCAGAATTAAAGTGGTGTCTTTGTCGCCTGAGTTAGTATCTTATTTTTACGCTTTACTTTATCATCTTAACAACCATGCTATGCGACTATGAGAGTTAGCAAAAGACAAAGGATGAGAAGATATCTCATCTATGTGACCATGGGACCAGCAATGGTGGTTGGTTTGGCCTCAATGAGCCTGTTCGGCTAGTCTAATGAACAGTGCTTGATTGGTTTATTACGACTTATTCTCTCCCACATAATACTATTTATTCTACCAGCCGAACAGGCTCAATGGCCTTGCGAGAGCTCCAATACTCGGCTGGTTTATTACGATTTATTTTCTTCCACAGAATACTATTTATTCTACCAGTTAGGCTCAATAGTCTTGCGAGAGCTCGTTGCTCGGATCTGGTAGCCGAGTGCAGGAGGAGGGCATCGCTGTACTGCAGCCCGAGTGCCCGAATCAGTTTTGGAGCTCAGCTGTCAGATTTGTTTTATTTTTTTCAACTTTTACAAAGGAAGCACAACAAGAAAAAAGAATTGATCAGATTAAGTTGGATTCGAAAAACAAAAACTGAAAAACATCAACAATACTATGATGTTAGTATACATCATGGTCTTTATTCAGTTGCCATTACATTAACAGGAGTAGGTGGGAGCTCGTCTACCTAGTCAATTGAAATAAATGGAACCTTTGGCGTCTTCTTCCAATTGACTGCCATGAGCTACATCTTTTATCACTACACGTGATCCACGTGGGGGAATGAGAAGGGCAAAAAAAAACAACCAAGCGCCGCTGCGGCCTAGCGCGTGCGGGCTGCCAGGCGCGGTGCTGTTGCGCCGGCGGCATCTATCGCCGCTCGTCTCCGTGAGCATTGGGCCCGATTGAATACGGCCAAAGCTCCTTTACTTGTTTGCTCTCCGCCCTTTTTCTTTTGTGACTAGTGGAGTTGCACGTACCTGTGGTACATGTTTAAAAATAACATGACATTAAAAATTGATACAACTAAAATCTACTAAAAGAATTAATTTCTACTAAAACAACTAAATTATTTTTTTATTAAAAATATAACAATCAACTCCATTCTAAATCTAATCTAATCTAGGTTCTCGTAAAAAGTTTCTTCAGTTTTGATTTCTTGAAGATTCTCACAATATCTTATGTACTCATACACATATTTCAATGCAGATTTATAGCCATCAGTACCCAAACATGGTACTTCATAGACCTTCTTTATCTCTTCAGCTCGAGCGACAACTGTACATTTGATGCCAACACGCAAAATATGGCATGTACATATGCCAACTCTGACATTTATAATAGAAAATCAAAACTGTTGATGGCGTAACATATATTTGTTATCTACGTTATTAGACCCTAAGCGATTGCAATGCTTCTGACTGTCGTATGTGTTTGTGATGTCACCGAGAGGAGGATGACCGTTCAATGTACGGGACACAGCCATGCATTTAAATCGTATCAGAATAGTCTGGAAAATTATTTCCCTATCGAGTAAGATAAACTCTTTTGAACTTTTAAAAGAATATGAGTCGACAAATTTGCTAGGCTACAGTGTACCAGACCTAAGCTTGTAGTGCTTTTTTTTTGTGTGACTAGAGCTTGTAGTGCGTTGTACAGATCAGAAATCAACAGATTCATTTAGTGCTCTAAGCAATTATAATATGTGCTTGATAATAATAAGGATACAAAATGAAATATTGAAATACCTGTTTCATATAATCATCCTTGTGTGTTGTCCCAGAAAAAATAGATTTATATCTAGCACTAAGAATTCATATGTTTTCTTTTTCATCTCGCTGTTGTCATCCATTAGAGGTACCACAAGGGTCAGCTCCCTATAAATGTCACGTACAAATGCACAGATCCTCTTTGCATATTCAACTTTGCCATCAGATATCCGGCCTATCGCTAGCCTCATTTTAGTTCTCCTGCCAGCAACCTAACACATGGTAAATGCAAAAAACAGTTAGTAGGCTTCAAATGGGAAAGGGGCAGGGGGTTTAGCAGAGTTGGATTACACATATATAAGTGTAAGTGGAGGTGCACGTGCCACAGACACGTGTTTAAAAAAAATTATTTAAAAATAATTAGATTGGATCAAATGACTGCATAGAGTTATGAATATTTATTAATTTCATAGCAATCGAATCTAATCTAATATAAACTAATAAATGAACTCATACCACCGCATAGAGTTATGAAAATTAGGTAGTAGATTAATGGTGCATAAATAAATCTAAATTAATTAAATGATAAAAAGTTATATAGCAACTTCCATTACGAACTCATACCACCGCATAGAGTGATGATTTGATGCACTTCTATCACGATTTACAAGCACTCCAGTGACCATCAAGAAGTTGCCAAGTTCAACATCAATAAATTTTGCACCCATATTTTTGTCGAAGTCCTCGCAACAGTATGTCAAAATCCAATACGACTTTAAAAAAATTACATAAATAATAAAATTCAAAATTCACCTAAAATTAAAAGAATACCCGCCTTGAGTCCATAAGGCATATCTCCCTAGTGCAGTATGGATGCAATGAACACCTCGGCCTCACTGGACAAACTGAAGCAACAACAGAGATCAAGAATACTTGTAATCCATGCAGCTTTTGCAAGGGCATCATCCAGGTCTAGAAAAAATATGCTAGTAACCATCTTCTTCTTCTTTCTTCTAATTATTACTACCAAGAATTTTGGAGCTGCAAGGACTGTCCTTGCACTATGTGTGACACATGAAAGAGATTTCATGTATATTAAACAAACCAATAAGATCATGACTTCTGTAAAAGCAAAGTATGATGACTATGCATTTTAGTTGGAGAAAAAACTTAGTTAGAGAACAATGAACAAACTTAGTCCTTTGGAGGCGACGCGAGCGTCCTGAACAAACTTAGTTGGAGAATAATGAGCTTACAGAGCTTAGAGCATGCACTACAAAAGAAAATAAATATTAAGAAATGTTATTTAACCAAAGATGGCACCTAAATATTAAATGATGATATTCTAGAAAAACATAAATGATAGTCTTGAAAAAAATTAGTTGTCTTGCGCTTATCTGATATAGTATTTTCTTCCAGCGTTAAGAGGAGACTGATTTTAGGCAAACAAAGTGGAAGTAAGCGCAAAACACAAAGAAGGAGTACGGATGAGGTGCAAGAAAGAAGTAAATTTGTCTGTTCGAATTGACTAATACCTCTCCAGGGCTTCTGTCCTAGGCTTGTTGCAGCGCCACCTTGAGCTTGAACGACCATAAGGACTGAGGTACAATAGTCATGTTTATATCAGTATCAAGCACTTTGATTGAACATGAAGGGTTAAGGACTGATCTTCTGGGAGGCTAGCGGCTATGGCGATCCCCTAGGAGGCCAGTCAGCCTCTCCGATATGACTGCAAGGCAGTGGCCACACATACAAAGAATGCGAAGATGACGAGAATCAACTTACCAGCAGGAAGAGGATGGGGTGTGAGGTGACGCCGTCCGAGCCCCCCACGGGATTTGCCCCGTGGAGCGCGAGCCTAACAGACTTGGGCGGCAGCTTATTGCTCATACCAATCCACATAAGGAAGACCATAGAGCAAAAGGGTCAGATTACACGTTCCTATAGATCACAAACTAATGAAAATTTAAGCAACATGGATAGAACTAATACCATGAAATTACAAAATCTTCAGAAAAAATAATTTGTTTCAGAAAGCTAATTCTTTCAACATGAGGGTTTTATTACATAGGATTTCATTTAGCTTTATGCTAAAGAACTGAACTTACCTAATGGCCTTGTTCGGATCGCTGGCTGTTGCTGGCTGGGAGCTGAACCAGCTGGAAATCACTGTAGCTGTTGTCCAACAGTGGCTTTAATGCATGATCCATTAGCACAAACAATTACAAATAGCAGTAATTGAACGACAAAATGAACATATTCTTCAATCATTCTCACATAAGACATTTTATTATTAGAGTAAAATGCACTGTGGTCCTTAAACTAGTTGACATGTTCTGTTTAGGTCCATGAACTTTGAAAGTACATTTTTAGGTCCACAATCAATTCAAGTGTGTCACTTGAGGTCCAAAACACCTCTTACCGCGTTGACCGCCTACGTGGACCGCCACGTAGATCCAACGTGGACCGTATATTTGCAAATCACCCCCTTTCCTACACTTTGTTCCCCCAGGGGCGCGGGGCGGGGCGCGGAGATCCGAGCCTGAGCTTCGACCATGGCCTCCGCCGCGCGCGAGGGAGGAGGCCCCACCGGAGCCCGAGGGAGGAAGAGGGACGAGGCCGGCGGAGCTCGACAAGGGACGAGGCCGCAGCCGGCGAGGGAAGAGGGGCCCGCCTACGGCAGTTCCTCCCCGCCTCCTCCCATGCCCGGATGCCGCTGGACGGCCGCCCCGCCGTCCTCATCCACGCGCGCGAGCTCCGTGCCCGGCGTAGAGCTGCGGCCATGGCGTCCGCGTCCGCCGCCGCCGTGGCTGCCACCCTTGACGCACACCGCGCGCACGGCGCCGCCGCGCACGTGAGCATGAGCTCCGCGTGCCCGACGTCGACACCGCTGGAGCAGGGGAAGGGCGAGCCGCCGTCGCCTCCGCCCCGCCCGTGGCGCTCCGGCCGGCCGCCCGTGCGCGCACCTCTGCGGCCTGCCTCGCCGCCGCTTGGCCTGCCACGCGCTCCGCCTGCCGTCGCGCTTGGCCACCGCGTGCTCCGCCCGTCATCGCACTTGGCCCGCCGAGGCCGCTCCTCTCCGCCGCGCCGCACCGCGGTCGGCCAGCCGCGGCCGCTCCTCTCCGCTGCGCCGCACCGCGGTCGGCCCGCCGCGGCCGCTCCTCTCCGCACGGCCGGCGCGGTAGGGAGGCCGGATCTCGCGCGGCCTCCACCATTGCGGCCATGGTCTCCACCGTCGTGGCCGAGCTTGCCGGCATGGAGAAGAGGGAGGGAGGCGATGGGGAGGGAGGAGGGTAGCCGGCCGCCATGGCGCGTTCACCTCGCGCTCGCCGGCCGCCATGGCGCGCGCGCAGGCCGCCGAGCCGCAAGGAGGGTCCGCCGTCCGTGCCGGCCGCCCGCTCGCCCGTCGTCGCGGAGCCTCGCTGCCCTGCGCTGGGAGGGGAGCGGAGCCGCCGGGGGGCAGGGGCGGCGCCGCTGGAGGACGGCCGCAGGCCGGAACAGGGGAGGGGCGGGTGGGAGAGAGAGAGGAGGCTGGGAGTGAGGAGAGAGATTGGGGAGGGAGGGAGAAAGTGTATGAAAGGGGTGATTTGCAAATATACGGTCCACGTAGGCGGTCAATGCGGTAAGAGGTGTTTTGGACCTCAAGTGACACACTTGAATAGATTGTGGACCTAAAAATGCAGTTTCAAAGTTCATGGACCTAAACAGAACAAGTCAACTAGTTTAAGGACCCCAGTGCATTTTACTCTTATTATTATAATTGAAACTGTACTTCTCCTGAAAACAAGACTGCTGGCTGAACATAAACAATGATACTGAGAGTAATTGTCATATTTGATTCTGAGTGTGGCTGTAGAAGGCTAGGTATTAATTATAGCGGGTATTATCCATATTTTTAAACAGTAAACTTGAGTGTTAGCTAAGAAACCATTAAAAAGGCATGCAATGAAAGATATTAAATTAATGCTCATAGTTACAAATTAATACTGTCACAAAATCTTTTTCTTTTCACCTTTTCCTTTTTAGCTTATGTGATGTTCCATCATCTAATTACTAAATTGGTAGCCATTGCAATTAACACTGAAACTACTCTGCCATCTGACAGCAATCTACAGTTATCTGAAAGCTCTTCTACTGCAAGGTGCATACCGATTTACATTTCAGGGATTGAATGATATTAGCCACTAAAAGGATCTAGACAGGCAACAGATTATCAATGGATAAACTAAATATATTTTAGCAAGCATGTACAAAAAAATAATTTAAATTAGCAAAGGAAGAGAGATCGAATAAACATAAAGAAGGGAATACATTTTCAGTCGTGCTTATATAGAGCTTCTTTTGCAAAAGAGCATGATGATATTATCCTCAGCGACTCTTGTTAATTTGAAGGCAGTCAACAACCAATTTTTTAGAGGAAAAGTTTGTAGTAAATAATATTATCTTGACATGAGAACAATGTAAAATTATAAATTAACCTGGTTTTCCTATAACTTCTGAATAATGTCAATTTAAGGATGAGGTAAATAGACGACACGTGTAAGAAATAACATTGAGCGGCTATCTAGATTCATACTAATAAAATGATTGGGGCACCGGCCATGAGTTAAATAGGATCATAGACACAATTTTTAGGTAGTACATACTGGAAAACTTGCTTTTAAACAAGGGGCTGGCTAAATTACGACCAGCCGTAATTTAGCCCTGCAGTACGGCCGCTTCACTTTTGGAAAGGAGACAAACACATCATGCTCAGATTTCCTTTTTTGGTAAAACTCTGCGCTTTCTGACAGAATACTGTATGATGCGCACAACAAAAAACACATAATAAATATACAGAACTCATTTTACTCTCTGATAAGCAATTCTTTGAAAAAACACTAAGCAAATTAAATCATATACAAACACATTTTAACCCATCTAATAAATATAAAGACCTCATTTTTACTCTCCGATAAGCAATTCTTTGAAAAGCACTAAGCAAATTAGATAATATACAAATGCATTTTAACCCATCTAAATTGCCGACACTATTGTACTGATCAAATTAAAAGATTAGAGCTATTACAACTGCTACCAAGCTAGTCTCATGAATCAAAATCGAGGTTGCATTGAGCTACAACCAAACTACTGTCGATTACAATCTGATGAACTGAGGGCCACCAAACACCATGCTCAAGAGTTCACCAAACACCAAGCTCAAGAGCATGTTATAGTGCTGATTCCATGAGGAAACTTCCAGGCAGAAAAAAGGCACATCAGGTTTCAGGTCCAAACATTGTTTTGTATGGCTGAAACGAATAGCAAGTGCAGTTAGTATTAGGACTAAAATATCAGGAATGCTGAATACCTCAGGTAACAAACATTATTTGTTCTATATAACCTAATTCATGCTCTTGTTTTTGCTAATACACAAACACATTATTTTCTAAATTTCTGGTCATAATATTACCTAATTCGAACCATATTATTGCCTAAAACAATTACATAATTTGCCTTACTAGAACAACATTATTACCAATGAAGTACATATTTATTGCAAGAAATGTACTTAGCTTGCTCTCACTGCATATGCACTTGTTTACTTGAGTTGGTTTATATGCACATCATATCTTCTTCATGCATTGTACTTAACTCACCTGCATGATACTTGGGGACCTGCAATGTAAAAACCAAAAAATAGAGAAATTAGAGAAGAAAGAATGTTGTAAAAGTTGCCCAACGATTTGCATTGTATTTCCTTGACCATTGATTTGCCTGTTGAACAGTACATCATTGTTAGATGATTCATATTTAGTTGCTTTTGTTGCTCTCATGTAGCTGCTGCTGTCTAATCAGATTTGTGACTTGTTGAATGATTGCGCAGGGGATATAGAAGATTGAAAATGGATTTAATCGAGCTCCCACCAGAATTTGGTTATGATTTCCTAGATGGATAAGATGCAAATCCACCCTATTTACACTCAGAAATAGTTGGAGATGGAGCAATACATGATATTTTTTGATGTAGTTTCTGGTGGCAACAATTTAGCTAATATCAGTAAATAATCTAGTTGAAAGCACCCTAGGATATGCAGTCAAAATGATGATAACACACAAGGTTTAGCAATTGTAGAAGAGATTTGGTCAACAACTCTACTGTCGTACACTGGGCAAAACACCTAAGCTGCTTGCATGTAACTTAAAAAATGCTAAAGCATGAAACATAAACTGCTTTAGCTAGTTTAGCATAAGCTCCTATCTAAAACCACAAAAGTGCTTAGCTGGTAAGATTAATTTGCATAATGATTTAGCATAAGTTGTATACATGAAAATCCAAATAACTAGTAGAAATACCTGAAAAATGCTATAATCATAATGCAAAAAAATGCTAAAGTAAAATGAATAAGTTACTTGATGATTCAGTGATAGTTGCCAACAGAATGAATCTGAGAGGGTATATTGCCTACTGATTACTGATTATCTAACAAAATGAATCCTCTAGCTATTAGTTCAGTTGCACCACTGATTTTATGTAAGCAAGCTGTGGCACCAAAACAACAAAGCACAAAATTAATAAGTAGAAATGGTAGAGCTCCACATAGTCGCGCGAGCTCCATCGCCGGAGCTCGCCGCTCCTCATGGTGCGGAGGCGCTAGATCCAGCGAGGAAGGTGGGGGCTTAAGGGCGTGGAGGCCTTGACAACATTGTCGAGCTCACTGGCAAGCCTGGAAAGGCTCTCAATGCCTAACCCCAAGTGCAGCTAGGCGAGCGCCTAGCAGCGCCTTTTTGAACATTGCTTGTCATTGTAACCAGGGTATGGTTATTTGAATAGCATTAACCAGGTTCTCAAGTGAATCACGAATGTGTTGTCTGCACTTTGCAGCTATACATAATTAAAAAAGATATACTATGTGGTTTACATAGGCAATACATATCTAAATGATTTTAAAAAAATTGCAGCTGTTAAATCACTGCTAGAATCTAGCAGAAATAACCGTTCAGCTAAACAATTTCACGGGTAAAAAAGCTAAACAAAAAGAACAACAGAGCATTCAGTTATCTAGCTCTTGCTTTGGTTATCATTCAGTTAAGCTACTCATTTCTTCAGGTGAAAAAAAGGCATGTCTAAAAATCAACACACTAGCTCTTAAGCTCCTGAACTTAGTTATCTATCCTCTACTGTATTTAATGAAACAAGAATATACAATGGTACTATATCTAGAGGTCCCTTTTCTTTGCAGTCATCTAGGTACTACAGTTCAAAAAAGCTCTTCGCACTGTACTTGTAGTTCTGGACTTAAGAAAAATGATTTGAGAAGCTTCCATCATGTCGATTGACTGACCGAAGCCAAAAAAAAATCTAGCAACTAGGTATGATGTTCTTTATACTGAATCTAGCAACTAGGTATGAATTCTCCCCACCCCCTACTGCCATTTGCAAAATACATGGGTCTCATTGCAGAATCATGCATACAAACATAGAAAAAAAATGAGGTCATCCAAGAAACAGTATGTGTTCATTCATCAATAAATTTGCACCCCCTCCCCCACACCCCCAATTTCCCTACACCAATTTCCCTGTGCATGACTTGAGACCTCCGTGAGTGAGATCTGCTCGTCCAAATTAAATTCGCATGAATGAAGCATGCCAAATAAGGCTAACAGACAAAGCAATTAGGTTTTCTCACGGTGCATCCGAGAGAACAGTCGCACTAAAATAACGAATTGAAGATGATGCATCTCAAGTTCTCAACTCAACTAGCCTTACCTGAGCGACAGCTACGGCGGGGCCGCAACCAGCAAGGGCACCGATGCCCGGGGAGGGAGTTGGCCCGATCTGCTATGGGAAGGTGACGATGACGCCCGAAGGTCGGGAAGGAGGAGGGAGGAGTGCGCCGTAGCAGCAACTGAGGATCCGAGATCTGCAGCTTCCAGTGCCCTCTCCCAAGATCAACGGATCAAATCGCTGGATTCCGGAAGCGCATGCAAATGACTTCTGCCAAAACAAAAGGTGAAAACGAAATCAAAATTGGCGAGAAAAATGTCTGCATGCAAGGGGATTCATCTCACCTTGGTTTGGTTCTGCGATTCCCCTCCCCCGCTTCAATCCCACAGGTGCCTCCTTTGCCTCCCTCTCCAAACCCGCGTGGATCCAGAAAATTAGAAATGGTGCGGTGGATGCGAGACGAGAGAGAAACCGTAGAGAGAGAGAAACCCTAGAGAGAGAGTGGGGGCAGGAATGAACGAGAAGGCGCGTGTTCTGTCTTTCTGAAACGTGGGACCAGTAGGTAGCACCCTCCGCCATTTAATGCAGTTGGAACGGTGGATGGAAAGCGGCCGCGTGAATGGACGAAAATACGGCCGTCCGTAACAGAGTCATTACCTTTAAACAAACATTGTGACGTGCAATATATCTAGTTTACTATTGAACTAAATGAGCAAAACAACGAAGTTTGTTCATCTGAACGTGCATCGTGCTTATAAACTAAAACAGATGAAGCAAACATATGCAAAATCTCACTAAGGCAATACTGTGAACACCTTGCGTGCTTAATGAAGTCCAGCAAAGCATAATAGTAACATTGGCACCTGCAGCCTTGTGAAGACGACCATATGGCATCACTGTAGGGTTTGGGATCTCCTCTTGTATAAATATTCCTTTGGGCCTCTCTCATTATATACATCCAGTTCATTTTCTCCTCTTCATCCTACACTGTAACAGTTATATCTTCAAGCGGAAGACGTTGATCCATCGGGACCAGCGGCGAGCCGTGGTCACATCCGGCGCCTTGGTCGCACACCGCGGTCGCGTCAAACGCCTTGGATGCCGTGCAAGTCCTAGATCGCCGTGGTCGAGCCCGGCGCTGGCGGTGGCAAGGATGGTGACGACCAGGACCGCCGGTGCTGCCGGCTAGTAATCCTCGCTGGACAGGGCTGGAAGACACACATCATCGTGTTGAAATTTTATTAAAATAATAACTGGGCAAACTGCAAGCATCAGTTTCAATATGTACACGTACGAATAGCTAGCTAGTTAAGATCATCACATGGATCATATACCTCACTGCAGACTCGTAGTGTGCCTTGTTGCTGCGGCTGTTCGGAGAGCAATCCGGCAGGGGTGTCGGAGGGGTTCGCTAGGCTTCGAGTGCTGTCGGCATCGGAGGCAGCCGCGTCGTTGGAGGGGGTGCCGTCGGCAGGATGCAAGGCGCAGCAACCTCGGACGACGGCTCCTGGTGGCGGCGCTCGGGAGAGGGGGCGATGTGCAGGGAGGTTTGAGGGCCGTTGGCGTCGGAGGTAGCCGCGTCGAGAGCCATCGTCGGACGGGGTGCGGCGTGTCGTCGGAGGGGGCGCCGTCGGCTGGACGCAAGGCGCTCAGATGACGACTCCTGGTTGCGGCGATGTGCAGGGAGCCGACGATGGAAATGGCTGTCCAGGAGGAAGCCTACGTCAAGGATGGAAACGTTAGTCATCAAACATGGAAACATGAGGACGCTTAGGTGATTGATGGAAACGTGAGCCAAACATGGAAACATTAGTGCGGCTAAGTGATTTCCATATGAAAACATTAGTCATCAAACATGTTTAGGTGATTGATGGAAACGTGAGTCAAACATGGAAACATTAGCATGGCTAGGTGATTTCCATCCAAAAAACTGGTGCGTGAGGGAGCCAATTGGCATGAGGGTACGCGTGGGTGGGTAAACAAAGGCGCGGTAACAAAAAAATTTGAATTTGGACAGAAACATTTTCCTTGATGATGTTTTTCAGTGGCGAATCTAGCAAACACATCTAGAGGGGGCTCATCTCCCTTCTCATCTTCTTCCTCCCCTTCTTTTCTTCTTCTTCTCCCCTTCTTCTTCATAATTTCTTCCTAAAAATGAAGAGGGGCTTAGGGGGGTATCCATTGATGTTGGGGAGGTGGGGGGCTTGATCCCCCCTAGCCCCCCCCCCCCTTTTGGATCCGCCCCTGGTGTTTTTGCCTCTCACCTAATTTGGTCAAGCATTAAGCTCTTTCATGTGGGTCTAAAAAAGGTATTTTGTGAGAGGGGTGGGTGGGTTAGAGTGGGTGAAAATTGTATTCAATTCTTTCATCCTTTATAGTATAGATTTACTATAATCCTTCCTCTAACCTAAGCAAGGTCGATTATTCCCTCAGTTGTAAAAAATCTGGGGTCCTGCTAGTTTATTTGAGCTGTACTCATAGTTGGAGCGAGCTACTGGATCATCAGATATAAATCTGCATTGATGCGTCAACTAATTTGCTCCTCTTTTCTAGCTGGGAACCCTTTCATCTTATTAACAATGTTGCTGGCTGATCGATTTAGGTGTCATTATTCTTGAGACAGGAACGGCTGCTGTGGACGTTATTAATTACTTGGAGAGGAACACGTACAATCATAGAGCAGGAAACTGGAATGAAATTAGCCTAAGCCTTCTTGACGAGATGAACTATAGCTAGGTGATGCGGCCTATCAAAATTAGGTGTGCCATTGCCTACACGCGTAGAAAGCGTTTGGTGCCAACTGTTAACATCAGCGCTGTATGTAGCATATATGTATGTACACGATAATGTAACTCGTCGTCGCTTGTATTGTATATACGTAAGCGATGTCTACGTAGCATACACGCTAATATATACAAGCTAATTAGTTTTATAATTAGCTCATATTTATTCCTTCTAATTGGAACCTAAAGACATGAACTAAATTTTAGTTAGAGCAGGTATTATAAGGCCACCTAAGCAGGCTGTATGAGGTGCCACATCACATTAAATACTGAGGTGGAGGAGAGAAGAGGAGGAAGAGAAGAAGCGGGTTCGAAGCTTGCATCTAGATGAGACACAGATTCCAAGGTACCTTGTGAGAGGATGAGGTGAGCAATATATTAACGATGGAGTTCATATCAATAATGAACCATTATACAAGTTGGTTGTTTGGTGGGTTGTAAGTGACGTGGCATTAGTATAAAATCGACTAAATTATAAGCTTTGCTCTAACAGGTCCAAACACCCCCTTAATCAAGCAGGATGGCTGTAATTTATGATGTTAATTATATTCATAAGTTGCAGCGCCGGCCGTTAGAGTGGGTAAAAGGTTAGTTGAGCATACTATATATAACTAGGAGTAGTCTGCAGCCCCCAAATCTGGTAGGAAACAGCCCCCAAATCTGGTAGGAAACGACTATATATAACTAGGAGTATATAATTAAGCACCCGGTGATTGAGGTTGCTAAAAGCAGCCAAGTAGCCCGACCAACCAAGGGAGCTTAATTAGTTTAATTGCAGGTGGCTAACCACCAATTTGGTTGGCTGGAACTTAACATACTCCAAAGATTTTATTGGAGCTGATTCTTTCAAACAAACCTTTCTTGACCGATTGCTACAGTGTAATCTTGGGCGCTTGCACGATCACAATATATGTTAATTTGGCCGTCAAGAACAAGTATGCATGCATACATGGCAAGTATATTGCTATATGTCAGCGATTCATAGGTTGTTTCATACAGATCCATGTATGATTTTTGATGACATGGAATATCCATGTAGAACTTTTAATGACGTGGAGGAGATAGGCAGAGGAGAGAGAACAGGATGATTGTTTGGTGAAACAACCGCCTCATAGCACAGTAGAATCAGTGGGTGCTAGCACCCTAACTCCAGTAAACTTTTAGAATCCCTGCACAGTAACAATTTCACGGTAAATAAGTGCAATCCAAGTTGAAAAAAACACAAATTCAGAGAGAAAGATAGTTAACAGGCTGGGCAGATCCTAGAGCCTCTAGAGCCACTATTAATTTTGTTAATTTGCATGAGATTGACGATCTAAAGGAGCAAATAATTGCACCGGAACGCAAGAGGATCGATTTACATCAAGAAATTAAGTGTTAAATTGCTATAACTTATCTGCATATGGCATCCATCGCTTGTAGGATACCTACACTCAGACGATCAACCCTATAGTACAAGTGCACTAGCACAACTATTTATTGATTATTCTCTCGTGTGAAATATTCATCTCTATAGATTTTACTCCTATTACAAGATTTTTTATTACTTAAATCCTCAGTAAAGGGTCAAAATGAGGGTTTCTTCCAAAACCGACTCACCAATGAAAACCAAAGAATTTAGCTTCACTTTGCTTCTATTTCATATTTGTCTCTATCTGTAAAATGATTTTCACTTTCCAGTGCTTCAACTTGCGTAAAAGATATGAAGGCGGAGTCAATACCTCCCTAGTAGGACATCAAGTAGTCGAGCCAACTTACCCTAACTGGACACTGCCCAGGACCTACTCTCTCGACCACGTCCATGCATCTAGGCCCCACGGGTCATACGCCACACTGTGTCCACACAGGACCCACGTGTCATGCGCACCATGCCTGCACATCTGACCTGTATACGCCTATGACACAGCAAGACCCTAGGAATGATGCTAGGAAATATAGCGCAAAAGATTTCTACCGAAACAAGTTGAGAGCAAACCAAAGTTGCAAGTCCCAGAGAAAAACCGGAACTTTCGAGAATTTGAAACCAGAACTTCATGTTTTTGCCCAGGAGCACCAACAAAAATTCAGAAACTATCACTACTACAATAATCTTAACAGAGGCGGTTAGGTTTCATTTTCAGAGGCGGACGGGAGCAACCGCCTCTAAGCTATCGCATGTGTAAATCAAGCATTTTCAGAGGCGGTTATAAAGGCCCGCCTCTGTTAATAAAATAGAAAAACAAAAAAAGAGCTCGGCGAGCCCATCTGGGCCGCGCCACCGCCCACCGCTAGCCACGGCGGCCGCCGTCGCCGTGCACCACGATCGCCGCCGCCACTGCGACCCGCCGCCGCACGCCCCCTCGGGAAAGGCCGGATCCGGCCCCTGCTCGGTGGATCCAAGCGCCGCCGTCGAGCGCGGTCGCCGTCGCCGCCGAGATGGCCGCCCCATATGGACTACCCAGTCTATATACATTGTGAAGACAACAATAACTATGGACTATTGGCACAAAAGCTGCTCATATGGACTACTTGATCCATATACATTGTGCTTGCTCAGAGCAGGGTCAGGACGGGGATGGCTGGGAGTCTGAGAGCGAGGGAGGGAGGGAGGGAGGGAGGGAGAGAGAGAGAGAGAGAGAGAGATGTTAGGGTTTGACTGGGGTATGGATTTTTTAATGGGCTCGGCCCATTAACTGAGGCGGTCACGTTACATATGACCGCTCTGTAAATCGATTTACTGAGGCGGTTTCCGTAACCGCTTCAGTTAATAAAAAATGACCGTCTCTGTTAATGATGGACATTAACAGAGGTGGTTATTTTTTGTGCCCGCCTCAGAGGCCTTTTTAAAGTACCTCACTTAATCCATAATTGTAGTAGTGTATAGCAAATGACCTCCGAAAACAATGAAATTTGAAGCAGAGGTTTCCCTAGCCATCATGAGTGTATTCCCAAGAGTTTCCCTAAAAGTACCACTTTTAAATGGGTAAGTATCAAAAAATTTAGTATGCATACAATTAGCTTCGTGTAGGTTCTTTTATAATATATATTGTGAGACACAGACCATGTTTGTTCGACCCCCTCGTGAAAATTTCCTGGTTCCGCTATGATCATAGGCTAAAATCAAGGGCTACAAGTAGTTGCTATCATGCTACTTATAATATCCATTCTTTTCATTCCACAAAATTTGGTTTCTTTTCGGTTACTGTTTCTCAGGAACTGGTTTTCAGTTAATTGAGAGAACCGAGACAGACAGACATTTAGCCCATTAACACATTGATCCCAACAGAGCACCGGACGACAAACCTAACCTCCGACCACACAATCCCACCTCTCCCAGACTCCCACTCTAAATCTCAGCTGATCCCGACTCGTCCCCTATCCATCCCACGCAACGCGCATCCCGCCGCCAGCCCATCCACCCCCACAGCTCGCCCCCGGCTCGCGTAGTCCTGCCGCCGTCCAGCTCCCGGCGCTTACCACTGGCTAGAGCTCGAGGGTCGCCGACCCCAGCCACCCACGCCCAGTGCCGACCCCTAGAGGAGCTCGCAACGGCAGATCTAGTGGTGGAGGAGGCAGAGGACGACGCTCTCGGGCGCTTGCACCTCCTCTCTCCCCTTGATATTGATAAAGTTTGATCTTGCTGCTTGCTGAGCTGGAGACTCCAAATACATACTGCAGTCTATACACTTTTTTATTACAGCAAAAGCAATCATAGATGCTTTTTTTGGTACTCCAAAGTCTGAACTTCTTCCGTGAAAGGTAGAGAGGCATACTCGAAAAGCAGAGCTGCGTGAGGAGTTGCACAAGCTAGAAATCATGAGAGCGCGCGTGCAGTGCAGGTGCAGCCGGCAACGGTAGGAAATTTTGAGCGGCGATGAGGTTAGCATGCGTAGCGTAGCTATGGAAGGGAGGGAAAGATTACACGAAAGCTCAAAGCTTTTGCCGCTTAAACCAAGGAAAAGGGAGCGAGTCAGCGAGATGTGTATGTGGAGATGAGCGAGGGGCTCGGAGAGCAAAATAAAATGAAAATGATGCCATTGCGCGCAAAGGCTGCAACGGCAACTTTGCTTCCCGCTTTTCCTGTACACCTTCTTTATCACCAGCACGCCACGTCCCAAAACTGCTACATTCACACGGCGCATTTTCCTCATACTCATACTCCATCTATGGGCATCCACATTTGCATCAAATTCTATTCTTGGAAGCTATCTGTATTTGAGTAACATATCGAGAATATTAAATCTATATTGTAGCTATCTAACTAGGGCCTTGTTTAGATGCGAAAATTTTTTGGTGTAAAGTACTGTAGCACTTTCGTTTATATTTTGGTAATTATTGTCCCACCATGGATTAATTAGGGTCAAAAGATTCGTCTCGCAAATTATAGTCAAACTGTGTAATTAGTTATTTTGTTTAACTACATCTAATACTTCATGCATGCGTTCAAAGATTCGATGTGACGGAGAATCTTGTAAATTTTTGAAATTTTGAGTGCATCTAAATAAGGCGTAGACTGGCCTCTTTGTTCTCATAAAAATGTACTAGGTGGCAAACAATGCAAGCATTGAAAATTCTATGCACACACAGTAAAAGTAACTAGGCATATAGTCTGCACATTTGCGCAACTAGTATTGAAAATTCAAAAATTTACATGTCGTTGTATCCTTACTTAAAAATTATACTATTTTTACCATACATCACCTTGCTTATTGTTGGTTAAAATAATTCAAATATGATCTACCTATAATAATAATTTGATTTGTTGAGCTTTAATAATATTATGCATATAATTATTCTTATTTTTTCATTTTATTTTGATTGATTATTGTTAGCTTTAGTTTTTATTAATAGTATATGCTTGTAACTGATACATAGCTAAGTAATATTTTATATTTAATTTTTCATAATAGCATTGGTGGGTAATTTTTAATTAGGTACAAAAATATTTTTGGCTAATTTTTATCATAATGGCAGTGGTGGGTAATTTTTATTTTTCTATTTTCTTCGATTAACGTGGGAATTTCTAGGCCTTGAGAGCGAACATGGAAGCTCTGTTTGTTGGCCAAATAATAAGATAATAGATACATTTTTAAGACAAAAGACAATATTGAGTTTTACTATGACAATGCGTGTGCCTTGGCATCCTCATCAATAATTATTCAATGGCAGTAGCTAAGTTGTAAGATTCAGTTAGGTAATGTGCATCCTCTTCATTCAGGATGTTATCCCATTTCCTGGAGGGTATCTTACCTTGTTCCTCATGAGCATCACACTTTCAATCAATTAGTAAATGACTATACATACAATCTAGCTAACTGCAAGATAGAACATTAACACGTATTTGATTGCGTAATCTCATGGGATCTAAGTTTAAAAATGAAACTAAACTTGGAATCAACGACAAGAGATAAAACTAAGCTAGCCTTAACCTCCAGGATAGGGATTTGTAGTCCAAGGAAGTTGGTTTAATTAATGATAGATGATTCACCTCAATGTACGTGTACATACACTAAAGTTCTAATTGGATAAAATCAAATTACTATAATCTAATCTTGGTGAAGTAAAAGAGCATCGTTTTTTTAATATTCCAACAACAAACTAGAGTTGTTTCTGTTATTTCTTTGTGATCACAACTTTGTCATCACAAAACACCCTTTCTTCCACATGGCATTTATTTTCAGTTAATGCTTCTTATGATAGTGAACAAGCAACTAAATTTCATTATAATTAGGAGGACATGATATATCCAACATTAGAATCTAGTACAATCCCAACTTATGAGCAATCACAGTCATCATAATTCACACCTATGTACCCACCCTTGGTGGTACACTTGCGATGCCACCTAGCAAATATCGCCACATAAACAAACTCCTCACAGCTCGCACCTACATAACATGCTCCCGGTCCGCTTCCTCCGGCCAATACGCCAACCCAAATGCCGACGACGACGAGCGCGTCGCCGGCGGCGACCGCGCACCGCCGCCGGAGCCGCCGCAAGGCGCCCCCGCCGCGCCCGCCCTGGTGCTGCTCCTTCGGCCTCGACCCCTCCACCGCGGCCGCCAGCCGGAGCCCCCTCCCGGCGCCGCCGCGAGCCAAGCCGCCGCACCAGCTCGCGCCGCCGCTTTCCCGCCGCATCCGCTCCCCGGGGCGCGTATCCCCCATCGATGACCCATCCTTCGCTGCCGCCGCGGGTTCGTGTGTTTCCTCGCGGCTGCCGCCCGTCACCGAGTGCCCGCCGCCCGCCCTGCCTCCGCCCCCGCCCCCGCCCCCGCCCCCGCCCCCTCCTGCGGCGGCGGTGGATAGGCCGAGGGAAATGCTGCGTCTGAGACTGGTTGAGAAAGGCGTCGTCTTGGAGGTGGAAGAGGTGGAGAGGGTGCGCAGGGAGAGCAAGGTGGTGAGGAAGATTCTTCGGGGACGAGGCGGCGAGGTGGCGGTGGAAGGAAAGGTGGAGGTGGAGTCCTTCAGGGAGGTGGTGGGGATGATGTTGGAAGACGAAGACGAGACGGCTGCGATGAGGCGGCTTGCTCGTGGTGGCGTCGCGCGAGCCATCGGTGTTCTCGAGGTGAGCTCTCTGCCCCAATTTGTTGATTTCTGCGCAAATTTACGCTTTTGTTGTTGAATATGGTTGCTTTGTTCATGAATTTGCGCATCTTCTGAAAGATTGCAACTTTTACTGTGGTGCTAATCTAGTGTAGTGCAGAGTGCTAATTTTACTATTTTAGTATTGACCTATTTTTAGAATCTGGTAAATATTAATATACGGAGGTGAGAGGTTGCGTTATTTCCTAGTTCGTGCTCAAATTGGAATAGTAGAGAAATACGGGCTTGATATCCTTGAACAACCTCTAATAAGCAACACTGTTCATTGTGTTTGTAAATTTGGCCATGGAACCATGCTGTCAGTTTCATCATTACATCATATTTTACTGAGTTTTCTTGTTGGCTAAATGAGTACACTATCGGTAAAGCATGGATAGTAAAATCATTAAAGTGCATTCTGGTTTTGATATTTTTCCTCATTCCCCTCGTTAGAGCATCTTCAATTTACAAACATTAAAGCAGCTACTTTTTAAGCTCCACCTTCATTTTGTACCGTTATATTATATCATTGTTTTTCCTTTCCAAAAAAATTCCAATCTGTTTTCATGCCACTGTTTTCGACGATATTTCTTATTGTCTTTGTTCTATCAGTTTAAAAATTCCGAGTGTTTTTAACTTTATCATATTGTACTTGTCTTCACATCTATATTATGATCCAACCAACTTTTCATGGTTATTATTATTTTGGATTAAAGCAGAAGTCAATATGTTTTCTGCTGTCTCAATATATTTAAAACCGTCAGAATTCCTGGGTTTTTGTTACATGAGACTGGGGCTGTTATTTGCGCACTTTTCAATTAGCTGCTCGCTCTATTGATGCGAATCTCTCACTGTAGATGCAACATTGATATCATTAATGTGGTGACAATAGGGATCTCGCTAAACATTTTTAAAATTTGTCGAACCATCTCATGCGCTAGAACATGGTACTGTTCGAGTTATTGGGAAATAAAGGCAAGTCAACCAGAGAAATGTTCTTCTTATTTTGACTAGTTAAAGATATTAATTATGCTTCTTGGCTAGTACTACTATTTTGGTTGTTGGCACCTGAAATGGTACAAAAGATTTGACCCTCAGTTAATTGTGGCTGTGTAATGGAGTGGCCGAGTGGGTATTTTGTTCCTCAGTCTGGAATGTACCTATAAGAGGAAGCTTATCGCTGCAAGTTTGAGGAAGTTACACCCTTGCTTCGACTTGCACTAGGTGTTGAGTTTGCATCGTACACTTGGGCCATTAGATAAGTCAAGCAAACTCCTAAATATTGGTGTTCATTTAAGTTTGTGTAGCCTGCTGAATTGACTAAGTTTCCTCTGTCTTCCATCCTGTCTTTATTTTAATATAGAATGTGCTTGTGTTTAGTGAATTACTAAGAATGAAATTGAAATGACTGCTTTAGGGAAATTCTTATTAGAGGTTGGCTTCTTCCTGTTTAGGGAAGTCCCATCAGTTTGTTTACTGATTTGTACACTAATTCTAGACACGTGCCCACCCATTGATATTTTTTTGCCTCTGGGGGATACAACTTTAGACTTATTTCCTTGAGTTTAGTAGTAGTAGTTTTTTTTTTTGAAAAATACAGCAGGAGCATGCGCCAAATCATTTAAGGAGGAGAAACAAAGGTTCTTGCAAAATATTACATAAAACCAAAGTAGCTCGAACTTGAAATGGAAACTGCTAGACATAGAAACTAAGATACATTCGGTGCTGAGTTTTGTAGTTTCACCAATTGGAGACATCATGGTACTGTTCGCTTTTTTAAGATACTTTTTCTTAAAAGAGTGTGAGTTTCAGTGTTCCATATAACAAAAGGAGCCTATCTGCCTCATGCTTGAGATCTTCTCTAACATGTGATGGTATTGCACCTCAAAGCTACATATTGCACTATTGGTTTGCAACAGCAACCATGATGATAATCAATCCACTTTTGTATTCTGAAATACTTCCATATGATCTTAAGAGTGGTAATGATCCATCCTACCATCTTAAGGCAGTGCAGATTCTGTGAAGTGTACTTTTATGCATAGAAATTTATGTCATTATTGCATTAGATTTGCCACTTTTTAAATGTGAATTAGTTTCCTGTAACTTATTCTAAACATTTTTGCTTATTGCCTAAATAAATTTCTCAGGTATCCTTGTCACTTATGTTTGACAGAGGAGTTAACAACAGTCTAAAGTATCTTGAGGCTGTTCCATGGAATGAATCTGAAGATGACATAATCAAGAAATTGCTTTCTCAGCATTCTTGGTATGAAGCAGCTTTCAGAAATCTGCTGGCAAGGTTACAGCCACAAAGACCCACCTCATCTGCAGAACTGGTAGTTGAACTAGTAGATTCCATCAGAAAGGGGACCAACAATAATGCTCGGAAAGAGCTGCGGAATTTAGTCAATGGTATCCTGTCAAAGTATTTACAGTAAAGGGTGATAAAGAGCTGGACAAGAGGAGCTTTTACAGTATTTGCCATTCTTGCCTGAATTCTCTGGTGGGATTATTTGAAGAATCTTTGGATTTGGTCCCTGCTGATCAAGCCTCCATTTCGTCAGTTGGAAAAGGACCACTTGAGGGAATCTACAAGTTAGTTGAGGACACCAACTGGTTGCTGCAGATTATAACAGACTGGCAGATGGGTGAGGAATTTGTTGATGCATGGGCCAACAAAAAGGCTCTCAGAAGCATGCACGAGCAGGTGTCACCTATGGTACGTCATGAACTCAGCCGGATTTCAGCAACAATTTTTATCGCCATGGGGAATGGGAAGCTCCATTGTACTGGGGACAAAAGGTTCAGCTTCTTTCAGGCCTGGTTCAGGCCAATGCTGGTAGATTTCAGTTGGCTCCGGAGGTATCCAAAGGGCCTCAATGTGAAGACCCTGGAGGAAGGAATAGGGCAAGCGCTGTTGACGCTCACGTTGGCTCAGCAGCAGGTGCTGTTCATGGAGTGGTTTGAGGCTTTCAGCAGGCAAGGCCGGGAGTGCCCGAACCTTATGAGGGCCTTCCAGGTCTGGTGGCGGCGCTCATTTGTAAGATCCTTAGGTAGTAGTAGCTGAGTGGGTTTCTGTCCTGTTCATCACCTGAATGTGTGCATGCATATGTGATTTGTTTATGCTGCTATGACATATGGTATAGCTGGTGTGCCAGGCTTCCTGACGAAGGCTGGCTGATCTGTACATGTGAATTCTTTAGCTGTCCAGAGATGTAAGGATTAAGGAACGCATTCTTTAGTCCCTCCATGTGGAGCTGAGGTGCATATATCAGCTGCGACTGTTGAGAAGCTGCACTGGATGAGTAGTGTTCGTGCAATCTGTTTAATAAGATTGAATCAGATCAAGACTAGTGGTCCATTGGTGGGTGCCCTGCTTGCAGTTTGCAGAACAGGGACATGGTGTCGTAAGAGAGTTCTACATGCAGCCGTTGCTGCAGGAGAGATGGAGCTTTTCTGTCCTGGGATAGTGCCATGGTCTGCTTCCTCTGGCTGTCAACAGAGATCCATCTTGGCTTAAGATATACAAGTACCATCTGTATTTGTATATATCACTACCGTGTAAATGTCAATATGTCCGCTTGGCTTGGTTTCTTCCTGGATTGGATAGTGTCATATGGCTCCATGGCAACATGTACTGTTGCTTGAATCTCGTGCTTGTTTGTTTGTTTGCACTGCATTTGGCAAGGCACACGTTTCTGTGGGCCAAATGCCAGTACTGTAGTAGTATTTTGTTTTTACCCTTGGAAAGGCATAATTGTTCCCAGCCTGGTTTCTCATGGCCTTATATTTGCCTCATGTATGCCTGGATGGAATTGGCGTGGCGGCTGGATCTTTCTTTCTTCTCATGAATTGAGGATTCTTTAAGGTTCAGCCTAGTGCCATGCCATGCCATACCACACGTATGGATAGTGTCATGTATGGCCTTGAGTTCCAGTGGGCCAGGAGTTGGTTATGGGCTTATTGTAGCAGGTAT
The DNA here is from genome assembly GCF_016808335.1 of Panicum virgatum. Classification (NCBI taxonomy): domain Eukaryota; kingdom Viridiplantae; phylum Streptophyta; class Magnoliopsida; order Poales; family Poaceae; genus Panicum; species Panicum virgatum. The sequence goes on from NC_053147.1 coordinate 3,361,191, forward strand.
CAGCTGGAATTTCATCACCCAAACCAAGCAGCCAACCACTGGACACGTGTCTCCTGGCGGCTGGCGCTGCCTGCTCCGAGCTAGATGATGAGCAGACTTAGGCCGTGTTTGCTGTTTGGTTCATGTCTGACCAAACCTGAGGGGGTGTTTAGTTTGTGAAAATTTTTGGATCAAAGGTCACATCGATTGTTTGACCAGATATCGGGAGGGTTTTTCGGGTACTAATTAAAAAACTAATTTCAGAACTCATTTGGAAACCACAAGACGAATCTTTTGAGGCCATTGACCGCGTCATTAGCACACGTGGGCTACTGTAGCACTTGTGGGTTACTGTAGCATTTATGGCTAATCATGCACTAATTAGGCTTAAAAGATTCGTCTCATCATGTACATCCAAATTGTGTAATTAGTTTTGTTATTTAATTATATTTAGTGCTTCATACATGTATTTAAAGGGGAGGTGAAAATTTTTGGGAACTAAACGGCCCCTGATGCATTAGTTCCCATGTACAAAATAGCCCGCTATAGTCTGCTGTTAGTTTTTTTAAGAGATCTACCGCTAGGCTATACAATATTTGTCCGCTATATCCGCTAAAAGGGTTTTTACAAGATTTAGTGATAATAAATGTCCGCTACTTCCGCTAAAAATATAGCCAAAAGAAATAAAGAATCAATATAACTAGGGTGGACCATAGACAAAACAGCATGGGCACAGTTAGGCAGTCAAGAGACGTGTTGAGTCTATTTTTCAAATATTAGACCAATGATGCTTCTAATTTTGTATGTATTATGGACGTATGATTATGAAAAGTTTGCTGAAATTTATTGCATTACTGATGTTATTGGCCACATTATGTATATTTTTTTTACAAACCGCTAAATGGATAGCTTTCGCTATAGCTCTGTTAGCCTTTTGGAATGACTTTCGCTAAATATCTTAGCCCGCGATTTTAAACATGGATTAGTTCATGTAGTTTAGTCCATGAGAATAAGAATCTGAATAGGAGGGACTAAAAGAGTCTAAAAGTGCATGCTGGGTCTAAATCCATTAGATATTTTTGGAGGTACTTATTGGAACTAAAGGCCTACTTTTTCAGCTCCTAACCCCATGGTATGCATGGAGCTGGCTGCATGATCTTTTGTACAATTTATTTAATGATCTTTTCCCTGACCTTTAGTCCCTGGTTCCAAATAGGAAGAGATTAAAGTTTTTAGTCAAGAGACTAAAATTAATCATGGGACTAAACACACAGCTTGTTTAAGATGACGCAGTGAGGGAAGCTACAACCATGAACTTTGTGCACTCATGCATGCCGTGTTCCCAATAGAGAATGCGAAGCCAACCAATCTAGCATGGTTTTTTTAGAAGTTTGTTGCATTTGAAAATCTGGACTCTTCCTTTTGTATTTTTCTGCCCGTGTTAGAACAACACAAGAAGACCTTTTGACCAGCCCTCTATCTTAAGTTTAGAGGGTTAAACAAAAAAAATACAATCTAGCAGACTCTCTATTTTTGAAAAGCCTCCAAATCCCTCCTCCACACTCTAATCCTAAGAGGTCTCTAGGAAGCTCTCTATTATAAATTATAGTTGAAGTCTATTGTTGGAGCTAAAACAATTTTAGGAGCTCCTAAAAACTAGAGGTAGCCCCCATTTAATGTTTAGAGAGTGTGATTTAGTAGTTGCTACTGGAGTTGCTCGAGGGCGATCCCTTTGCCTCGATGAAGCAAACACTTATTGTCTGCCAGGCCGTCGTCAACTTGATCGAGCGGAATTTCTTCTTGTTCGAGGCCACCAGCGGACGACCTCCATCAAGTGGACGGTCGGATCTGGTGCTGATGAATTGCTCTGAATCGCCCGCTGCTTGATACTAGGTTAGAGGATTTGGTGTTTGTCATTACACCATCGACATCAAGCAGATACTAGGGAGATTGACACTATTAAACGCTTGCCTTAGCAGCATTCCAATATATAGTATGTCTATTATTTTCTACCTAAGACAGCTCATAAAAGATTAGATAGCACGAGAAAGAGATTCTTCTAGCAAGGAGGTAGATAGCAAAAAAAATATTATTTAGTGAAATGGACCTAGTGTAACACCCAGGTGTTAATCACCTTTACTTAAGGCTAATCACGACACATAAATCTCAAATCGATATGACAAACCAATAGTTGAATTCTTTGCCAAACTTGGGATGGCCCAGTCAAATCGATATGACAAACCAATAGTTGAATTCTTTGCCAAACTTGGGATGGCCCAGGCTGGACTGGTCTGACCGGTCGGACCGGTTAAACTAGGCTGAACCGTTTTGAGGGGCCCCACAACATTTAAACCTCTCTCTCTCCCAACAACTCACTCATCCTCACCACGCTCAGGTCATGCTCTCTCCCGAGCCCCCCCCCCTCATCCAAACCCAAACCTTCCCAAATCCACCCTTTCCACTTGATTCCAAGTCCAAGGAAGGATCAAATCGGCGTGGTGGGTCACTCTCTCCACGATTTCCTCCCTGGGGTGGCCGGGATTCAAGTTCTGGTGCACAAAGGAGCTCACTCAAGGTATATACACTTGTGTCGGCCGATCTCTTTTCCTAGGGGGTTCTGGATGATTTCCTCTGGTCAAAAGCATTCACATGTACCCCTGAACTATTCCTAGAAAGGGTTCGGAGTTGGTGGGCGATTTTCGCCGCGCCAAGGAATCCTAGGTTTTGGTCTAAGTAGGACCGGTCTAACCGGTCGGAGGGACCGGTCTGACCGGTAGGGGTCCGGACAGTCCGGCCATTGGTTCGGATACTCCGGGTTTGTGGTGGTTTAGACATTCCGGGTTTAGGCCCGGAAACTCCGGACTTGGGAGTCCGGATACTCCGGATTTTTGGTCTCAAGTCGCACACAGACCAGACCGGTCTGACCAGTTTGGTATACCGGTCTGACCGGTGCTAGCAGGGCTGAGAGGGTTAAATCAGGGTTTCTTAGTGAAAATAGATAGAAATTGATTTGGTTATTGGTTACTTGTAATTTTTATAAATCATGCATGCATTCTCTCATGTCATATGCATATGCATACGTGTAGCAGCCGCGGCGGAGGAAATTGTGTACGAGGTGGTTGCGGAGCCACAGGGGCAAGCCCTGCAGCAGGAGGATCATGAGGAGTCGGCCCAAGGCCCAATTCACCCTAGCACTGAGCAGCAGACGCAAGGCAAGCTCCGGTGCACATCCTATTATTTAAAATTATGACACCTATATATGTATTTATTACTTGTGCATTAGGTTTAGAAATTGTTTGGAACCCTAGTTGCATGATCCCTAGGATTCTCTGAGTTATACTAGTATGTATAGGACGATAGAAGTGCTATGCTTAATGGTTTTCCGGTAGAAGACGAGTGACTTCTTGCACTCGCGAGATATAGGATGTTTAGAAGTTGAGTAATTTCCGGTTACTCGCGAGATATAAGATATAATTATACTGCAGTACATGAGATGTCGAATTTGATATGGAATAAATGGAGAATTGAGACTGGACGGGAAATGATGAGGATACATAGGAATGGCAGCAAAACAGGGTTCCTGGGCGTCTTAGTCCCGTCTGTGTCGATTAAGGACCGGTCGTTGTCGACAGTGCTGATCGGGATTGAATTGTACTAACCGCATGCCGAGAGTAGGAGGTAGTCAAAACCGGTAAGCCTAGTACTGCTTCGCGTCGAAAGTACAGAACTGCATCACCACCCCTTAGGGCGAGTCGAGTAGTCGCGGAGAAACGGGATGCATATGTTTACTTTTGGTGGTCTCACGTTGAGCTCGGCTAACTATGAAGGTGGGGTGGTTCTGTAGTTCGAGGCGGGAGGGGAAGGGTTGGTGCGTGTGGTCTGACGGGGCATACGCGTGCCGTGTTGGTTAGGTCTACCTTGCAAGGTTAAATAGAATCGATTCGCCGTGTCTCGCGGATATGAGGGCCTTGATGTTTTTGCTGCATCGTAGCAAAATGTTAGAATGTAAGTTATTTATGTGTGTGTGTATAATCTTGAACACATTGAGTTATTTGGATTCCACCACCATATTTGCTATGGTTGATTCCTGCAAATATTAGATTAGAGTTAATTCATATATAATCTGAGGCTAAAATAATGAAAGTAAGGAATTAATTTAGTTGTTTTTTCTGCAAAATAACCACCACCCAAATGCCTTGCATGTCTAGGTATGTGGGCTAAGTTATACCCACGGGACGGGTAAGTCTTGCTGAGTATTAGTTGCTCAGGGTTTGTTGCTACCCAAATTATTTCAGGACCCCAGGACGTCGACTTCTGCCCCTGTTGTGTCAAGTTCATCCGCCGGGATGTAGAGGGGTGGCAGGTCGTGGAGCGAGACCCTTAGATTAGGGAATTAGCGGGTTGCACGCTTGAGGGCTGAGGGTGCAACCCCTCTGTTTTGCTTAGACCAGTCTGACCGGTCGAAGGACCGGTCTGACCGGTAGTTCACGTGGGGAATCCATACAGACCGGTCTGACCGGTTGGTCGAACCGGTTTGACCGGTAGTGCAGTGGCTGAACACTAAATCAGTTGTAGGTTACTTTTCGTTTGAACCTGGCTTCCCTAGTGTAAAGTTGTAAATTATTGCATTTATGTAAACTTTGTAAAACTACTGTATTTGAACTGGGTTTGTAAGAAGTTGTGTATTATTTATGTCGTGTTGTTCTATTTTTAAGTATATTGTTATGCTTGTACTATTTGCGCCACCGTCGCGTGAGACTACCGGTGAAATTGTTTGTTTGGCTTGTCAGATTTGCAGAACTCGGATGACAAGGTGGCGCTGGAGGTGTGTGCCGAGACGCTAATACACGCATTACTCTTTCGTCCACAGGAAACCCCAACTAATGATGCGGGGCTAATTCTAGTCCAGTAATTGTTTTTCCAACGTGCTCAGCTATATCTTGGAAGAACAAAGTTTTGGCTCCTAGTCTCAAGATCGCGGCGGTTTATTTCTGTTCTTTATGAACTTATTACTTGTTTTGGCTTGGGTAACTGCGTCCCCCTTTGGCTATAGTCTGTTTTGTATTCGGTGCACGCTGCTTACTCTTGCTTTGAACATCTTCCGTACTGTGTAATTTCATTGCTTTTAATAAGGCCATGTTTAGTTCAAAAAAACTATATTACTTGTCACATCGAATCTTCGGACATATGTATGGAGCATTAAATACAGTAAAAAAATAACTAATTATACTGTTTAATTATTCCATACGAGATGAATTATTAAACATAATTAGTCTATAATTGGACATTAATCGTCAAATAACAACGAAATGTGCTAAACCTTAGATGGAAAAGGATACAGGATTTGGAACTTGCTCGTACAGTATTTGCCTATTTGGCAGAGATATTTCTTGAACGCGTAGAAATTCAGCCTCCTCCAGTCCTCCAGCTGCATCGTTCATCAGCAAGACACGACAAGCAAAAGCAAGCATCCGCGCGAGTCAACCCGTCAACGAGAGGAACTTCACTTCACTGGACACCTGACCTGACACCAGTTCACCGCGTGAGCGCCCGCGCCGCGTTCACACGGCGATTTGTGGAGCTTTTTTATTTCGAGAATCCTACAGGGAGAGCTCTATCTCCAACTTACTTCCATCTCCACATACGAGAAATCAGTTAGTATGAGAAGAAAGTAACAAAACAAATCGATTTGCAATTCTTCTTTTCTCCAACTCCAGCGAGGACACCAACTCCTCCGGCGGGTTGTGGGCGGGGCGGTCGGCGGCGGGGTCGCCGCCGGCCGGGGTGGCGGCGGAGGCCGGCAGGGTTAGGGTTCGGGTTAGGGTTTGGGGAGCTTCCATGGCCGGCGCCTTTAGAGGGATGGCCTTGGTCGGCGGCCGACCCGGCGGAGGAGGCGGGTTGTGGGCAGCGAGGCCGGCGGCGATGGCGCCGCCGGCCGGGTGGTGGTGGACAACCGGTGGGCAGGGTCGGCGGCGGGGGCGAGTGGTGGAGGTGGACAGGAAGGAAGCGGAGGGGAGGGGTTCGAGCGGCGGTCCTCGCCGGCGGCGACGCCGGCGAGGGGGAAGTCGGCCGCGGGGGCGGATGGAGGCGGATGGGAGAGAAAGGAGGGGGAGGGGGAGGGGGACGGGGAGGGGAGGGGTTGGAGTGGCGGTCCTCGCCAGTGTCGGAGGTGATGCCGGCGAGAGGGAGGTTGGCGGTGGGGCCGGAGGGCGGCGGGGGTGGAAGGAGGGAGACAAAAGTGAGGAAAAAAAATAGAGGAAGAGGAGGGGGGGGGGGGGGGGGGGGCGGGGGACCGAATCCTGTCCGGAGAGCCCCCCACCCCATAGCAGCCTCCTTTTTATTTTACCCTGGGGACGCACTCGAGCAGCAGGATTCTCTACTGCCGTCTTTCGCTTTCCTCCCATCTCCCCTCGTCCCTTCCTTTCGCAGCTAGCAGCTCGCGTCCGCCGCTTCGGTTGTCCTCCAAGCAGCAGCAGCCGCCAGCAGCTAATGTCGACCGCCATGAAGAAGTTCCTCATCAGCCTCTTGTTCCTCTTCTTCCTGCTGCAGCTTCCCCGTCTATGGAAACACCATCCGGAAAAAGAGCTGGAGACCAGCGTAAACACCACTCCCGCACCTTCCCTCAAGCCCCTTCCTCCTCTTGCCGCCATGCCGCCCCCCATTGATCCCACTCGCCGCCGCGCCTCCTCGCTCCCGGCCGAGGCGATGTTGAACTTGCCAGCGCTCGGTACCGACGACGGAGAGGCGCGCGGCACCTCCCTGGCCCTGGTCGCCTCACCACCTCCGCCGACCTCTCCATCGTCGACGGCATTGCAAACTCAAGAGCATCAGCAAGTCGTCGGGACCGGGCTTCTCGCTGGAGCCAGGGCCTGGCTCCCTCCTGTGTCTGTGGTGCTAGAAGTTCCCCTACCCCTGGGTCCAAATCTCCTATTCCCGCTGGAGGAGCTCATCGCCAAGCCAGTCCGTTTCCTCGTCTCGGTGGTGCTGGCCACTGTAGTGGCTGACCTCTGGAAGAGGATCTGTGGGCTCCTCATCCACCGGCTTCGCGCCCAGCCGAGGTGCCTTCCCCTTTGGGTGACCTCTCTGTATTCCGGCGGCGGCATCCACCACCAACACCGAGCAGGAGGACCATGGGAAGAGGTGAGGGTTCTTCTTGGCCAGGTTGGGGAGAAGGTCTTCGAGGCTCTCGTCTCAGGCACGCTAGTTCAGATGCTGGTGTTTTGGGCATGCATGCCGAGCGCCAGCAGGGCCTCAGTATTTGTCACTCCACTTGCAATGGTTTGCCTATTGGCTATGGAGGTAGCTTGGCGCAGCAGTGCCAATTACCTCCCAGAAGCAAGGTTCACCAAACCGGTGGGAACCGGTCCGGTTTGACCGGTTACCGGTCAAACCGGTCCGGCCCGGTTCCGGTTTGGTCCGGTACCCAACCGGCCAAAATTCAAAATTTAAATTTAAATTCAAAAAATGAAAAATTCCCAAAAAATTCCTAAAAATACTTCAAGGTGCAATGAATCTAATAGTATCAAATTTTCTCAAAAATTCGTTCATTTAGTATAGTTTGCGGGGATTTAAAGTTAAATCAAAAAAGAAAAAAGAAAAAAATGGGCCGGCCCATTAAAGCCCACCGGTCAAACCGGTCAAACCGGCCGGTAAACCGGTCAAACCGGTCGGTAAACCGGTAAAACCGGCCGGTAAACCGGTTGCACGGGAGCTATTGAATTTGAATTTGAATTCAAACCGGTCAAACCGACCGGTAAACCGGTAAAACCGGCCGGTAAACCGGTCAAACCGGCCGGTAAACCGGTCGGAACCGGTTGCACGGGATTTTTTGAATTTATTTGAATTTGGATTTGAATTCAACCGGTTTCCACCGGTTACCGGTCAAACCGGTCCGGTAAACCGCTACCGGAGGGCGGCGGTTTGACCGGACCGGTCGGTTCGGTTAACCCTGCCCAGAAGACGAGGTACCACTCTCATGAACCTTGAACAAAGCATCTCTATCGACTCATCGTTTCAACTAATCTCCAGGTATCAGTATTTTTTAACCCAGAAGTTGGAAATTATTTGACTAGAGAATCTAGCTATCAGTCTTTTTAAAAGGGTGTGTTTAGATCACATTGTATTTTTGGAAGGGAATCTTCAATATTTAAAATATTAAATGTAGACTAATCACAAAACTAATTACAGATCTCGTCTGTAAACTATAAGGCGAATCTAATGAGACCAATTAACCCATCATTAGAGCATGTTTACTGTAGCATCACTGTAGCAATTTAGTGTCTACTCACGTCATAATTAGGCTCATTAGATTCGTCTTGCGATTTACAGTCTATTTGTGTAATGCGATTTATTTTTTGACTATATTTAGTACACCATGCAAGCGATTTATAAAAATTTTGCGTTTTTATGTTTTTGGATGTAAACAAGACCTAATTTTGCTATCCAATGACCATGATGCTCACATCGTTTCAGCTGAAGCCCTTGCAGGAGGCCGCCTATATATGGCTGATTTGAAAACAAGATGCATGTGTCCTGCACGTAGAAAAAATCTAGCTCTTTCTATGGGTGTGTTTAGTTGGTGAAAAAGTTTGGGTTTTAGTATTGTACCACATTTCGTTGTTACTTGACAAATAATATCTAATTATAGACTAATTAGGCTTAAAAGATTTAGCTCGTGCTAATCAGTTAGACTATGTAATTAGTTATTTTTTTCAATTATATTTAACACTTCATACATGTGTTCGAAGATTCGATGTGACGGGTACGGTGCAAAAAATTTTGGGAACTAAGCATGCCCTAAATTTCAACTAGTCGTGTGTAGTTCTACTGCTATGATGAGCTCTACTATCCTAGCTAGCCTGCATTAGCATGATTCCTATCACGGAAGAACCCATGTCTATTTGGCAGGATGTCTTACCTTTTGTTGTAAAATAACCTTATGATCCTGCATTTCCGTTTGGGTGATCTAAATATATGCGTATGAATGAAAAGCTATGACCTAGAGCGAGGTACTAATAATACTAATATTGCAAGAATCTCTGCTTGCTGCCATCTTATTAAAGATTACGTTTTTTGGTTATGGATTATGATGGTTTTGTTTACACTTGGTCAAATAAATAATTTAATGCTAATCCCATTTTGGAGCACCCTGAAAGATATCTTATATCTAAATAAATAACGCAGTGATTTTTTACTTATGCATGTATGACAGTTTATTATCTTTGACAGAATGCGGGTGAGGATTGCATCAAAAGTAAACGGAGCCGAGCCACTGTAGCACTATTGTTGCAAATTATGGATTAAGTATGTCTATTAGATTCATCTCGCGATTTACAACTCATCTGTGTAAAAATTTTATAAATATTTATTTAATACGTCATGCATATGTCAAAACATTTGATTTCATGTTTTTGAATGTAAATTTTTTTGAATCTATAGGAAGTTTGCTGCATCTCAAAATATCAGACGTACAGGAACTGACTCGATCCCGAGGCTCTTCTTCTTCCCGAGGCTGCCGGTGGACGACATCCGACCCATCAAGCGGACGCCCGGGATGCTGCTGATAAATTGCTCCGAATCGTTCGCTGCTTGATATTAGTGGGCTTGTTTGGTTTTCTAGAATTTCAGAAATAGTAATATTTTGACCGCTAACTACAGTTTTAAATAAAGTCAGTTTACAAAACCAATTCCAGAACTAAATTACTGTAGTATGAGATGAATCTAATGAGATCTTTGACTGCGTAATTAGAGGATGATACTGTAGTATTACTATAATCAATCATCAATTAATTACTGTCATTAGATTCGTCGTGAAAAATTACATCAATCTCCTGAAAAAAATTGTAAATAAACTTCATTTAAACCTTCATGCGGAGTCTAGAAGATGGGTTCTAGATTCCTTTCTAGGAAACCAAACACGGCAAGTACAGAGGATCGATAGTGCTCGGAACTTGCTCGTACAGTATTTGGCACGCATTGTTCTTGTTCATCGTCATCAGGAAGAGAGGCCAGGACGTGAGCCCCTGAGGCCAGCCGTCAACGAGTGGAACTGACACCAGTTCAGCGAGCGAGCGAGCGAGTCGAGACTCGAGACTCGAGCGACCGCCGCGCCGCGTTCACACGGCTCCCTCCTATCGCTGATCGATCGGTCCCTTCCCTTCCTTCTCCAGCTCCGACTGACACAGCGGAGCCTCGTACGACGCGGCGCGGCTCCCTCCCTCCCTCGCTCGCACCCTCGGGGGCCCGCTCGCACGCTGCACGCACAACGTCGGAATCCAACGCGGTCGCTTTTTTACCCCGGCCGGGGACGCGCGCACGGCACACCCGAGCTGAGCTGCCCTTGTTAGTATAGGATCTCGATTACTCGCTGTTTAGTGGCTGGATTGCAAGAAGAACACGATGAACACACACAGGATTGGCAACTCCCAGAGGTCGCCCGGGAGAAGTGCCCTTTTTCACTTTGGCGACAAACACAGAACAGAGTGCCTAACCGGCGGTTCATCACACATACAACGCACCCAGCACCTAGCTATTTATATGTAGCTCTTACAAGACACAATTTAGCTAAACATAACTGCTAAAACATGGATACAATACACTGACACTCGCCATCTTCAGAAACTGCCGAGATCGTGGGTGCGGTCACCACCACTCGGTCGCCTTCCACTTCAAACTGAAGTTTCCCGCCCACTTCATTCGTTGCTTCATCTGAATGACTCTTCAGTGACAGTGTTTCTCAGGTTTACACCAACAATCTCCCCCCTAAACCTGACAAACACTGAGATCTCTAACCCCAAGCAAGTGCCTCATCACTGTAAGCTTCCCCACTGACAGTGGCTTGGTTAAAGTATCTGCTTTCTGCTCATCCGTGCACACTCTCCTGACAACAATCTGTCCCCTTTCAACACATTGCCTTATGAAATGGTATTTGATGTCAATGTGTTTACTCCTACCGTGGAAAACAGGATTCTTCATAAGTGCAATGGCAGAGTTATTGTCCACATAGAGTGCTACTGCTTTTGGTTTCTCATTTCTGATCTCACTGATCAAATTCCTCAACCATAAAGCCTGCTGAGCTGCTGCAGTTGCTGCCATGAATTCAGATTCACAAGATGACAGTGATACCGTTTTCTGCTTATAGGAGTTCCAAGTAATCAGGTTCTCATTCAAGTAGAACGCCATTCCTCCTGTACTCCTTCTTTTCACCAGGTCAGATCCATGATCACTATCAGTGTATCCCACCAAATCACCTGCATGTCCACTCTGAACATAAACAAGTCCAAAGTTGATTGTCCCATGCAAATACCTCATTATCTGCTTGACAACCTTGAGATGCATCACTGTTGGCCTCTCCATAAACCTGCTGGCCACACCCACTGAGTAGGATAAGTCTGGTCTAGTGTGTAATAAATACCTGAGACAACCAATTATCTTCCTGTAATTAGTTGTATCCACTGGCTCACCTCCTTTGTCAGTGTCAAGCTTGTTTCCTGGATCCATTGGAACTCTAGTTGAGTTACATCCACTCATCCCAAACTGTTCCAAGACCTTCTGTGCATAGCCTGATTGTTTAACAGTGATAAAGTCTTCTTTCTGATCCACTTCTATTCCAAGATAGTAGGACAGCAAACCCAAGTCTGTCATTTCAAACTCTGTCATCATCTCCTCTTTGAAATTCTTGACTTTTACTGGATTTCCTCCAGTCACTATCAGATCATCAACATATACCCCAAGAATGACTGCATCATTTCCTTCTCCTCTGGTGTATACTGCCTGTTCACTGAAGCATCTAGCAAAACCCAGCTTTTTCAAGCTTTTGTCCAGTTTTACATTCCATGCCCTTGGTGCCTGTTTTAGTCCATAGAGAGCTTTACTCAACCTGAGTACCTGCTGCTCTTTTCCCTTCACAACATATCCTTCTAGCTGTGAAACATAGACTTCTTTCTCCAGATCACCATGTAAAAAAGCAGATTTCACATCTAAGTGATGAACTTTCCAACCCAAATTGGTTGCAAATGCCAAGAGCAATCTCACTGTGTCTAACCGAGCAATAGGAGCAAAGACTTCTTCAAAATCCACTCCATACTTTTGAACATACCCTTTAGCAACTAATCTGGCTTTGTATTTCACAATTTCTCCAGCTGAATTTCTTTTCAGCTTGTACACCCATTTTAAACCAATGGGCTTCTTCCCTGGTGGTAGCTTAACCAGCTCCCAAGTTCTGTTTTTCACAATGGACTGCATCTCCTTATCCATAGCATCTATCCAATCTTGATGACTAGCTGCCTCTCTGTAACTGACAGGCTCATCTGTCTGAATTAGCAAAGCTTCAACATCTGAATTTTCTAACTCAACTTCTGTAGTGACCTCATAAATTTCATTCAAATTCCTGAACCTCACTGGTTCACTGCTTCCATTTGAAGGTGGTGTAGACTGATCTGCATCAGAGACAAAATGTTGAGGTGTGTCATATCCCCCACCAGCAGACCCTACTGAATCTTCAGAAGCTTCAGCCAGCGGTGACTGTAGCAAATCTTGCAATAGACCTGAGCTATCTCCTTCAGTTTCAGAATCTGTCTCTGAAGGTTCACCATCCCCATACTGCATACAGTCATGATCCACTACACCTCCTCCACACATTGTTTGCACCTCAACTTTATTTTCAACAACAAACTCCACATTGTTATCAATTCCCAAAGCTGAGGCCTACTCCCACATTTTAGTTTTCTGAAAGACTACATCTCGGCTGACAACAATTTTGTTGGTTTCAGGGTTATACAACCTATGTGCCTTGCAACCATCTTCAACCCCAAGGTACACTAACCTCTTGCTCCTGTCATCAAGTTTTCTTGGATGTGGTGTGTTTATCCTTGCACGTGCAACACAGCCAAACATCCTAACATGCCCAAGTGATGGCTTCCTTCCATTCCAAATCTCAAATGGGGTACTGTCACCAAGAATTTTGGTTGGCAATCTGTTTAGCAGATAGACAGAATGCCTGATTGCTTCTCCCCACAACCTGCCTGGAACCTTCATGCTCTTCAACAAAGCACGAGCCATCTCCATCACAGTCCTGTTTCTCCTCTCAACTACCCCATTTTGCTGTGGAGTAAAAGGGGCTGTGAGTTGTCTTCTGATTCCAGCTTGTTCACATACACCTGCAAACACTTTAGCTAGGAATTCTCCTCCCCTGTCAGATCTGAGCACTTTAATCCTGCTCCCTGTGAAGTTCTCCACTTCAGCCTTGTATCTGACAAACTTCTCACAAGCCTCATCCTTACTTTTCAGTAAATACACATGCATCCATCTTGAATGATCATCAACCAATAGCATAAAATATTTGTTTCCTCCTGCTGTTGCTGGTGTAATCGGCCCACACAAGTCCACATACACCAAAGAAAGCTTTTCAGTTGCATGCCACTGAGCTGATTTTGGAAATGGTGCTCTAGTCTGCTTTGCAGCAAGACAGTCACCACACACATGCTCTGAGTGACTAATCTCAGGTACTCCAGAAGCCATGTTTTTGCTCACTAACTGTTTCAGTGCTCTAAAATTGACATGTCCAAGGCGACCATGCCAAAGCCAAGCTTCATCTCCAATGTTCACCATCAGACAATCAGGGACTACAGTTTTCAGGTCAATAGTATACAGTCTGTTCATAGTTCTATCAACCTTCATGATCAGACGCATAGGGTTCTTTTCTGACACCTCCAAGTAATCTTCATCAAGCACAACTCTATGACCCACCTCAGTTAACTGACCAAGGCTAATCAAATTGCTACGTAACTTGGGAATGTAATACACATCAGACAAGACCCACTGATCACCAGACTTCCCCTGAAACAGTATAGTCCCTCTACCCTGAATTTCAACAGTGTAGTCATCACCGAAACGTACCTTGCCAGTAATGGCATGATCCAGCTCCTTGAACTTTTGACGATCACCCGTCAAGTGGTTGCTAGCACCGTTATCCAAGTACCACCGATCTCCAGATGGATCACCTCCACCTGTCAGATGAAGTTCGGGCATCACCTTGGGTTCATTCAGAAATACACCTTTCTGAACCTCTCGAGCGGACAGGTGCTCAAGCGGTCCCAAAAACTTTGTTTCCGCGAGCAACACTGTCGGTTCATGCTCCTCCACCTTGACATGGTGAGCCTCCTCTCCCTTCTTCTCCTCTGGACATCTGTTTGCGTAATGTCCATACTTACGGCACTTGAAGCACTTTATATGACTCTTGTCTTTCTTCCCGGAGCTGTCTTTCCCAGACTCAGCTCCACCACGGCCTCCACTGGCGCCACCACGACCACGACCACGCCCTCGACCGCCTCCTCTTCCCCTCCCAGAGGATTCACCACCTGAGGTCCTCTGTCTGGCTTCCCACTCTGCTTGGGTGAGCAGTACTTGCCCACTCTCGGACCTAGCACCGCCTGCTCCCCGCCGCGTGCGCTCCTCAAACGCCTTCAAATGCCCAACAGCCTCATCAAACGGCAACTTCTTCAGATCATAGAACTGTTCAATGCCAGCCACGATATTGAGGTATCGATCAGGCACAACATCAAACAGCTTCTTCACCAACGCCGCATCATCAAGGCTCCCCCCAAACTGTTGTACCTTACTGACATTGCTGTCAGTTTCCCAACAATTTGGTCGAGTGATTCATCTTCCTTCATCCGGATAGCATCAAATTCACTCTTGAGCGTCTGCAATCTGGCATCCTTCACCCGATTCGCTCCAACAAAGCGCGTCTTCAGGGAGTCCCACACCTCTTTCCCTGATTTCTTCTTAGCGACTTGCATAAGCAGATCATCAGGGATACACAGGACTAGATGTGCCTTCACCTTTTTGTCCTTCGCGGCCCGCTTCGCCAATTCCGTCGCCGACGGAGTCTCCGACGAGCTTGACGCCCCTTCCGGCTCCACTACATCCCACAGCCCCTGATCTTCCATGGTCGCCTGCACTCTTATACACCAACTCGTGTAGTTTGAGTGCGTCAGAGAGGGGTACACCTGCCGCGCTTCCCCGCCGCCACGCGCCGCCTCTCCGCCCGACATGATCCCAATCTGAGGATGTCTCCACGAGTAAAAGAGGCTCTGATGCCAGATGTTAGTATAGGATCTCGATTACTCGCTGTTTAGTGGCTGGATTGCAAGAAGAACACGATGAACACACACAGGATTGGCAACTCCCGGAGGTCGCCCGGGAGAAGTGCCCTTTTTCACTTTGGCGACAAACACAGAACAGAGCGCCTAACCGGCGGTTCATCACACATACAACGCACCCAGCACCTAGCTATTTATATGTAGCTCTTACAAGACACAATTTAGCTAAACATAACTGCTAAAACATGGATACAATACACTGACACTCGCCATCTTCAGAAACTGCCGAGATCGTGGGCGCGGTCACCACCACTCGGTCGCCTTCCACTTCAAACTGAAGTTTCCCGCCCACTTCATTCGTTGCTTCATCTGAATGACTCTTCAGTGACAGTGTTTCTCAGGTTTACACCAACAGCCCTCTCTCCTCCCTCCACCTCCCCTCTTCCCTCCCTTCGTCCTCCTAGCAGCAGTCAGCAGCTAGCAGCCGATGTCGATCGCCATGAAGAAGTTCCTCATCATCAGCCTCTTGTTCCTCTTCTTCCTGCTGCAGATTTCCCTTCTATGGATACAACATCCGAAAAAAGAGCTGGAGACCAGCGTAAGCACCGCACCTCCCCTCAAGTCCCTTCCTCCTCCTCTCGCTGCCATGCCGGCCCCCACTTGGTGCCGCGCCTCCTCCTCCCTGGCCCTGGCCGTCTCACCATCTCCGTCGATTCTGGGAGGGCAGCCAACAAGCCCAGAATCCCACGAGCTCCTTGTACCGGGCGCATGCTTCAGGAACTCTCCGGCGACCTCTCCATCGACGGTATTGCAAACTCAAGAGCAGCAAGTTGTCCGGAACGGGCTTCTCGCTAGAGCCTGGGCCCGGTTCGTTGCTGAGGCGCTACAACTTCCCCTCCTGGGGGACCTCATCACCAGGCCTGTCCTTTTCCTCTTCTCGACGCTGCTGGCCTCTGTAGCGGCCGGCCTCTGGAGGAGGATTTGCGAGCTCCTCATCCACTGGCTTCGAATCGAATTCGCGCCCAGAACCAGCCGGGATGCCTTGCCCTTTGGACGACCTCTATATATTCCACCGCCATCCAACACCAACACCGACCAGGAGGACCATGGGAAGAGCTGTGTTGTTCTTTTCAAGTTGGGGTTGAACATCTATGTAAGCATCTAGGCCCTCAAGGTATGTTTCGGTGATTAATGACAACCATTATTGTGACTAATGAGTTTGTGCAGCTTAATAGATCATTATCGCTCATTTGGTCATATGTCAAAAGAGGCCCCTCAATTTCATTATTCAAAAAGGCGATCTTGTTTTTCAACTCAATTTTATGTCAAGACTAAGGATCTTTCTAGTCCTAAGTGTCATAAGGTTGAGAAGGACACTTAGGTTAGTATAGGTTTTATAGTTTTGTAGTGATCGCACTATTAAGAGGGGTTAAGGCTAAGTAACTTGAGCATGGACATGATCATTTGAAAATGGATGCACACTATGGTCACTCAGGTTTCTATAAGTTCAAATAAGTGGTTCTCAAACTATATCTCAAGAATATTTGGATTTCATTCAAGACTCAAATCAGAAAAGACAAAATCAGAAAAAGTCTATACACCGGTTTAACCGACGTCTCAATTTTCTATACGTCGGTTAAACGAAGTCAGCAGAGTCTGGACAAATTCAATACACCGGTTAAACCGACGTGTTTGAAATTAACGTCGGTGCATTGGTCCAGAGTTGGTTTTTCCAGGGTATTTCAAGTTCTATACACCGGTTAAACCGACGCTGTTTAAATCAAGACGTCGGTGCAATTGACCAGTGAGATGGTTTTTCAGAGGAATTCAAAAGTTGTACTCACCGGTTAAACCGACGATAGGTTTGAGTTAACGTCGGTGCAGTTGTCCAGAGACTTGGTTTTTCAGTGGATCAGTGGACAACCACACTCACCGGTTAAACCGATGTTACGTCGGTCAATCTGCCCAAGTTGTAACGGCTAGTTTTCAGAAGAGGCAGTTTACATTCACCGGTTAAACCGACGATGACAAATGGAGGGACGTCGGATTAACCGGCGATACGCAGTTTTCTGGCAGCTTTTCTCCAACGGCTCTATTTGTGTGAGCTGCCTATATATACCCCTCAAATGGGTCATTTCGCCCACTCTTGACACCAGGCAACATCCATACACTCATACTATAGTCAAGAGCCACATTGAGCTTCATCATTCACATACTTGTGCATTCAATCAATCAAGAAGCAAGATTAAGGACTTGAGTAGAGAGAAGCTAGTGTGCATCCGTTCTTGGTGATCGGTTCTTGCTCAAGTGAAGGCCTTAACTTGTTACTCTTGGTGATTAGGCATCACCTAGGCGATCTTGGTGATCGGTGTGTTTCTCGCGGAGCTTGCCAAGGATTGTGGGAGCCCGGAGAAGAAGATTGTACGTGGCTTGATCTCCACCACGCCGGGATGGTGAACGGAGACTCTTAGTGAGCGCCCTCGTCTCGGTGACTTGGGAGGTGACAAGACTCTTTGAGAGTGTCACAACGTGGATTAGGGGTGTGTGCCAACACATCGATACCACGGAAAAAAAATCTAGTCGTCTCTTGTCCACTCTCTTTATTCAAGCATTTTCTTTCTTGCAATTTACTCATGTGCTTGACTTAGAGATCATAACTTAGCTCTACCTTGCTAGGCTTTACTTTGTTTTTATCTCTCTTAGCTTGTGTAGGTAGCTTAGTTATCCGGTTGGTGAATTGGTGCCCTACTAGCTTTGCATAGGTTAAGGTTGCTTTACTTTGTTTTAGAAATTGAAAAAGGCCCAATTCACCCCCTCTCTTGGTCCATCGATCCTTACAATTGGTTTCAGAGCCTCGTTGCTCATTTGGATCATTAGGCTTCACCGCCTAGAGCTATGGCCAAGATGGGTGGTTCGCCGCCCCACTTCGAGGGCAAGAACTTTGCTTATTGGAAAGTTCGCATGGCCGCATATCTTGATGCGATTGCCCCCGAAGTGTGGTTGGCCACTAAGACCGGATTCACCGGAACTCCCACCGCCGAACAATTAAAATGGAATGCCAAGGCTAGAAATGCAATTTTCGAAGCCATTAGTGAGGAAGTCTTTGCTAGAGTTAATGGCATGAACTTAGCAAGTGATATTTGGAAGGAGCTCATTGAAATTCATGAAGGCTCCACTAAAGTTCGTGAGCAAAAATATCACTTGTTTAGAGCTAAGTATGATTCTTTTAAAATGCTAGCTCATGAAAATTGCAATGATATGTACTCTCGCTTGAATGTCATTGTCAAGGACATTAATGCACTTGAAATATCCAAAATTGACAGTGCCTCCATCAATCGCAAGATTCTCATGCTCCTCCCGAAGCCCAAGTATAACATCATCAATGCTATGCTTCAAAAGGAGAATCTTGACACAATGGAAGTAGGAGAACTTGTGGGCGAAATTCGCGCTCATGAGATGAGTATCCTTGGTATGTCCGAAGAGCCAACTTCAAGCAAATCAATTGCTCTAAAGACCAAGGCAAACAAAGCCCGCAAGCTCAAGATGATCAAGCAAGATTCAAGCTCAAACAATGAAGAAGATGATCATCATGAAAGCTCATACGATGTTGAAGATGATGGAGAGCTTGCTCTCATGATGAGGAAGTTCACCCGCTTGAATGACAAGATCAACAAGAAGGGTTTCAACTTTGACTCAAAAAAGGGAATGTTCCGGCCAATGGATGTCAAGAACAAAATTTGCTACAATTGTGGAGAAAAAGGTCACATCCGTCCAAATTGCCCCAAGCCGGACAAAAGAAACAAGGACAACAAGAGCAAGCATCGCCATGATTCAAGCGATGATGAAGAAGAAGAAAGGAAAAACAAGAACAAGAGACTTGGGAAGAAAAAGAGCCATGACAAGAAGACCAAGCTCTTCCTAAAGAAGAAAGGGCACACCAAGAGAAGCTTCTTGGTGGAAAAACAAGAGTGGGTGACCGATGTCTCGTCAAGCGAAGAGTCAAGTGATGAAGAAGACATAGTCACCATCGCCCTCACAAATGAAGAACCATCACTACCTCCACCTCCAATGTGCCTCATGGCCAAAGGTAACTCTAAGGTATGTGAGAGTGAAGATGATAGTGATGATGAGCTTGACCCTAATGAGTTTGCTAACCTCATTAATGAGTATACATCCGTTATCAAGAGGGAAAAGGGCAAAGTCAAGGTTCTTGAGAGCACTCGTGCCAAGTTAGAGCTTGCCCACTCCGATTTGCTTGGCAAGTACAATGACTTGCTTGAAAAGCACAATGAGTCACTTGTACTTGCTAAGCAAGTTGAAGAGAGCCACAAAAAGCTTAAACAAGAGCATAGGGAGTTGGCTCACAAGTATCAAGAACTTGAATTTGCCTATGAAGCAATTGACCCAAGTCTTGAGAACTTTGCTCAGGAAACTATTGAGAAGGTCAATGCTTCTACTTCATGTGATGACCTACTCATTAATGCAAATGCTACTAATGTTTTGCCCGAGCTTGCACCTTCTAGGGAAAAGGAATTGATGGATCAAGTTGCAAGCCTCAAGAGTAGTGTGGAGAAGCTCTCAAGAGGAGAATACATCCACAAAGAGATTCTCTTCAACAATGCCCGTGACTATGGCAAAAGAGGTCTTGGTTCATTTCCGGAGCCAAACATAGCCACTACTCCTTCTCCGGAGATAAAGATTAGCTTCATCAAGGAAGTTGGATCATATTGCCAACATTGCCAAGTTACCGGGCACCACACTAGGGAGTGCACTTTACCATCACGTCCTCTTCCTAAATTACCCAAGAATTATTCTTCAATGTTTCAAAATAACCATTTTCTCTTGAGTAAAGTGAAGGGCAAGGTGAAGGCCAAATTCATTGGCAAACTCACTAAGGAGTCAAAGAAAAAGCTCCCCAAGCAACTTTGGGTCCCAAAAGCTCTTGTCACACATGTGCAAGGCACAAAGCTTGTTTGGGTTCCTAAAACTCAAAAGTGAATTCTCATGTGTGTAGGTGAACTACAAAGCCGGTGGAAAACATTGGGTACTAGATAGCGGTTGCTCTCAACATATGACCGGCAATGATAGCATGTTCACCTCCCTTGAAGACCCCGGCGATCATGAACATGTCACCTATGGTGATAACTCAAGGGGAAAAGTTTTAGGTTTGGGTAGAATAGCTATCTCTAAAGATTTATCCATTTCTAATGTCTTGTTTGTAGAAGCACTTAGTTTTAATCTTATTTCTATTGCTCAATTGTGTGATCTTGGACTAACGTGTACCTTTGACAAGAATGGTGTTGTAGTAACTCTTGAAGAAGACAAGTCAATGGTATTCACGGGGTTTAGGCATGGCAACATCTATTTAGTGGACTTCTCTTCAAAGCAAACAAGTACCATGACATGGCTCTTCACCAAGTCTTCTCTTGGGTGGCTTTGGCATAGAAGAATTGCTCATATTGGCATGAACAACCTCAAGAAAGCCCACAAGAGAGGGATGATCACCGGCTTGAAGGATGTCACGTTTGACAAGAACAAGCTATGTAAAGCATGTCAAGCCGGGAAGCAAGTTGCAACACATCATCCCATCAAGACGATGTTGTCTACCTCCAAGCCGCTCGAGCTACTTCACATGGATCTCTTTGGTCCAACTACATACAAGAGCATTGGTGGTAACCTCTATTGTCTAGTAATTGTTGATGATTTTTCACGTTACACTTGGGTTATGTTTCTAGGCGATAAGGGTGAAACTCCGGAAATCTTCAAGACCTTTGCAAGAAGAGCTCAAAGGGAGTACAACTCCCCAATTGTGAAGATCCGGAGTGACAACGGCACCGAGTTCAAGAACATGAAGATTGAAGAATGGTGCGATGAAGAGGGCATCAAGCATGAGTTTTCCGCCACCTACACGCCTCAACAAAATGGAGTGGTGGAAAGAAAGAACAAGACTCTCATCACCCTAGCAAGAGCAATGTTGGATGATTATGGCACATCCGAGAAATTTTGGGCGGAAGCAATCAACACGGCGTGTCATGCATCCAACCGAGTGTATCCTCACCGACTCCTCAAGAAAACTCCATATGAGCTCATCGCCGGGAAGAAACCAAATATTTCATACTTTCGAGTCTTTGGTTGCAAATGCTTCATCTACAAGAAGAAAAGGCTCGGTAAGTTTGAAAGTAGATGTGATGAAGGTTTCTTTCTTGGTTATGCATCAAACTCCAAAGCATATAGAGTATTCAATCAAACCTCCGGGTTAGTTGAAGAAACATGTGATGTGGAGTTTGATGAATCTAATGGCTCCCAAGAGGAGGTTGTTGGCTATGAAAATGTAGGTGATGAGGAGATTGATGAAGCTTTGAAAAATATGTCCATTGGGGATATCAAGCCGGAAGAGGTGCATGAAGGCAATGATCAAGGGGGAGGACCTTCCTCATCTACACCAAGCACCTCCACGGCGCCCCAAATGGATGAAGATCAAGAAAAAGATGATACACAACCTCAAGAAGATGTGCCAACGCCAACACCCCAAGTTCAAGAACAAGAAGAGCAAAGTGTTCCACCACAAGCACAAGTCACCCATGATCCACCCCAACAAGCATCCACGCAAGTACCGCTAGTGAAGCATGGTCGCATCTCCAAGGATCATCCAATTGGTCAAATCATTGGTAGTCCATCAAAGGGAGTAAGAACTCGCTCTAAACATGCTTCATTTTGCGAATATCACTCGTTTGTTTCTTGTATTGAACCCACTAGCATAGAGGAAGCGCTTGAGGACTCGGATTGGGTGATGGCCATGCAAGATGAGTTGAACAACTTCACCCGCAATGAAGTTTGGGTCCTCGAAGCTCCTCCGAAAGACAAGAACATCATCGGCACCAAATGGGTCTTTCGAAACAAGCAAGATGAACATGGGGTGGTGATACGTAACAAAGCAAGACTTGTGGCAAAAGGGTTCTCTCAAGTCGAAGGTTTGGATTTTGGTGAAACTTTTGCTCCGGTCGCAAGACTTGAAGCTATCCGTATCCTTCTTGCTTACTCTTCACATCATAACATTAAATTATATCAAATGGATGTGAAAAGTGCATTCTTAAATGGCGTTATTAACGAACTTGTTTATGTTGAACAACCTCCCGGGTTTTAAGATCCGAGGAATCCTAACCATGTTTATAGGTTGCACAAGGCACTCTATGGGCTCAAACAAGCTCCAAGGGCTTGGTATGAGAGGCTTCGTGACTTCCTAATCATGCAAGGCTTCAAGATCGGGAGGGTGGACACCACGTTGTTCACAAAAGACGTCAACGAGGATCTTTTCATTTGTCAAATTTATGTTGACGATATTATCTTTGGCTCAACTAATGATTTACTAAGCCATGAGTTTGCTACCATGATGTCTAGGGAATTCGAGATGTCCATGATTGGCGAATTGACCTTCTTCCTTGGTTTTCAAGTCAAACAAATGAAGGAAGGGACATTCATCCATCAAGAAAAGTATACTAAAGATATCTTGAAGAAGTTCAAGATGGATGAGTGCAAGCCAATCAAGACACCCATGGCAACCAATGGGCATCTCGACTTGGATGTGGACGGTAAACCGGTTGATCAATCCCTCTATCGTTCTATGATAGGGTCTTTGCTTTACCTTACCGCATCTAGGCCCGATATAATGTTTAGTGTGTGCTTGTGTGCCCGCTTTCAAGCTAACCCAAAGGAGTCACACCTTTCGGCTGTGAATAGGATCCTTCGGTATCTCAAGCACACTCCTAGCATAGGCTTGTGGTACCCCAAAGGCGCTAGTTTAGATCTCTTGGGATACTCGGATTCGGATTTTGCCGGAAGCCGTGTGGATCGCAAGAGTACCTCCGGGGGTTGCCACTTGCTTGGGCGTTCTCTAGTTTCTTGGTCGAGTAAGAAGCAAAATTCCGTGGCTTTGTCCACCGCGGAAGTGGAATATATAGCGGCCGGTGCATGTTGTGCCCAAATCCTATATATGAAGTAAACCCTTTTGGACTTTGGTGTGAAACTAGATAGGATCCCACTCCTTTGTGATAATGAAAGTGCCGTAAAAATTGCCAAGAATCCGGTTCAACACTCTCGCACAAAGCACATTGATATTCGCCATCACTTCTTGCGCGATCACGAAGCCAAATGAGACATATCTCTTCAAGGTGTGAGATCCGAGAAGCAATTGGCGGATATCTTCACAAAACCTTTAGACGAGAGTACCTTTGTTAGGCTAAGGAATGAGCTTAATGTGTTATATGCGGCAAACGTCATGTAAGTTGCCATGTCATATAGAAAAATACATACATATAGGACACTTGTCTAACCATGGTAAGATAGTGATGAGCAAGGGTTTAGCTAGAGGTGGTGGTCCACTTGTTTTCCTCTAGGCTTGTAGAAAGGCTCATCATGAAGAAGCTTCCCGTGGGTTCAAACTTGACAAGTAGATCTTAATTTCTTGTTATGCATTTCTTGTCATATAGATGTGCACTTCATGTTTACTTTACTTTCGCATGTGGTTGTAGCTTGCATTATCATTGCATGCGTAAGGGTCACAAAGGAGGTCACTTGATGAAAATGAGACTTGTTTCATATACAAGATCTTAATTCATGAAAAGTGAAAAGAGCAAAGTATTAGGTGCGTTATTGCCTAGTGAGCAGTGTCATGATGAGTTTGAAGTTTTCTGTCTTCAATATTCCTATGACATGGCTCATACATTTTATTTGGCGTTTTGTCTCTCTTGCGGCTTTTCCTTGTGTTTAAAAAGAAATTTATTTAAGCAAGTGTGCTATCCTATCTATTTTGAGGGGTAAAGTCGCCTATGCAAGTCCATTAACTTGAGTTTATTTGAATCTTATAAGTTTATTGGACTTAGCATAGAAGAGTGAGCTGAGTGTGGGGTTTTTGGCTTCACCGGTTAAACCGACGTTCAAAGGATCTATACCCATCGGATTAACCGGCGTTACTAAAGTTTGTCTCAGCTCAGTCAAGTTTCAGGCGTTCAACCGGCGTATACAAAAGTCAGAGCATCGGATCAACCGGTGATAGTAAATGCAAATCAGACCTAGCAATCAACCGGTGTTTTGATCAATCAACCGACGAGTACACTCTTGACAGCATCGGTTCAACCGGCGTTCAGTTTCAGATCTGCAGAAGCCTCGGGTGAACTGCACCGACGCAATCAACCGGCGTTCAAACCCTACGCGTCGGATCGACCGGTGTTAAAGAAAATCGCGGGACCCACCAGTCATATATGTGTCTTGTGCGGGCCGCGGTTTCTTCTTCCTCTCTGTTTTCGCCCGACTTCAGCCGCCGCCGCTTGCCCTCGATCGCTTCACACCGCCGCCTTCACCTCAAGCCGCCCCCGCGCCGCCACCACTCGCCGCCGCTCGCCTGCAAGCCGAGCCGCCGCCGCCGCTCCTTGCTCGCTGCCACGCGCCACCGTTCCAAGCCGCAGCCGTGTGCCCTCGCGCCCACCCGGCGCCGCTTCTCACCCGCGCCCGCGCCGCCATCACGCCAGCCGCGCGCGCCGCCGTGCTCCACGCCTTCCACACCGCAGCCGCAGCACCACGCCGCAGCAGCAGCTCCACGACGCAGCCGCATCCGTAGCATCCTTCTTGCCAAGTGCTCGCCAGGTGCTCGACGTTTTGCCTGTGCTGGTACTTTCGCGCCGCGTTCGTGTTCCGCACACCGTCAGTCAAGATGGGTCGCGAAAAGAGGAAGGGGAAGGAGGTCGTGGTCGAGAAGCCCGCTCGCAAGCGGACTCGTGCAGAGAAGGAGGCCGAGAGGGCCGAGATGGTGGCCAAGGCCGCCGAGGAGCAGGCATCAGGCCGTGCTCGTCCGTTCCAGATCAGGGAGGACCCCAGAGGCAGAGGCAGAGGCAGAGGCAGGGGCATGGGCAGAGTGAGAGGTGCCAGGGCCACCAGAGCCGCGACGGCAGCAGCAGCAGAGTCAGATCAGTCAGATACAGCTGCAGATTCTGACTCAGAGGCAGCACAGTCAGAGGGGCAGAGTTCTCCACAGCAGTCGTCTGAGAGAGGTTCCCCGGCAGCGACAGAGCATCGCACTGGACCGAGGACTCGGGGAGGACACCAGCCACAGGAGCCCCGCTGGTCAGCAGCAGCAGCAGCAGCTCGCAGAGCCGAGGCCCTAGAGGCCGAGCGCGCAGTGTTCCGTATGGACACTGTTGTGCGTCTGGAGCCAGGTGTGATGCTCCAGAACTTGACCCGAGCCAATGCGGCCAAGGTCAAGAGGCTCAGGTGGAGTGTTGACGAGGAGGTCTGGTTCCCAGTGACCCGAGACAGCAGAGTCGACAGGAGGTTCTGGACTTTGCTACAAGCTAGCTTCTACGAGACTTTCCAGCGGAGGGGCCACCGGATCTTTCAGCATAGGGTTCTTGACTGGGTCTCACTGAGGATAGCCGCAGGGGGAGCAGATGTGAGAGCACACTTTGCTCACTTCAGAGGTCTGCCCAGACTGCTAGAGATGGAGCAGAACCGTTATATCGAGGACTGGGTCAGAGTGTTCTACGCTACAGCTTGGATAGCCCCCGAGCGCAGAGCCGTGCACTTCATGTTTGGAGGGCAGGACTTTGGTTTGTCGAGGGCGACCATTGCTGGTATTCTTGGAGTTGACCTGGTCGACGTCTCGCTGCACGAGAGGGTTTACGGGGACTCAGATCCACCCCGCAGGGCGATGGTTGGCGGGATTGCTCCTTCCCACGAGGCGATCACTCAGTGCTTCCGCCAGCCGTTCCCAGCCTCTTACGCCAGAGTGCCGAGCTTGCTGACCCCAGAGGCTTACGCTGTTCACATGGCACTCCGGAGGACTCTGTTACCGAGGAGTGGCTACCCAGAGGGGTTCACAGGTTTGCAGCAGCTCTTGCTCCTACACATCCTCACTCACGAGCCATTTGATATAGTTGACTTTATTCTAGCTGAGATCGAGGATGTGATCACTGATGGGATGGGTGTGGTGCGACAGTTTCCCTATGCGCACTGGATCAGTTACATATGCTCTATGATAGTGCCAGCAGAGTCACCCATCAGTGCCCCTTACCGTCACGACGAGGCTCCCAGGTTCCCTGTCTACCGACCCACAGCTCCACAGGACAGGAGGAGGGGCAGACACGCAGATAGAGCAGCGATGGCTCGACTGTCACCGGAGGTTCAGGCACGAGTGGCAGAGGAGGATGAGGCACTCCTAGCAGCAGAGGCACAGCTTCCCGGGGGAGATGATGAGATTCACTGGTCTGAGCTTGAGTCAGACTCCTCCGACGACGTTGAGTACTTTCCTTCAGCTACCCCAGCCAGTCACGATCACGAGGCAGGAGGTTCAGGAGAGCCAGCTCCTCCGACTTCAGCAGCTGCTACAGTCTCTGAGTCTCAGGTGACTCAGCCGTCCGAGCTCACTTCACTACTACAGCAGCTCGTGACCCAGCAGAGGGAGGATAGACTTGCTCAGGAGGAGGCCAGGAGAGCCCATGAGGCTCAGATTGCTGCTATTCAGAGAGAGGCAGCCCGAGAGCGTGCAGCGACAGAGGAGCGTTTTGTCGGGCTTATCGACAGAGTTTCACAAAGGACAGATGCTCAGTTTCAGCAGATGCAGCAGGGGATGATGGCGATGTTCGGGATGATCTCACAACTTTACTCTCACACCGGACTCGCCCCGCTGCAGCCAGGACAGCCAGGCCTTCAGGGTGTTGGAGCACCTCAGCTTGCCGTTACACCATGTCGGTACCCCAGGACTGGGGTACCCCCTCTTGCTGTGACTAGGCAAGAGCCTCAGTAGTCATCCTTGACTACAACCAAACAGCCGGGCCCCAGCAGTCCGAAGTCCTGTCCTCCCGACAAAGGTCCGGACCTGTTCCACGGCCGGGGAAGGTCTGGGAACGCCACGTGACCCAGGAAAAACAGGCGCTCAAGCGCAAGCAGCCAGGGCTCCGGACCTCCCAAGGAATCCGGACCCCCGCGGGGTCCCGGACCCCTCATAGGGTCCTGGATAGCAACCGGACCCCTCTCCAAGGGAAAGTTTGGACGCCCCGCCTCAGGGTGGTCCGGGGCCGACACGTGTATGAGGCCCTTGGTTTCCATATTGAGGTCCACCTACCTTCGCATTTATTGCGGTAGGTGGACGTCCACTTTGATATAGTGGAAGCCGAGGCGTTTGACTGACCAGGGGGCACTATTGATCGCGTATTACCAAGGCAGTGGAGCCGATGGCGCCGCCCATGCCGCGTCTGCCAGTCTGCCGTAGCAGTCGGATACGACGGCTCGGCTTCACCCATTATGACGCTACATAATAGCCTCAGCAGGCCACGCCGCAAGCTACGCTACTCCAACGGGCACCTAGCTGACGGAACAAGAGAACCCCCTGTGTCAGAAGAGCAGCAGTACTCGTATCGAAGGAAAGATTCGCTACCACTGTAGCCACAGTCACGTTGGGCCCACCTGTCGGGGCATCAACGTTCTATGTATCCGCCCCCCCTTGATCTATAAAAGGGGAGAGCGCCGTTAGAAAACCTCAAGCTGGGCAAGAGCCAAGGCCAGCAGAGGATAGGTTCATTCACACAACCAAGACAATACATCTCCCAGTGGACGTAGGGTATTACGCTCCGGCGGCCCGAACCACTCTAAATCGAGTGTTCTTGAGTCCTTGTCTCAGCGAAGATCCAGCCCCATCGCCTAGTACTTCCCCGAGTACTCCCTCACTGGGAATAGGCGGGTGCGCTCCGCCACCCGGCTGTGGGTACCCCTAAAAATCCCCACAACATTTTGGCGCCGTCCGTGGGGACGACAGGCGTTGGCTGGATCTTCAGGCCTCTAGGCTGTGTTCTCCCTCTGCAACGGCGAACTTGAAGATGAAGGAAGGCACACTCACTCCGCATGCTATGGCACCGGCACTCCGACGCCCTCGGTGCGGCGGCGCACGGCAGCGGCGCCTGCTGTGTGTCGCCACCGCGACACCTCAGAGCCGGCGTAGCAGCGCACAGCGGAGGCGCCGCTGCGCGCCGCTGCTCCTACGTCGACTCAAGGTTTTCTCTCAAGCAACGGCCACGCCTCCTCAGCGGTGGCATGGTGTCGGCTCAAGGCTTTCTCTCAACATGGAGCCTGGAGCCGACGGCCATCCCGGAGGAAGTTGACCGTGTCGTCCCGCCGTCTCCAGCGCCGGAGATCCACCTCAGCGTTGCTCGGTGCTGCTGCAGACAGGACCCCGCCTCCTCGTGCGGGGGCCCCTGGCGCTAGCACCAAGGACAAGCCGGCGAACGACCGCACTTCTCCACGCGTCGCACCGGTCCATCTGCTGCGCAAGGGCTCTGGTTTCCATCGGCAACGGCGACGGCAGGGGGAGGGGGCCTCTTCCATTCAAAGCCAAAGAATTTGTCTCATGCCATGTAAGCATGTGACAGCTCTTAGGCAAGGAGGGGTCCCCCGAGCTCCCGAGGTGATGCTGGATGATGCGGTTCAGGCACGTTCAGGGCGCCTTCACCTCCGAGGAAGAACACGCTGTATAGCATGCAGCCGTAGGTTACTCCTAAGAAAGGAATGAGAGATTTTCTCCTTTGTAATAGCGTGGTGTCTACGTGTGTGTCCAGAGCGGTCAAGGTCCGACCTTGTAAACCCGACCTCTGGCCCTATCACACAAACAGGCAAAAGCGGTCCGGAGCGGTGGAGGTCCGTCCTCGTAATCCCGACCTCCGATGTATACCGTGACAACCACAATAATAAAGGAGATTTTCCTCCTCAGTTTTGCCTAGGCTCCACCCTGATTACATTTATTCGCCTTGGTTTAACTATTCTTTTCTCTTGACCGGAGTTTCCCTTATTGCTAACAATCCAAGTTAAGTTGCTGGCTTGTGGTCAGGTAAAGACACCCCTTCTAGCTGGAAGGCGGTCCGGACCCCTAAGGACCTGCTCTGGAGAAGTGGTATTTGTATCCTGGGGTAGAGAAGCTCCGCGTGGCTTAGCCTGGTAATGTACCCTAAGTTTACGTACTTCACTACCCTGTTACAAGTACTCTAGTATCCAGGACTGCTGACTTTAGAGGTCCCGGGCTCTCTTCTAGTATAAGGCTTGGTTTCTTTGCACCTTACTATGAGGTCCGGTAACATGCTTCATCGGATTGTCAGCCACGGTCGCTCCAAGTCCACTCCGGTGGCCCGCTCCGGCGGAGACCGCTCGCCACGGTCGCTCCAAGTCCACTCCGGTGGCCCGCTCCGGCGGAGACCGCTCGCCACGGTCGTTCCAAGTCCACTCCGGTGGCCCGCTCCGGCGGAGACCGCTCGCCCCGGTCGCTCCAAGTCCACTCCGGTGGCCCGCTCCGGCGGAGACCGCTCGCCACGGTCGCTCCAAGTCCACTCCGGTGGCCCGCTCCGGCGGAGGACCGCTCGCCACGGTCGCTCCAAGTCCACTCCGGTGGCCCGCTCCGGCGGAGACCGCTCGCCACGGTCGCTCCAAGTCCACTCCGGTGGCCCGCTCCGGCGGAGACCGCTCGCCACGGTCGTTCCAAGTCCACTCCGGTGGCCCGCTCCGGCGGAGACCGCTCGCCCCGGTCGCTCCAAGTCCACTCCGGTGGCCCGCTCCGGCGGAGACCGCTCGCCACGGTCGCTCCAAGTCCACTCCGGTGGCCCGCTCCGGCGGAGACCGCTCGCCACGGTCGCTCCAAGTCCACTCCGGTGGCCCGCTCCGGCGGAGACCGCTCGCCACGGTCGCTCCAAGTCCACTCCGGTGGCCCGCTCCGGCGGAGACCGCTCGCCACGGTCGACAAAAGCCGGGTCCGGGAAGTAGTGCTACCCCCTGAGCGATCCGAAGTCCGTGTAGTCGCTTAGCTTGGTTCCGTACCCTAAGCCTACACCTTCGTCGCCCCGTGGAGAGCACTCTAGTACCTAAACCAGGCAACAAGCATACCGGCCTCAGGGGTCCGGGATGCCCACTCTCTCCAAGAGCACACCAACGCAATCAAGTTGCGTAGGAACACATCACGGTGGTGGCCCCACCCGCGGGTTCGTACCTCTCCCGAGGTGGGCCCGGGGGCCACTGTCGGTACCCCAGGACTGGGGTACCCCCTCTTGCTGTGACTAGGCAAGAGCCTCAGTAGTCATCCTTGACTACAACCAAACAGCCGGGCCCCAGCAGTCCGAAGTCCTGTCCTCCCGACAAAGGTCCGGACCTGTTCCACGGCCGGGGAAGGTCTGGGAACGCCACGTGACCCAGGAAAAACAGGCGCTCAAGCGCAAGCAGCCAGGGCTCCGGACCTCCCAAGGAATCCGGACCCCCGCGGGGTCCCGGACCCCTCATAGGGTCCTGGATAGCAACCGGACCCCTCTCCAAGGGAAAGTTTGGACGCCCCGCCTCAGGGTGGTCCGGGGCCGACACGTGTATGAGGCCCTTGGTTTCCATATTGAGGTCCACCTACCTTCGCATTTATTGCGGTAGGTGGACGTCCACTTTGATATAGTGGAAGCCGAGGCGTTTGACTGACCAGGGGGCACTATTGATCGCGTATTACCAAGGCAGTGGAGCCGATGGCGCCGCCCATGCCGCGTCTGCCAGTCTGCCGTAGCAGTCGGATACGACGGCTCGGCTTCACCCATTATGACGCTACATAATAGCCTCAGCAGGCCACGCCGCAAGCTACGCTACTCCAACGGGCACCTAGCTGACGGAACAAGAGAACCCCCTGTGTCAGAAGAGCAGCAGTACTCGTATCGAAGGAAAGATTCGCTACCACTGTAGCCACAGTCACGTTGGGCCCACCTGTCGGGGCATCAACGTTCTATGTATCCGCCCCCCCTTGATCTATAAAAGGGGAGAGCGCCGTTAGAAAACCTCAAGCTGGGCAAGAGCCAAGGCCAGCAGAGGATAGGTTCATTCACACAACCAAGACAATACATCTCCCAGTGGACGTAGGGTATTACGCTCCGGCGGCCCGAACCACTCTAAATCGAGTGTTCTTGAGTCCTTGTCTCAGCGAAGATCCAGCCCCATCGCCTAGTACTTCCCCGAGTACTCCCTCACTGGGAATAGGCGGGTGCGCTCCGCCACCCGGCTGTGGGTACCCCTAAAAATCCCCACAACACACCAGCTCTAGCCCCTACTGCAGCTCCAGCTACCTCAGCGACACCGGAGACCACGTTCTCGATGTCCGCATTACTTGGGTCTGCCGGTCGTCCACTGTTCTCTCCACTGCCAGCGACCACACTCTTTCAGGACTCACCGTCAGCGGTTCAGTCGGTCGCCCTCCCTTCCTCACTTCAGGCAGCACCTTCAGGGGGAGGAGCAGTAGAGGAGTCCCTGCTTCCACAGTCGACGCAGCCGGTAGCTTCAGCGGTCACTTCTTCGGATATTGATACTTCTTCCGCTGGCCCGGTTACGACTTCTACCGATCCTCTACCAGGCAGTGCCAGCACGAGAGCCTCCATGACAGTCACCCCCCCAGTGAGCTCAGACCCAGACCAGCAGCTTCCGTCTGTCACCGAGGGTGAGAGCTCTCCGTCCGACGACGACGACGACCCGGACCGCTTCCTCGCCGTACCACGACAGCACGACCCGTAGCTCGCCTTTTGGTGCTTTGATGCCAAAGGGGGAGAGGTGTTAGGGGGAGCCACAGAGTTAGGGGGAGGGTAGAGCTAGAGAGAGCTCGTAGTTATCAGGACTTTGATTCTTTGTATCACATTTGGTGTTAGTTCATGGATATGTACATTTGTCGCTTGAGTATGCCGTGCTTTGAGACATATCTATGAATTTCGTTTGAGCCGTTGAGCTCTTTGGTCCTTCTTTTTGAGTTCGCTTGTGTTTATCTTGCTTTATCTTTCTCGCTCTCTCGTTATTTATGGTTGTGTTGTCATCAATCACCAAAAAGGGGGAGATTGTAAGCATCTAGGCCCTCAAGGTATGTTTCGGTGATTAATGACAACCATTATTGTGACTAATGAGTTTGTGCAGCTTAATAGATCATTATCGCTCATTTGGTCATATGTCAAAAGAGGCCCCTCAATTTCATTATTCAAAAAGGCGATCTCGGTTTTCAACTCAATTTTATGTCAAGACTAAGGATCTTTCTAGTCCTAAGTGTCATAAGGTTGAGAAGGACACTTAGGTTAGTATAGGTTTTATAGTTTTGTAGTGATCGCACTATTAAGAGGGGTTAAGGCTAAGTAACTTGAGCATGGACATGATCATTTGAAAATGGATGCACACTATGGTCACTCAGGTTTCTAAAAGTTCAAATAAGTGGTTCTCAAACTATATCTCAAGAATATTTGGATTTCATTCAAGACTCAAATCAGAAAAGACAAAATCAGAAAAAGTCTATACACCGGTTTAACCGACGCTCTCAATTTTCTATACGTCGGTTAAACGAAGTCAGCAGAGTCTGGACAAATTCAATACACCGGTTAAACCGACGTGTTTGAAATTAACGTCGGTGCATTGGTCCAGAGTTGGTTTTTCCAGGGTATTTCAAGTTCTATACACCGGTTAAACCGACGCTGTTTAAATCAAGACGTCGGTGCAATTGACCAGTGAGATGGTTTTTCAGAGGAATTCAAAAGTTGTACTCACCGGTTAAACCGACGATAGGTTTGAGTTAACGTCGGTGCAGTTGTCCAGAGACTTGGTTTTTCAGTGGATCAGTGGACAACCACACTCACCAGTTAAACTGATGTTACGTCGGTCAATCTGCCCAAGTTGTAACGGCTAGTTTTCAGAAGAGGCAGTTTACATTCACCGGTTAAACCGACGATGACAAATGGAGGGACGTCGGATTAACCGGCGATACGCAGTTTTCTGGCAGCTTTTCTCCAACGGCTCTATTTGTGTGAGCTGCCTATATATACCCCTCAAATGGGTCATTTCGCCCACTCTTGACACCAGGCAACATCCATACACTCATACTATAGTCAAGAGCCACATTGAGCTTCATCATTCACATACTTGTGCATTCAATCAATCAAGAAGCAAGATTAAGGACTTGAGTATAGAGAAGCTAGTGTGCATCCGTTCTTGGTGATCGGTTCTTGCTCAAGTGAAGGCCTTAGCTTGTTACTCTTGGTGATTGGCATCACCTAGGCGATCTTGGTGATCGGGGTGTTTCTCGCGGAGCTTGCCAAGGATTGTGGGAGCCCGGAGAAGAAGATTGTACGTGGCTTGATCTCCACCACGCCGGGGTGGTGAACGGAGACTCTTAGTGAGCGCCCTCGTCTCGGTGACTTGGGAGGTGACAAGACTCTTTGAGAGTGTCACAACGTGGATTAGGGGTGTGTACCAACACATCGATACCACGGAAAAAAAATCCGGTCGTCTCTTGTCCACTCTCTTTATTCAAGCATTTTCTTTCTTGCAATTTACTCATGTGCTTGACTTAGAGATCATAACTTAGCTCTACCTTGCTAGGCTTTACTTTGTTTTTATCTCTCTTAGCTTGTGTAGGTAGCTTAGTTATCCGGTTGGTGAATTGGTGCCCTACTAGCTTTGCATAGGTTAAGGTTGCTTTACTTTGTTTTAGAAATTGAAAAAGGCCCAATTCACCCCCCCTCTTGGTCCATCGATCCTTACAATCTACAATAGACCAATCTCGTCTCAGGCTTACTAGTCTGGGCATTGGTGTACTATGCATGCATGCGGAGCCCTACTGCCCCGCTGCTTTGGTTAGTGATTCTGTGATGATCCCTACAGTAAGAACCATGTCTTCTTGGCAGGATGTCTTACCTAGTATTTTGTTGTAAAATAACCCGATGATCCTGTTTGGATATTGGTGTACTCGCATGCATGCGCAGCTAGCTATACTCACTACTACAGAATAGGCCTTCATTCCAGGCCATTTGTCCCGGCAGTCTTTGGGCCCGGGACAATAGGTGGCTTTTGTCCCGGGTCCTACGGCTAGCCGGGTCAGCGGGGGGGGGGGGGGGCAAGGCCTTTTGTCCCGGTTGGAGACACCAACCGGGACAAAATGGGAGCCTTTTGTCCCGGTTGGTGGTTCCAACCGGGACAAAAGGCTCGCGTACCCTTTTGTTCCGGTTGGAACCACCAACCGGGACAAAAGGCCCCCATTTTGTCCCGGTTGGTGTCTCCAACCGTGACAAAAGGCCTTGGCCCCCTTATCCCCTTCCCTCTCCCCCCGCCCGAGCCATTGATCAGCTCACTTGTTTCATGCTGTTCTCGGCTCGGGAGGGAGGAATTCTTGCTTATTTCTTCACCACATTTGTGAAGATATTTGATTCCCCGTCCATCCATCGGCGCTAAAGGTTTGGGGCTTGTTTTTATCTTCTTCCTTGGCTTGTATAGCTCATTTCATGCTTTAGAAATAGAGAAAATGTGTAGCTACCTCATTTCTTGGACATTTAGCTAGATTGCATATGTAGGTGTGATTTTCTTTTAGATTTATATGATTATGTGGATAGTAGAAATTTTTAGAATGAGTGTAGACACTTCATGTGATGTACTTGTATACATGACCATATTGTGGATAGTTGATTTTTTTATTCATGAATGAATTAATGAAATGAGTATATTAGAATTTTTTGTAATATGAATGAATTATTCATGAATGTATTTATTAGAGATTTCTTTAGGATTAATGATACATTTCGTCTTTTTTATATGATTTCATTGTTATTTGCAAGAGTTATTAATCTGATCATTGTAATTGTAATAGTAAATAATTTTTACATTGTAATGGTATGAATTTATAATTATGTGGAAAATAAAGGTATTTTTCAGTAAAATATGGCTTCAGCAGCTGGAGAGAGTGGCGCTGGTGGGGGTGATCGTTGTCCTTCTGGAGAGAAGGGCACAACTCGAGTAGGTCGTCGGTCCAAAAAATTTAGTGCTTTTCATAGGGCAGCGCTCCGTTATTTGGAAAAAGAATATAGAGAATGCATGGCAAGGGGCGAGGAACCTCCGTTTGATCTTGAGGATTTATTGCGGCGTTACGGTTCGTCACCACCAAACTCGGAGGTTTCAGCTCCGCCATCTTCTTCTGCGCCAGCAAGAAATCCGTTAGAACATTCTGCGTTCCAACGCAAGGACGGTTGAAAACCTATGTGTTGTTGACCGAATTTTTAAATTTCATGTATAGTACTCATTTGTTAAGTTCTGTAATGGATTAAGTACTCCTTTTAATTAATCAAGATGTATGATGGATATTGTATATCTTTTAATTATTCATGTTATATTACATTTAGTTTAATTTAGGTTTGATATATTTTATTTATTCGATACGTGTAAAGAATTCAAATCGATTTATTTAAAATGCAGATGGACCGGCAATGGATGTACAATGCTGACCGACGTTCGAAAGAATTCATTGATGGCCTGCATTATTTTTTGTCTGTGGCTGAGGCAAACAAGCAGAATGGTTTTATGTGCTGCCCGTGTGTTCATTGCAACAATAACAAGGATTACTCATCTTCAAGAATCCTACATAGCCATATTTTCGCAAATGGTTTCATGAAGAAGTATGTTTGTTGGACGAAGCACGGAGAACAGGGGGTTACCATGGAAGACAATGAAGAAGAAGATTTTGACGACCACTTTCCCGGGAATGTTGGAATCGGTGCATTCGATGTCGATATTCCCATGGAAGAGCCCGAAGTAGATGTAGCAGAAAATGATCCCAGCGATGATCTGGGGCAGGCATTGCACAATGTGCAGGCAGACTGTGAGAGTGAAACGGAGAGGTTGAAGTTCCAGAAGTTGTTAGAGGACCACCATAAGTTGTTGTACCCAGATTGTCAAAATGGATTTAAGAAACTTGGCACCACCTTGGAGTTGCTGCAATGGAAGGCGACAAATAGTGTATCCGACAAGGGATTTGGTGAATTACTCAAACTTGTTAAAAAAATGCTTCCTAAGGACAATGAATTGCCTGCCACAACGTATGAAGCCAAACAACTTGTTTGCCCTTTGGGACTAGAAGTGCAAAAGATACATGCATGCCCCAACGACTGCATCCTCTACCGAGGCGAGTACAAGAATTTGGATGCATGTCCCGTATGCAGTGCATTGCGTTACAAGATTAGAAAAGATGATCCTGGAGATGTCGAGGGGGAGCCTCCCCGGAAGAGAGTTCCTGCGAAGGTCATGTGGTATTCGCCTATAATACCACGTTTGAAGCGTCTATTTAGAAATAAAGATAATGCTAAGTTGATGCGAAGGAACAAAGAGGAACACAAGAAAGACTCGATGTTGAGACACCCCGCTGATGGGTCGCAGTGGCGAAAAATAGATAGAACGTACCCTAAATTTGATTTGGATGCGAGAAATATAAGGTTAGGTTTGAGTACGGATGGCATGAATCCTTTTGGTGAGATGAGCAGTGGTCATAGCACTTGGCCTGTGACTCTTTGTCCGTACAATCTTCCACCATGGCTCCGCATGAAACGAAAGTTCATCATGATGCCAGTGCTTATCCCGGGTCCAAAGTAGCCCGGAAATGACATTGATGTGTACCTAAGACCATTGGTCGAAGAACTCTTATTGCTCTGGGGCGATGAAGGTGTACGGATGTGGGATGAATACAAACAGGAAAACTTCAACCTACGAGCATTGCTGTTCGTAATGATCAATGACTGGCCTGCTCTTAGTAACTTGTCAGGACATTCGAACAAGGGATACAAAGCATGCACACACTGTTTAGATGATACCGATAATATATGGTTGACTCACTGTAAGAAGGTTGTATACATGGGTCATCGTCGGTTTCTTCCCATCAGGCATGCGGTACGAAAGAAGGGCAAGCATTTCGAAGGCCAAGCGGACCACCGAACAAAACCGATGCACCGTAGTGGTAAAGACGTCTTCAACATGGTAAAAGATAGAGAAGTTATTTTTGGAAAGGGGTCTGTTAGCCAACCAGTTCCGAACGAAAACGGAATGGCGCCCATGTGGAAGAAGAAATCTATATTTTGGGAGCTACCATATTGGGAAGTCTTAGATGTTCGTCATGCAATTGATGTGATGCACCTCACGAAGAATTTTTGCATCAACCTGATAGCATTCTTGGGATTGTACGGAAAGACAAAAGATACAGTAGAAGCACGTCAAGAATTGCAACGTATGGAAGAACGAGATGCCTTACATCCACAACAGCGAGATAATGGACGACAATACTTAAGTCCTGCCAGCTATACTCTTAGCAAGGAAGAGAAAGAAACCATGTTTGACTGCTTGAGCAGTATAAAGGTTCCATCTGGATACTCATCCAATATAAAAGGAATCTTAAATTTGGCAGAGAAGAAATTTACAAATCTCAAGTCCCATGACTGTCATGTGCTTATGACCGAACTTCTTCCGGTTGTGCTGCGGGGGATTCTGCCTGATAACGTCCGGTTAACCATCGTGAAGATATGTGCCTTCCTCAACGCAGTTTCTCAGAAGATAATTGACCCGGAGAATTTGATAAAGCTGCAAAACGATGTGGTGCAATGTCTTGTTGGCTTTGAGCTGATATTTCCACCATCTTTCTTCAACATCATGACACATCTTCTAGTGCACCTTGTCAAAGAGATTGATATCCTAGGACCAGTATTTCTACACAAAATGTTCCCATTCGAAAGGTTCATGGGGGTACTCAAGAAATGTGTTCGTAATAGAGCTCGTCCAGAAGGAAGCATCGCCAGTGCCTACGGAACTGAGGAGGTCATTGACTTTTGTGTTGACTTTATTGATGACCTTAAACCGATTTGGAGTCCCTGAATCGCGATATGAGGGGAAACTAACTGGAAAGGGTACATTAGGAAAGAAATCTTATGTCTGCACAGATGATTTCTCATTCAAGAAAGCGCATTATACGGTTCTTCAACAATCATCCTTGGTTGACCCATATATCGAGGAACACAAGAAAATTCTGCTCTCCAATTTCTCGGAAAAGTCTGAGGCATGGATTACACGTGAGCACATGAACACTTTCTGCAGCTGGTTGCGGAAGCATCTAATGCATAACATGGATATAAGTGTGTTCTTATTGGCTAGGGGACCATCTTGGAATATCTTAACATACCAAGGGTACGAGATAAATGGAAACACATTTTATACGATAGCCCAAGATAAAAAGAGTACCAACCAAAACAGCGGTGTTCGTATGGATGCCACGGACAATAATGGAAAAAAGACACATATTACGGCTACATTGAAGAGATATGGGAGCTGGATTACGGTCCCAATTTCAAGGTACCTCTATTTCGCTGCAAATGGGTTAAGCTATCTGGAGGAGGGGTAACAAAAGATGAGTATGTGATGACAATAGTTGATCTCAACAATCTTGGGTATAGAGACGAGCCATTTGTCCTAGCCCAGGATGTTGCTCAGGTTTTCTACATTAAGGACATGTCCAGCAAGCCAAAGAAGGGGATAAACAAGCAAAAGGATGAGCCTAAACGACACATAGTTCTATCAGGAAAGAGAAACATCGTTGGAGTGGAGGACAAGACAGACTTTTCAGAAGAATATAATAATTTTGTTGCCATTCCACCTTTCGAAGTAAATGCTGATCCATGCATCCTGCTAGCCAATGATGATGCTCCATACTTGCGCCGTGATCATAATCAAGGGACATTTGTGAAGAGAAAGTCTGTTACCGCTAATCCTTCATGTACTTGAATCATTTTATATTATTGTATAAAAACATAATCGCAATTCGAATACTTTTATTTTATTATATATGTACTGTACAATTATACTTTATGTGTTATATATATTATTTTATATATTTTTCACTTAATTACTAGACTCAATTATAATTTTCATTCAATAATGGATTACTCAACAAATTTTATTTATTTCATGAAATTACATTCACATTAACACACTATACTCTCTCACTAACACACACAATCTCACTAACACACACTATCTCTCAAACTCACACACTACTCATTAATATCATGAAATTGCTTAATTTTATCTAAAATTCACTTTTTAAATGTTAATATCATGATAGAATCCACTTTCTGTCGAAAAGCAATAGTTTGAAAAAAAATCACCTACTATATTTTTGCATGGTCAAAATAACAAATATGATTTCAAAAAAGTTAGATATTTCATTGACCCAATCACTTGAATGAAAATTAATTATTTTTGTTGCGTGTATCAAGTTTATATAGAGATAAGAAATTTTGTTCCATAATTTTTGGAATCATAATTTTATTAACTAAATTAACAAATGAAAGCCAATTTTAAAAGAGAAGTAAAAAGAAACAAAAACAAACATAACATTAGGCGGGAACGAGGGAAAACAGCCCCTTTTGTCCCGGGTGGTAGATCTACCCGGGACTAAAGGTGGGCCGCGGGCTGGGAATTTTCCCGGCCCGCCCAAAAGCCCCTTTTGTCCCGGGTGAAGCCACCACCCGGGACAAAAGGACCTTTTGTCCCGGGTGGTGGATTCACCCGGGACAAAAGGCCCCCCATATATTTCCTTCCTCCCTCCCCGCCCTTCCCCCAAACACTTGTTTCTTTTGGCCGCCGTCCGTTCCCCTGCTCCCCCCACCGCTCGAGCTCCCCGAGCACCGCCGCCGTCGACGTCGCCGCCCAGAGCCCCGGCCTCCACTGCACGCCGCCCCGGCCTCCACTGCACGCCGCCCCGGCCTCCACTCCGCGCGCACGCCCTCGTCTTCACTGCCCCCGGCGGCCTCCACTGCACGCCGCCGCGCCGCCACCCTCTCCGCTGTGCGCCACCGCACCGCCAGCTCCCCGCCTCGCTCGTCGTCCAGGGCCGTGCCGCGCCCCTAGCTAGGTTTCCCCGCCGCCCTGTGTGAGTAGTGTGGCCGGCCGCATTTTCTTTTTTCTTTTCAAATTTTATGTTTATGTAGAATTCAAT
The DNA here is from genome assembly GCF_016808335.1 of Panicum virgatum. Lineage (NCBI taxonomy): Eukaryota > Viridiplantae > Streptophyta > Magnoliopsida > Poales > Poaceae > Panicum > Panicum virgatum. The sequence goes on from NC_053147.1 coordinate 3,401,088, forward strand.
TATCATGTATGAGTAGTGTTAATTTAATTTATTATATATTAAGTAGAATTCAATTATTAGAATTAGGTGCAAATTTTGTGCAAATGTTATTAGAATTCAATTTTGGATATATTATTAGAATTCAATTATGGATATATTAGTAGAATTCAATTTTGGAAATATTATTAGAATTCAATTTTGGATATATTATTAGAATTAAATTTTGGATATATTATTAGCAACAAATTATGGATATATTATTAGAGAGAATTTCAAGAGAAATAGAGAAGGAAATATAGAATTAGAGAGAATTTCTATTATGATGTATTCATTATTTAATTATGTCATTCAAAGACTTTAATTCATCATGTATTTATTATTTTTTATGTCATTCAAAGAGTTCAATTTATCATGTATTTATTCTTTAATTATGTCTCGAGCTCGCAAACTCGCGCTAACACACAAACATTTCCGATAGTTTCCGATCGTTACCGATACCGACCGAATCGTTTCCGATAGTTTCCGATCGTTACCGATCCCGATCGAATCGTTTCCGATAGTTTCCGATCGTTACCGATCTAAATATGTGGATTATTTAGATAATTTTTTTAAGGGTTTTATTTGTATTCATATTTTAGTTACGATGGACCCGCGACACACAGACGCAGAAGACGAACAGTTCCTGTTGAATATGATTGGCGAAGGTCAAGGAGATGTCACTGAACAAGCTGATGATGGCAGCAATACCGACATATATTTGAATATGTCCGGTGATGGAATTGAGGCACCATCTATTCAGGATGACGCTGCTGCTGAACGAAGTGCTAATGTACATATCACAACTATACTTATTTGTAGTGACAATCATATTTTCATTTGAATCTATATGAATACTATGAATGTTTTTTTATAGCCGTTTGGATCATCGTCGCAGCAGAAAAAGACGAAGCGAGGCCCAACAAAAAAACTGGAAGGGCGGTTCATTATAACGGAAGTTGGTCCAGATGGCGAACCGATCGCTCCAAATCTGCCGCCAAAAAATTCATAAGACAATCCGGATGTATTGTCAGGGACCACATCCCGACCAGCTTCAGGCTCTGGAAAGCTTCCAATCCAAGCGAGGAACGCGATGCGGTACCCGAAAGAGAAAAAGAATGGTGCTGGCGGGAGCTTAAGAAAAACTTCACGGTTCCAGCTGAATCCGAAGAGATATGCAAGCGCTGGACCTTGAGTAAGATGGCCGAACAGCGGCGATCATTCAAGAAAATTTTGACGAAGAAATATATCAAGACCGGGACCACACCCGTATTTACCGGCGAGCTCGAAAAGCTCAGGGGTCACTGGGATGCATTTGCGGAATACAAGTCTTCAGAGTTTGGGCTTCAGAAGGTGCAAAAGGCCAAAGACAACGCCTCGAAGAAAGTGTACCATCACACTCTAGGCCAAGGAGGCTACAAGCTTGCAGCACCCAAATGGGAGAAGATGGAGCAGGATCTGCTTGACAGAGGCATCCAACCTGCGACCATGAACTGGCCTGAAAGGTCAAGGACCTGGTTTTATGGTCACGGGGGAAGCTTGGACTCATTGACTGGTGACTGCGTCTATGGGCCAAACATCCAGCGAGCAGCCCAGAGACTACAGGAGGCCATACAAGCAGCGGCCGAGGGAACATTCCAGTCGGATAGAGAGAGGGATGAGCTGACTTACGCCCTTGGGAATCCAGAGCATCCGGGCCGCACAAGAGGCAAAGGCGTGGTTCCGTGGAAGTATGGGTTCAGGGATTACATTGATTCATATAGAAGCCGGCAAAGAAGAAAGAATGATGAGCGGGAGCACTTGCGAAGGCTAGAGGAACGACTCATGTCACACGATCAAAGACTGGAGGAAGAGGTTCAACGCCAAGTGGCCGTAGCAATGAGCCATCAACAGCAAGCGCAAACGGTGCCTCCAGAGCCTAGTGTCGCAGCCGATCACCTGTCTCAGCGGAAAAGCAGCTGCGCTTCCACAGACGTCGCCATCGCCGAGCCCACGGGGATCCAGGCCGCAGTTGAAGCATCGGCCCCGCAGCGATTTCCAGTGGATGAGATCACCCACCGGATACCTTGTGACCTGCAGACTGCCGTTAAGAACTTAATGTTCACTGTTGCGTACGGTACCGCCATGCCAACCGAACCAGGCGACGTGTACCACGGGCAGCAAATTCCGCCTTGATACACAAGAGTTGGCGTGGAGCAGGTGTGCCAGGATTGGGAGACGCTCGAGCTTGATATTCCTGGAGGCGATGGGGAGAGGACACTAGCAGAAGCCATTCATGGCTACATCCTATGGGATAAGCGCTACATTGTCCTAAAGTCGGATGATCAAACACCAAGACCGGCATCTCCGCAAAACTCCTCAAGGGCAGCACTGTCTCGGCAAGGTTCACCGGCACATTCTCCATCACCATCATCTCATGCGCCGATGAACACTCAAGCGTCACTGTCGCCTCCATGGTCACCCCCTCCGCCGCCGGCAAAGAAGCAGAAACGGCCGCCGGCAAAGAAGGTATCTGCACCAGCTAAGCAGCCTCCAAAGAAGAAGAAGGAAAAGGAGAAGAAAACCAAGGAGGCTCCTATTAAACCCTGGGACATGAGCCTTGAAGAATGCGATCGGATAACTCAAGAAAGAGTTAAAGAGCACTTCAAGCCGAAGCCGAAGCCGGAGCCCGAGAAAGTCATAAATCCGATAGATTTGAAATTTTTTAAGGGAATGTGCGAAGCAAATAAGAGAAAATTCATTCCGAGAGACCCCCCTTCAGACTACGAACGCACAATTATCAAAACTACTGAGAAAAAGAAGAGACAATCAAAGTCGTCGTCATCCGACGTTCCACAGCTCGGAGCCCAAAAGAAACAATCAATAGAGCATCTCGTAGTGGGACAGACGACGCAAGAACAAAACTTTGTTACATTTTTGAAAGAATCAAACCTGACGGCCGCTCAGATTGCAGGGGGGGAAGATATTCCAAAGGCCGATGTGGTCGTCAAATGGACGTTTGAGATCGGCAAAACTCTTGTACCCCCCGAAGTAGTGTCTGTGCTTCCAACGCAAATGTATAAGCTGCACCAGCACTACATGCGTGCGATGGCCGATTGCATCTTCATGCAGGGCGCAAAGATTAAAGATGACGATTTCTTACGGTGGGAGGCCATTATATGGATAAACTGGGAAGAAATTTACCAACTATTCCATCAGGAGGCCCTCGACATCTCTATGGTCGGCTTGTGGGTTCTGTAAGTATTTTACTCCCCTTACTTATTGTTTTGCATGATCTCAACATACTGATCTCTTGATTTATTCGGTATCATGTAGAATGGAGATACATACTTGCAGAAGAAAGGGATACTCTCACCTCGGCTTCATCGACCCAATTACTTGTAATTGGAGGCTTCTACGTGACAATTACGATGAGATATTCCAAAACTTGTTCAAGTACATAAACGTTCATCACAACCAGCAAATGATATTATTTCCTTACAACTTTGCGTGAGTGATTCCTTCCGTCTAACTCTTTCTATTCTGTAATCGAATTGTTTAAACCTTAACTACCAAGAACTGCCTCCATATAATCTTGCAGTGAACACTTTGTCCTAATTGTCATAATTCCCGAGAAGAGCCTACTCGTGGTTATGGACTCATTGAGGAGACCTCCAGAACAATACGAAAATCTTCTTAACATGATGAAAAAGTAATTCTACCACTACTCCGTCAATGACCGATAATTTGAATCACTTTGTTACTTGACTATAATTGTTCTAATCATGCACATGGTTTGGAAAGAATTTGCTAAAAATCATCCAGGCAAATTTGACAAGGAATTGAAGATCAAGACAGATTTTCCGGTACGCACTTGGATGATTCGTTGCACGATTCATTAGTTTTATTATATATTCATGTAAATACCTGATAATTTCTTCTCTCTTAAAGTGTATGAGGCAGAAACCAGGCACTGTATTGTGCGCATACTATGTATGCGAGAACATCCATGGTCTGGTAGGTCCTCCAAAGGGCTGGACAGATTGGGAGGAGGAAGTAAGTAAAAAACTTGTTAATATTTGAACTCGTATTTTAATTAGTCAAAATTAATTACCCCCTTTTTCCATAGGTCGGGGAGATGCGCGATAAACTCATACCGGAGGAAAAGATTATGGCGATTCAAGAACAATTCTCCGGATTTATTGTTGAGCAAGTCCTCGATCCAAAAGGCGAATTCTACTATGATGGAATATCTAATATTGACAATCACAGCAAATATGACAATATACGCGTATATATGTAATTAAGAACGAATATAACTATGTAAATATATATGTGTGTCTATGTATTAAATTTCTATTTATGAGTATGTATGTATGTATTAAATTTCCAAAAGGCGAATTCTACTATGTAATTAAGAACGAATATACCTATGCAAATATGATGGAGTATGTATGTATTATATATATAAGCACTCCAATAATATATATGTGTGTATATATATATATTTATATAATATTGGTCCTAGACATTTTCATATGTAAAGGTATTCACATGTATATATATATATAAGTGAATTAATTTATATATGAAAACTATCTAGGACAAATATTATATAAGTAACTATATATATATATTAGTGGAGATCATACACACTGAATTCCAATACATAAGTTTAATTGAAATGCAAAAGTATAATTGAAATAGAAAAAGAATTGAGAAAAGAAAAACATGAAAAAAAGAGACATTTTGTCCCGGTTGGTAACACCAACCGGGACAAAAGGGTGCGCCAGCCACGTGGGCGCTGGCTGCACCTTTTGTCCCGGTTGGTGTTACCAACCGGGATAAAAAGTCCTCTTTTGTCCCGGTTGCCACACCCGGGAGTTCCCGGTTGGGAAACCGGGACAACAGCGGTTTCCCAACCGGGACAAATCAACATTTTTGTAGCAGTGACTATCCTGCTTTGGTTAGTGATGATCCCTACGGTATCACGGAAGAACCATGTCTACTTGGCAGGATGTCTTACCTATCTTGTTGTAAAATAACTTAAATGATCTTGCTTTTCTGTATGGGTGATCTAAATAGTATTATGTGTATGAATGAGGACCTAGAGATACTAATATTGCAAGAACCTCTACCTTCTGCCATGCATCTTATTATAGAACGTGTCCCCCCCCCCCCTCTTCTTGTATGGATTATGATGGTCCTGCTGCTTACACTTGGTCAAATAAGTAATTTAGTGCTAATCCCACTTTCGAGCACCTTGACAGATATTTAGATAATGCCAGAGTGATTTTTACTTCTGCAAATATTGCAGTTTATTATCTAAATTCTCAGGAAAGAATGGAAACAAGATTGCACCAAAAGTAAACGGAGTGGAGCCTTTGTACGATTTCACAAACTTCGGCCCGTTTGGTTATCTCTAGAAGTTCCTAGAACGAATTTAGACCGCTAATTATAGTGTCAAACAAAGCCAGATTACAAAACCAACTCCAGAAACCCCGCGCTAGGAACCTTGAAGAATCTAATGAGACCTTGACCGCACGATTAGAGGACGGTTACTGTAGCATCACTATAGCTAATCATCAATTAATTATCGTTATTAAACTCGTCACGAAAAATTACACTAATCCTTAAAAAATTTTACAAATAAATTTTATTTAGCCCATTAGGTGCATTAGAATACCCGTTCTAGGAGTACTCCTAGAACGGGAACCAAATGGGGCCTTCCTGCCCTTTGAAGTTGGAACTAGGCAAAACCACCACTCTAGTTGCACTGTGATCCGTGCGCTCATGAAAAGTATATTTCATTCATGTCGTTCTTAGCATAAAATGAACATCGTTACAATAAAGGGAGAAAAAAACCCCACCCAAATCATGTACTGGGCTAAATTTAGGAAGTGCTAAATTTTAGCTTGGGCCCAAATTCTTTTGTATGGCTCGTGGCGTGGGTCGACAAATAAAGCAGCCGAGCCAATATTTTAAACGGGGCATCAATCAATCGTATGAACCATGGAGTATAAATATAATTCATAGGTCTTGTACACATGGTGGAAAGTATTAAACATGGACTAATTAAAAAATAAATTACATAATCTGTTTGTAAACTATGAAATGAATTAATTAAGTCTAATTAATCCGTCACTAGAATATGTATTAATGTAGCAATTTAGTGTCTAATTACGATCTAATTAGGCTCATTAGATTCACCCCGTGCTCCCGCACGGGCTAATAAGAACTAATATAGGAATGAGATCAATAATTATAATTGTCTATCTCACGTCTTTTTTTCATCTGCTAAATATTCTAACACATACTCTAAAATATATTTTTATCATTATCTAGTTTCAATAGATTTCATTTTGCATCACACCTCCATATGTATTCGATATATATCTATTTGAACTATTTGTTTGTGAAAAAGTACTCTTATCTCTTTCATAATACATGAATATATGGTGACATTTATTATGGGTAATATTTTTATATAAATAATAATATAAATAATATATTGATAATGATAGAAATAGTAATTTAGAATTTTATATTGGTGCACTTCAATGATATAAATAATAGTAAGATATCACAATTTACAAGCAAACTGTGTAATTAGTTTTTTATTTGATATATATATTTAATTTTCCATGTAGGTGCCGCAATATCCAATGAGACACTTTTGGAAGTTTGAATTTTAAATCTAAACAAGGCTATAGTTTTCTAGATCCTAAATTTAACCCGAAACTCAAAAGTTCGCTTCCGTTTCTGAACAAAAGATCGAAAGTCTCGCAAAGAATGTGCACTGAGGCTCTCCGCACTCGTCACTCTCTAAATTTACTCTCTAAAAAGAATATTCCTACCTGGTCATCAAGATTCTCCTCTCTATATTCAGTTTCTCCGCGTTCATTCACTCTCTATATCACTCTCTATACCAACTACCAGACCGTGGGCCCCACGTGTCGTAATTTTTTTCTTTTTTTCTACCCCCGCCCTCCCTCCCCGCTCTCTCCCCCCGCAGCCCCTCTCTCTCCCCCTCCTCTCTCCCTCCGCCACCTCGCCCCTCCTCCCCCGGCCTCCGCCGGCGGCCATGGCGAGGCTCGCGTGCGCGCCGGCCCTCCTCCTCCCTCCTCCGTCGGCACCCCTCCTCCTCCCTCCTCCCTCCTCCGCCGGCACCCCTCCTCCTCCCTCCTCCCACGCCGGCCGAGCGCACCCCTCCGCAGCCCCTGCTCCCTCGCGGCCATGGCGCGGCGGCCTTGAGCTCGCCCTGCGCCCCACTCCTCGCCCGAGCTCCGCCCGCCCGAGCACCGGCCCTCCCTCCCCACTCTCTCTCTCTCCCACCACGGCCTCTCTCTCTCCCTCCCTCCCTCCCTCCCTTCCTCGGCGCATCGGCCACGGCGGGGCGGAGCGGCCGATGGTGTGCCCCTGCTCCCTCCCTTCCCCTGCTGCGCCGGCATGACGGCACGACGGCGGGCCCGCGAGACGGCACCGGGCTCCTCTCCTGCTCCCACTGCGGCGAGCGCGTCCCCCCGCGCGGGCGAGCTCGGCGCCGTAGCGGCCCGCAGGCGACCCCTCCCCCTCCCTCCCCTAGATCCGGCGGCGGGGCCTCCTCTGGATCTCGGCGGCCCCTCCCCCTCCACGAGCTGCGGCAGCCTTCCTCCCTCCCTTCCTCCCTCCGTTCTCCCTCCGCCGCGAGCTCAGCCGGCTGAGCCTTCCCTCTCCTCCCCTGACCCTGCTCGAGCGGCGGCGGGCCATGGGCGAGCGCCGCGCCACCCCCTCACACGGCGCGCCCGACTGGACTAGTTGTGGGCGGACGTGACGGCTCCCATCACCCGCCCTGACAACCAGCCACAGAGACAGAGCCCCGTCAGAGGCAGCGAGCAGTCGAGCACACACCACCATGCCGTCACGCGCCGCGCCAACCCCGTCCGTCTCCACCCTGGTGCGCTCACCCACCAATTATCCTCCGCAGCGTACCCCACGCCACTGACAGCAGCTCCCCACGCGCGGCCCACATCCCCGCGGACCCCACGCGCCGGCGTCGCCGCCGGCGCCGCGCTGCGTCCGCCGCGGCACGCGACCCTTTTGACTTCCCCCCTCGCGACGGAGCTTCTCCCCTTCGCTCGCTCGCTCGCGCACAGCGGCAGAAGAGAAGAGAAGAAAAGGAAACAAACCCGCACACACAAACACGAACGCCCCCCCGCAGGCCGCCGCAGCGCCGGAAAAGCGAGGGCGACACGAAACGGAACCCACCCGCGGGGCCCATTAGCTCCGCACAGTCACTGCGCGCGGGCCCCGCGCTTGCAGGGCCCGCGCGGCAGCGAGCGCGAGGTGACGGGGTGGCGGCGGGGGGTCGCGGACCCTGGCGGAATCCAATGCGGTTTGTGGAGATTTTTGACGTCCGCAAGGACGGGGCCCCGAGGACACGCGCACACACGCACCCGAGTCGCAGGATTTTCTACTGCCTTCTCTCATCTCTCTCTCTCTCTCTCTCTCTCTCCACCCTACCCTTCCCTTCCTTTCGCAGCTCGCGTTCGCTTCCCCATCCAGCTCCCCACACCCCTCTCTCGTCGTCGGAGTCGCCTCGCAGGAGTGCGGGACCCCTAGCTCGTCTCGGCAGCGCCATCTCGGCGCCCGAGTTCGGGACGCGAGCCTGGGTTCCGCGCTGCCGCGGAGGATTGAGGCCACGGATCGGTGGCTTCTGCCGCGGCCACGCTCGGATCGACCAGGCGCCGGGGCGGAATTCCGGTGCTGTTTGCCTTGTTCCGGGAGGGAGGCGGCACTGCAAGCTCGGAGCTCGTGCCTGCTGGCAGGCGACTAATCTCCGCCTCCTCAGTTTCCATCTGGTGCCGGGAGTTGCATTCCGCGCCGCTACTCGCTTGCTCGCTCGGTTCCCGGTGGGTTTGAGGACGAAGCGTGCTGCTGCTGCCGCCTCACCCTCGCCCGATTTTTTTCTCCCCCACTGGTGCGCCGGCGGCTGCAATCCGCGGTAGATTTGCCGCGCCGGCGGATGCTTCGCCGCGGGGCGGATCTCGAGCGCTCCCGGTGCGCCGAGTGAGAGGTACGGTCTCCCCGGCCTGGATTCTCGGAGGATGGTGCCGTCGGGGCAGCCCAACCCGATGGGCCCGGGACAGCAGGTGGGCGCCTCGCTGCTGCGGACGAGCTCCAGCCTCCTCGGCGCCGGCGCCGGCGGGGGCGGCGGCGGCGGCGGCCAGCCGGGCATGGGGATGGGCGGCGGCGGCGGGGTGCTCCCGTCCCAGTCGCCCTTCGCGTCACTCGTCTCGCCGCGCACGCAGTACGGCGCCGCCGGGAGCGGGTTGCTGGCTGGCGCATCCAATGTCGCGTCGCTGCTCCGCCGGCAGCAGTCCTATGGGAATGGGGGGACTGGGGCAATGCCTGGCGGCCTTCCGATGGGTGGCCTGCAGCAGCAGCAGCACCGAGGAGGGCTTGATGGTGTTGGTGGTTTGGTTGGAGCTGGAGGGCCGGATTCCATGGCGTTCCCGTCCTCCTCCCAGGGCAGTATGGGTAACCAGCTTGGCGGCGATAACATACAGCAGCACCAGCACCAGATGGACGCAGCACAGGATTCACAGAATCAGCAACAGCACCAGCAGCAACCGCAAATGACGATGCCCTACAACCAGCAGCAAATGTTGCCGCAAACACAGCAGCAGCCACAGCCTCCGGTGAAGATGGAGAATGGAGGTGTCTTGGGCGGGGTCAAGTTAGAGCAGCAGCAGATGGGGCAGCCTGATCAGAATGGTCCCGCGCAGATGCTGTGCAGTTCCAGTGGTGGCGTGAAGCTTGAGCCGCAGCTGCAAGCGATGAGGGGCTTGGGTGCTGTCAAGATGGAGCACCAAAGCTCGGACCCATCGGTGTTCCTGCAGCAACAGCAGCAGCAGCAACATATGTTGCAGCTGTCTAAGCAGAACCCTCAGGTTGCAGCTGCTCAGTTGAGCCTCTTACAGCAGCAGCAGCGGTTCCTGCATCTGCAGCAGCAGCAGCAGCAACAGCAACAGCAGCAGATTCTCAAGAACTTGCCTTTGCAGAGAAGCCAATTGCAGCAGCAGCAACAGCAGCAGCAGCAGCAACAACAACATCAGCAGCTGCTTCGTCAACAAAGTCTAAATATGAGAACGGGTAAAACACCAGCATATGAGCCAGGAACCTGTGCAAAGAGATTGACACACTACATGTATCACCAGCAAAACAGGCCACAGGTAAACCCTCAATGTTTTTTCCAAACAGACGGTGATGTTATTGCAACCTAGATGGATACTTATGATGCAAAGCATGTTACAGGACAATAACATTGAGTACTGGAGAAACTTTGTCAATGAGTACTTCGCCCCAAGTGCCAAGAAGAGGTGGTGTGTTTCTCTCTATGGAAATGGTCGCCAAACAACTGGAGTTTTCCCACAGGTTTTGGATTCCTCTCTGACAATAATATATGCTGGTATCTGTTATCATATCATGAGTATTTGTTATGCTTGGTATAGGAAGCGTATAGCCTACTGTTCAAAATGTGCAAAATCATGGGTTGCACAAAATAGTACAGTTTTGCCTGCTGGATTCTTATTTTAAGCTGTGTAATGCCTTTTATGTTGTAGGATGTTTGGCATTGTGAGATATGCAATAGGAAGCCAGGACGAGGCTTTGGTGGGTATATTTGTGATTTTAATCTGGCCTCCTAAACATTTTCTATTTCTGTGCGATTATACATCACTACTGTTTGACAATGTCCTACATGTTATAGAAACTACGGTTGAGGTCTTGCCACGGCTGTGTCAAATCAAATATGCCAGTGGTACACTTGAGGAGCTTCTGTATGTTGACATGCCGCGGGAGTCCCAGAATTCATGTGGACAGATTGTTTTGGATTATACCAAGGCAATCCAGGAGAGTGTGTTTGAGCAATTACGTGTAGTTCGTGAGGGGCATTTAAGAATTGTTTTCAACCAAGACCTCAAGGTAATATTCTTTAGTTGGGATATGAGTTATTTTTCGTAATAGTGTTCCCTCATAAATTTTTTTGCCTTCACATCTTATTTAAGAGAGATGCTTTTAATTTAACGCAGTTGCTAAAATTTCATACTATATGCATTCTTTTGTGCTGCCATTGTGTGCCTGCATTTACTTTTAAAATGCATTGTAGTAACACAGCCATAATTCGAAAGTCTGTAACTTAGCCTTTTGTATATGGAAGGCGGAAGGGTTTTAAGGGAAGGCCTAATAGCAAAGCCATCGCCAAACATAAAATGACTCAATGACCTACATTTGTGAATAAAAAAAAGGCCTAAGATGTATATTTACGTAGGGTGGGAGTTCGTTAAAATATCAATAGATTTAATCCCATTGGCTAAAATGCTGCGTGCATTGTGCTCACATCAGATTGCATCATGGGAGTTTTGTGCCAGGCGTCATGAGGAACTTATTCCTAGAAGATCAATCATACCACAGGTATCGTTTTCCGCAACATAATGGATCTTGCATTTTTCAGCTGCATTGTGAATTTTGACCATAGATGACTTAATTTTATCCACATGATCCTTTTGTGTAGGTCAGTCAACTTGGTGCTGTTGTGCAAAAGTACCAGTCGTCCGTTCAAAATTCAGCATCACTCTCAAATCAGGACATGCAGAACAATTGTAACTCGTAAGGACACTCTTTCTTTGCTGTGCTTGTGCTTTGGAACTTCAAATTCAGTTCTCAACAAATTTAATTCTAGTTAAGCTTTGTTCGGAGGTTAGTAGTCCCATCTCCCAAAAAATGCTATGCTGATCTTACCTATCCAAAATTGTGGAGCATTGTCTGTTGATCTTTGAAATATGTTGAATTCTTGTAGTAGAACCAGTTCTTTTCTGTTTGCTATATTTTCTTAATAATAAACTGGAGTCCTATTTGAGTTATGATTTACATGTCACAAACATTCATTTGAATAAACTACCAGTGCATCTAGTATTTCTAATTCCATTGCCATGTGCACAAAATGGAGAACTTCAGAGAGGGGGGTAACTAAAATTTGCATGCCCATGATCTTATGTATACCGAGCGTTGCCTTTTATAGCATGCATGTCATTTGCATGAGCAGATAGTTAACACTAATATACTAGAAACATCGAGTCAGAAAGTTCTAAAATTTAGCGGAAACAGGGGCACCATTATACTATAATGAGAAAATAAGCCTGTTGCATTTGAAATTTTGAACTACCTTTAACATTAGGATTGTACAAGAAATTGAACTCTCCCATAATTTTTTATGGTATTTCGACACCTACCTAGCTTATGTAGTTTCTATCTATGTAGCCAACATTTTATGCTTCAAGTGGTGGCTCTTGTATGCATCAGCCTTTAGTTATATGGCGTCACTGTGAATTGTCACTGGTGTGTAGCCTGGACTGTTGTGTCCTTTCTTTCTTGGTGCCAAGTTGATTGTTTGTAATGGACCAAGAGTATTAATGAGTACCACAAGTAATGGTGTATCATGCATCGGTGTTGGGGCTCTAGCTGTTCTGGACCCCAGGATGGTACAGCACTACAGCCTACATGAACAATATAACGTGCAATGATTTCTTGCCATGCAAGTCACTGGCCTGCTAGCCACATGATGTTCATATAGGTTCTACAGCCTGGCTAAATATTAACAAACAGTAATTGCTCCTATAATCTAGTATGGCAACAAAACACCAATTTTTGATGTCATCTTACTCCCTGAGTTAAGAGAACCGCTTTTATTTCCCAAATTATGATTTCTGCTTGACTTGGTATGTGTGCATCATTGCTTTAATTCCACAACTTCTGCCCTATTGCTTTAATTCCGCAACTTCTAGTCAACCATTTATTTGTTCATATTAATTGTTCTAACACACTAAAATGTTGTACTAGGTTTGTTGCGTGTGCTCGCCAGTTGGCTAAGGCACTGGAAGTGCCGTTGGTGAATGATTTAGGCTACACAAAAAGATATGTCCGCTGCCTCCAGGTACTGACTATTTCATGAGTCTGTATTTGTTTCATTTGTTTCAGTTAATAAATATGCCCTACTGTCTTGCAATCTGTGTCCACAACTCCACATGACCCTACATGACCATTTAGATTTAGCTACCAATTTTCAACTTCTTTTTATGACATCTTCCTCTTTAAGTGACACTATCTCCCTGACCAATCTTTTTTTTGTGTGTAAATGATGATACTCAGATTGCGGAGGTCGTTAATTGTATGAAAGACTTAATTGATTACAGCAGGCAGACTGGGTCTGGTCCAATAGGTGCGTCATTACTTTCTTTTATCTCCTCCCACCCTTATGGCTTAATATATTCTTGTTTTGGAACAGAATTTTCTTCAATATGAAGAAAGAATGTCATTTATATCAATGCCCCACATCCTTAGTTTCTCACACCCATAATCTGCAACCTCTAGCCATTTGCCATATATTTCATGAGGATATATCTGTTTTACCATAGATTCTGAGGCCCTAATCACATGTAGCTTCTGCTGTTTTGATCCAATTACATTAAAAAACAGTTCAGTTTCTATGTTTTACAGCCCATACATTTGTGATACTAGCCTGTGGGTATTGGCATGTGTGATGTTGCAACATAGATGCAGGATAGTCAAACGATGTGGACAGTTTCTAGGTCATCACATTATTGTTTCGTATGACTCTGTACCTAACCACATCTCCGTATCTTTTCTCATGGCATTTGTCCAGAGGAAAAAGAAATGAAATATACTACTGTCCATTATGTTATTCAAACTTAGTTGATGGGTACAAGTTGGCATGCATTAGTATGGGAACTTTTTGGACATTTCTAACATGGCAGCCTTAAGAAATGTTGCTAGTGCTTGTTTCTTCTGATTTTTAACAAATCAACATGTTCATTCTTTCTTTCCAGATAGCTTGCGTAAATTCCCTAGAAGGGGGGCTCCAGCAATTAGCCCCCTTCAACCACCGCAGCAACCTGAGGAGCAGCAACCTGTTCCTCAAAATTCAAACCAGAGTGGTCAAAACTCTGCTCCTGCAACTGGAATGCAGGTTTCTGCCTCTGGCAATGGTGATGCAACATCAAACAATTCACTCAATTGTGCACCATCTACTTCTGCACCATCTTCTTCTTCTGTTGTTGGTCTCCTCCAAGGCTCAATAAATTGCAGACAAGATCATCCAACAAGCAGTGGCAATGGTCTGTATAATGGTGGAAACAATGCTTCAGTTGCTAAGGCGAACTCGGCAAATTCTATGCAATCAACTCCACAAGCATCTTTTCCTTCACCAGCACCCTCAGCATCAAATGGACACATGATGCCTGCTCCTCAGCATTCAAGCCAGATGAACTCTCCGACCATGTCATCAAACCTGCCTCCTATGCAAACACCTACAAGTCAACCTCAGGAACCTGAACCAAATGAGTCACAGAGCTCAGTCCAGAGGATATTGCAAGAGATGATGATGCAATCTCAAATGAATGGCGTTGGACCGGTGGGAGGTGACATGAAGAGAGCGAACACAATTACTCCTGGTCTTAACGGGGTTAACTCCTTTGTTGGTAACCCCATGACAAATAACCCTGGGATGAATGGAATGGGATTTGGGGCTATGGGAGGCATCGGTCAATCCATGAGAACAGCAATGGGGAATAATGCGATGGCGATGAATGGAAGAACTGGGATGAACCACAGTGCACATGACCTGACGCAGCTGAGCCACCAGCAGCAACAGCGTGATATAGGGAGCCAACTACTTGGGGGCCTCAGAGCTGCAAATAGCTTCAATAACCTTCAATATGACTGGAAGTCGTCCCAATAGAGTGAGCTGGAGTTAAAAAGGCTCGCATCTGATATGATACAGTTATCCTCACTGGGTTCGTCACTGACAACAGAAAAGTTACATTGCCGTGACCCGCCCTCCCTTGGAAGCGGTGGGCGCTTTACTGATGGTGCATGCTACATGTTACAGCAAAAGGAAACATTAGCGGTGATTGGTACATGGTTATGACAACTGTCTGTATGGCTGTGTTCCTTTGTATTTCGCCTGTGGAATTTCGTGTCTGCTTAGGCGACCCCACCTTAAAAATGAGAGCCTGCCTTCACTCGCCCTTGTTGCGGTGAGTGTTTGGCGGATTCCATACTGGGTGAAAGATGACAGCGTCTTTCCCCTGTTTTTTCGGGTTGGATGACACGAGTTTTCACTTCCAGTCTGTACTCTCGTGTACCATGGCTCCCCGGAAGTTGTGAAAGCATGTGTACCGCCTTTGATGGCCAGGAATCTCATTGTAGCTGTGCTGTACTATGTATAATCAGTTATTTACTAGTGGAAAGCATCGGAAAAATTTTCTGACGGTATTTGAACCGTGAGTTTTCAGCGCTCAGCTGACTGTTTTAGACCAGCAGGTTGGCGTGTTGCTGTTACGAGAATGGCATTGTTCCCTCTGTTGAACACCATAGGCCAAAGGATGTCGGGCCAATTGGTTCCGGCAGTCTGGTGGCACTCCGGAGGTCGTGGGTTCGATCTTCGGAAGGGGTGAATTTTCGCTTCCGGTTAAAAAAAAACCCATCGTCTGCCTCATGTCCAAAGCACTGTGGAGCCCGGCCTAATTCACAAGGCGACGGCCCCCGTGTACGGGTGGGACAGGGGTTCGGAGGTTTTCTTGGCCTGCTGTGGTTTTTTTGGCCTGCTGTGAGAAGATCATTCTACCTCTCAAACAATGCCGCCGTGGCCGCCGTGGGGGCAGTTTTTTTTTTTCTTCTGTTGAACACCATAGAATCAGAATGCACGCTTGCAGGGAGCGGTGTTGTGTTCTGAAGTGCTTCCATGTCTGACAACATGCTTGCGTATGAATCTTTCGTGGTAGGTTCAGGACATGCAGCAGGCATAGGTCCAGGTCCACCTCCAGGATAGTGTCGCAATTCATCATTTGCTAGTCAAAAGATATGCATGTGTTGAACAGTTGCTGAAATCAGTCATGATTCTTTATTAAGGGCGTGTTTAGTTCCCCATCCAAAAATTTTTGGATGTCAAATCAGCACTTTGACCGGATGTCGGGAGGATTTTTCGGACACTAATTAAAAAACTAATTTCAGAACTCACTTGGAAACCACGAGACGAATCTTTTGAGGCATTTGACCGCGTCATTAGCACATGTGGGTTACTGTAGCACTTATGGCTAATCATGCACTAATTAGGCTTAAAAGATTCGTCTCGTCATGTATATCCAAACTGTGTAATTAGTTTTGTTATTTAATTACATTTAGTGCTTCATATATGTGTTTAAAGAGGAGGTGAAATTTTTTGTGAACTAAACGCGCCCTAATTGCTGGTAAAAGCTATGCATGTTTATACAGTTGCAGAAAGGCAGGATTGCCGCCGCAGCGGCTCTGATGAAAGCATTTGCGAGTGGGATTTCATAATAGCGGTGATGGTAATAACAATAATAATAATAATAATATACACACATGACTTAATTTATAATATTCACTGTGAAATCATGCACTGGAAACTAATTAATGGAGTTGGATTCGACATAGTATAAGGGAGCAGGAGCAGACGGCTGCCTGAGTTATCGCATCATCCTTACGCAACAAGAGATGCATGGTGTGTATGCGCGAGCACGGACACGTATGTATTTAGTTCATCCCCAACAACAACATCACCCATCAACCCCAGTTGGCTCGATCACGAGCTGCCGATGTACTTGTCGATGATGGTGGTGAGCGTGGTCTTGGGCACGGCGCCGATGACGCTCTCCTTCTTCTCGCCGGCCTTGAAGATGAGCACGGTGGGGATGCTGCGGATGCCGTAGGTGGAGGCGACGTTGGGGCAGTCGTCCGTGTTCACCTTGCAGCACTTGATCTTGCCGGCGTAGTCCTTGGCCAGCTCGTCGATCACCGGCGCGATCATCCGGCAGGGCCCGCACCACGGCGCCCAGAACTCCACCAGCACCGGCGTCTCGCACGCCATCACCATCCCGTCCCAGTTCTTCTCATCCGCCACCAGCACTAGCCAACCACACGGAGACGTACGGAGGGTCAAGGCTGCTGCGTGCTCCGTGCAATCTAGCTAGCTAGTAGTAAAAGCCAAGGGCGCGGCATCGATCGGCCGGAACACGTACCTTCGTCGACGGCGTTCTTGGACTGGCAGACGTGCCGGGGCCGCCGCGTGGCGACGCGGCCGACGGACAGCGGCGCGGCGGCGGCGGCGGCCCGCTTGGACGGCGCGAAGCTGCTGCTGCTGCTGCTGCTGCCGCCGCCGCCGACGGCGAGCCTGTCCTTGCCGCCGGCAGGGGCGGCGTGCAGCGCCCACGCTCTGAAGCACGTCTCAAGGGCCATCGTTGGCAGCTCACGCGGCGCAGGGAGAGACGACTGTGGTGACTAGGTGGAGGAGGATAGGATTTGTCTGCCCGAGTCGTGTGCCATTGGGTCGGGTGGATATTTGGGAGCACGGCTGGGGTGGCATTGTGAGGTGGGCAGGGCCTCCGGGTCTGCATGTGGATGAGGTGTTTTTCAGCTCCTGCGTATTGTTGTTCCCTTTTTTGTGGCACCACCTTCTCTGGTCTGCTGTCTGGCTTGGGCCACCTCTAGTACGAGTAACATGGTAAAAGATCTAGGCAAAATATCGTATTAAACCTAGACCTAGTACATGATGATACTGCCTCTTGGCTCTGGTTAGAATTATAAGGTCCATCTTTTCTAAGTGTCAATCTCGTCCAAAAATGATGGGGGAAAAACAGAGAGATAGGACACAGATCAAACGGGCTGCTGTTTTGCCGGCTCATCCTGTCCGCTTGGACATACTAACACCACACCGGACACTACCGCTGCACGCGGCCGCCGCCCCTTCTTGCCAGCTCCTTGCCCAGTTCTTTCTTCCTCTGCCAAAGTCCCCTCGCCGCCGGCCACTGTCTCCTACCTCTCGAGTGCTGCCGGGTTTCTCCGGAGGCGGCGTCCTCTGGTGCCCAGCTTCCGCTTCCCCGCCACATCCGGTGGTCCGGCTCCTCTGCGACGACGAGCTAGAAGCGCTACCCCTTCTCGTCGTCCCCCGTTCGTCCCTGTCGCCCAAGAAGCTTTCAGCCCCTCTCTTCTTCCAATCCAATGAGGCCCAATAGGGGACTCTTCGGCCCGACAATCTAACGGGGTGCCCCTCCCTCCTGATGAAATGCTCAATTTACAGAAAGGCCCCCAAGGTCGCAGCCCAAGCCCAACAGTAGCCCAGAAAAATGCGAATTCGAAGAAGGCTACACGGTGTCGTTGGGTGAGAGCGAGACTCTTAGGAGGGCTTCCCTGCAAGTTTCCAGAGCGGCAAAGCCCTAGAATCTCCACCTCGTCGGCGGCGGCGGATACCATGTCGACCCCCTCCGGGAGCGGCGGCAGCGCCTCCGCGTACTTCGACGTCTACGGCCGTGGCGTACGTGCTTTATTTCTTCCCCCTCCACTTCGGGATATTAGGGTTTCGGTGTGATTGAAGGGGATTCGTGGTCAAGTACAGCTGAATGGTTCATTGTTGGGAAATATCACAGCTTTTCATTCCCTGTTGCTCTGTTAGTGGAAAAGAATATATTTTTAATCCGCGCTATATGGAAAAATTGGGCGCAGCAGGGAATTTCGGCTACAGTGTGTTATTTTGATTATTTGGGATTCTTTCAGTAAAAGTTCTGCTGATATTGAAACTGGGGGTATGCCACTGTATTATGATTCATGAGATTGTAGTTGACCTCAATGTTCGTTGAATTTACATTGGATTTATAGTGATGTGTATTTTCTTTAAAAAAAAATTCACTACTGTTTTATGAGGCTTCAACCGTACCATTGAAGTTTGCACTGTTGTTTCAAGACCATTTGTGCAAATGGATGTATGGATGTGAAGTAATGCTTTTAGGTTAGAAGACTATGAGGGGTTACTGAATTGTTCCATGTATCAGCTGGCGCCGTCTGAACATTTTTCAAGAACACAGCCTGTAATGGAAACCTTCATAGCTTGTAGGAATTGTACAGTAGCAATTTGAAGATATGAACCCTGGCTGGTTGCTTGCTACGTAGCCGAGTAGGATTCGTCTTGTTCAAATAGTAGACGATGCAGCACTTGTAGCAATGCCACGTGTACGCTGTATTCAGAGCCTGCTCATCAAATTATGGTCTTTCTAAGTTGGATGGGGCTCACTTGATTCTGTAGTGAAGCTATCTCCATGGCATAGCAATTGATTACTTGGTGATGTCATGCTCGCTATTTATTAATGTACCATCCAACCTTTATTTAGTCGGAAAGTTGGCTGTTAGTTGACTAGTTGTTGGTGAATAAATAATTCTCGTCTTGCTGCCTTGCTTACTCTACTAATAGACATTTCAACTATGCTTTTTTATCTTCACTGAACTTTTGTGCTTCCAATTCATATGTTTCTTCTTCTTTATCCTGTCCAGGCCAAGCCTGATGTTGTTTTTAAGGAGGCTGCTTTAAACTCTACGTTAAATCTGCAGGTTTATTCATAACAAAAACTCAGTGAAATTTGACTTGTGAAAACTTTTCTTGTTTTCTTAAAGAGGCATTTCATTGTAATGCAGGATGTTCAGGGTTTGGTCACTTGGGTTATTGGTGAAGGCATGCTTCCTTCTTGGGTGTTTGTTAAGGTACTTGTCCTTCTGGTTTTGCTGTTTCAAACATTTCTTACTTTTTTAAGGGTTTTTACATGTTACCCAAGTTTTCAATTATAGAGCTTGCTCTTTTCTTGATGTTATCTTCATCACACACTCTCAATACATATTAACTGTTTTTTTTTTCTGGCTGATATATGTATTCACTGCTCTTCCGTGAACAACCTGCTTTTTACTGCACTGAATTTCTTTGTCTATTAGTTGTAAGTATTTGTTACCTTCTGCAAGTATTAGCTCCCTTGAGCACTACTAATGTTTCTATTGGTTTTCAGAACAAGCCTCTTATACCGAAAGTCATCCTACTATATGTTCCTGGCCTAGATGCAGCTTTATATATGTCACAGACACGACTTCTTTCTTCTCTGAAAGAATTATGTGGCAATCCAAAACCTGTTCTAGCTTCGAGGTCTGTGCATTTTGTGTTGTTGTCTACAGTTAGTATAAATCCGTAATTTCTTCTATATGGATGCATTGTACTATTTGTTGCTAATGTAATGCTGGTCTAGCAGCTGTATACCGGATGAGAGGCATACCATTGATGCACTCCTAACCTGCAGAGTAAAGAGAAAGCGTGATGTAAAAACATCAACTCAGCCATCTAGACTGCACGGAGAAGGTAAGAGGTCTTGACTTCACTTAGCATTCTATCGTCATTGTGGTTCAGAATATTGAACTGTGTTATGCTTCGTTGGCCTAGAGTTGCTGTGTTATTATTATTATTTTTTCCTCAAATGTGTTAAAGAGCTGCACATTTTTATAAAGAAGAGAAAATGGTAGATAACCCTTAGTTTATCTGTTATTATTGCGATAGCCACTGGAAGATTTGAGCTTAATTACTATGGCTGCCATTCTTATTGAGGAGTCTCTTACTGATTTGACAATTTCAATCCTTTTGTATTGTCGTTAACTGGTCACAAGGTTTTCATTTTAATTTGATATTAGAGACATTATTTAAATGTTAATTGTACTTTTCAGTCATATTTCATCACAAAGTAACTATCATCATGGTATCTTTAACTAGGATTTCATGACAGTATTCCTCCCCTAAATCAATATAGCCAATCAGTCATATTTGTCTTGCTGACCACTTGTCATCTGCTTCTCTAAGCGGAAGATGCCTCTTTGTTTTCTGTACTGGTTTATTCTATTTATTTGGTGTATAAGTATGTTTATTGACATTAAATTATATATAACTTTCTCAATGGAAAATTGTCACTTTTGATCCTAGATTGAGAATTTATATTTTGTGCAACCGGTTAATATTTTCTTTTTGATTTCAGGAAAATTATCAAGTCTGGATGATCTTGGGGACATACCATTTCCTGTTACATATTACACACTTTTGGAGAAAGACTTAGAAGACAATGGCTACTCTTTAAATTTGTCAGGTTACCTTCTAGTTTTTTTTTGTTCCTCATTGCGCCCTTTAATGCCTTATTATTCAAATGACATCTGTTTATCATTGCCGTTTTAGGTTTTGTCCCTACTGTTTCAGCTCCTTCAGGTTCTTCTCCACATAAAATTCTTGCACTTGACTGTGAAATGGTAATGTGACTCCTACTTTCCATAACTGATCGCTGATGTACGTTTTGAGATCTTTTTCTTGTTTTTTTTTAAAAAAAATACTCCCTCCATCCAACTATCCAAGGCCCATTAGGAAATCTGAAAAATCCAGATATGCAAGGCCTATTTTGGTTTTTCCTTAGGAGTGACGCTTCGGGAATCGGTGTGGCAGTAATTCATTGCACGCATGCCCCGGGAATGAAAGCACATGCAGAGAGTAATCAAATCCGCAATAAACACTGGTTGTTTTTTCCCAAAAAAACTAATGATGGAAGTGCTTCCCTTGGTCTTTGAGTCAAGCAAAAATAGGCCTTGGATAGTTGGATGGATGGAGTACAGTTTAGTGTTACTATTATCGTTACAATTATGCTGTGTGCCATCATTTATTTATTTGTACATATATTATCATTACAATTATGCCTTGTGCCATCATTTATTTGTTTATACACATTGTTATGATTCTTTGAATCTAATAGTGATAGTTTGCAACCTATTCAGTGCGTGACTGGAGCTGGATTTGAACTTACAAGAGTGACATTAGTTGATATTAAAGGAACGGTATGAGCTTTGCTTTGCTTACCTTAGTTTTGGCATATTGAAGAATTGTTTCCTTACTGCTTAATTGTGACCACCTGTCCTTCCTCGCACCCAGGTCAATAGTATGATTTTTTTTTCTTTTTATATGCTCTCGCATCACCCATTCTGTTCATCACGCTTTGTTGCTCTTTAAGTTCTGGCTTTGTTCCAATCTTTTCAGGTGGTGCTAGATAGACTAGTTAAGCCTGCCAATCCAATCATCGATTACAATACAAGGTATTTTATGATGCTCTTACCTCCCCTTTATGGCTACCACCTGTAGGCACTATATTATGTTTTTATGCTAACTTTTTCTTGACACATTTATTTTATAACTTGGTGTGAAAATACATGGCATTTGAAGACTTGATTCTTGTCCATTGTATTATGAGTATCAATAAACTAGTTATTTATTATGTCAACTTCATGGTTCTAATATATGCTTCTATGCTGTTCCTGTGAGATATTCCGACTGATATACGTACTAAACTCTGAATGGATATTTATATGTCCATTACATGATGTAATTGCTTTTTAATTGAACAGATTTAGTGGAATCACTGCTGAGATGTTGGCTGATGTGTCCACAACCCTACAGGAGATTCAGGTTAGTTCTTAGGCTTTTTAATGACCTTTTCATATGTATATATATTAGGATGTCATGAAACTTTGCCTGTACCTAACACTATTTTGTTTGTGTTCCCAGGAAGAATTTGTTGGACTTGTCTATAAAGAAACCATTCTTGTTGGGCATTCTTTGGAAAATGACCTTACAGCATTACGGATATCCCATCGTTTAATCATAGACACAGCTGTTTTGTACAGGTATAATCGAGGTGCTCGCTGTAAGATTGCTTTGCGTGTCTTGACAAAAAAATTTCTCGGCCGGGAGATCCAGAACACTGGATCTGGGCATGATAGTGTGGAAGATGCAAGGGCTGCTCTAGAACTTGCTATATTGAAAATAAAAAATGGTAAGAGCTAAGAAGAATGCATTTCAGCTATTGCTCTCATTTGTTGTTACCTTCTAATAACTAGTTAACCAGGTCCTGATTTTGGCTCCCAACCATCATTGTCAAGGCGGAAGTTGACATCCATACTGCATGAGAGTGGGAAAAAATGCTCTCTTATCGATGATGTGTCTGTTCTTGAGCGATATTCAGATACTTCTTGCAATTCAATTGCTGTTTTTTCGGATGATGATGCACTCTCCAGATCAATGAAGGAGGTTGGTGCAATGCATTTCCGGGTGTAAATATTCTTCCCCAAATGCTTACAGGTTCTCATAAGTTGCAATCCTACTGCAGGTGAAGAATGACAAAGTCAGCTTCATTTGGACTCAATTCTCGGGATTGATCTCCTACTACCGCAGAAGAGCTCAGGATCCGGAAAAGTTGAAATCATGTGTCGCAGAGGCCATTGCATTAAAAACATGCGAGGGGAAAACTGCTTCAAAAAAAGCAAAACGTCAAATTTGTCCTGAATTAAAGGAAGTTTTGTGTCAATTGGATAAAAAGATAAGGGAATTATATGTTGCCCTACCTGATAATGCTATGCTTATTATATGCACTGGCCATGGTGATACACCTCTAGTACAAAGGTAATGTTACTCATGTCAAATCGGTAATGCTTATGCCCTTTTCCCTTTCTAGTTTAACTTAATCTATTAAAATTCAAGTAAAGATGCTCACAAGCTAATGAAGCCATTACTTCTTAAGTTACCTATAGTAGCTCTGGTGTTAGTTTGTCTGTAGTTCTGTTCTATAGCAATTGCTCAATGCCTCAATGAGTTATGAAATCACTATGCTGCCTTCAGGGCCAGTTTGTGTTTGTTGCTTTGTGTTGCACTAAATTGTTGAATCTAGTTTAGTTGGATGAATCTTACTTATTCCAATATAGTTTTAATATTATAGCTCAAAAAATGATGCTTTTAAATTAAGTGCTTCTAAAGCATATGAACGCCAAACGGATCCATAGTAACTGTGCTACTTTATGCAGACTGCGTAAAATGCTTCACCATGAAGAAAACACAATAGAAACTCGAGAAAGTATTGTTCGAGCTTTGGGAGATTTACAAGCCCAAGCAGAAGTTGCTTTGTGCTTCTGCAGTGTCAAACATTAATTGTAAGCATCTTTCTGCCCTCCTTTCCCACATGTTTTTTCTTGGAAGCAGAACAATGCACCGTTCTGAGTTGTTTTGTTGACAGGCATCTTTAAATTGCTGTACTCATGGACATGACTTTAGGGATTGAAGAAGGGTGTCATGGTGCATGCTGACCTGCTGACGTGGAAACTTATCTATCATAGATTAGTAGTTTCAATTTTGAAACTTCCTGCTGCCCTTGTTTTGCCAGGTTAGGATTAAAAGCTGTAGATTTCTGGGTAGCATGCACATAGTGATGTAACCGGATCTACTGATGGCAAGCTATTGAGCATGCCATTATATTGATCCGCATCCCTTTTTCAATTGAATATACAGAGGGATGTAGCAAACTGAGCTGTAACAATCAGATTGATGTGATATCGATCAAGTTCTGCTTCCAGAGGAATGATCGTTCTGCTATAATATATTTGTATGACCCCACAAAACTAAGGCGTTATGACAGCACCTTTCCAGATAATTCATTTTCATGTTGCTACTGTAAATGTTAAAAAAGTACATGTATCCCAAAAGGGCTCCTCTTCTAACTAGAGGGCAGTAGTATATTTGTGTTGTAAGTTAGTTTGGGTACGAAAAACTTGTGACATTATTTACAAATTGTGCAACTTCATGCGAGTTTGCTGGACGAACAAAATTTTATTCAAGTTGCTAGGTCAAGAACAGGATCACATCAACTGTTATACTAGACAATAACTGCTGGATGGCAATATCGTCAATGACAACTGAAGCGGCTGTGCCTGAATCCCAAATATGGGCAGCTGTTGCGTAACTCCGGCTGTTACTCCGATATTGTTCTTGATAGTTAGTACCGCACATGGACATGGCACAGAAGCTGGGAACTGAAGTGCAACGCCTTTCGAAAAAAAAAGGAACTGAAGTATTAATTTACGAAACCAAGGTTATGGACTTACGGTTGCTTGTTGCTTTCACTCAAGCTTGAAGTGGGTTTGTTGTATTAGAAAAACGGGTGCAGTTGTGGAGTCATGTACATGGCTGATGGCTCTCTTACCTTCGGTAACCAATATATGGTTTGCTTGTTGCATGAGTGCTCTCTGGCATATTTTTAAATTAGTTGATGGTGCACTTGCAGGTTGAAGCTCATGTTGGCTTGTTTCAAAGAAGTACAAAATTGGTGGTAGGAGCGATGAATGTAAAGGTGAACATGATTGAATAGCTGAAAGGAAAGTAAATCATGAGGATAGAGGATTCGCTCGTATGTCCTTGCATGGCAAATTAAAGGATTTGCTTGACTCATAGGTTGCCATCACCAACTTGTAAAATATTTTGTATATCTTTCATAGATGAATATTTGTTCTTATATATAGCAGCCATCTTGAGGATTAGTATGAGCTGGTCATTCTAATTTAGGGAGCTTGAGATGATCCAATGGATGATATATTTTGCTTGCTGCACAACTGATTTACGTTTGATCCTTAGCGTGCCACAAACTAAGTCGACCATGTCTAGTCAGATGATTGATCATAACCGATTTGACAATCCAATTTAAGGCTTCAGCAAACCAACCTCATGCACTTAAGGCAGAAAAATTACATCATTAGGTTAGTTTATCTAAAAAAAAGGTTAGTTTATTACATGCTGGCCATGAATGATGCATGCAAATGCAAGGGCAATCCCCCAACTGGTTTGCTTGTCCATCTCAATTTGCGTTTTTTTAGATTACAGAGTACAATTCAGACACTCGCTCCATCTCAATTCACGTTGCCTTCGAAGTTTGATGAACAAGAATGGTTCTAACTTGGGCTTCTCGTTACTTTCTCCTCCTTTTGAGTCAGTCCACTATTCAAAAAATATAATATGTGGCAGCATTAACCTTCTAAGCCCAGAAAGTAACCTCAACTTGTTTTGTAGAGAATGAAAAAGAAGTCCCATCAGCTAGAGAAGAAGGAAATAAAATGGCATCTAACAAATTAAAGGTAACTTATCCTAGCTATGCACATGCATGTACCTCCTGAATCAACATACAGACGTACGCTATAATTCCAGTTTGTAATATTTCCATTTTTTTGGCTTGCTAGACATAAATAAGGCTGATGGTCTATTGTGAGCTTGCAAATGAACGTGTTTTTTGTTATTCAGTTGATTAACAGGTAGAATTATCTCATTAGATATGGTGCTAGCTGATATTCTGTTTTTGCCTTCTGACAAATGTTACATTGTGAGGACTTGCACAATACTGATTTGTCAACCTCTTAGTTGTCTTTTGATTGTTTTACCAGACACCAAATTGCTTGCGAAACACTTCATTTAGTGGCCCTCTCCCATTAGTTCAACTACACACCACCTTTAGCAATAAATAATACTTCAAAAAACACTTCTTCACTATCACAAGTTAAAGCTATACTATTAGAAAGCCAAGACATGCACCGATCCTCAAAATGTGAGACTCGTAAGCTTGGATTTGGTAACCATAAATGGCTTTTATATTACCAGCAGTTGCAATGGTGTTTTCATGTTTCAATGGTTATCATGACCTTAACTGGGAGAAAGTGACCTAAACTTTGTTATCGGCGTAAGTACTTGAAATGACAAAAAACTCTGGTGTTTCTTTTAAAGACCCATATACATGTGTTTCTTTCTGGATAGCATTACCTGAAAAAAAATCTTAAACATGTGTTTCTTTCTGGATAGCATTACCTGATCGAAAAATCTTAAATATAACACAATTTTAATGCCAATTGCGTACATGCGAGTCCTCAAGTAAATTTAAGTTTGTCCAAATTTTACTTATTGATACAGTTGCCATTTCATCACATTTCTACTGTAAACTTGCATTTAAATTAATTTATTTCCCTCTTTTCTGTTGCTTTATAAAACATTTTCTCCTTTTTATTTTTTTGTTTAAATTTCATTTGTTGAAAATAAACTTGTAGTTTAGGACTTCAAGGTGCCACCAACCTTCCTCAAATATCTCTCTGTTTGCATGCTCAGCTCATCCCAATTAGTTAGATTGCTACTATTGTATAGATGCATCTTTGTAATGCTGGCACTGCAGAGCTGTACATAATCCAACATAATATGTATTGGATTTAATATGGTGGTTTTTGTTATTATTATGGTGAGCATTTACAGAGCTGAAACAAATGAAAAGAACAGGTTAGATAACAACTACAAAATTATTCATTCTTTTCCGATGTGTATGTATTTAGCAAGCATGCTAGTCCTGCATAAAGATCACTCATCTGGAAAAAGTATAATTGATCAGCCCCGAGGTTCGTAATTGCTGAAAATTGAAATGAACAAGAACATAAAGATAACATGGAAGACCATCAGTTAGCCTTACTGTCCTGCATGTGTTGGAGAAATATCTCGGTGATGGTGAAAGAATATTGTTAAGGAAGTTGTGCATGAACAATGCTAAGCTCAATATATGAAAAAACAACACAAAACAAAACATATATGGTGGTTTGACGAGATGTGAGATGATATTTCATTGGCCAATCGCCCAACACACGCAAGTCGGTGAGATACACAGATGAGATTTGATATGTATCTGCAAAGCTAATAGAGAAAGATGTGAACTGCAAGAGCCTTGTTAAGCTGCTCTCTTGTCGTGCAAAGCTAAACAAGTGTGACATCCACCAAAACCTTAAATGAACATGCTTACATATACATTGCCATGCTCCTAACCACATTCAGGCTCTCTTTTTCATTAGTTACTCATCAGCTGTTTTGCTTAGCTTGTCCTTGCTTCAGCTAA
This sequence comes from Panicum virgatum, assembly GCF_016808335.1. NCBI lineage: Eukaryota > Viridiplantae > Streptophyta > Magnoliopsida > Poales > Poaceae > Panicum > Panicum virgatum. Next base: position 3,428,732 of record NC_053147.1, read on the forward strand.
TAATCAAGGCACCAAACGTGTACGTGGGGAAAATAAATACTTCTATATATCCAGAAGCTCCGTTATTCCAAGGCCATTCCTCCACCGGAGAGATATGGCGCCGTCGTCGTCGACGACCACGTCGGGAAGGGCGAACTCCAGGTCACAGCCGCCGTGTCCGAGGGGTCACTGGCGGCCCGGTGAGGACGAGAAGCTTCGGCAGCTCGTTGAGGAGCACGGCCCGCAGAACTGGAACTCCATTGCCGAGAAGCTGGAGGGGAGATCAGGTTGGGTTTTGTACCTCAATTTCTGCGCTTCTTGTTTCTCCGTTTTCTGAAACACATGCAATACATGATGAAACAAAAGTTTGCGCACCATATGCCTTATTCAGTTGTTCTTGTGCTTGCTTGTTGCCGTGAGAGGTGCTAGATAATATTCGGTTTCAAAAGTTGATTGATTGATTTAAATTTCCTTTTGTAACGAACTAGATGATGTTGATTTCTCTTTATTTGTGCTTTTAGATAAACCTAGCATGGTTTTTTTAGATGGAGTGGTGAGAGAAGAGGGTTGTTGAGCATCACCTGTATCTGTATATAAGCAGAATAATCTAGTTGGTTTGTTAAAGAGTGAGACATAATAAGGTCGCATAAGCTTGAAAGTTGAATCATTTTAGGTTCATGATTCATCCATCAATCTTTGCCTATGGTAATTTATTCATTTCTTTCGCTCATGCCACATAGCTCATCTTGGAGCTGCAAATTTAAAAAGCATATCATAAATTGAAAAAAAAAATAACGCAACAAGGCCTGCATGCATGCGTGCTTAATATACTTCGTACCATGTGTGTGTTTTTTTAGATTATGCATGCTTATGACCCATGCATACATATGAACTATCACAAGGTTATTAGTAGCTGGTTTTCTTGCTTGGGCATCCGACTCTTGATTTCAAACGGTACATGAACATGATGCCAATTGATGGAACCATCTGATACATGTGCACCATGGCAACTGATCGATTTGTCAGGGAAGAGTTGCCGGCTCCGGTGGTTCAACCAGCTGGACCCGCGGATCAACCGGCGGCCCTTCACGGCGGCGGAGGAGGAGCGGCTCCTGCAGGCGCACCGCGCCCACGGCAACCGGTGGGCGCTCATCTCCCGCCTCTTCCCCGGCCGCACCGACAACGCCGTCAAGAACCACTGGCACGTCGTCATGGCGCGCCGCCGCCGGAGCCACCAACGCTCCGCCGGCGGTGCCCTCCTCGCCGCCCCTGGAACTGCTGGATGCTCGCCTCCGTCACGTCGCCCGCCGTTCCAGTGCTTCCATTTCGGCGGCCCGCCTGCGTCGGCGAAGACCACCACCGGCAACCTGTGTTTCGCCACGCCCGGTTCCGGGCCGTCCACCAGCCTCGTCAGCAGCTCAGGAACGTTCAGTGTCAGGAAGTGCCACGCTCCCACTAACGTCGCCTTCTCTTCTCCAAGGGAAGCGGCGGCTGCACCGGAGGACGACGACCATCGTCATGATGGCATGGTCAGAGACGAACATGGCGGCACCGACGACGATGACGAAGATGGTGGCGGCGCCGCTGCCAAGAAGAAGGATGTGCCGTTCATCGACTTCCTGGGAGTCGGCATCTGAAGAAACACGTCAGTGGTACAATTAACCATTGGTTATAAAGCGATGTATATTAGAAATTTAGGATGTTAGCTAGGCAATTGGGTGTTGGCGCACCATACGCTCCTGAGCTGGCCCCACATGTCAGTGGCATGTCCTTGCACTCCTTTCCCTCTTCTCTCTTCCAGGAGTATACTCCTATGCATGAATGACAGTTGACATGGTTAAAAATGATGCTGTGTCTGAGTATAAATTTTCCACAACAATAAGAGATATTGTGCTGGCACTTTTACCCTAATAGGAGGATATTCTTGATGAGTAGAATAGTCCCCAGATCCCTGAACTGAAGCACTAGAAAAGTGTGTAAAGTTGGCAGCTGAATGGTCGGAGGTGGCCAATTTCGCTAACTGGAGCAAACAATTACAGTCTGCTGTAGCTAGTATTGGTTCACAACGTAATTGATGATATTATTCATAGTCACGCCAGGTTTTTTTAGAAAAATCTAATTTACACTCTTGAACTATCATAAAAATCCGATTTTCAACCTTTAACTATAAAATCAGATGACCGAGACCATCCAACTGTTGAAACAAGCAAATTTGAATCTTGGACTGGCTTCGAAGGTGGTTTTTTTTCTTTCTAAAATTAAAAAAATTCTAATTAGATCTAAAAATCAAAACTAATTCATTTTAAGTTAGAAAAATATGAAACTAGTGCCGAAATTTTCTAAAAATATAACCTATCTATTGTTGCTTTATTTGAATCTTAGTTGCTCAAAAAGAATATGCATAACTACAAGCAACCAAATATTATGAATATAAAAAATTAGATCTGAATAACTAATAAGTATCGTGCCAATAGTTAGGTTACATTTTTAGAAAACTTTTGATACTCAATTTTGTATTTTTTGACTTAAAATGAATTACTTATAATTTTTTAGTTTAAATTTGAATATTTTTAATTATCATAAAATGGAAAATCACCTTCACAACCATCTAAGAGGCTAAATTTGCCCAATTTTAATAGTTGGATGACCTCTGTTATCTGGCTTTAGTTTGAGGGACTTTTCTTTTTTTTTCAACTAAATTTTAGTCCAACAACTTACCTTGTTTCTTCACCACCTCACATGGCCATCCCCAGCCGTTTTCACTGAGCTGTATCTAGCTACTGCCTCATATCAATGCGTTTGGAACGTTCTGATGTTTTCTTTTGTCTTTTTTTTTGCAATCTATCTGATGAGTAATAAGTAATTATCTGCTCTGGCCCTTCAGAATAGCAAAATGGATCGGAACGAATGACAATGACCATCGTATGACAATAATTTACTTCAGGCGCTGCATTTGAAACGCTATGAAGCTATGGTTTCAGATATTAGCAAAATCTGACACTGCAATCTGAAAGGGGGTGGAGAATCTCTGAACGAAAGTCATAGGCATGCCTCCATGCCACCTAGGCAAGCAATACCACCCTCAAGATCTGCCGACCCAAGGGACACCTGCCACGTGTCACACGGGACCCATCGCCATTTGGATAATGGCCGCCACCTGTGCCAAGCCCAGCCAATGGGGTCGCAGCTGCCTCACCCTATCCACACGCCCACCACAACCCCGCGAGCCTCAGCTTCCCTCCACAGCATCTGCCACCCACGACACGATCAAAAACAAAACCATCGCCACCCCTCCCACTCACCTGCTGCCAATCAACCAAGAAGCACGCGCAGCCACACCAAGTCAGGGAGAAGGCCATGGCCGGCGTGAACTCAACCAGCGTCGTCGGGCTCAAGCCCGCCGCGGCGGTGCCGCAGGCCGCCACCTCCTCGCCGGCGGCGAAGCGGGTCCAGGTCGCGCCCAAGGACCGGGCGGCCGAGGGCCGGCGCGCGGCGCTCCTCGGCCTGGCGGCCGTCTTCGCCGTCACGGCCACCACCGGGTCGGCCAAGGCCGGGATCATCGACGAGTACCTCGAGAAGAGCAAGGCCAACAAGGTCAGTTTAAATTTCTTCCTTGTATGGATCGTACGTATCAGAATTGCTGATCGTTTGCCTGAAAGTGAACACTGACAAGGTTACATTTGTTGCTGTGATCAGGAGCTGAACGACAAGAAGAGGCTGGCTACCAGCGGCGCCAACTTCTCCCGCGCCTACACCGTCGAGTTCGGCAGCTGCCAGTTCCCCTACAACTTCACCGGCTGCCAGGACCTCGCCAAGCAGAAGGTTCTCAGCACATCAGTCACACGGCACTGTCTTAACCGGAAGGCCTGAATTTTTGGTTTCTGATCTTGCCGTGTCTCTGCACCTGTGTTCCTGCAGAAAGTTCCCTTCATCACTGACGACCTCGAGATCGAGTGCGAGGGGAAGGAGAAGTACAAGTGCGGCTCCAACGTCTTCTGGAAGTGGTGAAGCGCACGCTTGATTGGCTTGGAACTGGAGGGGGCGCTGGCGGTGTAACGTGTGTACCTAGATGCCCAAACTGCAGGAAAAATTTGGATGTGTAATTTACCGTCACTGTATCTGTGCCATCTCATCATCGTCTGAACATGAACCTCTTGTATTGGGGAGTGTGAAATTGTAGTTGGTTGACTACTCTGAGTTCTTCCGCGCACAACGAGGGTGACAAGACGAAGGAGGCTTTAGTCTAGTATGAAATTACAATTCTAGCCTCTGCAATGAGCCAATACAAGAGAAATAGAAAAAACAAGTCACTATAAATAGGGATGGAAATAGTAAGAAAACAGAAAAATGGATATTCGAGATATCCGAATCCATTTCTATACGTATTCGATCCGTTTCCATCCTAGGAGGTGGAAACTGGAAGGAAACAAGAAAACAGATATCCTAGATATCCGAATCCGTTACCATTCGTATCATATTCGTTTCCATCCTTAACTATAAACAAGGGGTTAGTACATGAGAAAAATAAAACGCGCAGGCACTGATCTCGACGACGTGGGTCGAGTGGCGCGAAGCTGGCTCTCCTCGGCTGCGCCACCTCCGCCACCGTTGGCCCCGCTTGTTTGTTGTCGATCGAGGTCCCATCTAGATTGCCCCATACATAGGGGAACCAACAGTTTACTCTGAATATTTTTTATAAATAAAAAACTGCTGGAGGAAGCATCGATCTAGCCCATCAACAGGACCATGTTTGTAGTGGATTGAGGTCCCATCTAGATTGACATTGGGGGACGGACAGTTACGTTTACTCTGAATATTTTTTGACAGATTGATCAGATGGAGGAGATATATATTCATCTACCTCACCGGACCCTTCCCCATCAACAGGCAACATGGCTGATGACAGTGAGTTTCCTCAGGAGCTTGTCCAGCGCGGGCTGCGCAAGGAGTTGATGCCGCAGCATGTGGCGTTTGTGATGGACGGGAACAGGCGGTGGGCGGAGGCGCAGGGCCTGACGACGGCGGAGGGCCACGAGGCCGGTGGTCGGGCGCTGGAGAAGATACTGGAGCTCTCAGCCGCCTGGGGCATCCGCGTCATCACGGTGTTCGCCTTCTCGCAAGAGAACTTCAGGCGCCCCGAGGCAAGCAGCAGGCCACTAGATCTCTCACTCCCATGATGATCTTAGCTTGCTCTGGCTGACTAGCTAGCTACTTGATGAACTGCTGGCCTTAGCATGCAGATCTTGCGCTTAAATGTTCGATTCTTGCTTTCTTTGAATCTGCAGGAGGAGGTCGACTGCTGCATGGAGCTGATCGAGAAGGGAATCCGTGATAAGATGGAAGAGTACACGAGGTAAACAGATCCTGCTGTGCATGCTGCACACACCACAACATTTGATTTGAGCTTTGTTGCGTATACTGTTAGAAGTGACGGCAAAACAAACGACGTAGAACGAAAGATCAAACCGCAGGAAGACACGAGATTTTAACATGGAAAACCCCTTCAATGCGAAGGGTAAAAACCACAGGCGCCAGCCAGCAAGAACTTTACTATATTGGGTGTGTGTTTACAACGCCTAGCGGCGGCTTACAAGAGGAATAATGAACTATGGAGCAAACCCTAATCTAGGGTATATGTACCGTACCGCGGGAGGGGGGGGGCTCCGTCCCTGCTGCGCTCCGGCCCAAGCCTCCCGGCGACGGGCCTCCGCTCCGCTCCGTCGGAAGTTGGCTTTTTTCTTGTACAGAATTTGGATCACAATATAACATATACTGCAGGGAAGGAGTTCGGCTGCATGTCATCGGCAATCCCTCAAGCCGGCCAGCTTCTCTGCAGGAGGCTGTTCGGGAAGCTGAGGAGATGACAAGGAACAACTCGCGGTTCCATATGATACTAGCGACCTGCTACAGCGGGCGGTGGGACATCGTGCAGGCGTGCCGGGAGCTCGCCGCCAAGGTGCAGGACAAGCTGCTCAACCCGGAGGACATCGACGAGGAGATGCTCGCCGGCCACCTCTCCACGAACGTTCTGGGAGAGCTCGCCTGCCCCGACATGATCATCAGAACAAGCGGCGAGCTGAGGCTCAGCAACTTCTTGCTCTGGCAGTCCGCCTACACCGAGCTCTACTTCACCAACGCCATGTGGCCTGCTTTTGACGAGGAGGAGTACATCCTGGCGTTGAAGGACTTCCAGAGCAGAGAACGCCGGTTTGGCCAAAGGAAACCATCCCAGCCAACAAGCAACTGAACCATCCCAGGCAACAAGCAACTGAAATGCAAGGCATTTTCTCAATGGTAATAATAAGTTGCTTCAAATCAGGAAACCAAAGCATTTTTGTGGATGGAACATATTGAAAGGTTGCTCAAGAATAAGGGATCTAGTAACAGTTAATCAAGTACACAGCATGTTCTGAAGATGACAAATGACACCACTTTTTATTCACCTCATTTTCTTCTTGCACAGTTCGTTATTTGAGCTGGCGATTCAAAAAGGTAGCAGACTTTTTGTTTTTGTACCCACCGGTCCAGATTTAAACAAGCATGCATGTTTGCTTCTCAGCTCCTTTTGCTGCATGATTTGCTACAGAAATTGCGTGCTAACTTGTGCCGGAGTTTCTAGTGGAGAGAAGTGTAGGTGCTTGTTGTAGAGTTATTCAGTCGTTCGTGGTCCTAAATGTTCCCGTCCCATGCTAGTCATCGATTTCTTTTTCTTTTCTCTCCACGGACCACTGCTGTCCGAACAAGCTCTTAATAGTTGCTAATTGTAACAGGAGATGAAAATACGGTTTTGTCCTTCACTGAGATTCTATAGCCACAATTCCCTTTTATTTCTCTTAATTGCAAACCAAAACTTTAGTTTTCTATGAAAACCGAGCCCTCATCCTCGTCCCAATATCTTGTGCACGAAGATTGGTCTTATCTCCTGAAATCTTGTGTCAGTGACTCCATGTTTGTTGTTGACGGGATCACATACATCTTGATTGTCATCAGCGTACTCTGAATTATTTATTCAGCAGTCTGAAGTGTACTGTGTCAGTGATCTCATCTTCCATCTCTGTACTATAGGTGAATCTCCGGGTGAGGCCCAATCCTAGCTTGCCGGATGAGGCGGCGATGGTGCCTACGATGTCGTCTTCTTCTTGAAGCGTCGCCTTGGAGATTCTTCAATCTGACGTTATCACCTCAACGGCATCAACATTTCAAACATCAAGCTTCTAAGAAGATGATTTATGTGATAGTTTGATGTTACGTTAAGATTTTGCAATGATGAAACATGAATGAGATGAAGAAGATTGAAGCTTAGTCTTTTAGTTTTCTTCTTTTATTCTAGATTTTTTTTATATTTGAAACCCTCGTTTGAGGATTAGATTCTAAGAACTGTTGTAACTTTTGTTATATATATCCAGCTTGTGGATATAGAGGCCGGTTGGTCCTTTATCTAAAAAGATCTTCCATCTTTGTTGTTGATCGAGACCCATCTTGATTGTCATTGGGGAACGGACAGTTTACCCTTAATATTTTTTCTGTTAAGCTCGATTCTCCCGTGTTACAATTTTTAATTAGATCATAAACACCTTGACAAACAGCTGGTTTAATGACCTGCTGCCATCGTTGAATATTTACTAGAAAGAATCGAGCAGGCTAACAGATTGTTTATACTAGAAGTTTTCAAACAAGTCGCGTTAGCTAGCTGTTAAAATTGAGTATCCTTGCATTATATTGGTTAGAAGTCTCTCTAATCACTTAGGTTTTAGTGGGTGTAGTCTCGTTGTCTCGTCGTCGGCCATGAGTATGAGATCCATTCAGCCATATGCATATCCCCCCCCCACCCCCCCCGCGTCGTCCTCCTAGGCCAGTCAGGGGGCGATGCCGTGCCCCACCCACCCCCTCCCGTTGGCCGCCACCGGCGACCAGCCGGGCGGCGGCGGCGGCGGCCGGCAGCTAAACCGAAGTCGGTTTGGTGTGCCCCCTCACTCCCTCCTCCCTCCCTTTCCCCCCAACCTCGCGAACCTAGGCCCTCTGCCCCACCGTCGGTTGCCGGCTGCTGGCCGCACAGGTCTAGATCCGGCACCTCCAATGCCGGATCGGGGCTTCCCTATAGGTGGGATCTGGCCAGGGACGACCCTCCTCTTGCCGAGGCTCGCCCCCTGGTGGTGCACGCGCCGGCGGTGGTGGTGGCGGTGAGGCGGCGCTAGGCATCACTGCTCGTGCTGGGCTAGCGCCGGCGCCGCGTGGTGGCTGCCGGCACTGTGGTGGCGGCGGCGGCGCGGGGCTCCGGCTCCCCTGGTGGCGCTGGCGCAATGGTGACTTCATCAGGCACGCGCCTTCCTGTCTGCTGCTCCTGGTGGCTATGGTGGGCGTGCGGCTGGCGCTCTGGTGGCTGGGGTGCTTGCCTCTGGCGGCTCTTGCGGCCCTTGCCCGTGGTCCCTCTACCGCTGCCTGCCCCGAGACAGGCCGTCGCCTCGCACGCGCCTTCCTGTTTGCTGCTCCTGGTGGCCGCGGGCGGGCTCTCCTGCGTTGTGGCGGCGTTATTCGGCCCTCGGCTCTGGAAAGGGATTGAGGTGGAGGCGAAAGCCTTGGGTCTCCTCGCGGACCAATGACGACGACGCCTGCGGGTACTGTTCACCTTCTTGAAGGTGTCATCCTTTCCACCTCTTCTCTCTCTCCTCTGATGAGCTTTCCGGGCAAAAGCCTTGACCTTTTTAGTCGGACGAGGACAACGCTTATGGCGTTGCTCCCTCCCTGGAGGCGTCGTTTTGGATGCTCAGCTAGCAGTGGTTGTCCGCTGGTGGTGGTCGCTGGCTCTCTCTGAAGAGTTTCTGCATCTGCGCCTGCCTTTGCTTGCATCATCAACATCGTCTGGGTTGCATTGGTTGTTGTCTGCCAGATGCTTTGCCGCCCTTTTCTGGTGGATGCTTTGCCACCGCTGTCGTCTCGGTGATCGTTTCGAGCGGATGCCGCTTTGGTGGGTTGGGTGAATGCTTTGCCACCCTTGTCGTGTTGCCGATCCTTGCACCCTTGGCGTTGTAATATCCTGTTGTAGGTCTCAGTTGCGGTCGTGTCTAGGTTTGTGTAATTGCCTATGTCTTCCCCGTTTTTCTTGTTGTACTTGTTTGTTTTTAGGTCGCCTGCCATCTGTTTTGGGGCGGCTCTGTTTCCGCCTTAATAGCCTCTGCCTATTAAGATTTGTACTGATTGTATTGCTTTCCTCTTAATGAAATACGTGCTCAGGCACGTCGGCGAAAAATTCAGGCATATGTAGTCTTATCAAGATGCTTCAAATCCATTTTCAAGAAAAAAGAAAGATGTTTCAAATCCACATCAGATCACAAAACTTGATGAGCTTTGTTGTGAACATATGACTTGAATTTACGTAAGCACCTGCAGCATATGGAAAAGCTTCAATACAGTAGGCTATATAATATGTAAATTAACACCAAAACTATATTTCTATTAGGAAGATTTAGTACCTTTCAATAAATAACGTACATCCATTGATATCAAATAAACTGTCCAGCAATCTTGCATTTAGTTGCCTAAATGTACTACTACTAAATGAACCATAAACATAACAAATCTTGGAGGAAAAATCATCTTCATTTTGCACAATAATGTAATTTTCATTGATTGTTGCAAACGGTCAACCACTTATAAAAGTATATATATAGTTGATGAGCCCCACGGTTATGGGTGAGGTCCTGTGCCGCGGGGCCTTCTGCGAGGAACTAAATTGGGTGCACCCGCACCTCCATCTCCCCTGTCATGTCTGCCAACTGCCCCACGTCTGCTCTGATGGTGATCAGGGGGAGATCGGGAGCATGAGCCACTAGATGCTGGAAATGGGGCATGTGGCGGTCATCAAGATGGGGGCGCACGGAGGCGCCGGTGCACCCGGGATGCACCCAATTTATTTCCTTCTCCGACGCGTGAGCTCCAGCCGTGCGCGCTGTAAATAACTTTGCCTATATTCTGGGTCTTCCCCATCAACCGGCAATATCCGCCGTACCTTCTGGCTTCTTTCGCGGACCTCGACTAGGTGGCATCGCTGCCTCCCATGGCTGACAATGATCTTCCCCAGGCACTAGTCCAGAGTGGGCTGCGCGCGGAGTTGATGCCGCAGCATGTGGCGTTCGTGATGGACGGGAGCCGGCGATGGGCGCAGGCGCGGGGCCTGACGACGAAGGTGGGCTACATGGCCGGTACTCGGGCGCTCGAGAAGATAGTAGAGCTCTCAGTCGCCTGGGGCATCCGCGCCATCACGGTGTTCGTCTTCTCGCAAGAGAACTTCAGGCGCCCCGAGGCAAAGCCTAGCTCTCTCTCTCACATGATCTTGCGCTGGCTGACTGGCTAGCTACTAGCTACTTGAATTTCTGGCCTTACCAGATCGATCTTGCTCTTACACCTACGGATCTTGCTTTCTTTGAATCTGCAGGAGGAGGTCGACTGCGTGATGGAGCTGATCGAGCTGGCCATCCGTGACCCTGATAGAATGGAATCGTATGCGAGGTGACCAGATCTTGTGCATCTACCACCAGGCCTGTCTACCACAACCTTTGATTTGGTCAAAAGCTACAGCTCATTTACTCTGTTGCATGCGTACAGGGAAGGAATTCGGGTGCATGTCATTGGTGATCCCTCAACCTGGCCAGCTTCTCTGCAGGAGGCTGTTCGGGAGGCTGAGGAGATGACACGGGACAACTCACGGTTCCATCTGATACTAGCGACAGGCTACAGCGGGCGGTGGGACATCGTGCAGGCATGCCGGGAGCTCGCCGGCAAGGTGCAGGACAAGCGGCTCAACCCGGAGGACATCGACGAGGAGATGCTCGCCGGCCACCTCTCCACGAACGACGTTCTGGGAGAGCTCGCCTGCCCCGACCTGCTCATCAGAACAAGCGGCGAGCTGAGGCTCAGCAACTTCTTGCTCTGGCAGTCCGCCTACACCGAGCTCTACTTCAGTAACAAAATGTGGCCTGATTTTGGGGAGGAGGAGTACATCCAGGCGTTGAAGGACTTCCAGAGCAGAGAACGCCGGTTTGGCCAAAGGAAACCATCCCAAGCGAGCAACTGAAATGCAAGGGAGTTCGTCAATGGTAAGTCGTTGCTTCGAATTAGGAAACCGAATAAAGGTGGGCGTATTTTTTTTTTGCGAAGTGAAGGAGGACTTATATTAAATCTTGACAAAGTACATCCCCAAAATATACATGAAAAAAATCTGAAGTTATCCAGATTCCTCCATCGTCTTCTTCCCCAATGACTTCCCCCGAATATCGAAACCAAAGTGCAGTCCTCATGCTAAATCCAACGACCAACCCCAAAACATTGGACATGCCGCAAGATCCAACGCTTCGGAACCAGTCCAAAACACATCTAAAACGCTGAAAGAATATCGGCGGTTGCATCATCGGGTATAGCATAGGATGCAGATTTATCACCTTTAAATCTTGATTTCCTCTCCACGACCACCGACGATGAGATCGATGACCTGTAGTCGTTGTCTCCGTAGGGGGCTCCCAGAAGGACCCCTCCCCTTGAAGATAGAGGCCACAAATTGGCCGCCTGCCAATGAAATCGATGCTTGTAACGACGATCTTGTCATGGCAATCACCGAAGTCATTGCAGAAAACACAAATCCGACCGGAAATCATCTGATTTTGTCAGAAGATTATTTGGACTCAAATCCTAAGACACTAGAAGAATGTGGGGAAATGGAAAAGGATGGGTCCCCTCCCCTTCTCGTCTCCGGTAGACGCACCGGAGAAGAAGAATGAGAAGAGCCCTAGCTGCGACGGTGGCTGCGGCGGCAGGCAGGAGCGGGGGCTCTCTCCTAGGGGAGGGCGGCGGCTTCAGAACAGATGCGTTCTGCGTAAGGTGGGCATATTATTGTGGATAGAATATTGAAAAGTAGTACGGTTCTTCAAGAATAAGGGATCTTGTAACATACAGTTAATATTCAACTACACATGCATATGTTCTGAAGATGACGAATGACACCGCTTTTTATTCACCTCATTTTCTGCTTATTCAGAAAGATAGCAGACTTTTTGTTCGTGCATCCGCAGTTTAGATCTAAACATCTTTTGGTTCTAAACTCCTTTTGATACATGATTTGCAAAAGAAACCAAGTGTGCTTGCATTTTAGAATTGTTCATCAGTTTGTCGTCCTAAATGTTCCTGTCCCATGCATGTCGATTTTTGTCGGTGTCCTGACCCGGCGGTCCGGACCCAACTAGTGATGATGCTGCGTGTTCCTCGTCCCAGATGGTTGATGCAAGAGGCAACACAGTCACGCACGGGTTTATCCTGGTTCCGGCCGGGGGGGGGGGGGGGGGGCGTACGTCCAGCAAAGAGGTGTGCGAGAGAATTGTACTGTCTTCCACCGGGGTGCATGTAGTAGGGGTACAAGCGAGGCGAGAGAGGGAGGGAAGCTCCCAGGTCTCCGCTAGAGGAGGAGTTGATTGAGGCGAGTGCCAATATCGGGGCTCAAAGGAGCGTATGTGCTCTGTGAGTAGTGTAGGGTGTTGTGTTCTACCAGATGGATCGACCGACCCCGCTAAGGGAAAGCCCGCCTCCTCCTTTTATAGACACAAGGAGGGGCAGTGTACATGCACAGGAAATCGTGGAAGTCGTTGTCTTCTCCCCGAATCGCGGGGGTACAGTGGGCGAGCACTGTGAAAAGTACACTGTGGGATATGGTGCCTGGCGTGGCCGTCGTCCCGGACGTCGTCCTTGGCCTTGCGGAGATCACGCCGGTGTCCTTGTAGCTCCAGCAGGCGGCGTGGTCGTTGCTGTAGGAGGTACCGTCCTCCAGGCGTGGCATGGCGACGTTCCGAGGGTCCTGCGGGCCAGGGTCTCGTCCTGGTCAAGGCCGGAGCTGCTTCCGAGGGTTGTGCCCATGCCGCTCGAGGGCTCCGCGGAGGGGAAAGCTTGAAGGAGGTATGGGGAGTTGGTAGTACAGTGGCTGGAGCAGTGCCGAGCACGTCTTGCACTGCGTCGCAGGTTCCCACAGTGTCGCCACAGCGTCCGGTATGGTGGAGCAGTGACCGGAGTTGGCGGACGGGACTCCGGTCACAGCCACTGTGAGGAATGGCGGCCGGACGCCGTCTGACCCGGGCGCTGTGGAGGAGTGGTTGGAATTTAATGCCTCCGTACGGCGGGCGGGTGAGCGGAAGGGCCGTTTGTCCTTTCCGTTGAGGGGTGGCCTCGAGCGAGGCGGAGACGATCCGCTCCCCCGAGGTAGGCTCGCTACCCTCGAGCGAGGCGGAGATGCGGGGCGCGGTCGAGGGTCTCGGCGGGGAGCCCTCGAGCGAGGCGGAGATTGCCCCGCGGGTTCGAGGGGGGGTGCGGATGGGCCGCACTGTGTACGTGGGCCGCGTATTGGGCTTCTTTGAGTCCTTTCCTTTCTTCTAGATTGGAAGGAGGCTGTTGGCCTTTGTGGGCCCGGATGCCTAACACGTGTTTGTGTTTTAGGGCAATTTTAGTCCCCCGATTAGGGTGCCCCTAATCGTGGTACCCTACAATTTTAGACTTATGGTTCTTTCCATGTCAAAGATGGAACCAAAACATGTTTCTGGGAAGACACCTGGGCAGGTAATACGCCATTCAAGTTTTGCTATCCATCTATTTATAATATTGCATGTAACCCACACGCATCAGTTGCGGATGTGATGTCTACACAACCGCTGAATCTCTTTTAGACGGGCTTTGGTGGATAATAAATTCAGGGAATGGCTTACTCTAGTAGCACAGATTTCACATTTTAATCTGGTGACAGGATCAGATACTTTTAATTGGAACCTAACCAAATCTGGGTTGTTCACAGTCCGTTCCATGTATTTGCATCTCATAAATAATCAGCCACCAATCCGAAATAAGTTAATCTGGAAAATTAAGATTCGTCTAAAAATTAAAATTTTCCTTTGGCTTTTACAAAGGAGAATTGTGTTAACCAAAGACAATCTCGCTAGAAAAAACTAGAAAGGTAGCCAAAAATGTTGTGGCTATAACAGCAATGAGATTGTTAGACACCTTTTCCTGGATTGCCATTATGCGAGATTGGTTTGGAGGATTGTGTATCTGGCTACTGGTTTAACTCAACCTACTTCAATAAACCATATGTTCGGTTCATGGCTTTCTAATCAAAATAAAAAGATTAGATCCTTGATTTGGGTTGGTGTTGCTGCTTTTTGCTGGGCCATTTGGCGTTGTCGAAATGATATTGTTTTCAACAAAATCAGAATTAATTCGATTATGCAGGTGATCTTCAGAGGAACGTACTGGATGCGTTTCTGGGCGCAGCTGCAGCGTGATGAGCAAGCCAAGAACATACTGTCCTCGCTGAGCAAACTTCTTCAAGTGGTGGCTTTGGAACACGCGAAAGGAGGGTGGAAGCATCCTTATCGTCTGCTTTAGTTCTTTTTGTCATTTGGACAGGCTGTGCTCTTTCGTTTTTCTATAGAACTTTGTAATAATTGGCTGTGTACGTCTCGCGATGTAGAGGCCGGATGTTTATCCTTTATCTAAAGAAATGTCGATTTTTTTTCCTCCACCACGCACCATTGCACTACTGCTGTCCGAAACGATTTCGCCCTTCGTTGAGATTCAATAACCATATTGCTTCCTTTCACTTCTCTTAATTCCAAACCAAAACTAAGCTTTCTGCAATATAAAGAACGAGCCCCTATCATCTTCTCCACTATCTTAGCTTCTGAAACCTTGTGTCAGTGATACCATCGTTTTTGTTGACGAGATCCCTTATATCTTGATTGTTATCAAGGGATCAACAGTTACTCTGAATTATTTATTCAGCAAATTAAAGTGTACTGTGTCAGTCATCCCATCTTTGTTGTTGATCGAGACCCCATCTTGACTGTCATTGGGGAACGAACAGTTTACTATGAATATTTTTTGTGAAGCTCGATTCTTCGCTGTCACAATCTTTAGATAATAAACGTCTTGAGAAACCAATATAATTGGTTTTGATGACCTGCTGCGGCCATCGTTGTTTACATGGAAATGATCGAGCAGGTTAACAGATTCTTTATAGAAGTTTTCAAATATGCAGCGTTCCAGCTAGCTGTTTCGAAATAATAAAATCAAGTATATCCTTGGTTATTACAAGTCTTTCTAATCACTTAGGTTTTGCTGTATTGTAGTCTGGTCAGCCATGAGTATTAGATCTCAATTCTCGCATTTGCACTACTACAGAACTGGGCTTTCCAAAAGCCCCATTACCGTCGGTTCAAACTGACTCGGCGGTGATGAGGCCGGTTACTTTTTGACCCGGTGGTGAGGGTGGGCATCACCGTTGGTTCGTCCATTGACCTCATCACCATCGGGTCGTATTACGAACCGGCAATTATCTTGATATTTTGTCCTAACCCCTCATCTCCTATCGTTCATTTCCTATCTCCTCTCTCCCGGTGCCACTACTCCCCTTCTCTCCATCTCCCCCACGCCGCCGCCTCCTAGCCGCGTCGTGCCTCCCTTTCTCTTCCTCTCCCCTGCCTCTTCATTCTCCCAGTCACGCGTCCCCTCCCCTCCTTCTCCTACTCCCAGCCGCACCACCGCCGGATCTCCCCTCCCCCGCTGCCGGATCTCCCCCTCCCTCCGCCACTCCTCATCCTCTCCTTTCTCCGGCAGTGCACAGGAGAGCAGCCTGGTGCTGGGCTGTGGCGACAAGCAGGGGAGCAGCGTTGCGCGGCCGGCCCTCCCTTGTCCTCTCCTCCAAGCCGCGGTGCTCCGCTTCTCTCCTCCACCTCCCATGCAGCGTGGGGTCCGAGGCTGCACTGGCATGTGTGTGTGCATGGCATGTGTGTGTGCAGGGCTGACAACCATGCCGGGCAGGAGCAGTGGCGAGTGGTGTTCAGTGAAATCATATTACGTTGCCTTAATCCATAGCGAGGTCCCAATTTTGACCAAACATCATTGGAAACTAAAGGCTCTTCTTAAAACAAAAATCTTTCTATGTTTCCTTCAAAGAGGGGTAATCTTAACAAAAGACAATCTAATTGAGCGGAACAGTTTTACTATCCTCGCCCTCGGCAAAGCAAAGCAGACAAGGGCCAAGAAGAGCACGGCAATGCGGAAGTCAGCGAAGCGAAGTCCGGAAGTACGGTTCAATTTCCTACTGGAGGTAAGGCCCGGGACAAAGGTTTTGATAAGTCAATAGTAGTAGTTGTTGCTTTCTCTGCTATTCCAATAGAAATGATTGAAATTCTCGTATAGTAGTAGACGGCATTAGATCCTACAACGGTAACTAGCTAACAGTGATTTGTAACGAGTTTAAACCTCTAGTGTTACTTGGGGCTGCAGCAAACATGTTAGCCTTTGTGGTTAAGTAGAAATAATCTGATATTTGAAAACAAACAAACATCTTTTTTCAGGTTATTTTCACAATTTCGCATTGGCTTCATTCATGGACTATTCTCCAAACTCCTACTGCACAGGAGTTAGTTGCAGCGGCATCTCAAAGGTTAGCACAAATAGCCAAGGAGTTATTTTTTTTACCAACAAGGCACATAGGTGACGGTCTAGTGTATGCATTGATAGTCAGTAGAGTGTGCTTGCTCTCTCTCTTTTGTGTAAGGCTGGATGCTCTTTAGATAGAGGCTGGGAAAATTTCTTTCAAGTATTATTGCTGTATCACCTTGATATATAACGTTACCTAAAATAAATAAATTTCCCTTTTCGAAAAATATGATAAAGGAAGGCATCTCGCGGCTGTATATTCATTGATTGGGTCCTTCCCTATGAGGAACTAGCCCAAGTTGATCCCGCCTAATTGAGTCATCATCCATTAATCAACTCAATTAGAAAGGACCAACCCCGATAGTCTTTTGGAATGTGTCATGAGCACCGCTCAGGATTTAAACATACTCCACTCGCACAACAGCAATACTATTACATAGGCACACTCAAGCACAAGTTTACATTACAAAAGAGGTTCAAAGTTCATTACATCAAGTCTTCAGAGTTTTGCAGCGGAAAGTTCTACTACGCGGTCATTCCATACATAAGCAAAATAAGAAGGTAAACACTATATGTTGATACTGCCCTTCTCGTAGCCACCGGCCATCTACTCCTCACCCGCACCTCCGTCCACGGGGTAGAAGTACCCAAAGATGGCCTCCGGCTGCGTGTCACCTGCAATAACTTTAATGATAGCACCATAAGTACAAAGGGTACTCGCAGGACTTATCCGATATGGGTATATATTTGCCCGACCTCAAGGAGAATGCATTTGGTTAGTAGCAAGGATAGGTTATGGTATTTAATTTTTGCATAAAAAGCATCTACTTTGATCAAGTTGTGAGAAGCAAAAGACATAACATCTATGATCTCTATATTATACATCAATACATTTGCATAACTAAAGTGATCATGATCGTAAGCTCAATCTTCCATGAACTTCAATCGGTAACTCTACGTTAAAGTCAAAGTACAAAAGCGTGCTCAATGTCCAAGAGCACGACTATTGCAATAGATCAAAAACCCTGCAGGGGTGTACAACTTTACCCACACGAGGACAAGACCAACGACCATACCCATGGCTAAGGATAAGTGTTGATTCATGCATCAACCTTTCACACAAACACAACCGGCTATGAGCGAACAGTCGGGAAGGACAAGTGCACCGAAACCGCCGATCACACTCCATCACAACTCGCACCGAATTCGATTAAGGTAAGGTGTGACTCATGCTATTTGACTTACCTTTCCATTATTAAGCATGTGGCACGGTGTGACTCATGCTAGTTGGCTTACCTTTCCATTATTTAGCATGTGGCTTGTACGGATAAGCGCTCAAGTATCAAAGCGATTACGCATCAGTCCTTAATCAATTCAAGCAAGTCTAACTATTTGAGTTCCACTCCCAACATGGCTCTACCATACTTGCCCAAGTCTGAATCACCATTTATAGTTGCTCAATTTTATTCATCATTGACTAACTAGATGGAATTAAACATTACATCCTATAGCTCGCGAGCGGTGGTGACCTTGCCACCTCTCGACTTCTACCGAAACTATGCAAGGCTAAGCATATAGTTCGTGACGCCTAAACAAGCATACTCATCTAGAGGGTAGTGTTCTAAACAAGGTTGGTAATGCATCAAATAGGTCCTAAGAAAATATTGATATAAATATAGTAACTCATGCACAAACAAGACACTTATACTTCATTGATTCAAAATAGGGATAAAAGTATGCTTATGTGCCTGCCTTGAGTTTCAAAGGAAGAGTCGTCTCCCACGGTCTCCGACTCGTGCTCACCTGCATCTTGATCCGGCGTCACGGTCTCTACACGAGTGCAATGATGCTTGATAAGTAAATATGCCATGAATGATTGCAATGCGACGCTTATGATATGAGAAAGCATGATTTATTAGTGCAAAACTATGATAAAAGAGGCTAGATATATAATACATATAGGGTTCAACTGTAAGCTAGTAAAAGCATGAGAATTAAATAACTATCAAGGGGCCTTAGTTTAGGGGTTTCTGGACACTCCAGACTTAGCTCGGACACTCCAGACAGGCAAAATCCGGATACTCCGGGTTTCGGCCCGGATACTCCGGGCATTGCTACAGTAACCCCGAACTTTGCTACAATAACCCCGGAGACTCCGGCAGCTCGACATGTGGACATTGGAAAATCTGTTGCCGGCGATTCCGATCTCGGTTTGGGGTGATGTTTGTTTCTAAAGGTTCGTAGGAAGGTGGAGAGTCTATTTTGATAGCTAAATCCAACATGCATTGGGGTTTGAGAGCTCTAGGTCATCAATGGTGAAGGTGCTCCAATGGCTCTAAACCTAGGGCAATGGGGTAGATCGTGGGAGGGGATGAGCTCACCTGTGACAAGTGCTACACCAGCGAGAGTTATAAGATGGAGGAAATGGCTTGGTGAAGCTCGATCTTACTCTTCTTGCTTGGAGCTTGAGGAAGATGAAGAAGATGGAGGAAGAGCCTGGGGCAGCTCCTAGCTCCAAGGAGATGAGGTGGAGATGGTGCAGCTCGTCGACGTCGTGCTCCGGCGAAGCTCCGGCGAAGGGGAAGGGCCTCAATGGTGGGGGAGAAGAGGGAGCTCCTCCATGGCTTGGAGTTAGAGAGAGAGAGGTTGTGAGAGAGTAAGAGTGAGAGAGAGAGGAGGCTGGGAGGGGGTTCACAGGTGTTGGGGAGGTCGGGCTGACACATGGGCCTGAGAGGGGAACGTGGCTTCTAAGTGATGTGCATTTGACACGTGCCTGCAACAGTAAACCCAGATACTCCGGGTTTCAGCCCAGATACTCCGGGTCAGCCAACTCGGAGGTTCCGGATTGAAATCCGGATATTCCGGAAATCAAACCAAACCCATGATGAAGTTGATGATGCACATGATGACATGATTTATCCTCAAATTAGTTTAGAGATGTTACATTCCCCATCAAGTAACAGGCAGCATCTACCTAGCTCTCACGGAACGGAACGCGATCGCTACTGCCTGTGCGATCGCATGGTTACACTGATCTTCCCCCAGGCGTTTGTACGTGCAGCGCGGGCTGCGCAAGGAGTTGATATGCCTGGCGTTGGTGATGGACGGGAACAGGCGGTGGGCGGAGGCGGGGGGCCTGACGACGGCGGAAGGCTACGAGGCCGGCCGGTGGTCGGGCGCTGGAGAAGATACTGGAGCTCCCACCCAGTCGTTGGCAGTTGGCACCGAGCAGATCGATCCTGCGCTAACACAGAAATAAAACGGCTGTGCATGGAGCTGATGGAACGGGGGATCCGTGATAAAAATAAAATGGAGGAGTTCACAAGTTGATCGTGTAGAAAATAAAATAATTTTGATAAGAACTGCAGCGGATTTAATCTGATGTTGCTCGTGTAGGGAAGGAGTTGGATCGGCTAGCTGCATGTCATCCGGCCAGCTTCTCTGCATGCAGGAGGCTGTTCGATCGATCGGGAGGCTGAGGAGATGACAAGCAGGAACAACCCGCGGTTCAATATGATATATACATACTGTTTTTTTTAAGAATCACTGCGCAGACTTGGTAGTTGGTACTGAAACTGAACCTGGCCAGGTCTTATATTAGCGGGCAAAGCTGCAGTACTGTGTCATTATTTCCTCTTCTCCTTTCTCTAGCCTTTTTTCTTGCCACATCATATCCCCCAAGCTTCAAGAAATAGCAGGATGAGCAGGACCTTGTTTTGGGCAAACTGGCCAACTCTGGAACAATGCCACCACCCTGCTGGACGCCTGGAGAACTGTGACCATATCTTCTCTACAGAGGGGCTATATACACTCTCCATGCTTTTATGTACATCAAACATCCGAGTCAACTGAAAAATGATTTGAACAACAAATAAATCATGAGAGTAACTTGGTGTGGAAAACTATGTTTGTGCTCATGCATCAGAATCAATCACACATTTGAATCAAAACACATTTGGGGTATACCTGTAGAAAGGTAGGATGCGTATAATGCGTGGGATGTATTGCATTGAGCCCCTTGGACGGTATATATAGGAGTACATGGCTTGGAGGGCAAGTAGTCTCTCCTAGAGATAAGGAAGGTTATCCCGGGATTACAATCAATCCTAAACTAACCATATCCGGAGTTGTCTAATATACTCTAACATCCCCCCGCAGTCGTAGCGGTAGCAACACGAACGGTCAGACTGGAGAACAATGGAGACGTATCCCCCTGCAGTCGGAACGCTGGTGCGAAAGCTTTGACTGGAGACTCATGCAGATGATAGCCCTTTAGTGCCGTAGTAGCCGAGGTCGAGGTGGACGTGGTCGAAACCGTGGAGGGGGCGCGGGTCGAAGCGTCGTCGAGGTGCTCGAGTACGCAAACTCAGCAGCTTCTTGCCGAAGACAGCAGCAGGACGGTGCGGCGGATGACGATGGTAGACGGCGCGGTTTGCGACTTAGGTCACGCTCAGGACAGGGGTGCGCGACGGCGCAGGTTGCAGCAAGTGTCGCGCTCAGATTAGGGGTGGCGACAACGTCTTCCTTCAGGAACATCGGCGGCGATGTCCGTGCGAGAACGGCTAGAGGCGCGGAGGTGGATCGAGCGCCTGCTTGACGAAGACCGGCGGCGTGTGGCGCCACCGCCTGAAAAGGCGATGACACCGGTAGGGTGGCTTGATCACGAACGTCGTCGCTGCAGCCTGGAAGGCGCAACAACAATCTCGTCCTTCGGGAGTGTTGATGACGAACGGCGACGAATGGCAGGGCGACGCAAACCCGATAACGAATCAGGAAAAACCTAAGAAAATCACACACAGCAGCAAGGAGACCTCCGGGTACAAACTCGGGTGGACGTAGCGAATTCCTGTCTCCTCCTTAGCTCTTCCCCGCGGGTCAACACGGGACAGAGGAAACAGAGGAGATCGGAAACCCGAGCGGCTCTCCTCCGCTCGACAGGCCAAGATCCGCCCCCCGCAGCCGCGTCTTCGAGAAGCAGAGGCGGCACTGGGGGAGGAAGGACAGCGGCCGATGGCGCAGGGGAGGTAGCCGGCGATGGAGGGACGCGGCGGCCCAACAGCGACGTCGATCGGCGATGCTGCGGCCCGTCCGCCCGACGGCGCGGTCTTGGCTCCTCCCCTCCAGCCGTGCACGCGCGGTGCGCAGGCCGTGCGGTGGCACTGGGAGGGGCTCCGCCCCCTCGGCAGCCGCGCACGCGCGCTGTCGTGCGGCAGCGGCGGCGCTGGCCTGAGGCGCGGAAGTGGCGGGGAAGCCGTGAGCGGGGCCGGGGACGACGACGCAGAGGCGGCGGCGGCCCAAGGCGGAGCCATGGCGATGACGACGAGCAACGCGGCTATGGCGACGGTAGAGGTCAGCCCTCCTGCTGCTTGTGGACGACGACGGCGGCGCGGATCAGAGGGATCCGCGGCGCATCCTAGGAGGGCGCTGCCCCCGGCAGAGATCAATCTCGATCTCCCCGGGGGCGCGTGGGTGCAGCGGAAGCGGCGGCGCGGCTAGGGTTTGTATCTCGGAACCTAGGTGTCTGATACCATGTAGAAAGGTAGGATGCGTATAATGCGTGGGATGTATTGCATTGAGCCCCTTGGACGGTATATATATGAGTACATGGCTTGGAGGGCAAGTAGCCTCTCCTAGAGATAAGAAAGGTTATCCTGGGATTACAATCAATCCTAAACTAACCATATCCGGAGTTGCCTAATATACTCTAACAATACCTTTGGCAAGCATGCATGGCAGCAGCTTTGTCTACACTGGAGCATGCCATGCGTGTGGAAGTCTGCTCTTTGGTCGACACACATGCTCGAGAATGCCGGCCTACTCGTGAGGTACCCGCCGGAACATCGCCCCATGGCGCCGTCGACAGCATATACAGTCATATAAAGCCCATCGGGAGGAGAAAGGGTTTTCTGGTGTCCGATAGGGAAAATGTGAGGAGCAGGATGGGCTGGAGCTAGCCATCGTTGCCATTCCACACACTCCAACTGTCTGGTAATCACTGGCAGCTTACAAACTTTTTGTAAGAGTGAGCATCAAATAATTAGAGATGTGCTAAAGATCTGGTACCACAGTACAATTTATGACAATACCATAGTAGTATAGTTATTATGATGATACCATAGCATTTGAACGACTTTATCATTACACACCATTATTAAGACAAAACATAGATAACACACACGATTACAACACTGACATACATAGCATGCATGATTATTAAGACGCAATATATACTCTACAGTCTACACACCATTACCATATAGTAGCTGCAGTCAAGGAACAAGCACAAAGCATACACTCATGACGGTACAACAGGTATAGGGGGAGTTTTCTTTCAAGCCAACAAACTTCAAACCAAATTCCACACTGGAGCAAGGGAAAATTAAGTAGCTAACAAGCCAACAGTCTGGTATCTTAACTCTCCAAAGGATAGTTAAAATGGCCCCATCGAGTCTACGACGGACTTGATGTCTGCAACAACACTCTTTGCATCACGAGAAATGCCAGCCAACCCTTTCATTGCGAGCCCAACACAGTAGAGGCCATTTTCACCTTTCCAGTGATGGGGGAACTCTCTCTTGGGCATGCCATTGTTGTTCAGCATGCTCTCACCATTCTGCATTTTGTTCACCGCATAATTTTTTTGTCAGAACATGGCACCATTATTATTTTCTGAAGAGAACTGAATGCATTTCTAAATACAATTCAGTACTCAAGTTGCTGGTTATTAAGCTAGCAAACAAAATGACAGTAGCTTTCCCACAGGTGGGGGAGGTTTGTATATTTTTATAACTGCCCCCCTATTGTAATAAGCACTAAAAAATGGTATATTCATCCTTCACTTTTCATGGTTGGCAGAGGTTGATTGTGGCCTCGTTTAGTTGCCCGTGTAAAGTTGTAAAAATGGAATATTTGCACATTTGAAGTATTAAACATAGACTAATCACAACACTAATTACAGAACTCGTCTGTAAACTACGAGATGAATCTAATGAGCCTAATCAATCCATCATTAAAGCATGTGTACTGTAGTAATTAAATCATAGCCTAATTAGACCTCATTTTTTATTTTGTGCCTAATACTCCATGCATGTAAGATTTTTTTTCGATGTGATAGATTTGGAATTTTGAATTTCGCAACTAATCAAGGCCTGTATATTAGGATGCTTTAAATGTCTGCCACTCTCAAAGTGTTCAGGAAAAGGCCAAAATAATTCCTTCTTTAATGACTACTGCTTATATACATACATATACCTTAAGCCATTTGTTTGCAGTGCTTTTGTAGCCTGTAGCGAATACAATAGAATCATAGGAGCACTCTTTTCCGTCCTCAAATTCTACAGAATTTCCTCTTATGCGGGATATTGGACCAAGCACCTGGATGGAGCATAAATCATGAATAAATTTTATGAAGTTCAAAGTAGTATATTATCACTTTTGGTTCTACTACCATGAAAAGCGCTCACCTTGATAAAGCCTTTCTTTATCAGCTCAACCGTGCCAACATCTATGACTGCTGACCGTCCAGTCTTTGCCTTGAGAAGAAGTGGCCCCATATTGGGCCTGACAATCCCATACTTGGAGAGATCGCCAAATCGGATGTTTGCAAAAGTCACAAGAATGAAATCCACAAATTTCATGGGAAGGCGCCAGTTGAATAGTTTCATCCCCAAGTTAATCAACCCTTTTGTCATAATGTGAAGCTGTGTATTTACATAATGAAATTAAGAGCAGATCGAATCAATAAAAGTATATATACGTATACGTACCAGCATGCATGCATGATTTGTATTCGAAAATAATAACATATGTGGAATTAGTGTAGTAATTCATACCGGGCTACGGATAACCACGGAGGTCTCCACCCCATGGCTGGCAAGGTCATAGGCAATCTCCATGCCGGAGTTTCCACATCCAACCACTAACACTCCCTTTCCAATATAGTTATTCCATGACTTGTAGCTTGATGAATGTATGACTTCACCAGGGAAATCATGTAGCCCAGGGATCTCTGGTATGATTCCCTCACTATTCTCGCCTGTTGCTACAACCAAGAACCTTGCTGTATACTCGATCTCTAGGTCAGTTACTTTGTCATGTGCCATGACATCCCAACAGTTGCTTACTTCGTCATACTTGCAAGACTCAACTGAAGTGCTATACTTGGGGAAAATGTTGAAGTGATCGACATAGGCATCAACATACCTCACAAACTCTTCCTTGGGGATGTATGTAGGGGTATCCCTTGGATACGACATGTGAGGAAGCTCACAAAACTCCTTGGCAAGATGGAGTTTGAGGCGATCATACGTGCGTTTGCGCCAAAGTGAAGCACTGCAATCCTCACGTTCAATGATGCAGTAGGGGATGGAGAGCTCGCTGAGGCATGCTGCTACAGCGAGACCTGATGGGCCTGCACCAACGATCAAAACTAGAACCTTCTCCATTGAGAATTTTGAAACTGGGGAAGAAGATGCAAAATTGAAGCAGTGTTCTGGTGGGGATTTTGGTTTGCTCATGATGAGTTGTGTGAGAGCTGTTTGGATCTATTTATAGTAGTAACTGGAGAGCCACCTGTCCCTTACTACATTAATACAATACAATTATATTAGCGGGAACGTTATGCAAGACCACTTCACATTTGGCGTGAATAGATATGGCATCATCAATTCAGTCTAAAAATTATATATGATGCCATTAATGCACATACAAGATATACTTTCAGGCAAGGGAAAAACAAAAAATATTTCCATATTAACATGATTTTTCAAAAGACTGCTAATTATAATTCCTAATTAATTGGTGGAAGCAAGTATCCCAAAATCTGAAGTATCTCTATCATTTTATAGATTTTGATTAGGAAAATAGTCAGTATCTATAAATGCAACAAATGACATTGAAACTTAATCAATCTTTGGCTTGAGTTGTTGACTAGATATATATTTCATATACAACTTCTTTAACATGACCATGAACATATGCCTTGGTTGCTTAATTATGTTCAGAAATAACATTGTTATTTTGACGCAATTACTTGACGTACAACACTTTTAATTAAAATGCCAATTAAATAAGTACTTCTAAATAAATTATGTGCTCTTTAAATTCTTTTTGGGGATTATGTTAACTTTGAAAGATACTTATTTTGAAAATATCCCTTAAATGTCAAATACTCAGCCAAAAATGCCATAGTTAAGTTTTTTATGTCAACAAATCGCTTACTGATTCGAAATAGCATTATTTTTATGATCACTATATGGATATTTTTTTAAAGCAAAGTATGGAATTTACTCACAATTAGAATTCTTGAAGACGTATCTAGATGATTTAAATGGAACTATTGATTGTACTCATTACTATTGCAACCTTTAGGGTTTTTATGGTGTATTTCTTTTTGCCCACGGATAATGATTTCCTCGCTAGAAATTTCCTTTCTTTCATTTGTTGCGAGCCTAATTCCTGCGGGCCTTAGATAGACACGTACTTGGGCCAAATTGAGTTAAAACGGTTCCGTTACGCCGCCATTACCTTAAAGTAAACAATGCGTTGAGTGACCGTCCCCGCATCTAACACTGGTGTATATATAGCTTGTTCGCAGAAGCAAATGCGCTCCCCCTCTCCCCTCTCCCTCTCTTCCCTCAAGTTGACGACAGTGCATTGTTCTTGTCCATGTCTATCTCTAACCATCTCAATTCTACATTGCGACCACATCTCTAACCATCTCAGCATATGATCAGATCTGCTACTACCATCAGAGAGAGAGAGAGAGAGAGAGAGAGAGAGAGAGAGAGAGAGCAATGGCTAGGAGAAGGTTTTCATCATCTCTTATAACAGGTTTCATTTTAGTATTAAATTCACTACTTTGGCCTTCCTTCACAAATACATTCACTCTTTTCTTCCGAAATGTTTTGAAAGATTCCGATCAAAATCTTGAAACTATATGTTTGTTTAAAAACTATAAGATTAACAAAATATATATGCATGGTTCATATCATGTATATATAAGCATTGTACTTTTAAAAGCAGACTTGATAATAGTTATTTTATTAGTGTTTTGATGTGGTTTTCCTCCTACGTATGTTGCTTATATTAAAGTTGATTTGTAATTCAGGAAACTAAGAAATTAACAATATGGAACTTCAGTATGCAATTAAAATATTTGAAGCAACAGATATATATCACTAGGAAGCTTCCTTCTTATTGCATCTTGTACGAAAGTTTGCCCCAGAAAAGACAGGTTAACTTTGAAACTGTTGCTTTTTGTTACATGTATATCCAATGAACTTTTAAGAAAGGGATCAAGTTGCCAAATCCATCACTGCTGTCATGCCAGAAAAACCAAACTTGAAGAAGTGGAATAAGAAACTTGTGAGATTGCAAATAAAGTAATAAACTTTGAAACTGAAATCACTTGCTACACACTATGTATGATCACATTTTTTGCTCTGCGTGTGTAGTGTTTCATGCCATTAGCTTAACTTGCAAACTTCCATCCCATTATCTTTTGTCAGCATGCCCTGGTTTAATGGTTAGCCCAAAGACGTGTCCCTCTAGATTAAATAAAAGGCAAGGAAAGCAACAAATTAAGTTAAAAAACTGAAAACCTTTATATGCTATGAAACTTTTGGACACACAAAAACATGGAAGAAAAGGTAACTGACTGCATTTCTATTGAGTAAAGAAAAGGCAACTTGTATAACTTGTAAGTACACGCAACAAATTTTATCGTGGTGTACAGGTGTATGGTTTGCCAAACTGACTGCATGCGTTTCTATTGAGTAAAGTAGAAAAAGGAAACTTTACTTGTGGAATTTGAGAATCTCGTAGTAAGAAAAATATATAATAAAGTTGGAAACTGAATATCTTTATTTACACCTGACAACTCGGAAATGCTAGAGGAACAGCTATGCAGTCTGATCGCATTTTCGGCTCTATATGGAGTGTGTAACGTATGTATCATGCTCTTAGATGAAGTTGCCAGGTTTGCAAGGATTTTTATATGTAAACTACAGCCGTATATGGGTTGCCAAATGAGTGTGAACAAGAGTAGAGAAAAATGACTGGGTTTTGGATTCATTAGAACAAGCTGTAAATGTTAATTTGGACTCTAGTAAAAATCACTGTATATACACCATGCGTAATAAACCGAACATGATGCGCTCCTGTTCTAACGAGCTTTTGTACGTTGCGAGGGATTTGCGCCATGTGGGTGGCCTTAGAGGAAGGAAGATCTTGCGGCATAGGTAGCGGTGCTAGTGCTGGTGGGTGCGGGGGCTGAGCGCGGGTGAGTGCGATTCGAAGTGTAGAAGGGCGCGGAGGGAGTTGCGAATTGGCTTGTAGTCCAATACGGTCTAGTGGGACGCTACCCACCAGGGTTCAAATTCTGGTGCTCGCATCTTTTTCTGGGATTTTCCTAGGATTTACCGGTGTTACACGTTAAGTGGTAAGCGACGTTCCCGTCGACGACGAGACGCTAGTGGTGACTTCGGGAATCTTCAGACGGTGCTCAGTCCTTCGAAGGTGTTCATAGGGGTAGGGTTTGCGTATGTGTATTCATAGGGTGTGAGTGTGCATGTGTGTTGTGAGCGTCTTCGTTGTACTGTGTGATTCTAAAAAAAGGGCGCGGAGGGAGTTGTGATTCTAAAAAAAAGGGCGCGGAGGGAGTTGGGCCGTGGAAATCTTCTTGGGCTGTCGGACCGTAGCCTTTGATGCTTGTGCTTTGTTGGCTCAGATCATCTTCGTGTGTCACTCTCAGTGCCAACAGATCGAGCAAGATCTTGTCTGAACCGCCCATTCCAAGATCATTCCTGGCCATTCCTTTCAACGAATGTGAGCCCGCAGCCTGTGAAACCTTATCTCTCTCGCTCGCTCCTCTGCACGAGGACACGTTGGCATATGATGTGAGCGCGCCACGCCTCCGCACCGCCCTCCCCATGCAGCAGGTTCCAGCGCCGCCGGTCGCCGCCGGTGCAACGCCGCCGCCACCGAGCATCTCGCCGACCTCGCCATCGCCGTCGTTAGCGTCAGCGAGAGCAACAAGGCGTCAGCTGCTGCTCGCGTCGTCGTCCGGCCTGCTCCTCGCCGCCGGCAGTGGTAGCGCGCGAGCTGCTGCCGGAGGAGGACGAGGAGAAGGGGGTCTGGTGGGGTACGATGGGCCGGTGGTGACGGAGGCGGACCGGGCGGCGAGCGCGGCGGTGTCGCGGCGCGTCGGGGAGGCCGTGGGGCTGCTGGAGCTGGGGCGGGAGCTGCAGGCGCGCGGGGAGTTCCCGGAGGCCCTGGCGTCGTTCACGCGCGTGGTGGCGGAGTACGCGGACCTGGCGCTGTCGGAGTACGCGCGGGTGGGGCGGGCGCTGGTGCTTTACGAGATCGGCGACCGCGACCAGTCCATCGCCGAGATGGAGGACGTCTCCATCGCGCTCAAGGGATACCCAGGTCAGTGGTGCGCGCGTATCCTGTATCCATCCACCATGGATGCATGCATGCATGCATCTGATCTGATGGTTCTTCATAGTATAAATCATTCTATCGTCGATCTGACGATCGATATATATGCTGCTTGGATATGACTGGCAGAGATCCACGCGGCGCTGGCGGCGGCGCTGTACGCCGACAAGCACGCGGCGCTGCTGGCGGAGAACCAATTCGCCATTGCCACGCTGCTGGACCCGCACTACACGGACCTCGCCTACGTCAGGGACACCAAGCACTGGCCGCCCAGCCTCGTCGACTCCCTCCACGACTTCATTACGCTATCCTAGACTGTACTCCAGTCTTTAGCTAGCAGCGCTCTCGATCGATCACTGGGTCCCAAAATGATGAGATCGAGTAGCTATATGCATCCGAGTGTAGAAAAAACTCTAAACCCTATATATATATATATATATATATATATATATATCCTAAAAATAAGTATTAAAAGTTTTTTAAAAATATAACATATCTATTGGCACGATTCTTGTCAGTTATGTAGATTCATTTTTTGTATTCATAATATTTGGTTGCTTGTGGTTATACCTAAAAATAAGTAGCTATAGGAACTGGTTTTGTATTTTTAGGATTTTTCTGCATTTTTCTACCAATTATCAAACTTCCACTCAAATCAAACAAAAAACAAAAACTACCCCTACACCCTGACCAGCGGGCCCCACCCGCAGTGGAACAGAGAGAGCAGTGAGGGGGTGCTCTGTTCTGCTTGCCTGCCCCGGCGGCGCACGCCGGCGGCGCGCCTGCGCGAGCGCGGCGGCCATGGGCCGGCCGGCCGGCCAGCGGGGCAGCGCGGTGGGCAACAGCGGCCCGCGCACAGAGAGGCCCGCGCGCTCGCGGACCGCGCAGGGGCAGCGCGAGGGCGGAGTCCGGCGGCGGCGGCTTGCGGCGGCGCGTGGCGTTCCGGCGGCGGAGAAGCAGGGCGGCCGCGGGGCTGTGCAGCACGACGCTCAGGGAGGCTCGGCGGCCTCGGGGCGCGCGGCAGACTACGCGAGCCCGCGCCAGGGCGGCCCACGGCGGCACAGACGGCGGTAAGCGGCGGGGCACGGCGGCGGGGCGTGTTCCCGACGACTGTGGCGCACAAG
Source organism: Panicum virgatum (assembly GCF_016808335.1). Classification (NCBI taxonomy): domain Eukaryota; kingdom Viridiplantae; phylum Streptophyta; class Magnoliopsida; order Poales; family Poaceae; genus Panicum; species Panicum virgatum. The sequence goes on from NC_053147.1 coordinate 3,458,746, forward strand.
CTCAAAGGGGATGGGGTCGGGGAGATGGAGTAAGATACGAGGAAGCTCACTGTGACCTTCAATTGGACCGCGGAAGGGCGGAGGAAGGTCGTCGACGAGAGGGCGGAGCTCCGGCGCGGAGCGGCAATGGCGGCCGGTGGCGCAGGGGCCGATTTGGCTGGGAAGAGGGGTCAGTCGGCTCGGGGAAGGGGCGGAGGAGGTGCGTGGTGAAGTCGGGCGACTCGGGACGCGGGGAAACGAAACACGGCGGCGAGGGGTGGCCGGAATCGGCCGGCGCGGTGAGCGGCGGGGCTAGGGTTGCTCGGCTCCGCTGTGTACTCCGTGCGACGCGAGTAAGGGAACGAGTAGGCGAAACTGGACTGGGCGTCCAACTCGGCAGCGGGGGCGCTTAAGCGGCGATGGGCTCGCCGGCGTGACGCGTGGCGACGCCGACGTCGAGATCGGCGGAGTACTGTCAAAACAGGGGAGGCACAGCGACCATTTCAAATGTATTTGAGCTGTTTTTGACCGTCAAAAACTCAAAATTTCATATGGGAACTTGAAATTTGGCCAACAACTTCTATTTTGGGCAAAAGTGGATTCGAGGCTCGAATCAAGGAGAAAAACAAGGTCGAACACAGCTAAACGATGTTTACCACGCGAACTCTATTAATGCTAATGATGAGCTTAAGTCCATAATTAGCAGGTTAAGCACATGATTAGCATCGCGATTAGCACAGGGGTGTTACAATAAGTCACATGGAGCCTATCCCTTCTCTTTGGTCACCCGTTGCTCTCAGCTCTCATGATGGCTATCAGACTAACTAGTGGGGTTTATGCTAAGCCGTTGCCCGTACAATGGTCGAGTGGTTTGCACGATGGTTGAGTTAGGTGAGATGACACACCAACTCGGTCCTTAGTTGTGACAAGATGGATATCTCCCTTCCTTGCTCAACCACATAGGTACGAGCACACCATTCGGCAATTCACACAGAAGTGTCATCCATCCCGTCTAAACTTATCTTTCGAAAATTTCACATTTTTCCCTTCCCACACACTCACACCTTTTCTTTGTATAAAACAAATTGTATCGTGTTTAAGGTCCTAAGCGTTCTAGCATCGATTAACGTCCAAACAGATCACATTCAGACATTAATCTAGGTGGTCAAGGAATGGTTATAACAAATCAAGGGGTGGCTATCCAACCATATTTTCAGCAGGCAAAACATATGCAGTTTTGTAAATCAGGCCAATAGGTTGTGTTTATAAAAATTAGGACAAAATATGCATTAAAGGATGGGATTGAACTTGCCGTTCTCAAAACCCTCAGGGAAGTCCTGCTCGAGATCCTGTCCTTCGGGTTCGAGGTCACACGCTTGCTCATGGTACTGCTCGTCGACGGGTTCTCCCTTGTTCGCACCGTGATCTACGACGCACACAAGCAAGCACACAATCAAGAAAAGAAATGAAGATTTTATCGTTGGGCTCGAATCGGAACCAATTAGGATATGAAGATAGGAGTGATATTTTTGGGCGATTTCCTAATGGCATGGCCAAAACTATATTAGAAATGACGTGGTAAAGTTTCAGGTCGATCGGAGATTGTTTGGCGCATGAAATGATAGGTTATAGAGAGGCTTAGGGGTTGAACGGGGGTTCAAGGGCCTTTTGTAAATATTTTTGAGGGGCAAGGGCTTGGTTGTAATTTTAGAAAATAACTGGGCAATTTTGAAAAAGGTTAGGGGTTTATTTAGAATTAAGTTTATATGGTGGAAGGGTTTATTTATGAATAGAAAAATAGGAAGGTCTCTTTTATAAAAGTACTAGAGAGGTGGGAGGTTTCTTAATAGAATAGAGAAAAAGGCAGGGGGTTTTGTGCAAAAGCGCATGTCTTCTTCCTCCCCTTTCCCGTGGAACAGGGGAGGGGGCGGCGCTCCGGCGGCGGCCTGAGGCCGGCGGCCTGGGGCTCGACAGCGCTTCGGGAGGAGGGGGAAAAGGAAGAGGGGAGTGAGAGGAGGCGATCCCCTGCTGTAGCTCGGCCGGAGATGGACCGTGGAGGCTTGGCCACGGCGGCGGGCGGCGGCGACCGTGGCGGCGCCACTGTGGAGCTTGGAGGCGGCCCGGAGCTAGGGAAAAAGGGTAAGAGAGGCGAGGGGATCCTATTGCGCCCCTTACCTTGGGCAGAGGTGGAGCGAGGAGATGGCTCCGCGGTGATCGGCGAGCTCGGCGGCTAAGGTGGTGGTGGCGGCGCTGGGAGCTCGGGGAGGAGGCTAGGGACGGCGGTGGAGATAGTGGTGGTGGTGGAACGCGACGTGGAGGCCTATTTGTAGGCGGGGTAAGGCGGTGGGGCTGTGGCCACAGAGGTGTTTGGCCGGCGAGGGTCGCGGGCGGCTTTAATGGCGTTTTGGAGCTTAGCGCGGCGTCGTGGCGTGGTGGCTCGGGCGGCGAGGTGGTCACAGGGCGACGGGACGGCTCGGGCAGCGAGGAGGCGGTGCTGTGTAGGGGCGAGCGGCGTGGCGAGCTTCCCGGGCACGCGGAGCGCGTGGGGACGGCCGGGAGCAGAGCGCGCGCGTGGAGCAAGGGAGGGAGGGCGCTGTGCGGCCGGCGGCGATGGCAGGGCGCTGTGTGCGGCCCTGGGCTGGACGACGGGCGGCGCGGCGAGCGGCGCGGCCGCGTGGAACGCGTGCTGCGGCTCGTGCGCGTGCGGCGCATGGATGCGACGGGACGAGTCGGCGGCGAGCGGGCGGCGCGGCGAGCGGCGCGGCCGCGTGATGCGCGTGGGCAGGGGCGCGCGTTGAGGCGGCGAGGGGGCTCAGCATGCGCAGCGGCGACGGGCCAGGCGAGCAGGGGCGTGCGCGTGGACGGGGGCGGGGAGCGGCCGGTGGCGGGCGCGCCCGGCGCGTCGCGCGTGCGGGAGACGCAGCAGAGGAGAGGGAGGAAGGAGAGAGAGGGGGCAAAAAGGAAAAGGAAAAAGAAAAAAGAAAAATGGAAAATGGAAAAAGAAAAAGGGGGAGAGAGAGAGAGAGATTCGCGGCGGAAATTTCGGCGACGACCACGGCGGTATCGGGCACGCGCGGCGGTCGCGAGCGCGCGCGGAACGAGAGATGGAACGGGGATTGGAATCGGGTGTCGAAAAAGGTTCCGGGGAATTAGGGCTCAGGGGTTTAGGAATGATTTGAGCTCAACGATGACAGAGATTTGAAAATATTTTTTTAGCGTGTGCTTTATTTGGTAAATTTTTGGGCTGTTACAAGGACTCCAACCTAATAACCCTTGCTCAGTTCTCATAACTCACACAACTTCCATGCCACCTATCCACCCATGTGGAAAAAGTCAAGTACCAATAGTTTGAACTCGCCTAAGGGCCCGTGTACAGTTATCTAATATTCCATCCGTTCCAAATTGTAAGTCATTCCAACTTTCTTAGAGAGTCAAACTATTTTTATGTTTTACCAAAACTATAGAAAAGATTACAAAGATTTATAGCACCAAATAGATATACTATGAAAGTATATTTAATGAAAAATCTAGTGATACTTATTTGGTATCATAAATATTAGTACTTTATTGTGTATAAACTTGGTAAAACATAAAAATAGTTTGACTCTCTAAGAAAGTTGGAATGACTTACAATTTGGAGCGGATGGAGTATATGTCGTTTCTCTTCATTTTATCTCTAAAATAAGCTCATTTTGTCACTTCATTTCATCATCAATTTGTGTAAAAGGATCAATCCAAAGATGCAAAGATTGGACAAAGAGGCTTATAAACTAGCCCAACTTATCTAGACTATCACGGTAGAACTAATTTTACCATAACAATACAAATGAGCCACAACGTGTCAAAACTAGAAAAGGAATGGGTGTGGTACTATAATTTTTTTTATCTATTCCTGACTTGGATGAATCGAAGAGGATCTAAAATCGTCAAGGAGAGAGAACAGGGTAGAGTGGCACTTCTCATTTCCTTTTTCATGTCTTACTCTATTGGGTTCTAGTTTGGTAAATTTCATTTTGTTTGGACAATCAATTGACCAGCAATTACTTTATTAACGTTTCATATATATATGATATACAAAAACAATCATAAGAAAGCATTTTTAATAGAGATCTAATGACTTTGTGTGACACTAATCATGTGACGTTTTCTATCTATGTCATGCATGATGTAATATTCTCAAGTCCTCATTTTAATGTATTCTTGGTCAAATAGATTATATTGTGTTTCATGTGCTTCATTTTTTTTTTGGGAACACGAACAGTTTCATGTGCTTCGTTTGATGCAGGTCATCAATTCCTATGAATAGATGCCTTCTAATATTAAAGGCCCGTTGTTATCTTGTAGTCATTAAACAAAGAAAAGACTAGGTCGTTGCAATCAGGCACTCAAAGGCTCAAGGCTCGCGATAGAAGTTTGTTTAAAATTTCTAGATTTTTTTATACAGTGTTTCGACTCTGTTACTTGTTTCTGAACTGCAAGCCTTCGAAAATAAGATGGCAAACAACGCAACACATCCGCACCAGAATAATTGTTATCTCATAAGTTCATTTCCATGGAAAATCAGTTTCATGTTATTGTTATGGAATATCTATATTTGGTAGGTTATGGTATCTAATCCCATGGTACTTGTTTCGAGGAGAAGCTAGCTCCTTGCCCTCCAAGTCTTAATACTCCAAATCCTACCTTGTTCTCTTGTTTACATTATACTTTACATACTCAAAAGCAGCACATAACAAAGCGATCCACGAGGTAGAAACAGAGAGCGCAGATACTAGCAATGTCCATCACATTTCATTTATCATTTAAGTTCTAAACGACCCAAACAATACACATAGCCTCCGCTTAATATTGCAGAGCACTGAATCACTCAGTCACCACAGAGAGGATACACAAACGAGAGCAAGTTGCGGCAGAGCACAAGGCTCACGCGCACAGACCAGACCAGACCAGACCAGGCAGCAGTTTCATCACAAGGACCTTATTATGGCAGAGCTATAGGCGCCATAGACAACAATGACAACGCTTAATAGCGCAACAGCCAGCTGTACCATCTCACTGGAGGACGAGGCAGCCTTCTGCAACAGGCAGAGGGGCAACAGGGACAGGCGCGTAGGTTGCTTCCTCACCCTCGCAGACTTCCTCCTCATCCGCCTGAACCAGGCCAGCAGCAGTGAAGATGTAAGCTTTCACTTCCTCGAAGCGTTCTTCAGACAGGGAGACCTCGGCAAGGAGCTTCCACGCAGAGGTTTCAGATGCCTCCTCATAGTCATTCCTCCGCTTCAGCACAATGTGGCCACTGATCTCCCACACAGCTGGATTCACCTGGGTGTCCAGCAGCTCTTGGCTCACTTCGCCCAGAGCCTGCTTCTCAGCGTAGCACTGCATTATTGAAACAGATCCAAAGTTTAAGACACTATGAAGAGATTTCCAGTAATGCAGACAGAACTACAGAGAATGTAACATGTTTACCCTCTGTTTCCCTAATATAGACCATCCAAAGTTTATAGGAGTTGCTTACTAATCATCACCTAGCAGTGTTAATTACCATGAATCTTACAGCTACAATGTTGAACTACAGTCTACAGGTATGTGAATGCTTATTGCTACTGTAAATACACGAGCACACAGTTTAGTTCACAATTGTGTAATGATATTTACCTGGGGGAAGAGAAAGATCCTCTTGCCACAGTCCGAAATAAGCACGTTGTAAGGGACATTGTTGTCCTGCAGCCAAATGCAAGCACTGGAAACCACATTTGCCAGGTCGTTCAGTGTGCTCCCTCCCTCAAATACCAGGCCTCTCACAGGATAATTTATCAGCTTGGACACAGTCACCCCACTCTTCATTGTGTCTTCAGAAAGAGGGATCTTGTGGGTAGCTGCCTTCTCGACAGGGAAAGGCACTGACAAGTAGTATGCCTGTGAAGTAAAGGTTCAGTGCTAAACACATATTTTTTTCAAACAAATTACCACCTGCTCAACAGGCCAATTTGTGAGCTAATGATTCAGATCAAAATGCATATGGCAGTTTTGTTGCTCTGCAAATGCACAAAGTTCAATATCACTATGACAGCTATCTCGAAACTGTTGGGGCTGATGATTTTATCAGAAGAGTACAAGTGGACATGACATTAAGACAGTACTACTATCTGAAGTTTGAACAGTACTGGAGTAAATGTAGAAACTGTGGGTGTTTGGTGATTTTATTAGCTATTTGGTTACCATTTTGAGGTGAGAAGTAAATTTAGATATCATGCAAAGTTCAATACCTGAAAGTGGAGGTGATTGATGGTAGCAAAGGCACCTAGACTATTGTAACCAAGCCTGAAGTATGGACTGGCTGCCTCTGCTGCCATCTGCAGCGCAAGCAAGAAGCTCTCTGGATCAATCCTCTGAGGCAGGCGGTCCAGAACACGGGGAATAAGAAGCACGTGTCCATATTCGATTGGGCTCACCTGTAAAGCCATTGCAAACAGTCATTGGCATCAAGAATAGACAAGATAGAATGGAAGTCAGGTTATCATTGTGACCAAGAGATATACATTGATAGCAACAACATTCGGTGCACGATCAGCAGCAGTGATTGGAGCATTATTCAGGAAGTAGCTGTCATCGCCAGCACCATTCTCAAATTGGAAGAGCACCTCTTCCTGGCCAACTTTGGTGAAGTTGAACTTGGCAGGGTCAAATGGCTGAAGCACACGGTCGACACGGAACTCAGTAGGGCGCTTCTTAAGGTGGCGCCCTTCATTCAGTTGTGCAACAAACCCAAGGTTGCCAGGGATGACCTTGGTCTCACAGGCAGTGACATCATAGCGGAATAAGCCCCGGGCCATCCTGTCCTCCCACTGTCAGGATACAAAACAAAACACTGAATTCAGGATTCAATCTAGGAAGAGAATATGGAACCAGACTTCACTGTTCATCCATTCAGGGAACTTTCACAGAAAACAACTACTACATGTTTAGGATGTCTTCCAGAACCCAAGTAAAACTGATACTATTCAAACCAGTGATAGACATTTAGATTCACATGTGCCATATTCGAGGAGTTCTAGTGTCATAGACCATAATAGGCAAATTATCTCTATCCAGTATTTAAAATTGCATGGAGACATACAAACAGATATCTCAATTCACTGTACTTGAAGGAATGAACCATATACAATAATATCCAGTGCTGTTGTTACAAACAGATATCTCAAATCATCTTAGAAGTCAAACATGTATGCATTTGCTACTGCTTGAGTGCACTCATGACAAGAGAGGATTATATTTCCTTAACTTTTGAAGAAAATTTTCAAATATCTTACTGCATGTGGAAAAAAAAACATTCCTAGTACATCTCATCCAAAACTAGCACAGTTAAAAGTTGAGTAACGTTGCGCAACCAACACCATATGCTTTTATTTACCTCAGCAAGGAGGATATTGACAAGGGACTTAGTTGAAGCAGCATCCTCCTGTGCAAGTTTTGCCGGATTTGCCTTGAAAGCATAGAGGGGAAGCTTGGAAACTGCTCAAAGAAAGACATGCAAATGTTAGAGCATCTCCAAGAGACTCTTTATATCTTCTCTAATTTATAGGAATAGAGATTTTGATGAAAAATTAGCTTCCAACAGGCTCTTCAAATGAATATCCAAAGATAAATATCCTCTATTCCGGAATTTCATGTTAGCCAAAGATGGAGAGTAAGGATGGCTCTCTAGACTACAAATAAGATATAGAAGAGCAGTTGGAAAACACAAAGATATGGAAAACGATTTTCACTCAAATGACTCTCCAAATGATAATTTAGAGAGTAGATTTTGGAAAAGCTCTTGGAGATGCTCTTAGTTCGATAGAAGTGTGGCCTAAATTGCTGCGTTCACGTCAGGTGAAGAAAATAGTATAATGTTTTTTGTGCGCGCAGACTTGATGCAGTGCTGTAGCTCATTCCCTATTTTAACTTGATGTCTTCAAGTGAGGTTTTTGGTGAGTTAAAAGAAAACATATTTTCCATTGATCTATTAAAAAGTGATGAAGCACACAAGCAAAAGGTGTATAGTAAACAATCATCCCACATACAAAAATTCACATAAATACGAAAGGCTCTCTGTTTTGCCTGCGGTTCGCTGACATGGGTTTCCGGCTGAGAATTTTATTTTCTGAAATATAGTAAATATCTAGTCGCTCAAGATGCTACTATTTTCTATCCTTATTTAATCCAACAAATATAACTGGAGGCGGGGAAAGTGCCAGTTGTTCAACCCGAAACCGGCGGCGGTTATAATGTTTGGCCATAGGGGGAGATAAAAATAGCATATAGCACGTATAAAAAAAGAAAGAGCACACTGCTGTGACAGTTTTGCTCAAAAGGCCCCCAGCTTTGTGGAGCACAGAGTACACAAATCTCCGTTTACAAAAAAAAAAATGGCAGGTTCCCAATCCAAAGAGAAGCTACTGAGAATTTGCATCTGGATTTGGGACGAAAACGACGTGGTATTTGATTTGACCGCCTAAAACAAATCGAAAGGAAAGGAAAGGGTGGGCGGGTAGGTGGCTGACCAGGCAGGCAGCAGTGGCCGAGGCAGTTCCTCCCGCATCCGGCGCGGGGCTTGTCGGCGTCCTCCTGGTAGTTGGAGACGACGGTGGGCACCCTCCTGATGGTGAGCTTCATCTCCATGGCGGCCGGCCGGTGGCTCGCTCAAATCTCTTGGGTGCGTGTTTGTCGGGGTCGGGGGGTCAGCAGACGACGGTTGTTAGGAGGAGGAGAAGGGGTCAGATGGAGAGAGAGAAGGGTGGGGGAGCGGCTCAGAGGCAACCGCCGCCGGCGAGGAAGAGGAGGTCGGACGGGCTCCCTCCGGCCGAGGGCAGCGCCCCGCGGCCGCCGTGCGGGGCGGGGCTGGTGGCGACGGCGGAGGCGATGGTGCCCGTGGGCTCCACCTGCGCAGCTGCGGGGCCGCGCCGGGGGGCTACAACGCTAGCCGTGATGCCTACAACTCGGCCACGCCCGGAGGGGGGGGGGGGGGAGCTCGTCGGGGATCGGGTCGCGGAGGCTAGGCTCCTGGAGGAGGCTGCTGCTCCCCTCCTCCTGTCTCTCTTCGCCGGTGGTGCGGCGGCGGTGGCGGGGGCGTTGGGGGTTGCGCGGCGGTGGTGCGTGCGCTGGGGTTGGGTTGGGTTTGGGAGGCGTTAAATAGGGGGGGCTATCGCGGTGGCGGATTTTTTTTGTGGCGTGGCTTTTTTGTGGTGGGTGTGGATCTGGACGGACACGCTCGCGCCGGATCGGGCCAGGCTGAGAGGCTAGGCGTTTTTTTTTTCTTTTTCTATTTTCGGGTATTGATTGTTTCGTGCTGTGTGGTGTCACGTTTCGGATCTGCAAGGACGAGCCGAGCGTGCGTGCGCTTGAGAGAGAGAGAGAAGACTCATCATCTTCACAACTCACAAAATTTGGGTTGAGCAACAAACGCGCGTTTTGCAACTCAATCACACGCTGCGTTAGCTGTATGTATCAGCAAAACTTATATAAATATATATGGTTCCCCTTCTTATCACTGAGCGTTACATATTCACTTCATATACGTATGTAGTATATATCCAAATACGAAGTGGATGTACATACGTGGTAGGTGGAGAACGGAACGTACTCTTGGATCGATCGCGCGCCGAGTCTTGTTTTGCACGCATAGGCAGGGGTGGTAATGGGCCATGGCCCTAATGGGCTCTTCACAGCCCAATAAAGCCCTTAAAATTTTTAGTTCAAAAATACATATGTTTAGAGCCCGGTCCTTTTAGGGCCCGATCCTTAGATTTTCTAGTTTAAAATGTTGGGCCCTTTACCACCCCTACGCATAGCTGTGCCTGTGTGTGTATGCTGTCCTGATCTGCTGAGGACCTACTGATCTACTCTTAGCCAAGTGGCTCAATATGGCTCATTCATCCGCGGCATTTAGTACTGGGCACATTTTGATCCGGTACTAATGTTGCTCCTGAGTCATTTTAGTGCCGGGCCAAAATTTAAACGTCCCCTGAGTCATTTTAGTACCGGACAGTGTCTTAGGCCGGTACTAAAATGGATCTCTACGAGTTATTCCAAAAGAAATGTATTTTCTACCTAATCACATCTGATGCATAGATGGGATAGTAAGGAAGTTACATGTGAGACTGGAGCTCGTGGGTTTAAATCCTTACGACTTGTGATCGGGGGCTAAAGTTTTTTTTATTTTTTAACTGTAAAACTGTTTAGTAGGTCGGTGGTACGTCCATTTTAGTATCGGGTGTGATACCGGTCAAAACGTCCGGTATTAAAGGGGGATTGCTGACAGTACTGATATTGATTTTTCTAACGGTGCAAGCAGCCATGACGGTCGTCGATGCAGGAGAGCACTGTGAGCCAAGTAAAAACGAAAGCTCGCCGTGGACCAAACGTGGTGGCATCTCCAACCCCGTGCTTTTCGAGTGGCGCCCATGCATCGGCTCGCCCTTTTTTTAATCACTCCGGTTTTCATCCTCCCCCAACAGTTTCCGTCCACACAGGTCACACCATCAGCGGCGCACTGGCACGGACCACGTCGCCGGCCGTGTCAGTGTCACTACTACTAGCTACTGGCGGCTTATTGGCTACTGTACTTACCACGAAATTTGTTTGCGCGTTCTCAGCTCTCACTCTCACTCTCGTCCTTGACCTGCTGCTAGCTAGTGGCACGCACCAGACCACCAGTAGAGCCGGGATGTACATGTCACCTGTGTATACGTGCGTGATATGTGGCCGTGCATATCATCACAACATTATTGTCTATGGATGTGTATAAATGCATCTTCACGGATCTTATCTTCTATATAGGGCTATAGGGCGTGTTTGGCTGGGCTCCTCGCGGCTCCAGCTTCACTACTGTTCGGTACTGTTTGAAGCCGCAAGAAGCCGCTAAAACCCAGCTCTGCACGACTCCCTCTGACACAAGACACAGCAAGGAGGAGCCGGAGCCGTTTTCTGTTGCTGCTACAGCGGGAAACAGTAGAAAACAGTAGTATTTCCTGTAGCATGAAGCCGGAGCCGGCGGAGGCAGAGCCCTCCCAAAGGGGGCCATATATCAATCACAACATTATTGGACAATAATCATGACGTGTCGGGTGGGGACAGGCTACAGAGTAAGCTATTCTATGGTCGACGGAGTATACTCTCGCTATATTCACTCTGTTCGCTGTGCTGGTGCTGGTGGCTGGTGCTGGAGTGGTGTGAGAGAAAAATACTGTTGGCTGGTTGGTGGCTGGAGGCTGGTGCTGGAGCTATGTGAGAGGAAAATACTGTTGACTAGCTGGATAAACCAAATAGCGAACAGAGTGAATGGATCATGGTTGGTTTGTTGCGATCTACACATGCATCAGTTCAAATATGTAATTCATGACATGAGAAATAGGCATCTGCGATGTAGCCATCAAGTTGATTGCAAACCCGAACACGGCGAACACTCCCGAAGTCCCTATTTAAAATTAGGAAAAAGTTCATTTTTGACCATGGAACTTTAGACTCGATTTGGCTTTGACCATCGACATCCAAAAGCGGATATCTTCGACCATTGAACTATCAAAACCATTCACTTTTGACCATTTGCAAGGCAGTTTTGCTGACGTGGACGCCACGTGGAGGTAAACCCCACTTGTCAGCATTACCCCCTCTATTGTATGCAGGGCACCAGTTTTGGGTAGGATTCCCAAGGATACATATACAGTAACATAGCAGGAATCTTCACGGTCCAATTCTGTTGTATCTAAGAGCTGCTTCAACTAACTCGGCACCCAAAATGCAACATGGTTAGATGCTTGAATCCCATCGTGGCTTTCCGATCTGATATATAATTATTGTCTAGGACCAAGAAAGCTTCAGGTCATATATTTGTGTCGAGCTATATATATTAATTAACTCAGAGCTCTCACCAAATTAATCAGAGAGCAAGGAAAACTTAAATTAAATTTGCAACCGGTGGAACACATACAAGTTTGAATTGTTCTGATCTGAACGCTTAATTAGTAATAAGTTCTGTCATGTGTGTCTGAGTGCGTTCAAGTTCAAATACGACTGCCGTACGACTCTATAATTTATAAATATAGAAAAAAAGATACCATCGTTTGTTTTTTTACATACAGGAATATTTTAACATCTCAGCCTCTACCTCACAGTGTGAAATATCAAGCCATTATTAAAAAGAAAAAGCCGGAGGCGTACAACTCGGTGCTGGATCAGATCAAGCCGTACAATTATACGAGGCCGTGCATACTCAACTCGGTGCTGCTGCTGCTAACCGGAGGCGTTGCAGCGCCGCTGGTCAATTTCCTCGTTGCATTCTAAATTGTAATGGGCCTTGTCACCACTTCTTCCTCCCTTCCGGCGACCCTCAACTCATCGGCAAACACAGTGTCCCATGGCGAAGGGGCGGCGGCGCTTGGAACGAGCGCCCACCGTTGCATGCATGGCCAGTATCTGGCACAAGTGGCCTGCACTGCACAGCCTCACAGCACAGGTAGCGACGATCGATCGGCATGGGCGTGACTCGGGACGGCGTCTGCGCTGCCTCAGCTCGTGCTCGGCACAGTAGTACACAGGTAGTCATCGCTAGCTCTTGGTCAGCTGCTCGATGCGTCAGCAAAACATAGTTTTGGTTTCATCTGCATGCTTCCGTATCCCCATCATCTCATCAACATTTTTACTCCTTCCTTAGCACCTACTAGTAACATATCATCCTGGCAGGGGAAATCTTCGTTCAAAACCAAAGCAGATCGACTTTCTTTGTCAAAGATACGTCCTTTCCGTGACACAAGCTTCGTAGCCGGAGTGGTGGGTTGGTGGAAAGTATGAACAAATGGACGGCCGGGATCCAGGAAGATGCATGGACGGCTCATATTCATCCCATCCACGCTTAATTCTTGTACGAGGGGTGCATTTTTTCATTGAATTTTTGGATAACATACTGTGACAACAATACCATATCATGTTTTATGTTTTTTTTAAAAAAGGTTATGTTAATTTCTCTCATCAATAATGCATACTAGCCTATTATTATTGCTTTCTGGACCGTCCTCTATTGCAAATCTCAATAGATAAAAGATACGTATCTCAACATAGAAATGACATTTGATTAAGACCGGTTATTATTTATTATTATATATATAATCTTGCAAATCTTGGACAAGTTGCTGCCGGGACCAACAATGTGACCACAGCTTGTCTTAAACTAAATTCCAGTACGGCGCCGCCCCACATGATGGGATCGGATGGCATCTAGTTGTATGTGCTGCCGTGAACCCGACCACAATCATGGGGGAATTCATTGTGGCCGTGAAAAAAAAAGCGAGGCCCCGCTTTGTAGTCCAAGTATTTCCTGGCTGCTAGGGTTTGTTGCGATGTTTTTAATTTTTTTCCTAAAAAAAGTACGCCAACTATACGAGCGGTGATGAACTATACATAGGGACTTGTTAGATTGGTGAAAGTTGAACCAACAACAAAAAGTACAAGGTTGATTATTTTACATGACAAATGCCTTTTGACAACCTTTTCATAACCTTCACTTTCTGGCTTATGTATGCGGCCAAAAAACAGCAAAAGGATATTCCATGAGAATTGTTCCGAAAAGCAGGTTTGTGGGGGGAATTATTCCTATTTTCTTTGCTCTGAAATCCTTGAAACCGACGGAATCGGAATTGCATAATGGTGGTACAACATTCCATAGTAGAACTGAATGGTGCGGCGAAAGCGAAACCTGTGTAGTAGTATTTTCTCAGCACATAAAGGTTTCAGCTATTTGTATGTATGTAGGAAAAAGTCTATATCACCCCTCACCTATGGGGGGATGGACTACATAACCCCCCAACCTATGAAACAGTCTATATCACCCCCTGAACTTTCCAAAATCGGTCAAATTACCCATTAAAACAGTTTTGAAAAATTATAGTAAATCACAAAAAAATCATAAAATGGAAAATCCAATCGTGTTAGACTCCAAATGAGTAGATCTACATAGTGAACATATAATATGATATGTTTTAGTTTTTTTCTGTAGCTTTAGATCTATGTTTTCTTCATAGCTGTAAAAAATGTACTAAAGCATATCATATTATATGTTCACTGTGTAGATCCACTCATTTGGAGTCCAACACAATTAGATTTTTCATTTTATGATTTTTCTGTGATTTACTATGATTTTTTGAAACTGCTTTAGGGGGATAATTTGACCGGTTTTGGAAAAATCAGGGGCTGATATAGACTGTTTTATAGGTTGGGGGTTATGTAGTCCACCCCACATAGGTAAGGGGGTGATATAGATTTTTTTTCCTATGTATGTATACTACCATATTTGTGTAGAGCAAAAAATAATATTGAGCATCAAAATGCACTACTAGAAAACACGCCAAAGGTCCACCCAAAAGTACCAGTATAAAAATGAACCGGTACCTATACTAGCATAGGTACCGATTCATCTTCATACCGGTACCTAAGACTCTCCATAGGTACCGGGTGGTAACTTTTACATTAGTACCGGGTGGTACCACCAACCAGTGCATATGGATGAGGCTTAGGTACTGGTTGGTGTTACGAACCGGTGCCTTAAGAGCCTTAGTTACCGGTTGGTCTTAGGCTCGTCCATGGGTTACATCAAAAAGAAAATATCTATCTTTCTGTCAAATGTGATGGCTTAGGCTCGTCCATGGGTTACATCAAAAAGAAAATATCTATCTTTCTGTCAGATGTGATGTGTAGACAAGATGGTCAGAAAGGCACACGCGAGGCAAGAAATCTTGAGTTCGAATCCCGACCAACCATTTTTGCCAAAAATATAGCCTTAGGCACCAGTTCTTTTACCCGGTGACTATTGGTACAGCCTTAGGCACCGATTCTTTTACCCGGTGACTATTGGTACGATTACCGGGTACCGGTTCAAAAACCGGTACCTAAGACCCATACTAACCGCTATACTTTTTTTTCCAGTAGCGATGGTACCTGCTAGCTGCCTATATATATGCCTGGTCTTTGTCGGCCCAAACATATATTGTATCCTAGCTCCCTCCTTGGTCATGCGGCTATGGCTACTAGACCTTTGCAGGTCGTTTCCGGGCAGTTTCTAAAACGTGGGTTCTTCTCTTCTATAAAAAAATGATAAAGGCCGTCTTTGGATTCAAAACTAAAGCTATTTGGGCTAGAGCTAATTAGATCAAGCAAATAGCCCTCCAATAAAATAATCCTTGACATGTTTGGATCCAAAAACTATTTAGCTTAAAGCACATTTTTCCAATCATTGCATTGGAGTCCTATTACCTCTCTTGCTACGTTGGGCTTCACCTGAAATAGCTCAAATAATCACCGTGGGATATATTTTTGCGGTAGGCCATTTGCAAACAGACAAAAACTAGCCCTCATGTTTAGAAATTTTAGGCTATTTTGAGCTAAAAAAATAGACTAGAAATAATCTCTAGGATCCAAACATGCCCAAAATCGAGTACACCTCATTTTTTGGGTAACTCTCCGTAATCTTAGTCCCAAATGATGGTCTATTCTCATTTCTGAACTTACAAACAAATTCAAACATAGTTTCAACAAAAATTGGTCCGAACAATTAACTCCCACCATGCCGTTCTTTTATTTACGAGGGCGTTGAATTCAGTAAAAAAAAACGGCGGCTGGCCGGCACATGACATCAGCAAGCGTCAGCCACGGGCCATGGCCAACGTGGGCCCATGGTGCAGGGGATGACCTCAGCGCGCGCGTGATCCATGTGTTGGGTGAGGACTGAGGAGAGTAGTAGCAGCACGTACCTGATGCTCTGACTCTCACTTGAGGAGAGGAGGTCATGCACGTCGCAGGAAGCTGCAGTTCAGATTGCGTAGCGAAGGTGACGATCGAGGTTGATTAGTGACGGATGGATTATGCTAATCGAGCCGGCGTTCCCACTGACCTATATACTATAATCTATAGCCACGGAGCCTTTCAATACCAGTACGTATACATGCTACCAACCTACGTATACATGCTTCCAACCTCCATACTAGCAACCTACTCCCTCTGTCTTGAAATATAAGACATTCTAACATTTTGAAGAGTCAAAGTTTTTCAAGTTTGATTAAATTTATATAATAAAATAATAATATATTATGATATCGAATATGTACCATTATATTTTTCATTAAATATATTTTTATAATATATCTGTTTTGTGCCATAAATTTTTATGATTTTCTCTAAAAATTTTATCAGACTTGAAAATTTTTTATTATCCAAAAATGTTAGAATGTCTTATATTTCAGAACAGAGAGAGTAGCTGCTACTACTAGGCTGCATGAGCAACGTCAACTGGAAAATTGAAATTCGAATTCAAGGACATTCTCTATTCGTCACCTATCACCTAATCACTTCCTTGTAGTAAACTTGAGCTCCTTATTTTTCCACTGCATATAGGATAGTTATGGAGCGTGCAGCAATGATCGTAGCAGCATTTCTCAACCCTGTCATAGTGATAATATTAAAATAATTCACTCCTATTTGAATCTGTAATACTTCATTCGCTGAAGTGTATTTTGCAGTGTAAGGAGTAGGACCAAATCTCACAAAAAAATGAGACAGGGACAACTCAATAACCATTTCCTCATTTTCTCAATCGCATCCCGGGCTTAAGCCCATGACGCTGGCCTAAATCCTAAGAGAAAGCTAATATAAGCCCACAGGGAAAGCCTAACACGTTGGCCCATTAAGAAAAAGGACAAAAAGACTAATGGTTCGCTACTGGGCCGGACCCATCATCCGATCTTGCGTTGTCTCGCTTGCTCGCGGCCATGGCGAACCCCCGCGGGGCGCCGCCGCTCCTCCACCCCCGCCACCGGCGTCTCATGCGCTCGCCGATCTCGCGCTGCGCCTGCCTGCTCTTCTCCTTCGCCGTGCTCCTCCTCCTTTCCGCCCTGCGCCAGGTCGCGCGGGTCGACTTGCCCAGCCCGGACGCACCCCGCCAGGCCCGTCTCGTAATCCCTACCTCTCCAGTTTCGTTATTTTTTTTTAAAGATCACTCTGCTAGCTTCTTGCTTGCTGCGGTTTCAGCTCACGAATTGGTGCGTTAGGCGTATGGTTCTGGGCGCAATGCGATGTTGCTGAATGCCCGAATTTGCCTTGTTTGTGCTTATGTTGCTACTCGAGTTAATCTCATTTATTTTGATCTGTGGACATGTCTCCAGACCAAATTTCCCCTGGTTTCCTGAAACTAATACTACTGCATGCTAAATTGTTAGTGTTCTTCAAAAAAAAAGATTCGAGCTGTATGGAGCAAATTGTTCCTGAAATTAATACCGGTATAAAAAAGTTGTAGGAGTCAAAGTTAGACCAAGATTGAGCATCCACAGCATCAGCATCTTGAGTCTAAGACTAGGCCAATACTGGATCGTGTTGCTAATGGAAAGTAAAATGCTATATCTTGGGGAAGCATATCAGAAATGTTAAGCTTGAGAAACTTAAGAAGGGCAGACTACCAATTGAAGCTTATATATAAATAAAAAAATCGAAGCTTATATATTTTTGGGTGTTATGCACCTAAAGTTACTTTGCATGCTTGCATCCTTGGGAAACAAAATTGGCATTAGTAGATTGATTCACAGAGTGTAGTGATAGCACTACTCTTACAATCCCGGTTATTGTATTGAAGCAATAATTGATCTTCAGGGGTCAAGCGAGAACCTGTGGGCGTCTAACGGCTACGGTTATAATGCTTGTATTACACCAACCTCTAGATATAAGGGTAAGTTTCTTTCTGTGCACTAGCCTTATTTTTTTAGAGATTAATTCACTCTTATTAGTTTCCTTTTCATTTTACAAAGGTGGATTGCTCTAGGTGTCCATGGCATGAAATGATTTATCGCTTAGCAGCAGTTGATTTTAATCTACAATTTAGTGAGGAGGCCAGCTCTTTGTGTTGACATCAGCTTCATGTATATGCTTCATGCTCCTGATTTCTTCCTTTTCTCATTTTCTGAAATGATTATAATTTCTTTGTTGGTTTTAATGCTTTTAGATCCCCCTGTAAGTTAGACAGTTAGTAAATGAAACATGAAGGTTCGATTTGAGGATTTCCTAATTTCTTAGTGCACCTTGTCTGCACTAGGAACCTGAGAGGAACAAAACAATGACCAAGTTGTAACTCGTCTTATAACTGTTCTTCTTTTCACAGTCAAATAACCCTATTCTTGTTTCTGTATATGCATGCAATCTGATGTAGGAACAGTACTCATGCGAAAATGGTGCAAAGATATGCATACATGGTATTGTGATAACGTTTTTGTCACTTATTCTGTTGACGGCTCTGACAATGCCTTTGAATTATCAGTTCCAGGCAAGTCAGATCGCTATATGACTGTCAGAAGTAATGGAGGACTCAACCAAATGCACACTGGAGTAAGTAGAGTGCACCAAAATTTAGCTTTGGGCTCATCTTTGTCGATCTTAATTTCAACATGCTTTCACATCTACAAATATATATTTGTTCTTGTTCAAATAATAGCTTCATTTCTTTTTTCTCGTGTCTGCTGATTAATTTGTGCCGTTATGTTTGCCACACAGTTATTATTGTGTTATTCGTAATTTCCGTATGCAATGTCCATAAAATTATGATTTCCTATACATATTGGAGCCTAATCTTCCCTCTGCAGATCTGTGATATGGTTGCAGTTGCTCGTTTGGTTAATGCAACACTTGTTATCCCTCAGTTAGACAAGCGATCCTTCTGGCAAGACACCAGGTGCTAGTGTTAGGTTATTGTCAGATATTCTGTCTGATTGCCCTTTTTTTGTTTTAGTTTAACAACTTGCACTGCTATCTACAGTACATTTAAAGACATCTTTGATCAGCCTCATTTTATTAAAGCTCTGGAAGGAGATGTCCACATTGTGGGTGACTTGCCTGAAAGCTTGCAATCTGCTCCAAGTGTTAGAGTATATTAGGCAACTCCGGATATGGTTAGTTTAGGATTGATTGTAATCCCGGGATAACCTTCCTTATCTCTAGGAGAGGTGTCTTGCCCTCCAAGCCTTGTACTCCTATATATACCGCCCAAGGGGCTCATTGCAATATATCGACTACATTATACGCATCCTACCTTTCCTACATGGTATCAGACGCCTAGGTTTTAGATCCTGACCTAGCCGCCGCCGCTTCCGCTGCCGTCACGCCGCCCCCGGGGAGATCGATCTCCGCCGGGGGCTGCGCCCTCCTAGGATGCGTCGCGGATCCCTCTGATCCGCGCCGCCGTCGTCGTCAACCAGCAGCAAAGGGACTCACCTCGCCGGTCGTCGCCAGGATCCGCCGCAAGCACCGCCATCCTCGTCGTCCCTGCCAGCGCATCTAGCAATGTGCCCCCATCTACTCCTCCAGCGCCGTCACCACCGCTGCCCAGAGCGCGGTGTCGCTGCCCTTGCGCGCGAACCCGCGGCTGCGGAGGAGATCGGGGGGCGCAGTGCCGCTGCGCCACTAGGGCACGTCCGGTGGCCGCACGCCGCCCCTCCCTCGCCGCTCCAGCTGCGCCGCCTGCGGCCGCCGCTGTACCCGCAGGGGTGGCGGCCCGACCTCGCCGCCTGCTGGCGTCGTCGTCGGGCTGCGGCGCCCCGCCTGGTCCTGCTCCGCCGCGCCGTCTCTCCGCCTTCTGTGGCGGGCCGCCGTGCCGTCGGAGTGCCACCCCTCCCCACCGGCCCTCCTCTCTGCCCGTCCGCGCGCCGGAGTGGAGCGCCGCTTGGGTGCACTCCGCCCCCGATGAGCTTTCGCCCTCCTCCCTTTTCACCTTGTCTCTGCTTTGACCGACGGGAAGAGGTAAGGTGAAAGATTCGCTGGCAATTGCTACGTGCACCCGAGATGTACCCGCGGGTCCCCTGCTGCTGCGATTTCTTAGGTTTTTCCCGATTCGTTATCGGGTTTGCGTCGCCCTGCCGTTCGTCGCCGTTCATCGTCGACACTCCCGAAGGACGAGGTTGCTGCTGCGCCTTCCAGGCTGCAGCGACGACGTTCGTGATCAAGCCACCCTACTGGTGTCGTCGTCTTTTCAGGCGGTGGAGCCACTCGCCGCCGGTCTTTGTCAAGCAGGCGCTCGATTCGCCTCCGTGCCTCCAGCCGTTCTCGCGCGGACATCGCCGCCGATGTTCCTGAAGGAAGATGTCGTCGCCACCCCTGATCTGAGCGCGACACTTGCTGCAACCTGCGCCGTCGCCACCCCTATCCTGAGCGTGACCTAAGTCGCAAACCGCGCCATCTACCATCGTCATCCGCCGCACCGTCCTGCTGCTGTCTTCGGCAAGAAGCTGCTGAGTTTGTGTACTCGAGCACCTCGACGACGCTTCGACCCGCGCCTCCCTCCACAGCTTCGACCACATCCACCTCGACTTCGGCTACTACGGCACTAAATGGTTATCATCTGCATGAGTCTCCAGTCAAAGCTTTCGCACCAGCGTTCCGACTGCAGGCGGGATACGTGTTCATTGTTCTCCAGTCTGACCGTTCATGTTGCTACCGCTACAACTGCGGGGGATGTTAGAGTATATTAGGCAACTCCGGATATGGTTAGTTTAGGATTGATTGTAATCCCAGGATAACCTTCCTTATCTCTAGGAGAGGTGTCTTGCCCTCCAAGCCTTGTACTCCTATATATACCGCCCAAGGGGCTCATTGCAATATATCGACTACATTATACGCATCCTACCTTTCCTACACCAAGAGCCAGGAAACACTTTACCTCATGGTCTGGTGCGAGTTATTATGAGGAAGTGAAAGAGCTCTGGAAGAATCAGAAGGTAGTTCTTCAATTAACTTTCGCAGTTGACTCCTTCAGGAGTTGTGCATAAAAACCATTGCTTTTTCTTTGAAATAAATAGTGACCTTTCTGTTTAATTAAATTATCCACTAGTTTTTTTGCTTATTATAATATGTTGAAATCTACTGAGAATGTTACGGTATAGGGAGACAAATAACATCGATAACAGTGCTCGTGTTGTTTTCATTGTCTTGTAGGGAGAGAGATAACATTGTATGGATGCCTGTATGCAGTATTGCATCATACATTCGTATGGCTGTGGCTGTTACAATTTTCTATGCTACTAACATAATTGCATGGATAGCTTTCCTTGATATGGTATTTCGTGTTAGACTTGATAAATTATTTTGAGCACTGTTAGTAAGTCAGGAAGTTGAAATGAGCCATCAGAGGACAAATGATGAGGACACAACACCTATAGATACGCCCATGAAAGTTAAAGATAAGATGAGCTCGTTTACACATTTGCTTAGTGACTTTTGGTACAACTCACTTGGTTCTACATGTACATGTCCTTATTTGTTTGTAGGTACAAATGTGTTTCAAAGTGCAAGCTCATCAAAGTCTAACATTCGATTCGTCGGCAGTCCAATAGTGCTTCAATGGGAAGGCCGTAACAAATCCATCCAATGTGTGATTGAGGTCAATGGGCACTTGATGGAAAACTTATTTGATAGGCTTTCAAATGGATCTTGTTTGAATGTGGTTTGCAACCTTTTTATGTACCATAAATAGCTCTATTTGCAACCTTTTTATGTACCACATTCAAACAAGATCCATTTGAAAGCCTATCAAATAAGTTTTCCATCAAGTGCTCATTGACCTCAATCACACATTGGATGGATGTGTTACGACCTTCCCATTGAAGCACTATTGGGCTGCCGACGAACCGAATGTTGGACTAATGGACTTTGATGAGCTTGCACTTTGAAACACATTTGTACCTACAAACAAATAAGGACATGTACATGTGAAACCAAATGAGTTGTACCAAAAGTCACTAAGCAAATGTGTAAACGAGCTCATCTTATCTTTAACTTTCATGGGCGTATCTATAGGTGTCGTGTCCTCATCATCCTCCCCTTTTTGACAGCAAACCGTCCTCGATTTGAGCTTAATTGGAGGACAGGTTGTAGGTAGTAGCCAATGGTGCTCCTCTTTTAGAAATTTAACCTGTTGCTTTAAAATAGAACTTGGAGATTTGGACATGACATGATTATTGTGATTGTAACCCTCTAGTTGATCATGTTGTTGCGCAACAAAAGGAGATTTAAGATTTGAACAAATGTAAACACGATGCACCATATACTCTCCTTTACAATTATATTTGCCAATAAAATGATATATACATCTAGATAACCATGGCAAATCAGCACATAAAAATTTTTCTTCCAAACTACTAAGAGCACATAGAGTATCAAACTCAACATATCCCAAAGTATTTAAAGAAGACAATAATTTCAGCTCATCATGTGCACAAGTAATAGGCATAATAATCTTTTTTTCAGCACATGTACATTGCTCCAAATCAAAATTATCATGCTCCTTCTCTACTTGTGACAAAGATAATTCAAGAGAAGGTACTAGTATAGCATTATTTGCATCATTGGAGGGACAATTCAGCACATCAAGAGAGCTCTTACTTGATATATTTACCTGTTCTTTCTCAGTCACCTTGTCCTCTTTTTTGGATACATGCTGCAAAGTATTAGTTCCAACAAAAGACAAAGGGATATCTTCATTTTGTAAAATGTCAGATTTAGTGGAAGCTAGTGTAACATCTGAAATAATCCATTCTTTTCTAAAAGGCTCATTCTTTCTTCTCTCTGCTCTTTCAAGATCAGCTTCTAAAATTTCAGTTGCGTTCATAGCTACAAGAGTAATTTTTCTACCATTATGTTTAAAAGAGCATTTATTGGCAACCGTATTATGCAATACATTGTTTATATCATTCCATGGTTGACCAAACAATAAATGACATGCTTGTATAGGTATTATATCAAATTCTGCACTATCCTTATAAGTACCAATGAAAAATTCAATGCGTGCAATTTTATCTACCATTATATTGTCACAAGAATTTACCGATTGGATGTAGTACGGACATGGATGTGGTTGTGTGGTCAAACCAAGCTTCTCGACCAACTCCAAACTTGCAATGTTACGGTTGCTATCACGATCAATGATGACCCGGCAACGTCGATTCCTCACAACAAAATAAGTCTGGAATAAATTGTTGCACTCATTTTTCTTTGTCTTCTCCATTTGTAAACTGAACACTTGTTGGGCTACATTACTCATGTTGTCCTGCAAAAGGTTAACAATAGGAGAAAAGATAACAAAGGATTATCCCTATCAACTTCTATGAAAGTGGATAGTGATGCCTCTCAACACAACAAAAGGAAGCGTCTTACCAAACCCTTACAAGGTTCTTACTAGCGCGAGCAGTGGATGGTACAACCGGTGGCTGGTTCGTGATACCTGTGAGGAAGTGGTACCAAGATTGCAAGATCCTCTGGGTATACTGATCTGAAGTAATATGTGGATCTTGGAAGGCACACAAATGAATAAATATATGTATGTGGCACACAAGTCAGTAACAGATAGCAATACTGAATAATGTTCCAAAAGCACACTTGTCCTAGTTGCTGGCATATACGTGTTCCTAGCACCAATTTGTGATAAAAAGAGAGGGAAACAAGTATGATAGGCAGCAACGAACAAGGACAAGGCAAAAGGCACCACAAACAAATAGGGACATGTACATGTGGAACCAAGTGAGTTGTACCAAAAGTCACTAAGCAAATGTGTAAACGAGCTCATCTTATCTTTAACTTTCATGGGCGTATCTATAGGTGTCGTGTCCTCATCAACAGACTTGCCATAGTGGAAGCCATAGGAGGCTTGTCTAGGAAATTGAGGCCTTGAGGGAGGAGGATGGGAGGTAGAGTAAAGGAAAGTGTATATTGGAAACATTTGCATCTGGAGGGATGGAATGCTGAGGTAGCCATGGCATGGCACCAGGGGCAAGGATATGCAGTATTTGGATGCCCTGTTGTCTTTCTTCCCTCCAAGAAAGCTGGGCTGACCCAAGGAGCAAGTTTACCTTGTAAGCCTGTGTCACATGGTTTCCTTAACCTCCCTCATATCCTCATCTCTCATTTCCTCCCATTGATAACAATGGTTCTTAGCATCATTCTTTTACTAATGCAAACTAAGCATCACCTACTATCTGTGTTAATGCAGAAGTTCTAGTTTTACCTGGATACTGAAGTCTGAAACCTATTGTATGATCTCACCTCTCTATCTCGTGCAGGTAGTTCACATCCCAAAATCCGACTCACGACTTGCTAACAACGGTCTTCCAATTGATATCCAGAGATTGAGATGCCGCTGTCTTTACCAAGCACTCCGTTTTTCAGATCCAATTGAGGACCTAGGAAAGGCATGAACAAGTCTTAATAAACTGTACATTTCTTTAACTCAGAATCTACAGTCTTCAATTTGCAGTTGGAGATTTATGGAAGCCTTTAAATTAGGTTCTGAGTCAACATAACACTTACACAACAGAAGCTGGTGGATCGTCTAAGGTATCGTGGAAAATTTATCGCTCTTCATCTACGATATGAAAAGGATATGCTAGCTTTTACGGGATGCACTTATGGTCTGAGTGATTTGGAAGCAAATGAGTTGACAATTATGAGGTATGCACAACCAAAGAACATCCATATAATTCTATTTCTACACAGTCGTTGTATTAATTTTCTTTCTCTTCTCAATAGAGAGAGAACAAGCCACTGGAAATTGAAGGATATAAACTCAACTGAACAGAGATCTGAAGGCAACTGTCCACTGACTCCAAATGAGGTGGGCATTTTTCTGCGCGCAATGGGCTATCCTGAATCCACATGGATCTATCTTGCAGCAGGTGAAATTTATGGTGGCGATAAGTATATATCAAAATTGAGATCATACTTCCCAAATTTGGTTAGCAAGGTAGTTACGCTTTGCCGGTTTTGTTGGTTGGATCAGCCGCTTCCTACCTATGCTACTAAACTTACATTTTTACAGGAGATGCTAGCAACAAAAGAAGAGCTTGAGAAATTTAATAATCACGCTTCTCAAGTTGCAGCCCTTGATTACATAATTTCAGTTGAAAGCGATGTGTTTGTACCATCACATTCTGGCAATATGGCAAAAGCTGTAGAAGGCCATCGTCGATTTCTGGGGCATCGCAAGACTATCACTCCTAATAGGTAAAGATGAGACTTTTCGTTTCCTGAAAGCCTGTCTTCCTTTATTGAACCTTGGTATTTCCCTGATTTCTGATTTTCTTCCAGAACAAGTTTTCATGTAATAAGTGCACTGATATTCTCATATTGAAATTATTTCTTATTTTTGTTGCACATATCTGCACATGTGGATGAAGTTATAGATCTTTTGGTTGTATTGTATCATTTTACTTGCATGCTTTTCTTCACCATGTATCAAGTGCTTGCTTAGTTCCTTTTTCAACTATTTAATCTGCAGGAGAGGATTGGTGGAACTCTTTGATTTACTGGAAAAAGGGGACCTCATGGAAGGTCCACAGCTGTCCTCACTTGTTACTGACTTGCATAAATACAGGTGATTTTTTTATTTATAGTATGAGTGTCTTAGGTATAGCACTTCTTTATTGCAATTCAAAGATTGTATTAAGAATGCATTTCTCTGTTTGCAGACAGGGGGCTCCTAGGAAAAGATATGGCTCCTTGCCAGGAAGCAAGGGCAGAGCACGGCTTAGGACTGAGGAATCTTTTTATGAAAACCCACTTCCTGAGTGCATTTGTCTGACTGGGAAGCACTGATGTGTTGCTGATGTATAGGTATGCATATATTGTTTGTTAGCTTTGAGATACAACACTGCTGATTGAAGTGTATTAACCAAACTGTAGCACCTGAAAGAATCTTTCTGGATGAGCTGACATCTTTCCTTAATTCCAGCTTTTTATAATGACACCGCTCACTCGCATTGGAAGTGCACTAGTGCTTCTCATTGGCCATTGGAGCTTTACTGACGCTTCGAGACTAAAAGGGTACTCTATGACGCAAGTCACTAAAGGATGCCAACCCCTGCAATCAATCAACTGTTCATGAATGGGTTCGTTGCCACTGTTCAGAGATTTGATGTGTAGGTTGTAGCCATGAAAGTTTCGAACAGCACACGTGATATATGCATTTGCAAGGGTCTATATGGCCCTCAGGCAATATCTGAAATTTTTTCTTGTTACAAGCATTTAGCCTTTAAAGAGCAAGCTTAACATACTGTTGAACTTGCTTCAGCTTTCTAATTTTAAGTGACCATCAAAGATGATGTTCACTTATCCTCTCTAAATAATAGCATCCCTCATGTCCTCTAATCGTGTTTACAAAAAGCAGTACTGTAAAAGAAGCCCTGGAAACTCTACACGACACGAAATGATTCTGCTATTTGTTTCAGATCCTTGTAATGCCTCTTCCATTGCAGACCTGCAATCACAGCTGCTGTTCAGGATAAAAAAGTTCAAATAAATAGCATACGTTTCTGAGATTAAGAAAACGCAGGTTTTACCGCTTGCAGTTACGCTGAACAGGTAGAGCCTGTTCCCAGCAGCAGTGGCTGTAATGAACACATGGGGTGGCTCCAACTCAAACTGGTAGTAAGTTCTTCCTGAATGTTCTGCTGTCGCTGAGGACAAGACCTTCCCTTCCACATTCTCTCCGATGACTTCTGGACCAAAGGCACTGATCACCTTCTCCGGGTTGCCAATCTTCTCGATGGTCGCATCGTCAAGATCATCTGTGGGACAGAATTACCAGTGATCACCATGTTTTTATCCTGAGAAGATTTTGCAGTTTAGTATAGCATCGTGTTCAGAAGGATACGTTCCTCACCTGCAAACCTGCGAACTGGGGCTACGATGACGAACAACCGGCCCTCCTTTGGGTTTGCAAAACGCAGGTCGATCTCCGTGCCACCAAGATCAGCAATCGACACTGGGACCTAAATCGGAGCCATGGCACAGCAGACGTTTAGTTTCAGAAAGCAAGTGGCAGTGTCCTGTGAAGCTGAAGATCTGTGAGCTGCTCCCGGCCTCACCTCGTCCCAGCCATCAGGAACTTTGAAGCTGTAGGGGATGATGGGGCTCCACCCGACTCCATGGCCGCCGGACTTCTCGTCTGGCCTACGGTATGTTCTCCAGCCTGTCTGAACAATCAGCATCATGAAAGCAATTTAACAGTATTTCTGTCTTCCTTATTCTAAAAAAAACAGTATTTCTGTCTGAACTTTTGTTGTAGTTTCTTCAGACGAAGAATCACACACTAAGGTACGGCTGCTACCATTCAGATGTTACAGAAGCTAGCTTCAGAATCACTTTCAGAGCATTTCTTTGTCTAAAACTCTAAATTCTGAACTACTCGTACAAACCCAAAACCAATCAACCAAGTTCAATCACAAATGAAGAAAAGAGGTTGAAGAACTTACCATTTTCATCAGGATCTGACAAGCCCGGGATCCTCCCTGCCAGCAGCCCCTGCGTGGCCGCTAGGCCATGGCCTGCAAACCCGAGCACTGAAGCTCCACAGACAGCAGAAACCAATGCACGCCTCCTCCCCACCATTGGCAACCCTTCCCTCTCCCCGTCCTCCTCATGCCACGCTGACATGGCGGGTCCAGTGCTGCACCTTGCCGCCGCCGCCGCCCGGCGGCCCTTGGCGAGAGGAGATGCCTTGGTGAGGAAGAGGAACAGGGCAGAGCAAGGCAAGAACAGCCCCGTGCTGCTCATCTCTGCGAGGTGTTTGAGACTGCTTCACCTCCGTGATTCTTCGCTGGTCGCCACAGACCCACAGTTGTGATTGTTCTTGGTGGCCTAAGCTCTTGGCGTCGCCTAGAGCGGTTTCTCTTATGTTCAGTTGTTGTGATTCCTTCTCCATAGGCTGTTCTGTTTTGGACCACAAGACATGAGTGGACAGGGATAACTTCAGAGTTCAGACAAAACTCCTGCATCGCCTAGATTGTTTGAGCGTCTCTTCTTCACTTGCTTTTTCCTTGTTTTTTCTGTTCAACCCTGTTATCTTTACTTTGGTTTTGCAGATATGATCTGAGGCAGAGATCAAATAACCTTTTTTTCCTTAGGAAAAATGGTTTTTTTTATATGTTTTGCTTGGAGAAAAAGATGTCTCTTGTGGTGCATGGTAGAACATGTGTGAGGCTAGGTGTCACAGGAAGACCAGATTGGCCTTGCTTGCAGAATTAACATATTGTAGGCTTTTATTATTGCATAGCCTTCCCGATGAATAGTTCGTATGATCCGCATGTGAGGTATTGCACATTTACATTTACACTTACACTAGTCGATTGTCTCGACTGCTCAAGGATCCGATCTATACAAATTCATGACAATTGTGTGGCTGCCTAAGTTAGGTTTAGAGATATTTGATTTAATTTTGGGAAAAATATTTGATTTCTTTTACATAAGCATCTCAAATACTACATTCGATTCTCATTTAGTATTGGTGCAAAAAAATCTTAAAATTTCAGCAAAGGAATTCATATCCACTGACAATCTCATTAGGTCAGAGCTTCATCAAATGCAGATCAAGCACACAGTAAAGAAACTGACCTGTTAACTTCTAAATGTTGTGGAGCTGGACCGTAACATGCATATATATCCAGGTCAATTGACGCACATTCTAGTAAAAAAAAATGTCTGAATTGAAATTCGTTCTCGCGTTTGTCATCATTTCCCACTGGCTAAATTTCTAGTGAACCAAGTCTTCTTTTAGTCATGCTACCGAAATTTGCTGGAAACAGCGGTGAACTAGTTATTTGACTAGCTAGCTTGATCACTTATAATTCATGGCATGGTGTGTACTCATGCATCACAATTCACTGTTCTGAAGAGACCAGGGAAAGAAAAATAAACATCATTTGACTAGCTTGCTATATACAGTCAATCTGAAGATCAGACTGAAGGATGTGCATAATCTGCGTACGCTATGTTCAAACTTTGGTCAGTCTATGTACGCTCAATAAGTTGCAGTCGTTTCACCGAACCTGCATAATGTATGGACGCTGCATACGTAGCAATGCGATGCAAGAATGTGAAATTGTTCACCGGTGACCACGACATTTGTCAAATCGGCACATCATACCTTGATTATACCAAGTTTTCCTGTTCTCTCTTCACCTAATTTCGCCTATGCTGGTCATTATTTTCCGGTTGCTGAAGTTCCTGGAAAACTATAATTTTCCGTTGTTAGGCTGACCTACTACGTCGCAATTTCAGATAGTTAGCCTTGCAAGTAAGAACCACTATCCTCATGCATCACAGTACTATGAAACCAACTCAACCGAACGTTAGCAAATCTGACTACAGTTCACCTCGATATATTATTCTAACACTTGCTTTAATTTCTACTTAATGAAATAGGCAGAGCACCTGCCACTTTCTGTCGTTCGCCTCTAATATCGAAAACTCTTTTAGTTATAGTACAAAGATATACACATATGACTTATGAAAATCTAGTGAGTAATAACATGTCTGAAAAATAGCATTGTCATGACGCATAATTTGGGATGTATTTCTCCTGCACATATTTATTTACTGAAAAATCTACAGCTTGCTAAGTTTGGCTACTACAACTCTCATTGTCTTATAGCAAATTCTTAGACAAATCTAGTGGTTCAATTAGGATGCAAGTCGTCATAACTACTTTGGTCATTAGGTTGATCCAAAAACTTGATAAAATAAACTAGAAAGTAATTTCACGCAATTAATTTAGAGAGAGAGAGAAATGAACTAAACTGGCACAACTATCACAACATCGTTTAATGAATGGTCAAGGTCTTTGCTTGCTTGTGGTGACCAAATTCTCATTCATTAATTTCCGTGTAGATCCATTGTGGTGGTTACTTCAAGACCAGACCTTGTTGCATCAGAAACACATTTCACTTGGTTTCGCCGGCCAAATCATTCAAAGTGTTTTGCATGAGCTGAGTAATGTACGTACATGGCTGGCCGGGCAGTTCACATCACAAAACTGCTGATGGAATACGCATGCATGCCATCCACTACTACACTACTAGAATT
The DNA here is from genome assembly GCF_016808335.1 of Panicum virgatum. NCBI lineage: Eukaryota > Viridiplantae > Streptophyta > Magnoliopsida > Poales > Poaceae > Panicum > Panicum virgatum. The sequence continues at coordinate 3,488,638 of NC_053147.1, forward strand.
CCGAATTGTCTTGGCGGCAAAAAAACCACCAATAAAAATACAAAAACCGTCAACAAAATGATCCTTGGCAGACTACCGCCAAGCAAAAATCCACAAAGAATAGAGCGCCAATTAAGGAAACAAAATTTGCTTGGTGGCTAGCAAGAATAATTTCCTTGGCAGTTTGGCCGCCATGGAAACTAGGGTAAAGGCAAAATCTCCAAAGCAAATTAGTTTCTCTGACGGTAGTTTCCTTGGCTTCCGTTTGCCGTCATGCAAATTAGTTTTCTTGGTTGTGATCACCCTCCAAAGGGAATTTATGTTTCCTTGGTGGCCAACCGATTACATTATGTGCAAATAACATTAATTACACGATTTCAACTTGCAAAAAAAAAACTCTCAGAATACGGCCGCAAGGAGAGATCCCGCGTTCGCCGTTTGTCAAATCCTGGATTTTAGTCAAATTCGTACTTGTGGCAAAGAAATCAACTTACGTCATTTTCTTAAGTTGGGGATACGTGTCATGTTTGGAAGTCTTCAGAAACTTGTGTCATGTACATGTATGTCATTGTCATGTGATTGCTTACTTTGAATACTGCATTTCATGTTATTTAGTACTTTCAGTTTTAAAACATGCATGCATTCACAACCCAAAGTTTCTAAAATATAACAATCTCGCATTAAAATTATCGATCTTGCCTTATGAGATGAGAGATGTACTAACTTAAAAATTTAGAGAAGCTTTCCTTCAATCCCTAGCCATATCACAAGCTTTCACTTATTAGTATTACTTCTTTTCTGACATAGTAGACAACATTTTAGTAAGATAATCAATCCTCTATCTTTTTTTTTTGCATTGACCTTAATATATTTCAAAGATGTGGACATGTTACTGCCCGTTCTACTCCACTAGCTCATTTTCTACCGCACGCTATCTAAAGCACACTCCACCGCGCGCCGGCCAATTAGTACCATTTTTAAGGGAAAAGAAGTCAGCTACTATGCTTTATTATTTCTACTCTAGTGACCTAGTCCCCTTCCAGTGGAATTGAACTCGTCCAGAATTCACATTTTTGTTGAAAAAATTCTTTTCTAATTCCTCACAAAAAGGACTCTGAAAATACCAGGTCCTCACCTACACAAGCAAGTACGTTGTTGATAAAACGCCAGAGGGGCATGCATTGTCGCTGCCTCAGTCGGATTAATAAGTCTGCAGCAAACGTTGATATGGCCAGTAGCAAACGTTCAGAGTCCTGAGAAAAATTGCTGCGTCCTTTTTGACGTTCAATCAATTCAATGGGACGGATCGACGCATGCACCGACATGATCATTCTACTCTCAAGTCGTGAAGCATTGAACAACGGAGCTAGCTAAGCTATAGGAGCTTTGGTTCCAGTCCATACCTTGGAAGCACAAAAGCCAAGATATTCAGAATTTCTGATAATAAACAATATGTCTCGACAAAAAGGGTGAAAACTGCTATCTAGCTATAATATTACCGTACTGTATGTAATCTATGTCTGGTCGGAGGCTCAAAAGTAAATTATTTTTTTTACACCTCGCAAACAAAATTTAAAGGCATTATCAATTTATAGAAATGATTTAGTCTCTAGCACCAACAATTTGGTTTCGAGTTGACAAAATAAAAAAGCTTTCATGCATTACAGTGGATGCATGCGGGCCAAGTCCAAGCTGACTCAAGATCAACTGGGAGGTCAGCGAGTCAGTCAAACACAGGCAGTCTCCAGCGGCCCGGCCAAAACCTTTGTCACCGCTGCTAGTTTCTGCATGCTAACCAACGTTCTAGCCAAGGATTAACCAAACCGCTTGCCTTTCAAAAAAAAAAAAACAAACAACACAGCTTGGAATCCATATATATTTTTTAATCGGTCAATTTCAGCAGCGCTAGCTCATCATATATATGCATGACCGATCTACAAATAAAGTAGGAAAATATAATTCTGCTGTCTATAGGCTTCAGTGTGCGCTTGGAATCCACATGATTATGATATCTGTGCTCCTTTATAAATGTTAGAGCATGCATGCTTTTGATCAACCTTGCAATGAAGAAACTTCGAAGATTATAGAAAGATGGAACAAAATAAATTTTTTCTGTGTAGAAAGCATGCCATTTTAGCTATTTTTTTGTGATAGAAGCTTTATTGATTTTGTCACTTTTAGCAAATGGTACCACTAGTGGGGGTTTTGTTAGCGGATAGTCTTAGCTGAAAAATTATGAGTACAACTATCATCTCAGACGGTTCTATAAGACCACATCTTAGGTAGTTTTTGAGCCATCAAAGATTTTGCATCAGAGATAAGCTGATGATTATCTCATTCAGGTTAAAGCCGTCAGGTATAATTAGTATCTCATGGCTCAAGACAACCATGGCAGATATGATTTTTAAGGATCAACATGTAGATGTCAAAAAATTACAGAAAAAAGATAAACACAGATCAGGAGAGCGCGTCAGAGCTCTCACTTGGTCACACATGATCGCAAGGAAAAAATATGGTACTAATTTCTCTGTTCTTAAAAAAAATTGCTTTCCGCATTACATAGGAGACAACAAGCACAATTGGCCATGACATTCAAGTCCACATTGCACTTGTAGCCACGTGGCTAAATATCATCTTCACGTACTCCATGTCTCCATGTCACTAAATACTAATGGCCACGTACATTTTATTCTTGATTGCAGATTCAGAATGGATAGAATATGGTGGTTAGGTACTTGTTCAGGGTAAGCATTAGTTGGTTGCATTGTGCCATGTGCCGCAGACTCGCAGCAGTACTAATTTGCTTTTGACTTTCCTCAGATCGTAATATCTCGTTAACTTGAATGAATACCGTATACAGGTCTGTTCTTTTTTTTTTCTTCCACGTGATCATCGTTTTTATGTACATATATGAATATTGAGGCATGCTTTTCATCATACTACTAAATAATTATGTACTGTATGCAAGGAAGTAAGCCATATAAATTATTGAAAATGAGCAAACTAAATTAGTCATGTGCGTAATTCTTTAGCTGAGGGTATCATGGTGTTGATGAAACTAGGGAAAATATTCTACTGTCCTCAATGTATCTGGTGTTGATTAAACTAAGGAAAATATTCCTCTGTCCTGTACTGTTTTATCTAGATGTTGATCCACACCAAAGTAGTGATGGTTATACCAAGAATATGGATGCTAATTACATGTGAAGGAGAAAGAAGTCACTTGGCAGTCCCTGAACTCCAAATAATTTGAACTAGGGTGGTGACCCGCGCATTTGCGCGGCTAGTTTGACTAAGATCTTGTATATTGCTATTATTTAAATGTTGTTATAAATGTTTGGAAAACAACTTATGAAATTTTTGAAATTAAATGTCATCTAGCAAATGAATACTCCCTCCAGTTTTAAACTTTGACTATAAATAAAGTTTATATGTGTTGAGTTTGACATGTTAAAATTGTATTAAAAAGATTCATCTTAGAATATAATTTTATAAAAGTGTATCTCAATTGTGTATTATAAATAATTTATAGGAAAAGGTAACAGTCAAAACTAAAATTTTGTCAATGCCTAAAATATCAGTATTTGAAGACCCGAGGGAGTAAATATCACATCAGAAATTACTTTGGAGCACATAGATCCTAAGAAAAAAATTTAGTATGTAAGGATTATACACAGAGAACCGTGGTTTTAAAAAAATTATATGTACCTTCTTACTTCTTTAATATGGTGACAACTAACAACAACGCGTCAATGTGTTCTTCTATGTGCTCCTCGAGCTTTGTATGTTCCCGTCATGAGTGATTGTATGGTTACCTGGTCCGGATATGAACACGGCAGGTGGTCATCGTGGTGGTAGTAGAGCAATGGGGTCTTCACCTCGACTGCATGCCCCATCTTGATGAGTTCGTGCAGCTGGTCACACCAGCGTGGTGGAGCTCGGCAACACGGACTGCAAGCGTAGCGTGATGCTTTGGTACTGACGAACTGCATATCATCAAGATTAATCAAGCGAGCCGTAAGAAGAAGTCAATCTGTGCGAGCGACGTGATGCCAATATGATGAGTGAATATATTTATTACCTGCATGTGTATTTAAATTATGTAAATCTATCTCTTAGCTGAAGTGTTGGCGTAACCATTATGGAGAAATAATGGAATATATTTATTTACTGCCTTATGTAGGGCATACATAAATATTAAAGTTAATGTAAATCTATCTCTTACGTAACACAGTCGTCTCCTGACGCAACCAATAATGCTTAGAGTCCCTCGTATATCTTTCAGTCTCATCATGTTGATCTAGCGGCCGAGATCCGGTAGAGCTTGATAATTTAACGATGCATATATATAATTGCCTCTTTTCTCCGATTAATGTGGGAATTTCTAGGCCTTAGAGCAAATTGTTCATGAAGCAATTCAAAACCTATAATGCCGCATAATGTAGATGAAGCAACCTATAATATCATAACTATAATGTCGCATACTATTTGATTGATGATGAAGCAATTCAAAACCGGACCTATTGTCATAACATTTTTATTTCTTAAGGCTCTAAAAATATCTCAATTGCTTAGTATAGGTAAAACTCTATATACAAATACTTTTATTTTATTTATACGCCAATTGAATTACTTTTACTACTCAAGTCACACCCATTGGCACGTCGCGAAATGACAACTCCATATCGGATCAATATAGAAATCCATACAATGAGCTCTAACGTGAAGGGCAACAAATGGAATCGCAACCTCCTTCTAGCCCCAACCCGTCTAACAAATGTTGGTTCAGATCAGCTACAGGAAATCATAGTTTAATCTAGCACATAAGCTTATTTAGTATATATAAAATCAATAACAATAGATTTTCTATCCAAACTTCCTTTATTCATAAATAAATAAATAAACATATATACGACTTTAGCAATTTGGTACAGCTAAAATAAAAATATTCAAAAAATTATTTTCCTAGCACAGAGGTCGTGGGGGAGGGGGCCTGCCCGGTGAAGTTCCAGCTGGCGGAGACCTTGGAGGAGATCTCGAGCGCGTACTTGTGCAGGAACACAGTCATCTCGAGAAGATGCCGCCAGCGCTGATGAGCTTCTGGCACGTGAGGGCATTGATATTCATCATCAGTTCATGGCCTCGTGGTAGTGCGGCAGCAGCTTGTGCACGGGGTGCATCCGTGCATGACGCTAACCTGCTGGTTGGTGGCGAACTGGCGATGACGAAGCATGGCTCCATCATCACGGCATGGGTACGGTGTTGAGCCAGTGCGTGCCTGATGCCCTTGTGCCAGCAGTAGTTGTTCACGTTGACGTAGGACTTTGCCAGGTGCCAGACCCACTCCTCGGTGCAGCCGGTCATCGATGCCGGCGGCCCGTACACCTTGCTCTCTTGGCGGCGGTGATGCTGTGGGACCGAAGCCGGCGACCAGAGGGGGTGAATGGGAGCCGATCAAAATTTCTTTCGAAATTCAAACCGTCGGTCTATATCCCGAAAATCACCCAAGCCCTCAAGCATTCTGGCCAAAGTTTGGAATAGTTATGGAAAAGCTAAACCAACACAAAAGGCCTCGAACGAGCGAGCGAAACCACGAAGCAAATCGGGAAAACTGCAGAACTGATCAGCCTGTACCGGTCTGACCGGTGCGCTGGACCGGTCTGACCGGTCGTGCCTACCGGTCTGACCGGTGGCACCCAGAAAACCCCGAAAATCTTTGATTCAAATGGTGAATCTCGACCAAACGACCATGAAAATCGATGAAACTTGGGGGATTGCCTCGCCCCTACCCCGTGAACATATCCCCAAAAGATCTCGTCCTAAAGATCAAAGAATCTTGAGAATTCGAGGAGAGATTAAAAGGGATTTGGGGTTTTCTCACAGCTCAAGAAATCCAATTCAAAAGAGCTCGTGATTCCAGAGGGTGTAGGACAGGGCTAGATGCACGGGAATCACAGCTAAGAACTCGTAGCCTCCTCTCAATCAAGTGTGCCAAAAACGAAATCGAAAATCCATTGCACAAGGCACAAAACCAGGGGATTGAATCGAATCAAAAGCCCAGAGGGCACGAGGAGGATAGGGCCTCCTTTCCCAATCAAATCCCTTACAAGGTTTCAACAATCAATGGACAAAATCAACTCAAACGAGAGGAACGGAGGGAGGGAGACACAGGGGCGGCGGCCTGGGGAAACAGAGAATTCGCGGACAAGTTCTAAAAGCCGCACTTGACCTAACACAAGTGAAGGGGTATTTATACCCGCGGGACCGGTCAGACCTGTGCCCTGGACCGGTCAGACCGGTTGGTTAGACCGGTCAGACCGGTGCCAGGGACCGGTCAGACCGGTTGGCCTGCAGCACCCCCTGTACAACGATCTCATCCGACGGCCGAGGTTCTTTCTTCGAAACGAAGTCTTGTCCGCGATGCCGCCGTCTTGATGATGATCCAGTCTGCGGTTTTGGAGGGTCCGCGAAACCCGGGTAGGTGGCCGGTTTTAAGAAAACCGCCAAAACCTCACGCGCGGGGAGATTCCCGCCTCCACACCGTGGCCCTAGACGCCGTTCCCGCCTCGGCCTTCTGACGGCCCTAGACGCCGCCCGACGCCCGTCACCTCCTCGCCCGCAGCGAAGCCCTAGACGCCGTCGACGCCCGTCGCCTCCGTCAGTCCCGAGACCGACGCCCGTGCCTCCACGACTCGGCGTCTTCAACCGCAGTACGCCTCCTTGGTTTTCTGGCGCAAACCAAGAAACCTGCCTTCCGTCGCCGCTTGCGCCCTCGATCCAGGAGTGGACGCCACAGCTGCCGCCCGGTCCGAGCTCCGATCCCGGCTGCCCTTCACCGCCGTCCACCGCACGGTCCGTCGGCCACAGCACCTCCACGGCAACTCCCCGTCGACACTCGACGCCCGTGTACCTGCAATCCAAAGACCAAGCGCACGATCACACCGCACGGTTGACAATTCACTCATCACAAGCAGGATAGAGTACTCAACATTCCTCAATCTCCCCCTTGATGAGTGCATTGTCAACACACCACCTGAAAGCAGAGAAGTGATAAAAAGAGAAGCAAGAAAGTGAAGAACTCAAGCAAGTGACACAAAGCTCAGAAAAACGGAAACAATCACTTACACAAGCAGAGATCGATCCCCTAAGACAAGGGCAAGGGCTCGACGTAATCGATCAAAAGCCAAAACATGACTCCTCAAAGACAGAGGTAACGCTCGACACAGTCATGCAAGAAGCAGAGGGAAAACTAGGAAAACCAGGAGACAAGAACAAAGCAGAAACTCCCCAAGCAAAGCTTTTCCCTCTCACAAATGCAACTCTCCCAAAATGATGCACTTCTCAAAGCCCTGTGCACAACAAGTTTTTCAAAAATCAAACAAGTCTCCCCTTGTTCGAACACTTCTCTCAAAATTCTCCCCCTTGTTGGCACATGCACACATCAAGTCTAATAAGAACTAAAGCTCCCCCTGAAGTAAAAACTCCCCCTGAACAGATGCTATGCAATGAATGCAATGCAGGAGGTGTTAGTGAAAGCATTCAGGGATACAAAGATATGAGCAACATCTAGTCACAAGCGCGTGTGCATCCATAAAAAAGACCTGCATCTAGCTCTACAGGGTATATCAAATCAGTCTAGAGCTAGGCAAGTTCAGTTTAGGAGAGATAAAAGCATCACCCGTGATCTAGCACTAACAAGTAGGAAATGGAAATCAGTGCTACTCAAACTCATACAGGTGAGCCAAACCAGCCAAAGATGTTGTTAACATTCATTTTTCCATCAAATTTATAGCAATCAATTCTTAATGCCAGGGGTTGAAAGCTTGTCATGCTTCACTTAGCAACGAGGCCAAGCATATGCCAAAAGACAATCAGAAGCTTAAAGCACTCGTTTCAGTCATGCACAGCCTTGCCCGGGTTCTCACAAGTGCAAAGTGAGCCGTCCCGAAAGCTCGATCAGTGCGACAAGCAATCCCACCTGGATCTTTCCAATCCATTTCAAGAACAGTTCAAGCAATTTTAATCAGATTTAGATCATTTCAAGTATGAATTGCTGAACGAAAAGGCACACTAGCATGAATAAGATAGCAAAGCACATCAACACTCCCTAACATGCTAGTAGCCAAGACAGGGTGATCATGTTTTCAGATTTTCAAATCAAAATAGCTTAACTCAGATGATGTCATATACACAATGGAGCAAGCTATACATGATCAAGTTTATCAACTCACACTAGCAGGCACTAGAAGATCATAGCAATGTATACGAGAATGCTAGTGCAAGTGAGACAATGCAAAATGCACACATGTACAATGCATATGCGCAATGCAACTACCAAACCTAGAAAACAAAGAGAAGCAAATAAAATCTACAAAGCTAACCAAAGAAAAGTCAGCAATTAAAAGGGGTAACAAACCCCAAGCTCCCCTCGCAAGCGAGCAAAAGTATCCTGCTCAAGCGGCTTGGTGAGAATATCTGCGGTTTGCCTCTCTGAAGGGACATGGATCAAGTCTATGTGTCCTCTCTCATGGTTATCTCGCAGGAAATGGAATCTGATATCTATGTGTTTGGTTCTGGAGTGTAGGACAGGGTTCTTTGCAATGCTAATGGCTGACATGTTGTCTACAAAGATGGGAACCCTACCAAAACTCAATCCATAATCCTGCAAGATTTGTTTCATCCAAAGTATCTGGGAGCAGCAGCTAGCAGCGGCAACATACTCAGCTTCTGTGGAAGAAAGCGCTACGCTAGCCTGCTTGCGAGAGGACCAAGACACCAAAGATGTACCGAGAAATTGACAAGTGCCGGATGTCGACTTGCGATCCAACCGACACCCACCGAAATCGGCATCAGAAAAGCCCACCAAAACCAGAGAAGAATCCGCAGAATACCAAAGACCAAATTCAGGGGTGAATTTCAGATACCTGAAGATGCGTTTCACCACATGCCTGTGGGAGGTGCGCGGAGAAGCCTGGTAGCGCGCACAAAGGCAGACGCCGAACTGGATATCCGGTCGCGTCGCCGTCAGGTACAGGAGAGAGCCGATCATGCTCCTGTACTCCTTCTGGTCCACCGCCTCGCCGTCCAAGTCCTCATCAAGCGCAGTCGATGTGCTGATCGGAGTCGGCTGAGGAGACAGGTCGCTCATGTTGAACTTCCGCAGCAAGTCTCTAGTGTACTTGGCTTGATGGACAAAAGTGCCCTGAGGAGTTTGCTTGATCTGCAGCCCGAGGAAGAACTGCAACTCGCCCATCATGCTCATCTCGAACTCCCTGGACATCTGATCAGAAAACTTGGAGACAAGAGCGTGAGAAGAGCCACCAAAGAAAATATCATCCACGTATATCTGAACCAAAAGAAAATCAGTGTCAGATCGCATGAGGAACAAAGTCTTATCAACACATCCCATTTTAAAACCCTGAGCCAGCAAAAATGTTTTCAATCTATCATACCAAGCTCTAGGTGCCTGTTTCAAACCGTAAAGAGCTTTCTGAAGTTTATAAACACGGTTTGGAAACTTGGGATTTTCGAAACCAGGGGGTTGCTTCACATAAACCTCTTCTTCGATAAAACCATTCAAGAAGGCAGATTTAACATCCATTTGGAAAACCTTAAAACCCTTGGAAGCAGCAAATGCAAGAAAGATTCGAATAGCTTCCAAACGAGCAACAGGGGCAAAAGTTTCCTCAAAATCAATACCCTCTTTTTGGCAAAACCCCTGGGCAACAAGACGAGCCTTGTTCCGAACAACCAAACCATCCTCACCCTGCTTGTTTTTGAAAACCCACTTCGTTCCGATGGGATTACAAGCAGGTGGAGGCTCGACTAAAACCCAAACTTGGTTTCTTTCAAAATTTTCAAGTTCCTCATGCATGGCATTGACCCAATTAGAATCAGAAAGAGCGTGTCCAATATCTTTGGGCTCAAAAGAGGCAACAAACGCTGAATGAGCAAAACCAGCGATACTTGTTACCTTGGACCTGGTGACTCGCTCGTTGAGATCACCTAGCATCTGTTGAGGTGGATGGCGGCGCTGAATGGGTCGCGGTGCTTCCCGTGTCGAAGTCGCCTCCTCCTCAACCAAAGCTGGTGTCTCCTCAGGATCAGCTGGTGTAGCCTGAGTCACCTCCTCGAACAGCCCCCGTGAAGTAGACGTAGTCGGATCGGGGCCGTCGTCATCGTCCGAGCTCGTAGCAGAGATAGCTGGGTCCACAGCACGCGTGGTAGCCTCAGCCTCGCCATCTGCAGCTTCTTCCTCCTCATCTTCAAAGATGGAGGTGCCGAGCTCATCATCTCCTGCAACTTCAAAGATAGAAGAATTGCACGGTGCAGTCTCGTCGAAACTGACCTCACAAGTCTCTCTGACGATGTTAGTATCAATAATCAGCACACAGTACGCTCTAGAGTGAGAAGCATAACCGAGAAAAATACTGTCAGACGAGCGAGACTCAAACTTATCAAGATTTCCATCTTTCAGCACAAAACACCGGCAACCGAAAACTCTGAGATGGTCAACACGGGGCTGGCGTCCAAACCGCAACTCATAAGAAGTCCTGTGCATGAAAGCACGCAAGAAAATGCGGTTGGACACGTAACAAGCGGTGTTAACCGCCTCAGCCCAGTATTTGCGAGGAGTCCTATGCTCATCGAGCATCGTCCTCGCCATCTCAACCAGCGTCCGATTCTTCCGCTCTACAACTCCATTCTGCTGTGGAGTGTAGGGAGAAGAATACTGGTGTTCAAGCCCTTGATCACTGCAAAAGGCGTCAAAACGAGCGTTTTTGAATTCTGTGCCATTGTCACTGCGGATCGCTCTCATGGCCTGGGGTAACTCGTTTTTCAACCTTAAGATCAAGTCTCGAACAAACTCGAAAGCCTCATCCTTGGTTCTCATGAAAATGACCCAAGAATAGCGAGAAAAGTCGTCCACAATCACAAGCACGTACCACTTCCCACCAACAGACATCACCCTAGAAGGACAAACTGTGTCCATGTGTAACAACTCTCCAAGGTGAGCGGTCATCACCTGATTAACATGCGGATGAGAAGCGGCAATCATTTTCCCGTGGCGACAGGGATGGCAAACAAGGTTCTTCTCAAACTTCAATTTGGGCAATCCTCGGATCAGGCCAAGTGAACTCAGTCTAGACAACAAATCGAAACTCAAATGTCCTAGTCTCCTATGCCACTTCCACAAATCAAAAGAAGGACCAGCCATCAAGCAATGAGAAGGGCCAAAAGGAGTTCCAGAGAAGTCAACCAAGAAAACTCGATCGCAAGGTGTAATCCGGCAAACCAAGTCTCCTCTGGAATCAAGAACACGCGAACAGCCCTCCTTAAAACGAACCTCAAACCCCTCATCAAGAAGTTGTGAAACAGAAAGCAAATTGAAGCCAAGATTCGAAACCAAAGCAACTTCTCTCAGGGTAAAGCGATCAGAAAACCGAACAGCACCAAGTCCACGTACCTTTCCTCGTCCATTATCCCCGAATACAATGTACTCCTTTGAGCGCATCGGGGTGAGGCTGGAGAACCATTTGTCATTTCCGGTCATGTGGCGCGAACAACCGGAGTCCATAATCCACCTGTTCTCCAAGCCTCCAACCTGCACATCAGTAGTGAGACAAAGGGTGAGCAAATGTCTCAACACTGGGGTTAGCAAAGTGAGAAGCAAACCAGTGTCGAGCCATTTGCTCTACAGAAGGGTTAGCAAAACCAGACAAAGCGTATCCCCCGTCCCGTCTACCGCGTGACTGACGAACACCACCGCGAGGAAAGCGTGGAGTCTCAAAACCTCCTCCAAAGCCTCGGTCCCGTGGTCCATAGCCGTACTGAAAACGACCAGGAGCACGGCTGGCAAAGCGACCACCCGCTGGAGCACGGTAACCACCACCGTCTCCCTGACCTCCACCTACACGGCGCGCCCTAGCATCTCGCCTATCACCACGCCGAGAAGGACCATGCACTCGAGCAGAGTACATGTCCGCGTTCCGTCTCTCCTGCTCTCTCCTCACAGCCCGCTTCCTCCTGAAGCAAAACTCCTCCAGGTGACCTTCCCTGTCACAGAACTCGCAGTGGTACGTCACCTCACACTTGGGAGGTGGAGGCCTAGCCTGCGGATGGGGAGGAGCAGCCCTCTTCTTTTGGGCAACCTGGGCTGTGGCAGCAGGGAGCGTGTCGAGGGAATTCCTCAGCTCATTGGGCTTTGGAACCCAAACCTGGTTCTGCGGAGGTGCTTTCGGTGGTTCTTTAAGCACACCATCCGCGGGGTCAACAAGCGAAGGCTGCGTGCTCATGCTAGCAGTGTTTCCAGCAGCCTTGCCGATCTTACCATACAACATGTCAAAGTCTGACTTCGTGTATGTGTAACCGACCCCAAACCCATCACCACGCTTGAACTGCTTGATCATCATGCCCAACTGTGGCTCACTGCTAGAAACCCAACTCAGAATCGCCCTAAGATAGGTATTCTCATTCTCCAGGTTGGCTTTCTCTACCGCAAGATTATCCAAATCAGAAATCAAACCAGGGCAAACAGAGCTGTCAATAGGTGGGCTAGACTCTACGACCTTAGTCTTTCCAAAAGACTTGATCAAAGCGTTCTTCTCCTCTAGCTCTGACCTAAGCATGGGACAAAGCTTACAAGCGCCAAGCAAAACTGGCCTAGACTTCATCTCCTCTAGCTCGCACACAACAGTAGCAAATTTGGACTGCAAAGAAGCTAGATCGGACTTAAAGATAGGACACTCCTCGCATTCAAGCACATCGCTAACAATAGGAGCATCCTTAACCAGTTCTAGTTTATGCTTGGCTTTAGCGACCTCATGAGACACGTCAGCAAGCGAAATCTTAGCAATATCTAAGTCCGCGACGTTCTCATCATGCTTGGTACGGAGAACAACAAGATCGTTCATGTGAGATATGCAGCCGGCGCACTCATCCTCACTAGACTTCTCCCTAGCACAAGCCAGCTCAGCCCTAAGCTTTCTACGCTCTCTAGCTGCTTCCTTAAGCAGCCTCTTCTGGTTGTCGAGAGCGGCGTACAACTCCCTAACCTCTGTATCAAGCAGGTCGATCGTGGAGTTTACCTCTGAATCGCTCTCGGATCCAGGAGAAGAGCCGGAGTGCGTCGGTGTAGCATGTCCACCCGAAGACGCACGAGCACCATTGGCTTCGCCAGCCATGGTGCAGAAGCTCTTGCGCCGACCGGCCGCCAAGCAAAGGCCGATGAAGCCGGTGGCTTCCTTGTCCCGCTTCTTCTTCTTCTTCTTCTTGTCGTCGTCGTCGGAGGTCAGTGAAGAAGAGCGGTCGGTGTCGGAGCTCTTGTCGAGGTCGCTGAGCTGCGCCAGGAAGGCCTTCTCCCACTTCTTGGCCTTGTACTGGAAGCGCTTCTTGAGCGACTCCTTGTCGAAGCGTCCTCCCCGGTCACGACTGCGGTGCTTATGGCGCCGCCGCTCCTTGTTGGAGCCTCCCTCGTCGCGGTCGCGGTGGCGGTAGTAGTCGAAGGAGTTGTTCTGGCCACCGCCGGACTTCTTGGGGCAATCGGCGATGAAGTGGTTCAAATCGCCGCAGTTGTAGCACCCGGGGTTCTTCTTCCTCTGCCTGTTGTGGTAGACGCGTAGGAACTTGCTGATGAGGAGGTACAAGTCGTCATCGCCCAGCGTCTCCAGCTGCTCATCTGAAACAGAAGGCAAAGAGGCAAGAGAAAAGCCAAGAGCAGAGTTAGTGTTAGAGCTCGATCCACCTGGGCCAGTCACAAGAGCAGCGCTCTTGGAAGGAGGGGCACCATTGAGCTTGGCTCGTGTCTGGTTATCCACCTCCGTAGCCTTGAGCTTGCTAAAAAGCTCGTTCACCGTTAGAGTCTCATAGCCAGCAAACTCAATGATGGTGTTCACCTTGAGATCCCACACAGAGCGATCAAGTGCGTAAAGCAACTTGAGGGCCTTCTCGTGCTCTGTGTACTCAAGGGCACCAGCAGATCTGTTCGCATTGACCTTATTCACAATCGACTGAAAACGACTGAACATCAGGTCAATGCTCTCACCCAGCTCCTGTGTGAAGTTCTCGTACTCACGCCGGTGAGTCTCGAACAGTCTGGCCTTCACCTGAGGTGTACCCTCGTGGTAGTTCTCAAGGCACGTCCAAATTTTGTGGGCTTCCTGAAAACCCTGGATGCGTGAGAACTCCACACAAGAAACGCCAGCGAACAAGGCATTGACGGCCTTGGCGTTAGCCTCGTGCTGGGTCACCTGAAGAGGCGTGGTCCGAACAGCCAGCACCTCGTAAAGCTGGTTCTTGGTAATCTCCCAGACTTCGGCTCCCATGCTCTGCAAGAAGGCTCTCATGCGAACCTTCCAGTAGGCATAGTCCTCGCCGGAAAATACCGAGATCTTACCAAGACTCGTCATGGTCGCCAAGTGGTTTTCGAACCAGTTAATGTATTGAAAACCTCAATCAAGCTCTGATACCAATTGTGGGACCAAAGCCGGCGACTAGAGGGGGGGGGGTGAATGGGAGCCGATCAAAATTTCTTTCGAAATTCAAACCGTCGGGCTATATCCCGAAAATCACCCAAGCCCTCAAGCGTTCTGGCCAAAGTTTGGAATAGCTATGGAAAAGCTAAACCAACACAAAAGGCCTCGAACGAGCGAGCGAAACCACAAATCAAATCGGAAGCGAATCGGGAAAACTGCAGAACTAATCTGCCTGGACCGGTCTGACCGGTGCGCTGTACCGGTCTGACCGGTGCGCTGGACTGGTCTGACCGGTCGTGCCTACCGGTCTGACCGGTGGCACCCAGAAAACCCCGAAAATCTTTGATTCAAATGGTGAATCTCGACCAAACGACCATGAAAATCGATGAAACTTGGGGGATTGCCTCGCCCCTACCCCGTGAACATATCCCCAAAAGTTCTCGTCCTAAAGATCAAAGAATCTTGAGAATTTGATGAGAGATTAAAAGGGATTTGGGGTTTTCTCACAGCTCAAGAAATCCAATTCAAAAGAGCTCGTGATTCCAGAGGGTGTAGGATAGGGCTAGATGCACGGGAATCACAGCTAAGAACTCGTAGCCTCCTCTCAATCAAGTGTCCTAAAAACGAAATCGAAAATCCATTGCACAAGGCACAAAACCAGGGGATTGAATCGAATCAAAAGCCCAGAGGGCACGAGGAGGATAGGGCCTCCTTTCCCAATCAAATCCCTTACAAGGTTTCAACAATCAATTGACAAAATCAACTCAAACGAGAGGAACAGAGGGAGGGAGACACAGGGGCGGCGGCCTGGGGAAACAAAGAATTCACGGACAAGTTCTAAAAGCCGCACTTGACCTAACACAAGTGAAGGGGTATTTATACCCGCGGGACCGGTCAGACCTGTGCGCTGGACCGGTCAGACCGGTTGGTTAGACCGGTCAGACCGGTGCCAGGGACCGGTCAGACCGGTTGGCCTGCAGCACCCCCTGTATAACGATCTCATCCGACGGCCGAGGTTCTTTCTTCGAAACGAAGTCTTCTCCGCGATGCCGCCGTCTTGATGAAGATCCAGTCCGCGGTTTTGGAGGGTCCGCGAAACCCGGGTAGGTGGCCGGTTTTGAGAAAACCGCCAAAACCTCACGCGCGGGGAGATTCCCGCCTCCACACCGTGGCCCTAGACGCCGTTCCCGCCTCGGCCTTCTGACGGCCCTAGACGCCGCCCGACGCCCGTCACCTTCTCGCCCGCAGCGAAGCCCTAGACGCCGTCGACGCCCGTCGTCTCCGTCAGTCCCGAGACCGACGCCCGTGCCTCCACAACTCGGCGTCTTCAACCGCAGTCTGCCTCCTTGGTTTTGTGGCGCAAACCAAGAAACCTACCTTCCGTCGCCGCTTGCGCCCTCGATCCAGGAGTGGACGCCACAGCTGCCGCCCGGTCCGAGCTCCGATCCCGGCTGCCCTTCACCGCCGTCCACCGCACGGTCCATCGGCCACAGCACCTCCACGGCAACTCCCCGTCGACACTCGACGCCCGTGTACCCGCAATCCAAAGACCAAGCGCACGATCACACCGCACGGTTGACAATTCACTCATCACAAGCAGGATAGAGTACTCAACATTCCTCAGATGCCATCGCGGAGCTCCGGCAGGCTGAACTCGATGTCCACGGGCATGAGCATACCGATGCCCACTGCCCCATGCGGCCGCGCCGATCTAGGGTACGGGTGCTCCATGACTCGCCTAGCGTTGGGCCGTGGGTTGCCGCTGTCCGGCTGGTCAAGGTCGTTGTGCACATTTGTCCTGCTGGTCGTATTCCGCAGGTTGCGGAGTTCATCATCGCTGTAGGGTTTTGCGCGCTGCCGGCATATGGGGCTCGGCATCGCTCGGGAAGAAGACGCTCTTTTTTTCTCTTGTTCTTTTATTAACTGATTGTTCTTTTATTAATTGATTGATGGTAGAGGTGGGTAATATAGGAACTGCTATAGGGGTATTTTAGGTTTATTTTTTATAATGGCAGTGGTGGGTAATTATAATTTTTTTTCTCCGATTAACGTGAGAATTTCTAGGCTTTGTGAGCAAACGTGGAGACTCCGTTTATTGGCCAAATAATAAGATAATAGATATGCATATAATTATTCTTATTTTCATTTTATTTTGATTGATTGTTGTTAGCTTTAGTTTTTATTAATAATATACAGGAAGAAAACAACATAACAAGTACAAAAAAAAGGAAGACACATGTATGGAAAATAGTACCGTCATGACTCAAGATTTGGGATCCATTTCCTATACTCATGTTTATTTATTTTCTCAAAGATTTACAACTATGTCAACACTAATTTTTCGGCTAATACAACTTTCACAAACTCATTATTTTCTTTTGGCGAACCCAGAAGCTCTGAAAGCTGTTGCTCGTTGTTATAACCATAATATGTAAGTCTATAATCAGTTTTCTATATGTGAAAAAGGACCAAGTCACGGTCAACACCTTTTGGAATACTAACAACCTGATGACCGATATCCGGTAAGGAGAGTGCAATCTTCTTGGCATTCTCTAAGTAGCCCTCAAACTTCTTCTGATCAACCCCATGCTTCTTCTCCAGTTCATCTGCAATCTTTGACTGCACATTTTGAGCCAGGAGATCAATACCAGTGGTAAGATCCAGCTCCTCCTTCATGATTTGATACTTGATTGCCTGCTTATGGAAGGTCCAGTCACCGGTGATCCAGTCGAATTTGTAAAGTGGGAGGAACCGGTGGCCATAAGACCCGATGAACTCAATGGCAGCGAGGATGAATTTAAACTCCTCCTTGGACAGGTAATAAGAAAAACTCAACCGTCTCAACCTAGTCCACCCTGGCTTCAGTCCATTGTAACCCTGAAAAAAAGTGAACCAGTGACATCAATTAGTATACAGTATGACCTCACAGAATATAGTATATATGATGCACTAAAACTAGAACTACGTACACTTGAATCATACCTTAAGAATCATGGACCGGATGCGAAGGGAGAGCTCATGATCGATGTTGAGCAATGTGTGGCCATAGGGGCCTGCGCATGCGCAGCCTCCCCTTGCTTGGATGCCGAAAAGATCGTTAAGAAGCCTTGTGACGAAACGTCCATGGAGAGGGAGACGCTTGCGCGTCACATCACCTGAAGAAGGACTACGGCAACCAGGCTCATAGCAGGGCACATCAAGCAGCGAATTGGACACCGGAGGGTAGATGAGGAAGGAGAAGATCGGTAGGCGTTCTGCGCTTGTGTTGCCGAGCACCCTTACATTTGGGTTGCTCACAAACCTTTTCATGGCCATCTCCGAGTAGACTCGCTCTCGGAGGCTCATCGTCTCATACCCAATGTACTCCTTGACCCAGAACGCGAGCGATGCACGGATCTTTTGGATGATCGGCGGCGTACCCGCATCCTCCCGCTCCTCGATGTCATCGTAGTACAATGTATCCTGCATATCACAAAACCACATAAAATTTGGGTACGAATTGAAGAAGAAGACGAAGTGAACAATAATGGAGGTTCTTTCAGAAGAAAAAAAAGAGCCATCCATCATGTGGCTGGGCTCAAGTAACTGCGTGCATGCTCACCTTCTCATTGAAGCCATTCACATGGGCCACGTGCCACCGCCGCAAGTTGATGGAGGCTGGGAGTTGAGCCGGTACAGTGCTTTGTTCATCAGAAGGATGCCCGGTGTGCCTGGTCCACCAACAAATTTGTGTGGGCTCAAGAAGACTGCATCGTAGCCGTCGATTTCACCAGATTTCATGTCAATCTTCACGTATGGTCCACTGCGTAAATAATTAAAGACACAAGTTGGAATTTCTTATATATATGTGCTCATGGAGAAGCATGCAGAACTGATGCGCCAAACTGCAAGCGATTCAGTTTACTTCAACACGGAAACATGACACAGCAGCAGGTCAACATGTGTAGTTCCGGTTCATACAACGTGAATTATTTTTTATCAAAAAAAAATATTCTGGATGATCACAAATCTGCCCAAAAATAGAATATAAATATACCAAATCCATCCTTGTCATGCATGCATATTCAACGAAGTTGAGAACGACATTATTTATTTCGTGTCGCTCTCATGGATGATGTCAAGTACTACTATGATGCATTATATTGCTTCCTTTAATTTATCATTATCATAAGAGGTTATATTCTGCCGGCCGGTCTCGTGTCTCTCACCTCGCGGCGAAGTCGAAGCACGCGAACGCGCCGTGCTCGTGCATGCAGGACGCGCGCGAGCTGGCGCGTGTCCGTCATGACGCCGGTGACGTTGCTGCACGCCGAGAAGGACCCCAGCATGGGCCGGTCCGCGTACTCCGGCGAGGCGAGCGCGCGGCGGAACGCGGCCACGTCCACGAGCCCCTCGGCGTCGACGCCGATCTCGACGACCTCGGCGAGGCTCCGCCGCCACGAGAGCATGTTGGAGTGGTGCTCGTAGGGCCCCACGAAGACGACCCACCGCTCCCCCGTCCGCAGCTGCGCGGCGAGGCGCTCGCGCAGGTCGGCGGACGGCACGGCGACGCCCATGACCTCCTGCAGGCGCTTAATGGCCGCGGTGGTGCCGGCGCCGCAGAAGAGCAGCGCGTCGCCGGCGCCGGCTCCCATGCAGCGCTTCACGTAGCGCGCCGCCTTGTGCACCAGCCGCGTCGTCTTGCTCCCGACGTGGCTGTCCTCCGTGTGCGTGTTCCCTGCACACAAGTCATGGAACCACATGCATGTGTCACGAGGTGTTCCAATGCGAGCAGGAATGGCAGGTCTCGTGTGTGCCGCAGTTTGCTCACCGTAGAAGGGGAGGACTTCGTTGACGATGTAGTCCTCGATGTACCGGAGGCCACGGCCGGACGCCGTCTGGTCGGCGTACGTGAGAACGCGGCGGCCGAACGGCGTGTCGAACTCGACGTCCTTGCCGATCAGCTGCGACCGGAGCCACGCCACCTTGTCGTTCCCCGCTCCGGCAGCGGAGACGGCGCTGTTCTTCTCTCCCAACGTGCTGGCACGGAGGAGGCTCAGCAGGGTGGCCATGTCCTTGGTGGCCTCCGCCGCCGCCACCGCCTTCATCGCCGTCACCGGGGCCATGACCCCTCGCTGACCTTGCACGGATGGCATTATACCCTCAGCGGCAACCCTTGGCTACTAGCTCTACGTCAATGGCAATGGTGAGAGGACAACGAACTGAAGTGCGAATGGCAACTGCTGCTTGTAGCTGTGTGCGCTTGCTTGTGTCTTGAAGATCTGCATGGAGACGGTTGTATATATAGACATTCCACATCACCAAGCGCGTTGAAATCAACATTGAAAAACAGAAGGAATCGGAAGAAGAGAAGAAACAGAAAAGAGGGAGGAAGAAGCTAAGATGAAGTGGTGGTGGTGGTCAATGCCAATTGCTTTGCTTGTGGTGACCAAATTCTTGCTTGTTTCAGTGGGCATTCATTGTGCACTGGCTGCTGCTTCAGATATTCAGACTGGGAGCCAGAGTGGAGTATTTTTCAAAATCGTTTAAATGCATGTCATTTGCTACTGCATGTACTACATGGGCGGGCCGGACAAAGTACGTACATTTTTTTTTTTGAAAAGGGAAATTTTATTGATTTCAAGCACAATACATCAAGGTGATACATCGTCTTGAAATTTTCCCGACCTCTGCCTAAACGACACACAGCCTAAAAAGAGTTTGATAAAGATTCTTCCACACTAATGACTGTCAATCCGAAGACTAGACCGCCACCAAGTCTCTTCCGTGAACACAATCACGGTCACCTTGGCCCCGGGTTCCACTAAGGAGCTTCTCCACAAAGGATGGGGGTCTCCACGTTCCCCGCACAAAGTGTCGTCGCCGCTCCACACCAAGTCGGAGGGTCGATGACGTTGCCGGCGAGCTTCAAAGCTCCAAGGTGCCGGCGCACCAAGCTCTTATTTTGGTTCACTAGAGAACCACAGCACAAAGGCTCAAGGCCTTACAAACACACTCACTAAGAGCTAATCCTTTACACAACACTCTCAAAGTGTGCTAAGGGCTAAGGATATGATCTTGATGCTCTTGTATGGCTTGGAGATGTTTTTGGGTGTGTGTGGATGTTCAGCAACTCCAGCAATCTTCAAATGGCCGGGGTGAGGCGTATATATAGGCCACCAAGTTTTGTAGTCATTGCTCCAACGGTCAGCTGAAAATCTGCGTATTATCGGATGAACCGATGCCTCTGGCAGGGGTGGCGTCGGTTCATTCGGTCACTCTAATACCAGAAGTAGCCGACTAGCCGTTGAGCTTCTGTTAGCTGACATAGTGACCACCGGTTCATCCGATGCTTAGCCGTCGGTTAAACCGGTCACGCACAGTACTCAACTCTTCTGCTGATGTCATTACACCGATGATATGCACCGATGCCTCACCAGTTCAACCGGTGCTGAAGAATCTTCTCCTGGGCTCTTGACATCGTCTCTGGAACATAGTACGCCCAATGCACCGATGCCCCTTTTTTGACCCGTCGGTTCATCCGGTGCCCATAAGCTGACTTGGCTTCGATTCCCTTCTGCCATGACGTCGGTTCTTCCGACAACCATCGGATGCACCGATGCCCTCGGCGTCGGTTCTTCCGGTGCTACTGACCGAAGAGCGGAACCCCCGTAGGGGTGGCCCTTCGGGCCTTGCTACGCCTATCTTCTCTTTCTCTTTGTCATCACTTGAACCTAAAAGTCTGAGAATGATCATCTTAACAATCATATTAGTCCAAGTGTTGTGTTGTCATTCGATCACCAAAATCACTCGAAATGGCATAAATGGTGCCATGTTCGTTTCAGCTACGTACGGAGAATATTGAAGATAACATATATCTCCTCAAAAATACACTTTTACTAGTTAGACATCATGACACGTTCCATGGTATGTATTCCCCTATCAGATAGCTCGTTTTCTACCAGACGCTGATGAAGTGGATGTACTACGCCACCGCCGGCCAATTACCGTACGTTCCAAGGAGACCGACTGAATAGCATGCGAGGCCCGGTGCTGGATGTTCAATTCCATTCTGATTCCACTCCACTCATTGAACTACATGGCCAGTTCTCAAGTCCGCATCAGCTTGATACTAGTAGCACTCTGCATACCGGTCGGTCGCCCTACTACTATTGTACACTTGGTATGTTGAGAACGCATGCACGCGGCAACTAATAACCGGTTCAAAGTCCTGAGAAAGAAAAGAAAAACGTGCGTCCCTCCCTTTAGTTTCGACCTCGGTCTAATCCGTTGGTCCTTGTTGCCGGTACCAAACTACCACCAGCCAGCTGTACCATATATATATACAACTAGGTGTATAGCCCGCGCATTTGTGCGGCTAGTATTGAAAATTTAAAAATTCGCATGTCGTTATATTTTTACTTAAAGATTATACTATTTTTTACCATACATCACCATGTTCATTATCGTAAATTATATTTTATTATTGGTTAAAACAATTTAAATATGATCTACCTATAATAACAATTTAATTTATTGATCTTTAATGATATAATGCATATAATTATTCTTATTTTTGTTTTATTTTGATATTGTTGTTAGCTTTAGTTTTTATTAATAGTATATGTTTGTAACTGATACATAGCCATATTTAATTTTTCATAACGGCATTGGTTGGTGATTTTAAATAGGCATAGTGATATTTAGGCTAATTTTTAAAATAATGGCAGTGGTGGGTAATTTTTATTTTTTTATTTTTCTTCAATTAACGTGGGAATTTTTAGGCCTTGAGAGCGAATGTGGAAGCTTCGTTTGTAGGCCAAATAATAAGATAATAACTATGCGTATAGCCTGCGCATTTGCGCGGCTAATATTGAACATTCAAAAATCTGCATGTCGTTGCATCCTTACTTAAAAATTATACTTTTTTTACCATACATCATCCTATCATCATGTTCTTTATCGTAAATTATGTCTTATTATTGGTCAAAATAATTCAAATATGATCTATCTATAATAACAATTTAATTTGTTGAGCTTTAATAATATTATGCATATAATTATTCTTATTTTTGTTTTATTTTGATTGATTGTTGTTAGCTTTAGTTTTTATTAATAGTATATGTTTGTAACTGATACATAGCTAAATGATATTTTATATTTAATTTTTCATAATGGCATTGTGGGTGATCTTTAATTAGGCACAAGGGTATTTTATGCTAGTTTTTATCATAATGGTAGTGGTGGGTAATTTTTATTTTTCTATTTTTCTCCGATTAACGTGGGAATTTCTAGACCTTGAGAGCGAACGTGGAGATTCCGTTTGTTAGCCAAATAATAAGATAATAGATAGATTATACATGCGTGAACCGGATTGCCTACTATATATGATTATTATTTTTGTACTGATTATGGTTACACAAGACAGGTAATTATTAACTAGTCGTGGCAGCAGCCTCAGCAACCCGGTTTTGAGATCCATGCATGATTTTTTTTAGTTCACCATGCACAAAATTCTTATTCTTGAGTTGGTGATGTGTGCATGTTGGCGACCAAGGGGCTTGGCGAAATTCAAGTCTAGTTCCCGAATGAGTTGATCCTTGGCGGATGCATGCAGTGGCGGAGCCAGGGGTGCTCCAGCTCCCCCTACTCCAATGGAACCGATGGAGCCCCCCCCCCCCCCCCCCCCCAAGCCACCCCCAACATTTTTCAAGCATGAGTGAAGAAGAGGAAGAAGGAGGAGGAGGAAGAAGAAAAAGGAAGGAGGAAGGAAGAAGAAAGGAAAATGAGCCCCCCTCAATTTGAATCCCAACTCCGCCACTGGATGCATGGACAGACACATGCATGCATTGAACGCCACGGTCAGTATGACGACTGAGCATTGTATGCATCCAGAATTCAAGATTCTCTACAGAGTTAATCACGTGCAGTAGAAAATAGAAAATTACTGCTGCACCCACTTCTGAGTTCTGACTGAAAAGTCGAGCGAGCGAGTCTCTTCGGAGCGTGCAGGGGGTGTAACAGCCCTATATTTGTTAACGAGTTAAACATGGAATCATGTGCATCATTAAGCTTTAAACATATTTAGCTCACACTTAAGGAGAGAATTAAACCTTAGCCTAGTCCACTGTTTTTTTAGTGGTGGACAGTCCGCCCCTATACGGCTGACGGTCCGCAGTTATTCCACATGGCCGACCACAGTTAACCTCGGACACATCGACATCACTACCACGTCACCCATCCGCGGACGGTCCGCTTCTCACTCGCGGACGGTCCGCCAGTGCATCTCTGGTGCGTGTCATGCGCGCAGAGTCTGGGCGCCACGTCCCACCCTCGGGCCCCACTCGTCAGCCCGACCCCTCTTCACCTGGGAACCATCTCCCAGCCCTCTCTCTCTCCCTCCCACTCTCCCCAAACACTTCTCTCTCTAGCTAAGCCATGGAGGAGCTCCCCTTCCTCCACTCTTGCCATTGAAGCCCTACCTCGCCGGAGCATCGCCGGAGAACGCCAAGAAACGATGCCGACGAGCTACACCGCCCCGATCTCCTCTTCTTCCTTGGGGAGGAGCTTCCCCAACGAGTTCTTCTTCTACTCCATCTCCTCCTTCAAGCCCCAAGCAAGGAAGACGACCCCAAGCTACCCCAAGTCTTCCCCGTCGCCTTGAAGCCCTTGTCGGTATCCTACTCGACGCCGGTGAGTGTTTCCCCTCCCCGATCCATCCCCCATTGCCCTAGGATTTGAGGCCAAGAACTCACCTAGAGCCCAATCACCATTGTTGACCTAGAGCTTCGAAACCCTAATGCATGTGAAGTTTAGTTGCCAAAGTGAACTCCCTAAACTCCCAGGAATCTCTAGGAACAAAACCCCACCTCGAACCGTGGCCGGAATCACCGGCGGCGAACTCGCCGGTGAGCCTCGGCCGTGTCGCGGACGGTCCGCCCGACAAGGCCGGACGGTCCGCCAGCTCCTGACAAAAACCAACAGAGACTCTGCACGATTCTTAGCCTTTCACAAATTGAGAGGCAGACGGTCTGCTTAACCTACGCGGACGGTCCGCGATTTAGTCTGAGAGCATGTTTTCACCCAACACGGTCCGCACCTGACCGGCGGACGGTCCGCCAAATGGTCCGCCGTTTAGAGCCGGACAGTCCGCTTATCCCAAGCCGGACGGTCCGCATTTAGTTGTTCTTTACCCTTACACTTAGCTATGATTAATCCACATATGTACTACATGTCTAGCCCCTTTTATCATAGTTTTGCAAAGTTAAATCATACCTTCTCATAACATTTGCATACCATGTCAATCATTCATGGCATATTTATTTATCATGCATCATTGCACTCGTGTAGAGACCGTGACGCCGGAGCAAGAGGAGCTTGAACCGGAGATCGTTGGATACTCTACTCTCATCGAGACTCAAGGCAGGCCCCTAAGTATTTCTTATACCCTATTTTGGATCAATGAAGTATATGTGTCTTGTTTACGCATGAGTTACTATATATATATATATCATTGATTGCGTAGAACCTATTTGATGCCTTATCAACCTTGATTAGGATATCATCCTTAGATGAGTATGCTTGAATAGGTGTCACGAACTATATGTTTAGCCATGCTTAGCTACGGTACAAGACGAGAGGTGGTAAGGTCACCACCACTCGCGAGCTATAGGATGTTTGATTAATTTACATGATTAGTCAAGAATGGATAAAAGTTGAGCAAATATGAAACATGATTCGGACTTGGGCAAGTATGATAGGGCCATGTTGGGATGGAGCTCACATGGTTAGTCTTACTTGAGTTGATTAAGGACCGATGCGTAATCGCTTTGATACTTGAGCACCTTTTCGTACAAACCACATACTTTATAATGGGACGGTAAGCCAATTAGCATGAGTCACACCTTGCCTTGATCGGATTCGATGCGAGTTGTGATGGAGTGTGATCGGCGGGTCCGGTGCACTTGTCCTTCTCGACCGTTCGCTCATAGCCGGTTGTGTTTGTGTGAAAAGTTGAGGCATAAATCAACACTTATCCTTGGCCGTGGGTATAATCATTGGTCTTGTTCTCGTGTGGGAAAAGTTGTACACCCCTGCAGGGTTTTTGATCTATTGCAATAGCCACGCTCTCGGACATTGAGCACGCTCTTGTACTTTGACTTTAACGTAGAGTTACCGAGGAAGTTTATAGAAGATTGAACTTATGATTTATGAACACTTTACTTATGTAATTGTTTGATGCATGCTTTAGAGATCATAGATGCTCTGTCTTTTGCTTATTACAACTTGATCAAAGTTAGATGCTTTTATGCAAAAGATAAATACCATACCCTATCCTTGCTTTAACCAAATGCATTCTCCTTGAGGTCGGGATAGTATATACCCATATTGGATAAGTCATGCGAGTAACTTTTGTACTCATGGTGCTATCGTTAAAGTTGTTGCAGGTGATCCGCAGTCGGAGGCCGTCTTTGGGTACTTCTACCCCGTGGACGGAGGTGCGGGTGAGGAGTAGATGGCCGGTGACTATGAGAAGGGCACTATCGGCATATAGTGTTAACCTTCTATTTTGTACTATGTATGGAATGAGCGCGACGTAGAACTGTCCGCTGCAAAAACTCTGAAACTTGATGTCCTTGTACTTGAACTTCTTTTATGTAATCTAAACTCTATGTACGGTTGTACTTGTGTGACGATGTCTATATGTTGTGCAAGTGGAGTGTGTTTAAATCCTGGGCGGTGCTCATGACACATTCTAAGGACTACCGGGGTTGGTTCTTTTTAATCTAGTTGATCAATGGACGATAACTTGATTAAACGGGATCAACTTGGGCTGGTTCCTCAGAGGGGATACATCGGAACTGCAGAGCGATTCTCTTAACTCTTAAGGAGGTTTGGAGTTGACAAGAGCAGGGGAATAGTGTCTACTTTAGATCCTAGCTGATGCAACATCAACTGTATTCTGCATAGATCGAGGTCGTCAGTCAGTTTGAGTTCTTCTGTCATCATAGCATGCATGGACCACAAGTCTCTGGTGCGAATTGACGGACGCAGGTCGGTTACTGTTCTTGTATGATCCGGGTCATTCAAGATACTACTGCGCTGATTTAGCTTTCCTGCTTAATTACCCCATGCAGTAGAAAATAGAGAGGGGCGATGACATTTACCGCTGACCAGACCCGTCAAGATGGAGGAAAGTGTCCGAAAAATTCTTCCCCCACAGTTCTCCAGCCCATGGTTTCTCCTCCTCGGCGTGCGCGGGGAAAAACCGCAGGTTAGTCGCCATTCCCATTCGTGTTTTCACCAGCCAAATTGAATTAATATCAGCAGCTCCATCTCATCTCATCATAAGCCATTTCTGGAACCCATGCATGATCCGGAATTTTCATGACACTTGTGCAGATCAACATTCCTGCCAACAGCACAGTGGGGAAACAGTGGGTGTAGTAGACAGGGTTCGGGGGCACATTTCAAGGCGTCCTTGCTTTGATTTTCCTTTTCTCTTTCGCTATTTCAAGACGTTTGTGTCTGGTTCAGTTAAAACCGCGGAAGCAGAATTGGGGAAACATGGGCCTCCAGCTCCAGCCCAGGTCGACGGGTCCCTGGGCATTCACAGATTCTCTAACAGTTAAGACACAGCCACCGAGTTTTAAAATTCCCAGCAGAATCTGCTGACTAGACGCGGTGTTGCTGGTGCTGGACGAGCTTGTCAATTTATCATCTTTTTTTCAGGACACCCGTGCACCATGAGCTCCTACCTTCTAGTAGTGTACTAATAAATCGTCACATGCATGCAGTGTACTTGCATCGCATCGCTGCGACAAAAGTTCCCAATCAATTCCACCGCACAGTTCCTCCATCTGCCCTTCTTCTCAAGTAACCATTTCCCTGAATTTGTAATTCAATTTTCGAAAACCAATCGACTCGTCAAGAGATCAAATGTACACACGAAACAATTATCTCATTCTGTCTCTATGTCACGCACCGACTGACGATGCGTCGACGATCAGTTGGTGTTGAATGCGGAGCAGACGTCCCTGACCTCGCCGGCGTCGTCGTCGGTGATGGCGCCGATGCTGCCCATCCTCACCATGGCGGCGGCGAAGTCCCCCTGGAAGCTCCCCGCCGCGGGGCCCAGGTACGCGTCGACGAGCGCGCGGGTGGCATTGCCGGCGTTGAGCGCGGCGTCGGAGGCGATGACGGCGAGCCCCGACCGGATGTTGCGGAGGATGGAGTCGTCGAAGGCGCTCCCGCTGCCGCGGTCCAGCGGCAGCCGCGTGTTGAAGTCGCCCGGCGGGCACCGGGCCTTGAGCTCCGCCAGGAACGGCGCCGGAATCGACGGGTCCGACCCCGTCCCGCCGCCCGGGAGGGGGAAGCCATATAGCCGGTCCTTGACGAAGAAGCACGCCGTCGTGCCCACCGTGTGCGCCGCTGCGGTTGGCGTTGCCGCCGCGCTCCGCGCCTCAGTGTCAGTGCGCATGTCAAGAAAATTGCGATTGCGAGGGACATAACAAACATACCTGTGAGGAGGACGAGGTCGCGGTCGTCGAGACCGGCCGCGGCGAACCTTGACCGGAGCACGCTGATGGAGTCGGCGGCGTCCGGCAGCACGTCGGCGTCGCGGAGGTTGGAAGCCAGGCCGTCGCGTCGCCCCGTCGGCACGTCGAACGACGGCCCGCCCGTCTGACGAGATGCATGGCGTGCGGTGAGGTGTGTCAGTAAGCTAAACACATACATACAGTGTACATAAAGTGAATCTGTATCTGTTGATCGATGATCACCATGGCGACGGCGTCGCGCGCGGCGAGGGCGATGATGTCGGCGCAGGAGACGACGCCGGGGCACTGGTCCTCGAGCTGCGCCTTGGCGGCGTCGACCACGTCCTGGCCGCGCAGGCCCTGGTTCTTGCCGTTGTCCACCTCGGCGTCGTTGCTTTCGCTCCTGATCAGCACGGACGCGTCGCAGCCCTGCAGTTCATTTGCCAGCTAGTCCGGTGAGCGAGCACATGTGATGAAGCAAGCACTGCCTGCCTGCCGGACTCGGTGATCAATCACTGATCAGGCCGGCCGGTACGTACCCTGACGAAGCAGTCGTGGAACTGGAGGCGGAGCAGCGCCGGGAGGATGGTGGGGTCGCTGGCGGCGGCGTCCTGGACGGCGGCGGTGACCGTGTCCTCGGCGTCCGGGCAGGAGTCGGAGTAGAACCCCACCTGCAGCTGGGCGCGGGCGACGCCAATGATCCCAAGCGACAGCAGGAACGCCATCGCCGCTCCGGACGCCGTGCCGCGGCTGGCCATTGATGATTCCAAGAAGACGAGCTAGCTGCTAGTAGCAACCTGATCTGCCGGCCGGGCCAGCTCGCACGACACGAAGGAACGAGCTGGCCTGGTGAGGAGAGACCAGAAAGAGTCCACTCCTAGCTAGCGCCTGATTCGGTGAGTGGCCTCGATCGAGCTAGGAATGTCTTTCTACATATACACCAGCTGCGGATCCAGGATGTATCTTATCGATGAGGTGAGGTCACTCCACTCGGACAGCGAACGACATGGAACAAGTGTGCCTAGGGACTGTGGGAGCAGGAAAGTGGTGGTGTTGGGTCTTCTCACTCTCGCATGTGCTCCAAAAGGCAATCTTCAAGGGAATTAAGAAGCTAGCTAGAGAGAGGATTTGGAGTCGCAATTAGGCTGCTGATCTAGAGGATTAGCTGTGAGAAGATGATGAACTTGATGGTGGCTGGTCATGGCGGCCATAAATTGCTACTTGCACCTTTTTGTACCATCTGGTGAATGGGACTTGGCAGCAGTACCCAAAAAAAAAGCGAGAATGCATATATAAGATATACACAAATCCCTTTTGGTTTTGTGCAGAGGTTACCATTGCTGTTTGTGTACAAATTCCCCTTTTGGAACCGGGCAGTTTTGGTTGCTTGCCGCCAGCAGCTAGCTAGCCTTTCCAGCACCATGTTTTCGTTCTGCGGTCAGGCTGGAGCATGTTCGTATCGGGAAGCGGAGACACTAATAAACCCACGGGCTCGTGTTATCTACTGACGCCGCGGCCGGTTCCGGACAGCGTGTGCCGTCGCTTTCGCGAGCTCCTTTTACCCCCCGTGACTGCGAGCCCAGGGCAGCTTTGTCTCGGCCTGCCATCACTCATTCACCGGAAATTCCAACGCAAAGATACAAAGATGAGCCTGCTGTAATAATCTTTTGCTAAATTAGCTGTTTTAGTGATTTTTTAACATAAAATTTGAAACAATATTTTTGGTAATTGTTGAACCCTCCTGTACTTCACTTTAAAACTAGACTAGAGAATTTGGGCACACCACATGATGGATCGGTGCGGTTGCCACACCTAGAGGCATATGGCACCCCACAGTCCCACACACCCCACACCATGGGCCATGGCACATTCACAATGTCACCTCCTTCCCCTATCTCCCCCTGCCTGCAACGCCTCTCCAACTCCTCTGTTTGAGGCTCTGTTCGAAGCACATTCTAGTATAGATTCATGCAATACGATCCACGGCTTATGTCCGGCATGGAGACTTTTCTGGCTGGAGCTTTTAATTCCACCCTTTTAATCCACCTGATGGTCCAGGCGTCCAGCACAAGACAAGCCAATGTAGCAGTGGTGTGCGAGCATTAATATGCACCACCACCATTGCTCATTTGCTCCTAGCATGGCCAAACGCTCTACCTTTTAAATTAAATCTATGAATGGTCTCTTCACAAATATCTTACAAATCATCTAAAATAGAGTTTTTTTTTCTTTAATTCTTTATCTTTTTTTCACGAGAACCAAGCCATAGCTCAGTCTTCTTGTACACATTCATATGCGTAAGGTGTGCATGTGCGCGCACGAGGCCATGTACATCTGCACATCATGGTTCGATGCCTTAAATTTTTTTATCCGAACCTTAAAAAGTTTCCAGTTCATAATTCTCAATGCCTACTTAAACACTTGAGCCATCTTGTTGAAAGTTGTCTAGCTCAATATTTCATATTGCGAGTTGGCTGTCTTCAGCCTGTATTTAGAAGTTGTCTATAAAGCTTTCAACCTCAGCTTTATAACTTTTTCTATCTTTGATTGGTAGTTTCAAGATGGAAATCTTCAAGGATTGTTGGATTTTTTTTATCAGTTTATAAACTTCTGAAGTTTCTGTATTTATCTCCCAAATCGGTGCATATTTGTTGCTGTTATTATTGCAAACAAGAAAACGTAATATTACCCATCCATTAAATTGCTTTCTACAGGGCATATGCCCAGGTTAGCCCTCCCAAATAATATGTTGCAACAGATCAAGATGAAGGTGTAGAAGCTTGGTGGAACAGAAGCATGGAGCATCTGAATCAGGCACAAAAGCGCTCAGTGGCAGCAATTCTTTCTTACACCACATGGAACATTTGGAAAGAGGGGAATAGAAGGGTCTTTCAACACAAAAGTCTGCAGCGGCATCAGGTGGTGCTTTTGATCAAGGAGAAAATCAATCTGAGGAGGGTGGCTTGTGGCACACCCGAGGTGTTCTAAGTTTTATAATGTTTACTTCATCCACTTCTTAAATGCATCGGCAGTGCTCCTGCCTAGTTTTCAAAAAAAAAAAATGTTGCAAGAGGACACGAACCCAAATGATTGAAGATTACAATTATGTATATGTACTGCTATAGAGTACCAATTCTTCTACATATCAGACCAGTGGTTTTCTCCAACTAAACAACTCTCTTGAATGCAAGGCGCTTGGAAGTTGGACATTAATTTGTGAGAACAATAGCAACATGTACCATGTAGAAATCACAGATCAGTTAAGTATGGAGTCCTGCATATACTATGTACTGACATCATGATATTATGCCTACAGCTTCCTATAGTAAATCCAGGAAATGCTATGTACGAACCAAATATCTCTGAAAGATATAAGAGTTGACTGAAACAAACGTACTGACAAATTTCCAACTACCCTTCAATCTTCTTGTTCTCAAATTTGAATATAAAATTCATTGATTCAGAGAAACAGAGTTAAACATGAGTTCTTATCGAGCAACTATGGCCACTAGTCAACTCAAGTTTGGGCACAAGAAGATCCATCATCATCAACCAGCTGACAACTCAGCATGCTAGTTCTCATTATCCACATTACATGACTAATTTGCCTTTGAAATCAACATATGTATTTCCACTCTAATTGCCTACTTAGCTTCAGCAAGAAGACCAAGACAGAACTAAAGACTGAACAGAAAACTAGAGCAAGCCAGGTGTAGAACGCTGAGGAAAATGAGGTACCACAAGGGGAGCCCCTGTGTCCTTGCTCTTCTTCTCCACAGTCCTATCCCCCTTCTTCTCACCAGCCTTTGGGGATGCTTCTTCTGCCACATCGTTCTTCTGCTTCATCGTGTCTCCATCTTCTTTCTGCGTAGATGACTTTGACGCCTTCCTCGCCATAAAACCAAAGCAATCCAAGCCCAGGACCATCTTGATCCTGAACTTATATGTTGATATATGGATCCCTCCTTTCACTTCGTGAGCACACTTTGTTTTTTCTTTTGTATCTCCTAGTTGTGGTTGTCTTGTGATGCGGTTTATTCTTGTTACTGCTGCCTGTGAATTGTCTATATATATAGGGGAGGGGCAAAGTCCTTCTGATGCAAGCTTCGTGGAGATTTTGAGGATAAGTCCAACATGTTGACAAGATTAGCTGTAGTGGGAGTAGTTACCTTGGCGAGCAAGGACCCTTAGTAAGCCAATGCAGTTTTTCCTCTTTGGATTTTTCTGCACAAGAAACAACAGAAAACAGACAGAGTTGGAAAATGCTTTTCATTTCATGTTCTTAGATTAACTTTGACATTTTCCCTATTTCGCAGTTTAGAAATGAGGTCTAAACCAACTTGGAACATATTTATATAGCAGAGACTTTATTACAAATACCTAGAATTATGTTCAAATTCATACTAATAACAATACTCCTTCCAAATTTAAAATAAACCTGAAACATTGCTAGAGCAATACACTCTTCCAAACAACATTATAATTTATGGAAATTACGATTCACATCGTTTTGGTCATCCTTTATGTAAGAGTAGATTTCATATATTAAAGTAAAAACAAGTGAAAATTGGTGGACAGAGCAAAAGAGGAAAGTCATAGTACAAACAAATGTGTCTTTCTCCACCAAAGGACTTTTTACCCTGTAAGAGCCTGCCCTAGCTGGAACGCCGAGGAGTTTTCTGTAGAATCAGATGAGTCAAACTTGAGTGATGCATGCAACAGAATTAAAGAAGCATACAACCCTGGTGTATGATTGAAATGTTCATTTGGATGGTTTGAGGAAATCAACAGATTCAACATGAACAGTTTTATTTGTAAAGGAAGCAATTACATGATGTATATGTACCAAACATTGCATTAGGGCTACATTTAAAGCATGAGGTCGAATGCTTATCTGTGAGTGGCGTACTAAGGGTAATAAGTTAGTAAAAGAATTGTGTCAGCCAAGTTCATTTGCTGACAAAAGTTGGCACAAATACATACATAAAACTAAAGATATATCACTTACATGAGAACGGTCACACAAATAAGCTCTGGAACTGGTGCAGATGCCAAAGTGATCCAGATTAGTAAATTTAATATATGGAAAAGTATCACTGCCATTGTTGAATTAAAATTCGATCCTCGCAAATTGTATCTTCATTGCACTCTTTTTGCAGTTGTGAAATAGTAAGCTCCATCATTTGTTGCATTTCCAGCGATCGATGGAGCACCATATCATTGGAGACAAATGTCCGTACCGTTCCACCTATCTCTATCCAACTACAGCCAGGCACCTTGTTAGCACACCTGTTCCTCATCTCACTTCTTACTTTAGCAAGCTCATTCCAAGCTCCTGCAGCAGCAAATGCGTTGGACATAAGCAGATAATTTACTGCCTCGCGTGGCTCCAGGCACAGAAGATTATCAGCAGCCCACTTTGCCAACTCGATATTGCCCCGCATCTTGCAAGCACCAAGGAATGCTCCAATAATATCAGTGTTGCTTTCGCAGGAAAGTTTGACTACAACATCGTAAGCATCTTCAATCCTGCCAGCTCTCCCTAAGAGATCAACCAGACAAGCCAAATGCTGTGGACTCGGATCAATAAGGTAGCCCCTCGTCAACATAAGGAAATAGCGTAAGCCATCTTCAATGAGCCCAGCTTGACTGCAGGCAGAAAGAACTCCAAGGAAGGCAATGCCATCAGGCTGTATGCCTTGTTGGAGCATTCTCTCAAACAAATGCATGGCATCATTGGCATGTCCGAGGTACGCGTACGAAGAAACCATGGAAGACCATGTGACTATATCCGGGTTGTCCGTCATCACAAATATCTGTTTCACCTCTTGAACAAAACCGTTCTTACCATATGCCATGATAAGAGCATTCGCAACCTGCAGAAATCCTTGCAGCCCCCTTTTTTGGGCATACGAATGAACTTGTGTAGCCTCGTTCGCTGCTGCCATATTGGCGCAGGAGCTAAGCACACTGGCAAGAGTGCGTTCCTCTGGGCAGCAGCACCCATCCCTCAGCATCCACCGGAAGAGCTCCACGGCGTGCTTGCCTTCACCATGCCAGCCGTAGCAGACAATGATGGCGTTCCAGGAGACGACGTTCCTGACAACCATGGCGTTGAACACCCGGCGCGCATCAGCAACCCGGCCATACTTGGCGTACATGTCGAGCAGCGCGGTGGCCACCACCACGTCCGCGAGGTGGCCTAGCCTGAGCACGAGGCCGTGCGCCAGCGCCCCCAGCCTGAGCAGCAGCTCGGCGTCATCGTACTGGCGCGGAGGGCGCAGCAGGGCGCTGAAGGTGAACCCGTCGCCGGCGAGGTCCGAGCAGCTCCTGCGCATGGAGGCGAAGAGGGACCAGGCGTGGAGCGAGAGCCCGTGCGCGGCGTAGCAGGCGACCATGGCGTTGCAGAGGACGAGGTCCTTGTGCGGCGTATCGTCGAACACCCTGCGCGCGTGGGGGAGATGGCCGGAGTCGGCGTACGCGACGGCGAGGGCCGTGGCGATGTGGGGCTGCGAGGCGCGTCCGGACTTGAGGAGGAGAGGGTGGAGGACCAGCGGGAAGGCGCACGGGTGGTGGCGGCGGACGGCGGTGGAGGTGGCGCGGAACAGCAGGGCGAGGACGCTGCGCCCGCGCGGCATTTCATTTCAACGCTGGCGGCTGAACAGGCGGCGATGACCATGAAACGCCGTGCACATTGCCGGACGGCGAGTCGGCGGCGGCGGGCACGAGATGCGGTGACGCGGCAACGCGCAATTTGAGACAATGTTCCAATACTCTAGCAGCACGACACCACGACACACTGTTCCATGTTCATTATGGAAAATGGTAATTATAAAATCATTTTGAAAGCTACTTCTATCAAATTCCATCACGAAGAGTGAAAAACTCGTCGCAAAGGGTTTCTCGATTTTAGGTGCTCGTAAAATGGGTCTGCTCGCTCCATCTTAAAGTGTATTTTTCACTCTTTAGGTGCCTCTGACATTATTTTATATACTAAATGTTTTCCTATAATATATTAAATTCGTAATAATATAAAAATTTAACACATATCAAACTTGTAACTTTCAATGTATTCTCCTATCTCCAGTAGTCACGGTCACGCATGTGATCTCCGTTATCCATATTACTTAACCAGGGGAAATTTATAAAAATATGGTAACTTCAGCTAAACATTTCACCAAGCCGACCTAGCTCAGTGGTAGAGCGCGTGGCTTTTAACCACGTGGTCGTGGGTTTCGATCCCCACGGTCGGCGCGTGTGATGGGTTTTAAATTTTGTTCAGCAAAATTTTGAACTTGCACATTACAGGTTTCTGATTAAGTTCGCATTCCCGAATATCAAATTTATGGCTTCTGGCGAAGTTGCACATTTTCTGAAGGACTAACACTAATAAACCAAAAGGAAAGTGATTAAAATAAGCATTTGCAGTTACCAACTATATAAAATAGTATTTGCGAAAAAGGGTTTTCTACTCTATAAACATCTACGAAACAGGCTTTTCCTATTCTACTCTAACCTAGGAGAAATATGTATGGTTTTGTTTTAAAGTCGGGATCAGATGGTAAAGTCATTGGGGCGCCCCTGTTGTCGTAACAGGCTTAGTTGGGGTGGGCACCCCTCTCGCATAATAAATTGCGAGCTTGTACCACTCCTCATCTCCCTTTGACTGCCTGAAGGATCACGGTTTTACAAGGCCGCACCCCGACCTCCTTTAAAGCCGCCGCTGGAGAGCAGCGCGCTGTGCCTTGCCGGTTTGGGACTAAAATTCTCCTGGTCGACCTGCCACCTGGTGCGAAACGGAGGTGCACGCTGCTGGGTCAGGCCCATTTGAATAGGCCGGAATATATACTAGCCGGCCACATTCAGCCCAGATGGACTCGGCGATCCTAAAAAAAAAAAGGACTCGGCCTGCTCAATGCCCTTCCCGGCCACAATGTCAATGGTAGGACGGTCCAGTGGGACGCTACCCATCAGGGTTCAAATTCTGGTGCTCGCATCTTTTCCTGGGATTTTCCTAGGATTTACCGGTGTTACACGTTAAGTGGTAAGCGACGTTCCCGTCGACGACGAGGCGCCAGTGGTGACTTCGGGAATCTTCAGATCTGCCGGTGCTCAGTCCTTCAGAGGTGCTCATAGGGGTACGTTTTGCGTACGTGTATTCATAGGGTGTGAGTGTGCGTGCGTGTTGTGGGCGTCTTCGTTGTACTGTGTGATTCTAAAAAAAAGCTATCATTGAAACAAAAAAATGATTGGTCGTAAATATGATTAAATGGGATTATTTTCCTTGTTGGAGAGCTTTGTTCTTTTCATAAAAATGAAAAAATATTCCAAACTATTCGAGATATGACCAATAGCAGGATCAGGGGGAAACAAAAAAAAAACTTTCATTTTTTAAAAAAGGAGGGGAAACCTACAGGACATCACTTCTTTCTCTCGATGGGTCTTAGTACATTCCTATCCGAAGATCAAGGGACACGACCAATCATAAATCTTTTACAAAGAAAAAATTTATTAATTTCAAGTCGGGTTACATCAAGATAATATAAAGGAATATGACTTTCATTTCAAAAATAAATAAAGGAATATAACTATATAAGAAACCATGCTATCAAGAAAACATTCATCCAGTGGACGGACTAGTTGGGTTTGGAAGCCTTTTTTTTTTGAAAATACGGCAGGAGCTCTGCTCATTCATATAAGAGGAAGGAAGCAAGCGAGTTCATACAAATTGATATATTACATAAAAGAGGCTAATCACACGTCACCCTGCTAATGGTTTGGAAACCAATCCAAAACCACACCAAACCATTTCATTATCAATATACTTTAGAAACCAAGACAACTCCATCCACTTGCTATTCCACCCAAACCAATCCAAACTAATTCCTATTTACTCCCAAAGCAAACCAAACCAATAGTTTCAACCCAAGCAAACCGGTTTCGAACTGCTGCGTCTAATTCTCTTCAACTAGTTTAGTGCATCCACTCTTGACATGGGGCTCACGTGTAGTATTTGCCACACTGCTTTTCATAGAGTAGCTGCCAGCCATATTGAGTCATCTCCAACAAGTTTCAGTCAATTTCGATAAAATTTTATAGTGTGAACGCGAGGTTTTATTTCCAGGGTCCGACTCTTGACGTGGGGCCCACGTGTAGTTTTAGCCACACTGTTTTGCACAGAGTAGCTGCCAGTCATACTGAGTCATCTCCAACAAGTTCCAGTCAATTTCGATAAAAATTTATAGTGTGAACGCGATGTTTTATTTCCAGGGTCCGACACTTGACGTGGGGCCCACGTGTAGTTTTAGCCACACTGTTTGCACAAAGTAGCTGACAGTCATACTGAGTCATCTCCAACAAGTTTCAGTCAATTCTGATAAAATTTTATAGTGTGAACACGATGTTTTATTTTTAGGATCCGACCCTTGATGTGGGGCCCACATGTAGTTTTATCTATACTGCTTTGCACAAAGTAACTGTCAGTCATACTGAGTCATCTCCAACAAATTTTGGTCAATTTCGATAAAATTTTATAATGTGAACGCGAGGTTTTATATCTAGGGTCCGACTCTTGACATGAGACCCACGTCTAGTTTTAGCCACACTGTTTTGCACAGAGTAGCTGCCAGTCATACTGAGTCATATCCAACAAGTTTCAGTCATTTGCGATAAAATTTTATAGTGTGAACGCGAGGTTTTATTTTTGTGGTCCGGCTCTTTATGTGGGGCCCACGTTTAGATCTAACCGCACTGCCTTACCAAGAGTATCTGCGAGTCATATTAAGCCATCTTCAATAAATTTAAGTCAATTTCAAAAATTATATGGTGTGAATTTTTAGTTTTAGGGTCCATACTATTTTGGACAAAATATTCATTTCAATCCATTTCAACCCATCTCAACTCGTATTTATACAGAACCCACTCCAATCCAACCCACTACTTAATTCAACCCATTTCAACCCACCCAAACATAATCCATCTTAAAACCCAATCCACAAAACTCATTTCAGCCCAAACCATTAACAGGATGAATCACACAACACAAAGGACCAAAATCCATTAAAAACTAAGTGAGCTCCGGCCTTCCACAGGCCGCGACACGCATCAAGAGATCCGTTTTAATTAAGCCAAACACCTGTACCGGCTGCAGGAACTTGTTGTCGAAGATCCTTCTATTCCGCTCGTTCCAGATATTCCAAGCAGATACGATTAAGATAGCTGCTACTTCTTATAATCAAACGGTTGTAGAACTGAAGCCCACCAAAGCTGAAAATCATCACTGTCAATAAGAAAAGTTGATGGTTCCAGTTGCGCCCAATTGCAAACCAAGTGCCAGACTTCCTTTGCATAACAACAGCCCAAACACAGATGCACTGCAGTCTCCAACTCTTGATCGCAAAAACTACAGATTGGGTTGCATGGCCAATTCCTAAGCAAGAGTTTGTCAGCAGTCAAAATCTTAGATTGGAGCAGCAACCAAGTGAAAAATTTGTGCTTTCCCTCAGCGTGAGCCTTCCACAACAATCTTCCATCAAAAGTGCTATAAACACCTTGCAGCTGAATGTTGTAAGCTGATTTTGTCATGTACACCCCATCAGGCGTCCATCTCCAAACGATCTCATCCGGATGTTGTGTAAGTTGTACATTTTGCACTGCATCCCACAAAAGCAACAAATTCTGCCATCTGCTCCACAGATTGCATGCGCCAAAGTCCTCGCGTCCAATTCATGTTCCGCAGGTCCTCTTCGACTGAGTTATGTTTTCTCCAAGCAAGCTTATAAAGAGAAGGAGCTAGATCCCTAGGAGCCTGA
The DNA here is from genome assembly GCF_016808335.1 of Panicum virgatum. Taxonomy (NCBI): domain Eukaryota; kingdom Viridiplantae; phylum Streptophyta; class Magnoliopsida; order Poales; family Poaceae; genus Panicum; species Panicum virgatum. The sequence continues at coordinate 3,527,419 of NC_053147.1, forward strand.
CCATTCACCCATGCGCATTGCCAAAACCTAGTTGTCCTCCCATTCCCTACAATGACATTTGTGCAAGCTCCGAAAAGACACAAATCTGTATCATCAAAAGGTGGTTTGGAAGCCTTTGTCCATCCACAAACGACCAGAAGAAGATGAGGGTCCGGTCCAGCTGCGTGAGAAGGCATCATGCGGGCCTAGGACCACGAACCATCACGAAGGTCAGCAACTTCATGTACTCCGTTTTTCTAAAACTTCTTGTACTGTCATCCGCACATGCGGAGCTACTGGTCATGAGTCATGACCCCTTACTAATTGCAAAATCTATTAACTAGCTACAAATTGATGCTTAAAATCTATTATGATATCATTGCTTTTGAACAACTTATCGTTATGCAGCATTAAAATAGCCCCATCGAATCTATGATAGACTTATATATGCACCAACAGCCTTTGCATCATAAGAAATACCAACCAACCCTTTCATTACAAGCACAACATAGTAGAGGCTATTTTCATGGTTCCAAATGATTGGAGAACTTCCTGTTGGGCATACAATTATTGCTCATCATGCTTTCGCTATTCTGCATTTTGTTAACTACATAATTTTTTTTATCAGAGTATGATACCATTATTTTCTAAAGAGAACTAAATGCATTTCTAAATAGAATTCAGTACTCAAGTTGTTGTTTACTATGAGCATCTCCAACAGTTCCTAAATCTTGTTATTTGGCAACTCCCAAAATAGATATGAGGAGGTAAAAAAGAGTCCATCTCCATCAAAACAACGTAGCTTCCCCACAGGTGGTGGAGGTTTGTATACTTTTTTAGTAACTACCCCTCTTGTAAGCAGCACTAATAAAAATGGCATAATCATCCTTGATTTTTTTTATAGTTGGCACAGGTCGATTGTAGATTTGATGCTTTTAATGACTGCCACTCTCAAAGTGTTTAGAAAAAAAAGGATAAAATAATTTCTTTAGTGATTACCACTGATATGCATACCTATCTTAAGCCACCATTTTGCAGTGTTTTTGCAGCCTGTAACAACAATAGAATTATAGGAGCACTCTTTTTCATCCTTCTACATAGTGATACTGAGCAGGATGTACATTTCCAAGCACCACTGTCGTAAAACACTACCATGGCTTCTTGTATTTAGGGAGGGGGTCTGGGCATTAAGGCGGAAAAAGATGAACAGCTCTGCGTTTTGATCTAATCACTTCCATGCCTTTCCGGTTACCCATATTGGGCTGCTTAATTTTTCACCATGTTTATGACCAAGGAAGAAAATAATATGGGCGATCTTATTGAATGAATTTGTACCAAGACAAAATAATGTTACATGACCATATCTCAAATCAAACGTCAAGGGAATGTTACATATATTTATAGACTTTAAAATCAAACGCTCAGGGGATGTAGTTCAAATGGTAGAGCGCTCGCTTTGCATGCGAGTGGCACGGGGTTCGATCCCCCGCATCTCTGTTTAAAATTTTTCACCTCACCTCACTTCTTTCATTTTCATCGCATGCATTGCAATAATCTTCACATAAATCACACAACTCAAAAATCACAAGATTCACGCCGAAAGCAGGCATTTTTACTGTCAAAAACCACTCCAGAAATCACGTGATCCCAAGGTGAAACCAAAGTTAGGGTCTGTTTGGTAGGGCTCCGGCTCCTCGAAAAATAGCTCCGGGCTCTGGCTCCTCCGATGGAGCGGCTTTTCTGATAGAGCTGGAGTTGTTTTCAAAAACATTTGGCAAAACAGCTTCACCATTTGCATGCGAGTGGCACGGGGTTCGATCCCCCGCATCTCTGTTTAAAATTTTTCACCTCACCTCACTTCTTTCATTTTCATCGCATGCATTGCAATAATCTTCACATAAATCACACAACTCAAAAATCACAAGATTCACGCCGAACGCAGGCATTTTTACTGTCAAAAACCACTCCAGAAATCACATGATCCCAAGGTGAAACCAAAGTTAGGGTCTGTTTGGTAGGGCTCCGGCTCCTCGGAAAATAGCTCCGGGCTCTGACTCCTCCGATGGAGCGGCTTTTCTGATGGAGCTGGAGTTGTTTTCAAAAACATTTGACAAAACAGCTTCACCATTTGCATGCGAGTGGCACGGGGTTCGATCCCCCGCATCTCTGTTTAAAATTTTTCACCTCACCTCACTTCTTTCATTTTCATCGCATGCATTGCAATAATCTTCACATAAATCACACAACTCAAAAATCACAAGATTCACGCCGAACACAGGCATTTTTACTGTCAAAAACCACTCCAGAAATCACGTGATCCCAAGGTGAAACCAAAGTTAGGATCTGTTTGGTAGGGCTCCGGCTCCTCGGAAAATAGCTCCGGGCTCTGGCTCCTCCGATGGAGCGGCTTTTCTGATGGAGCTGGAGTTGTTTTCAAAAACATTTGGCAAAACAGCTTCACCATTGTATTGAGGTTGTAAAATGTCTAAATTACCCTTATTCTTTTTTTTCTTTTCTTTCTTTTTCTTTTTTTCTCATCTCCTTTTTCTTTTTCCCCTCTTTTTTCCCCTCCTCTCCTCTTATCCATTCGCCGCACCCCGTCTCCATCTCCTCGCGGCGCTCGTCGCCAGCCCCGCCGCCTCCTTCTCCTCTCCTCCCAGCGGTGGCCTGCGGCTGCGTGCCCGTGCCCAGGGGCAGAGATGGGAAGGGGGAGGAGGAGCCGCGCAGAGCCACATTCCCGTGGCTTCGCCTCCCATGTGTAAGGCTGTCCACAATGGCAAGAGCAAGAGCAAATTTGCTCTTGCCTCGTTTCCCACGCCCTCTCTGTCTACAGTGCCAAACAGTGCATCTACAGTGTCAAACAGTAGATTTACTCCTCCATTTCCTCCTATCGCTGTGGACGGTCTAAGCCGAAAACGGCTCCAGATGCTGCTCCTAGGATGGAGCTGCTCCGTTTCTCCGGGCGCAGCCCTGCCAAAACAGGGCCTTAAAGTTTCACCGCACGGGCAAGTCCGCGCCGATCTGCAGCAGAAGGTTCCCGCTCCCGCCGCCGCCCCTCCGCGCCAGCAGGAGCGCCGCCACGACAGCAATGGCTACGGCGACGAGCAGCAGCGCCGCGAGGCCGCTGGCCAGGCAAACCCGCCTCCGCCGCGCCTCGCCCTGCAGCCTCCGGGCCTCCCGCAGCTCCGCCTCGGCCGCGCCCACGTCGCCCGCGGCCGCCGCGACGTGCCGCTCGATGTCGTCCAGCGGCACGCCCTGGGCCTCCATCAGCGCCGCCATGTCCACGAACACCTGCTGCAGGTCCAGGAGGCCGCGCTCCACCTCCGCCACCTCCCTCGCCGCCTTCTGCTGCTCCTCCGCCACCGCCGCTGGGGCGGACAGCAGCGCCGCCCGCATCGCCGCGTCGGAATCGTCGGCGCTGGCAAGGAGGCGGTCCAGCTGCTCCTCGGTGGGCGCGTCCCCGGCGACGGCGAGGTACCGCCGGGCCGCGTCCTCACGCCGCTCGGCGGAGACCTGGCGCCGGAGGGCCTGGACGTCCCCGGTGAGGTCGTGCACGCGGCAGCGGAGCCCCGCCGCGGCCTGGACGGCGGGGCCGGGCGCGCGGCGGTCCATGGAGGCCAGGCGCGCCCGGAGGCGCCGCGCGGAGCCGAGGAGCCGGACGAGCGCGGCCTGCGTGGCGGCGCGCCCACCGCCGGAGCTGACGGCGACGGCGTTCCTGGACGCCTCGTGCGCGGTCCGCAGCCGGGATAGCTCGTCCCGCAGCGCGGCCATCTCCGCCTTGGCCGCGTCCGCCTCGGCCAGGAACGCGCGAAGCTCCGGGTCGTCGCCGCCGGCGGATGAGGCAGGCGCGCCGCCCTGCTGCGCCTTGGCCGCGGCTGCGACGAAGGAGTCGGTCATGAGGTCGTTCATCTTGCCTGCCGGAGTGGGAGGAGACGGCTGCGAGGTCGATCCGTGGTGTCTGTCGATCCAGAAATTTCATTAGTGGCCCAGTGGGCACGTCTGTTTTTGTTTCTTTATCAAATTATTAAAATCAAGGGTGATATTTTGCTGAACCAAAGTGATTGAAAAACAGGAGTAGCTTATCATACTTAAAATTACACTACCAAACTGCTGAGCAATATGAGATAGTCCCCTTTGCATCAAATACAATACTGATGCATTATTAGTTTAGTATATACAAATCCTGCCCTCTGAAAAGTTTCAAGTTATTTCTTTTTGGTGGGAAATGTTCGCCAAACTATTTTTTTAGGGCAGTCCCTACAAATTATTGAACAAGGGAACACTTTTTGTCTCCCCATATGACAAAGTGAATGTTGATTACAAAATTATTTCTGCCTAAAAAAAGAAACGAGAAGAACAGGCGCCAAGTGCCAGCTTGCTCTAAGATCTGGAGCAAGCGTTCATCAGGATGGACCTGAGGCTTCTTGTCTCGGTGGCAACACATTCCCGGTCGAAAAGAGCAGAGACCACAGCCACACCTTTCAGATTTGGGAGCCCAAGCTCCATCACTGAACCTGCATTTCCGGTATTGATGCCACCGATGGCCACCACAGGCAACTTAGAAGCCAAGCACACGGTCCTCAATCCCTCAAAACCCAATGTGGGATTGTTTGCCTTCGTTGTGGTTGGAAAGACACCTCCGCAACCGATGTAGTCCGCACCATCCTTCCAAGCCTGCCCGGCCTGAGCAGGGGTTTTACATGAGACGCCAATGATTTTTCCTGGTCCAAGGAGCTCCCGCACCTCCCATGCTGGCATGTCTGATTGACCAACATGGACGCCATCCGCGTTGCATGCCAGAGCAACATCTACGCGGTCGTTGATCAGTAGTGGCACTCCACTGGACCTGCATATCTCTACGCAAGCCTTGGCAGCTTCCAAGAACTCCCGTGTCTCAGTGTCTTTCTCTCTGAACATTGGGAAGTCATAGTATGTCAAGAAGTACAATCAAGAGGCTCAATCACAAGCAAACCTTTATCTCATTCTTTTTCAAGAAACGTACCTCAACTGAACAATTGTAGCGCCTCCTTCAATGGCAGCTTTCACAGCATCTTTAATTGAACGACCCCACTTCTTGTTCATCCCAGAGTCGGTCACCGCATACAGGAAGAGGTCATCTGGATTGAACTTGTGCAGGGATCCCATCTTGTGCAATGGAGAATTGAGACTGAAGAGGTGGTCAAAAGGGCCTTGAGGTCCATTCCCAATCACAAGATCTTTACTATGATAAAGAGCAGACTCCACAAATTTCTTTGCAACCTGCCAAGACCATGTGTGACAAAAGAAAACTTTTTAAGATCCCACTTTTTTGAACAGCACACCTAAAAAGATACATATAGCGCCAGTAAAGGTTCAGAAATCACTACGAACATATCTATGAACACAAGACTGGTATTTGAACAAACAACCAAGGATCTGATAATTGTATTAAGCTTTGTAGGTATATGCACTCTTTGACCAAAATCAACTCTTACAGCTTAGCTAATGTTCTAGTCATACCGTACATTATGGCTGGTTAGCGGCTAAGATGCTAGATGCAGTAAATGTTCACTGCAATTTCCCCTAAGAAACAACCCAGGTTACCATAATTTCACATACTAACTTTCCAGTCACCAATCATATTGGTTTCTTTTGTTAACAACTTTCAGGGAATAAAAAAGTTTCTAAATGATATGTTATAAGAGTATGGTTCAAAAAACAAAATTCAATCTATGCCACGTTAATTGCTAAGGAGTTATTTTGCTAGTGATACTGATCACTTCACTGGTACCTTTTGCCTCAGTTTTTTTCATCCCAGATTCCCAGTGCTTCCCAGGTACCAGTGAGCAGAAACTGAAATACTACAAGACTAACCTCAACAGCATGCAGCATTGTTGCACCTTTCGCTAATTCAGCAGCAATACATGAAGCTAAAGTGCAACCAGTTCCATGCGTGTTACTGGTCTTTATACGCAGACCGTGAAGCTCAATGAACTCCTCACCTGATGAAATAGGTCAGAACTTGTTTGAGGCTGCTAAAAGAGGAGGGAAGGAAATAAGATAACCATTAAATATATGAAATATACCATCAAAAAATACATCAATTGCATCTGTTGAATCTGGCATATCCCCACCTTTCACAAGCACATGTCTGCAAATGGAAAATTATGCTAGCAAATTATCCATCAATCACTTTACTCATCAATCATTATATGCAGACATTCACTAATGCAATTAACAATGCTGTCAGATGAGGTGATTTCAGATAGGTCTCAGTGACAAGATTTAGCACTTATCCAAGCCAGAGCAACAATCAGTGCCACAGAAAAACTTGTGATGGGCTCAAATGGTAGGGACCATTAGCTCCTCAAGCTGGCCCTAACAGAAATTCTATATGATCAGGCATGATAAACCAACATAGGAACCATGTGTGGCTAGGTCCTCAAGCTGGAACAGAGGGAAATTATGTATATTCAGAATTAAACAGCCCAAGCAATTATAAGCTTATGACACTTATGGTAAACAGCTTGCTTTGAATGATCTACTTAAAAGATTCATATAACTGTAGTGACATTTCCCACAAAAATCTAATATCAGGACGTACAAGCATGTGATAGCGTACATGTAGGGTAAGAGAACACATAAGGTAAACAAAGCAAATTTACAAAAAAAAAACATACTTTGGACCAAGTTTGTAAATGGATTCAGCTGCACTGCGCATGTCAGAAATTGTTTGCAATGATACATCCCCAAGTAACTTTGATGCTTCTTTAACATTAGGGGTGACTATGTCAGCCATAGGAAATAGTTCATCCCTGCTCAAAACAGAGCATGACCATAAGGGCTATGATATTGAGGATGTAATGGCAATAACGACCCAAAAAGAACTCATAAATGGGCACAGAACAAAAGAAATATTGGTCCTGTACCTATATGTAGCAAGAGTTGATGGTCCGGAAAGAGTATCACCACTGGTGGACACCATGACCGGATCCACCACTAAAGCTGCCTTCAGAAGCATAAGTCATAGCAACTAAATAACTGAGCTGGCATAGTATGCTTTCATCGTAGACATGAAGCAATACAGCATACCTTTGACTGGAAACTTCCTAAGATTCTCACAGAGAACTTTAACTATTCCAGCTGAAGGGAGCATCCCTGTTTTCACCTAACAAAATCAAGAACAGAAGACACACATTGCATGAGTTCCAAGTGCAAATAGGATGGAAATCAAGTAGATTAAATCATATCACACTATCACCTAACTCCGAATTCCAGATCCACAAGGAGGATATTTACACCTAAGATGTGAAGCAAACTAATTAACACCTTCAAGCTTTCATGACTCGCTTTGCCTTAATATTCACAACCACAATAACCTGCCCCAAACGAGAAGACCTCTGTCTGCCGGAGGAACCAACCTAACACATGACATTTCTGGATCATGGCATCATTACTGAACACTTAAGTCAGAGGGCTCACCACATCCACCGACATGTCCGCGAGAACCGACTTGAGCTGCTCCCCAACGAACTCCTCCGGTACAGCATGGACCCCCTACAGCACAGGAGCATCAGATCATCCATCCCCTTGATTGAATTGGAGCGAAGGGGGAAAAAGCGAAGTAACAAAAACAACCAAGAAGCGGACAAAACGTACCTGGACGCCGACGGTGTTCTGCGCCGTGACGGCGGTGATGACGGAGGAGCAGTATGCTCCGAGCGCCGCGCACGCCTTGATGTCGGCCTGGATGCCCGCGCCGGCGCCGGAGTCGGAGCCGGCCACCGTCAGCACGTGCGGCCACGGCATCGCGCGCGCCGATACCGCGAGCCTCCGTGGCCGGGCTGTCGGAGCAGGCGACACCCGCGGTGAGAAGCAGGGGTAGGGGAATAGAAGGGCGGCGGATGCGGAGGTGCGGTGCGGGGAGAGGGCCGCTGATGGTGCTGATACGGACGCCATCGGCAAGACGGCAAGCGGAGGTTTATGGTGTTTGGGTTGGGATGATGAATTGATGATGGTCAGAACGATGAGTCAAAACCTTTCCTTTTAAAAAAAGCTTTATGTATCGTAATTAGACATTAGAGTACTACTCCTGCTAATGGGGCGGGGCTTGATGGGTTTTTTGGATGGGTTTTAATATGGGTACTATTGGATGGGTGAAAACGGGTGACACTATGAAACAAGTTGGGCGCGGGTTGGGTTGATGACACAGACGGGTTGGGACGCTATAGTAGTAAATCGGTGCGTAAGTCGCATATCATCTTTTGTCGTGACTTCGAATTGGGGCGGGTCGGGGCATTGGACCGACGGGGTGGGTCGGGGCGGGTGATAGTTAGGACTCTTGAAATATGAGTAGGGACGGATTTGGAGCGGGTTCAACCCCATTAGCAGGCGTAGAGTACCCCTGTCAAGCTCTCTAAATTTTAGAAGAAAAGCAAACCCTCTAAATAACTTTTACCTTAAATTTATAGGATTAAGTTAAAAGATACACTATGGCATTAAAAGATGCACTATGGCAGACCCCTTTTTATTACCCATCAAAAAGTTTACCTTTTTTGTATTCTTAAAATTTGACTACTGATTAGGCTGTACATGGGAATTTAGCTACATAAGAGAAAAGGGAGTCAAGATTCCCAAAAGTGGGGGGGGGGGGGGGGTTGTTTCTAATTCTTACTAGGAATATCTCTTACTTCTTTTTGCAAACTTCTCGCAAGTTAATCGCACCTTTAAAAAATAACATACTTTTGGGAAGACAAAAATATTTTTGGGGGTTTACCATGTAGGATTCGGATAAAGGAGCAAACCTTCTTTATTTTTGGGCTAATGAGGCTCTTAATCTTCTTTTCATCTATCCTTAAAAAACTTCTTTTCACCATGTATCTAAGATTTTTGTTTTTGAAATTTTGGCTATTGGTTTTTGCACCTAAGGGAATATAGTGGCAGGCATATACTATTTTTCCTAGCCTTCTACGGCATACCATTGTACTCAACACTTGAATTTTTGTGAGGACCACCCTCCTTTTCACCAACTCCTTCCCTGTCTGTTAAATTTTCAATTGTTGTACTCGAATTATCTTTACCCATTCACAGCGTGAGTACTTGAAAGTTATGTAAAATCAATGACTTTAATATAGCTTACAATCTAACTGAGGGTGTTGAAGCACACCAATGAAAGAGAATTAGGATGGTTGAAATGGGAATCTTACTGTTAGCAAGGTGTTTAGTAGGCTGGCCTTTGGGCCGTGGCACCCAACCATGCGGCTAAGGTTGCCCCTTGGGTTTTGTGGTGTTTGATTCAGATTAGACAAGGATCTTCGTTGATTGGGTATTTCTATAAACTCTAGACGCTCCTTGCCTATATATTGTACCCCTTTGTACCTTTGTTAATCAATCCACTATTTTTCTCGAGTCATATTCGCTTTCATGGTATCACGAGTCCGGGTTTCCCCTTGGATTCAACTTCCGCTGCCCTAGCGCACCGGCTTCCCGCCATGCTGCGCCCGCGCGTCGGCTTCCCATCGTGCGCGCCCACCCTCCCCGCGCCCCGGCTCCCCCTGCCGTGCAGCGCCATGGTCGGCACCCCCCCCCCGCACGCCGCGCGGCACGGGCACCGGCCTTGGCGACAGCCCCGTCCTCACCGACGTCTTGCAGCTGCGCACGGACAAGGACGCGGCCGAGGCCGCCGCAGCCGAGGCGCAGCGCCTCGCCGCAGAGCGCCAGGCCGCCGCCGCCGCCGGACCGCCGCCAAGGCCCTGGATGCCGCCCGGGCGCTTGCTGCCTAGGAGTGGACGGCCGCCGCGGCTGCCCTCGCCCCGCCGAAATCTTCTGGCCCGGGCCCTCTCGCTACGCAGATGGATCTGCACTCCGCCATGCTCCTTCAGGAGGCCGCTGCCCTCCTGAACCTGCACGCCCAGGCGGTGGCCGTCAACAACATCCGCAGCCTCGTCCCGATCATCCTCGACGTCGACTCCAGCAACTTCAGTCGCTGGCGTGATCAGATCTTGCTCACTCTTAGCAAGTTCTCGCTCCAGGATCACGTCCACCTCGATGCATCAGTCCTCTCTCCGGATTGGGCCCAGATGGATTGCGTGCCTTTGGGCTGTGGCACCCAGCCATGCGGCTAGGGTTGCCCCTTGAGTTTTGTGGTGTTTGATTCAGATTAGACATGGATCTCCGTCGATTGAGTATTTCTATAAATCCTAGACGCTCATTGCCTATATATTGTATCCTTTTGTACCTTTGTTAATCAATCCACTATTTTTCCCGAGCCATATTTGCTTTCACTTACAACTACAAACTTGAGTGCTTGAAGGGAGGAAACACTCCACTTTGTATGGCAAAGCTGATTCAGTAGGTTCGAGAGGGTACGTACAAGCATTCGATGACTGGATTGGGAGTTTTCTGAGACCATGGGGAAGTAAGTGGACACTGATTGAGAGAGAGTTTGTTTATCAAGATGGAATGGTTGAGAACAAGTTTAATAATACAGCCAGCTGCTGACAGCTGATTGCAAGGATCATTGCAGCCTACGAACAAATTTAATGGATCCATCTGCTGCTGGCTGCAAGCCAGAATGATATGGTGTGCATTGTGGCGGATCCCACCACCATTCAATGCTCTGCAGTACTGATCAACCAATAATAGGGGTCCTAGCTATTTCCAGCCAGCTTCAGCCGGTGCGTCGTGAAATAGCCGCCCCGTTCTCTCCCCTCGTTTCTCTCAGCTCCACGTAGACATACGCCCGCTTGCAACCAGCTATTATACTTAGCTATTATACTTGCTCTACCTCTCAGTCCACTCGTACGATAGTTAGTCTTTTGTATTACTCTCACAAATTTTTTTGGTTCTTGTGCCAAATCCAGCTGCAGCTCTCTCTCCTCCATCTCAACATTTAATCTGCTTACTGCCTCTTATAATAAGATTGAAAGAGGCTAGCGAAGTGTTGACCCGCCTAGCCCCCGGATACGATACCAACCTTGCATTCTTGGTTGGCCATGGCTGTGGGACAAGCAGGGTTTGCGAAACCGTTGGGAACCGGTCCAGTTTGACCGGTTACCGGTCAAACCGGACCGGCCCGGTTTGTGAACCGGTCGGTATCAAACCGGCCATAATTCAAAATTCAAATTTAAATTCAAAAAATGAAAAAATCCTAGAAAATTCCTAAAAATATTACACGGTGCGAAGAATCTAATGATGTAAAACTTTCTCAAAAATTCGTTCATTTAGCCTAGTTTGAGGAATTTTGAAGTAAATTCAAAAAAGAAAAAGAAAAAACACGAAGGCCTATGGTGGTCTGCATGCTTAGATAGGGTTCGGTGTCACGGGGGGTCGCGCCCCCACACTCGCTCCCTATCCGCCCGCAGCTGCTCTCTGTCCGCCACCCCGCCGTCCCCCAGGAGGCGACCGGCGCCCGCGGCCGGTTAGTCGTGCTCCGCGCCCGGTTGGCTGCCCGGTTTGGCCGGCTTACCGGCGCCCCCCCCCCCCGATCCGGTGCATACCGGTGCGCGTGGCCGGCTTACCGTCCGGGCGGAGCGGTTTACCGGTCGGTGTCGCCGGTTACCGACTCGACCGGGAGAGAAGGTAAGAGCTCAAAATTTTTGAGTAGAATGCTTGGTTATGGCATATTTAGGTGTATGATTTAGAATATTAGATGATTTGTTTTAGGATTTAGGTTTTTAGGTGTATGGCTGAAAAGTTATAGGTTTTAGGTAAGATTTATGTGTACTAATTTAGGATTTAGGTAAGATTTAGGTGTAGGAGTTAGGATTCTATTTATCTGATTGAGATGTTTTGTTGTCCATTTATGCAGGTAGAAAATGTCTGGGAGAGATAGAGATGTTGTATGGGAACATGGTGAAAATCCGAGGTATGCATATACGATGGATCCAACTCAACAAATGTTTCGTGGACTCAAAGATACATTTCAGCGCATGACGGATCTCCAGAGCGCCGTCCAGGCATTGCAGGAGTTTGACGTGTTTCGGCAGAAAGTTGGCGAGTATAGCAGTGAAATGGCAATGCGGATGGCGATGGACCCAAAGACATCCCCATGTAAGAGTTTCACAATGTTGTTCGTCCAGTGGATGCGAGTGGAACTGGAGTACTTTTGCCTTGCTGCATACAAAGGTTCGCAATCGGTTGTCGCACAAGAAACTTAATAAGCTTGTCTATGTCAACTACAACCTTCGTCTCCGACTTGAGGAGGTCTCCGGCCCACTGATGCGTGAAGAAGGTATACATTCAGAGTTTCAGACATGGCTCCTTTACACAAATTTAGGAATAAATACACATGCTTTTTATTGTGCTGATATAGGAGCAGGCGAGCAGCGTGCATTGTATTAGGGAGGGATCAGCAGCTAGTGCCCCTAGCCGATCCTCGGAGCTTTGGCGACCTTGTCGTTGGAGTCGACGAACACCCTGACCCGCCCGGTGTTGTAGTCCATGGTGACGAAGGCGTCAGCTGGGACGACCTGCACGTCGGCGTCCGGCTTGTCCTGCTTGATCTTCTTCTTCGCCTCCTCCGACGACTGGCCCACCAACTCCGGCCATGAATCCTTCGCCGCGGCACCACCGGCTGTACTTGGTCCGCTGGTTGCCATCCCCCTGAAAGTTCATTGGAACAAAAGGAGATAAAAACAAACCGATTGCAAGCAAGAACCAGAGCATCAGTTTGTGGAGAAGCGGTGAGGTGAGGAGTGGCGAGACGATGACTCACTGTAATTTTTCTTTTTTGAAACGTCTACTCGCAGTAATTTTGTGCTGGGGTAGATTACCGCAGTGCAAAGGTAGTTGGTTGGAGTAGGGAATTTATAGGCGAGTGGGCCTGTTGGAAAAGCTCGAGTGGCAGGCAGCAGATCGAGACGACTATAGGTAGCTCCGATGGAGTTTTGGAAGCATCGTTCACAACATTGCAGAGTCAACAAATGGCACCCCAATGCTTAGCTGCTCCCTTCCTTCGATCTCAAGAAACTTCTAGCACAGAATTAGTCAATTAACCAACACAATGCTTTGGCCGGCAAGGATTGATTTGCTCATTTACTATTCAATCACGTAGAGTTTTATACAGCCTCTTTGCTTTCAGATGGCCAAAGGGCTCATATCACTCGACTAAAAGATGGGTTGTCTAACAATCAAACGGGTTAAGCATACCTGATTGGAATGGTAGTGATGGCTCGTAGCGTTCTAAAAAAACAGATGTCTCGTTGCTATTAGGGTTGAAAACGGTTGGATTGGTCGGGATAACCTCGCTACCATTTTCACTTTTACATTTTAACACGAAAATGAATACGGACGTACAGGATATCAAAACGAACCCATTTGAACGGATGTGTCCAAAACGAACGGTCTACGAAAAACCAAAACAGAAATACACCGACTCGTTTAGTACCCAATCATTCAACAAACTTGACATGAGTACACAAAAACAATAGATAAATAATAATAACACAAATAATTGTAAATCATGATAATAATTCACAACCTCACAAACAAGTTTACAGCCATACACATATAATCGCAACTCATAAGCCCACACTTAGATAGAAGATATAACAAATTCATAGCCACAACCACACACATAGTAGTAAAAACATTAGTAAAAACGGGATATTCTGATAAAATACAGAAAATATGAAAACAATCGGGATACAAACCAAACCGTTTCCATCACGTTTCCAAATTTGACATCCCGTATTTCATACCAATTTCGAATTTGTCCGAAAATACGAAAACGAAGAGATAAAATGTAGAAGTTGGAGCGGAACGGAACGGGATTTACCCCGACCGTTTTCACCCCTAGTTGCTATCCGTCCCAGAGTTCCACTACAATACAACCCTTTTCTGCAGCTTCAATACAACCATAAGGTCAAAGAGCTTAAATCATTCGGTGATGATTAATTTAAGAATAAATGGCCTCCCTTGGGATTGGAGTTCAATCAGAGAAATTTAAGAGGATTCAGTCCTGTAGGGAAATTTTTTCTGTGGAGCCTTTGGAACAATGGGTAAAATTGTACAAATTATAGGAACAACGAGAGAAGGCGCTGATTGGGCATTTTACTTTCAGTCAGTCCATATAGAACGATTGCGCATGGCCAGTGCCAACAGAGGATGATCCATGTTTTCAACAAAAAAAAACGAGGATGATCCATGAGGTCATTACCATTTTGTCATTGTCAGTCTCCGATACTTTCCAAGAATGGGACCAAACACCTCACACCTGTGGAGTTGAATTCAGAAAACGATATGTTCAGGCCAGTGAATGTGAATTTGCAGACACGGCAGATAACTACCAAAGTCGAATGATGCAAACTGTGACGCATCGGGGACACTGCATGGAGCTGTAAATCCTCGGTTTCCCTTTTGCTAGACAGCTTCGTGTGCACTTTCCATTCTGTTTTTACACGTACAAAACCTTCCTGAACTTTCCAATAAACAGCCTCCTTGACCACACCAGGCAAAGCTTTAGTGGAGGTACCACAGCAAAAGCAAGCAGCATAAACATGATAATACCGTACATAGCTTGCTGGCAACATGTTCCATGGGCAGGTCCTATGGCATCTAACTTTGTTTGGCCATGACAACCATGAGTGCAGTCATAACAACAGTTTTGAGGAAAAAAATGACAAACTAACAGTATCAGCACCCTCAATGCCACATTCTGGCTTCAGTCACATCCGCAAGTTATGGACTCTGTTCAACCCATACGTGCTCTTGCATCCAGTCTTTTGCTTTGCTCATATTCCTGATTACAGAAGCTCACATTGCTCTACTGATCTCAAATCTCAAGCTCCATTGCTCTATAAGCAGGTAGGTTCATCCAGATATTGAAAATAAATAACTAATCAAGACACTGAACTGATTTGTTCCAGGAGCAAAAGGGGCAGGCAGCTAAACACCCTGAATATGTTTAGCTTGGAAATTTGAAGGCCTGACACAAGCTAACCGATCAATGAAGAAAACTGTAAGCTCTCATTTGCAGCAGCCTATTCTCATTTTTCCTACACAGAGGAAATCATGATATGACATGGGGCAAAGGCTTCCAAGTGAACCAAAGTTCCCCAGCTTTGATGCACTGAAAAGCATTTTCACATGCTCCATATAGGGAACTGCAACAAAATAATGCCTGCTTATGAACCAAGTCACCTATGGTGGTGTCACATTCATGTTCCGTCAAGTATTGCAACATTTGATGTTGTGCTTCTGTGCCTTCATATGATTCCATGAGGGTGTTTGTGTTTCTCATATCTCCAACTGATAATCCATCTGAGTCTTGGGTTACTGTGTACATATCTTGATATAGGGTATCGCCATTACAGTTCATAACCCGAACAACTAAGGATTTCACCCTGCAAGGACAAGACCAACAGAATTAGGCATTTGATCCTCAAAAATTAAAAAGCATAAGTACATTTAGAGAATAGTAAAAGGACATAACAAAGTATGATGA
Organism: Panicum virgatum; assembly: GCF_016808335.1. Taxonomy (NCBI): domain Eukaryota; kingdom Viridiplantae; phylum Streptophyta; class Magnoliopsida; order Poales; family Poaceae; genus Panicum; species Panicum virgatum. Next base: position 3,542,822 of record NC_053147.1, read on the forward strand.
TAAAACAACATGCACCAAAGAAATTATAATGTGATTAGCATAGTGCAAACACTTGTTCTTCACCACATCAAGAAACATAACAAGCAAAAAGGAATGAACAGCAGAACTTAAACATAGCTAACTGCTTAAAGGATGCATTGATCATTGGAGGATCAAAGCAATATGCAAAATTGTTAATAGCGAAGGAGTAGGCATTCCGATATATCCTTCTCGAAATCAAGTCATATGCCAGATGGATAATCTTTGCTTCAGGCCCATCATAAGGTTGCTACTTTCTATCAGCATGTGCTCAAAACCTCACTGATGTGAAACTATGATACTTGTAGTCCTCCATAGTCAATACAGCTCAAGAAAGTAAGATGTAGCGGAATAATATTTGCAAAGAAGATGGTGAATTTTTGTTATGTGATTCTGTTCTGTAACGTCTTCTCTTCCCAAGGTAGTACATCCAACTTTGCTTAGCTCCCTCCATGATAGATGACAGAGAACTAGCTAATATCACAATGTTCCTCAGTCCTCAAAAGCTTATGGGATGGTACAAGAAACAGCTGTTAACCATAAAGCTAAACTGTTTCCTACTTCATTTTTGGACCAATAATGCTTATCTGATCTGCATGATAAGATCCATAGAGCTATATTGTTGTCAGCTTATGGCATCAGACACACTCCATCCTATGGTATATGAATTATAAACATCGAGCTGCAACTATAGAGAATATCGATAATAGTCTCTGGGTTCTAGAATTGCAAAGGGCACCTTATACTCCATTCGTCCGATAAAACTAGTCATTCTAGGATTCAAAATTTGTCCCATAAAACAAGTCATCGTAGACTCTCGACAACTTGTGGGGAACACATTTTTATTTTAGCCAAATGTGCGGCAAGTTTCTGGCATCCTTTGTGACAAGAGGGTGCCACAAAAGCTAAAAGGCAAATTCTATAGGACAACAATTCGTCCGGCGATGTTATACGGTGCTGAATGTTGGCCTACCAAAAGGTGACATGTGCAGCAACTGAGTGTAGCAGAGATGCGGATGTTGCGGTGGTTTTGCGGGCACACAAGGAGGGATAGAGTCCGGAACGAAGTTATTCGGGATAGGGTCGAGGTGGCACCAATTGAGGAAAAACTTACTCAGCATCGGCTGAGATGGTTTGGACATGTCCAATGAAGGCCTCCTGAGGCGCCGGTGCGTAATGGGGTTCTTGAGCGGGTCAATAATGTAAAGAGGGGTAGAGGTAGACCTAAACTGACGTGGGATGAGTTGGTTAAGAGAGACCTTAAGGATTGGAATATCTCTAAAGAGATAGCTTTGGATAGGAGTGCTTGGAGACTAGCTATCAATGTGCCTGAACCTTGAACTTATTTCTTTCGGGTTTCATCTCTAGCCTACCCCAACTTGGTTGGGAAAAAAGGCTATGTTGTTGTTGTTGTTGTGCCCGTGAATGTAACATCTGTACTAATCGTGTCGACCCTCTAATCAGTGAGTGCATAACTGATTTTTTTGGTTAGTGGCAACAAACTGGGCAGCAACTATCCTGCATGTGCTGCATTTAGCCCCATTAGAAGGACGATAACCAAAGGGGCGTCCCTTTTATCAGAACCGAAAAAATACGAGGGGCAGCATAGTCATTTTACTCCCTTCTTAATCTGTCTGATAACTTCTAGAATGACTTGTTTTATGGCACTGAGGGAGTAATCTAGATAAAATGACCATTGTAGACAGAAGTGACCATTTCAAAATATCCTAAATTAAGTTGCAAATAACATACTAAGGATAACTATAAATGACCATTTAAACATAGATAGAAATGCAGTACAACTTCTGCTTGGACAGAGAAATTACTTGCCTCATCATTTTGAAAGCCATCACCAGCCTGTCTCTATCATTTAGAAGACTTTGGAATGATCTTCACTTCTTAATTAAACCCAGATTCATCTCTACAAGCTGGAAAAGCACTCTTATTCCAAACACGAAGCTAACATTCATTAGCTCGGTACATGGGACAGTCCAATCTGATAGGACTTACTTAGGACCAGATCACCAGATTCTTAACCAGCTTGTATTCAACTATGCAATGTGCTTGCATAAGGCAGAAGAAAGCATCAAACTTCAATTCTATCTGCTGCTGTCATAAAAATATAGTGAGCTTTTCCCATCTCAGAGCCTTACCAAAAGATTTCTTCACTGTAAAACTTCCTTATGCCACTTATCACATAAAAGCATCAAAGCAGATCTACCAGCTCCATTCCAAGTAATCCTTCTACTTTCTTTCACATGCAGTGAACATACTAGAACGTCCTTAATTAAGACAGACCTTTGCTTGTGGCAACTTTTTTCCTTATGATTGAAAACATTTCCTACATGAAGTCCTAGATTGGGCCATTGGGGAAGGGCGAATATAGGTGCTTCACAGTCGACAGCATTGCTACCCATACAGCTGCAAAATATCTGAATTTTGCTTTCCACAGCTTGATCACATGAAAACACCATAATTTTTCTGGTACTCCCTGCTGTATAAAAGACTGTTCATGCCTCCAGGAGTGCAGCAACAAAACAAAATCCAGACGTACCACCAAACATATGTATGGCATGATAGCTATGCATTCTAGGGGATAAACCAAAGATTGCCCGACAAATTTTGGATTATAGACATGGCTAAGTGTGGCAAGTAGTAGGTATAGCCTCTTCGGGATTTGACAAATGACAGCTCTTGAAAATTTTAACTATAGCTGCACAGATCCAGGGAAGCAAGCACCTCATTGTAGACGATCTCTAATAAGGATATGAAGAATGCCCTCTTAATTTTAGTTTACACAAAATGCATATGGAACCAATCCAAGTTGAGGCTCTGATTGACTATGTTTGTCCACTTCGTCATGCTCCTTATGGCCTAAAGGAAGAACCTTGAGCCTAGTTTCATCCCTACAGTCCAGTTTTGAAAGTTATATTGTCCTATGATTTTAAACCTTCTTTCTTTGTGCATAACTAATTATTTCTACACTTCACTTCTTTTACCAAGGCCTTTAGAGGTCTTTGTTGGAAATGACCAAAGTCCAAACCATATCAATGGTGCCGTACAAGCTTTCCTTCAATTGGTGCTACCCTAGCTTACAAGTACATCGTCATTTCAGACTAAAATCTTTCTTTTATGACCACAAATCCAACGCATCATATGCATTTCTGCAACACTTAGCTGTTGAACATGCCACCTGCTAGTAGACCCAACAATCTGTACCATACAACATTGTAGGTCAAATCGCAGTTCTATAGAACATACCATTGAGAATGCAAGAAGCTTGGCGCCAATCCAAACCCACTTTAATTCTATGCCAGATTCTTCTTCTGCTCCCTATACTACTCCATAATTTGTTTTATTAAGGAAATTGCTTCCATGGTCAACAACTTCTAGGCATGAAACCGAATTGGCTCATGGTGGCATGCAAAATTCTTTTCCAAATGGTGCTCGATAATATTGAGTTGCATGCACCAACCAATACAAACCAAAAGCTTAAGCTGATGGGAAGAGGTGAGCAATTTAGTTATACTTCAACACTCCCCCTCATGTGCAGGCTTGCTCAAGCCTCAAACGTGAAAATTAGGAGTCGGGTGCAATTATTTTATTTAATCACGCCCGCTAGGATTCGAACTCGAGCCCTCTAGCACTAATACCATATTGAGTTGCATGCACCAACCAATACAACCCAAAAGCTTAAGCTGATGGGAAGAGGTGGGGGTGGGCAATTCACTTGTACTTCAACAGATAACTCTCTCATAGCTTCATGGTCTTGCTCAGCAGTTTACTGACTCAGTAATTATTACAACTTTGAATGTCTCCTTTGTTCTTGAAGATTGGTGATAATATACTTCTCCACTCTTCTGGCATCATTTGACCAAAAAATATGGTTGAAGAGCTTTCGCAAGGCATCTCCACAACTCGAATTAGGATAGCATCAGGAGTTCAGGACCCATCCAGCCATCCCCTTGCTCCCTTCCATACTTTTGAACTGTTTGACCTCGGATACCAGTGCAATTTTCAGAATTACTAATGACCTTGTGGAACATGAGCTGAATAAGCTCACTGGTGCTGGTGCATCTTTCATTGTTGGTGGTCAGCAATATGTGCCTTCTGATCTTCAAGCAACCTACTTCTCCACAAAAGTTTAGACTCAAGTTCAACATCATGTTCGCCTTCTCAAACTCAGTTCAGAGCCTCCTGATCCAACTTGAATTCAAGGGTGTGGTATCTGTTTATCTATATCGATATCTTGGACCATATGAGACAACCAGGTCAATGCGGTCCAAATCTCTTTTATGTCTAAAATCAATATTGAGCAAGGGATAGAGGACTGTAGATAGCTTCTCTCTCTCTCTCTCTCTCTCTCTCTCTCTCTCTCTCTCTCTCTCTCTCTCTCTCTCTCTCTCTCTCTCTCTCTCTCTGCAGCCGTACACCATTTCAGTAGTTAACTAAGCTCAAGCTAGCTAAGCCATATGGGGCATGTATGACCCACTCTAACAAATATTAAAGCATATCATATATGTCCAAGCCCTATTAAAGTAGTTTTTAGTCGTAGATCCATACAGCAATAGAAATCTTGACATCATGATATCAATACTTTACTATTTAGACATATCACAAGCAATAATTCTGCAATTAGATAGTATTGGAAAAACTTTAATAAACTACTATAGAAACTAAAATGATTAGAAGCATTCAAACAAGTCTTAATTGTAAAGCAAGCAAGTATAAAGCTTAGGTACTGTAAACCACTAAACCATGTGAGTATGTGACATGACAGGTTAACACTTAGAAGGTAACTCTTTCTCCCATGATTATAATAATTGTGATCTTAGCGGTACTGAAGGCGATTCTTGTCATAAGTCCCCCATGGACCAGATTCAGGAGGATGCAGAGGACCTTTCTCAGAAACCCCCTGGTAACATAATAGAAAGTTACAGATAATTGAGGAGCTATCTTAAGTTAATAAGGGGAAATTTAATGGTCACACATGCAATCTTTTTGGAGATCATACCGCATGGATATTATAACCATCTTCATATGACTTAGTGAAGGCCACTTCAGGGCTGCCCATCTGCATCCCATATGTTCCACCTAAAGGGTACATAAAATTGATAGCATGAGAAATCTACCTTATATTAAATAAATAAAAAAATGATAAACACAAAACATCAACAGTACTGACAAAGTGACAAGATAAATAATATTTCAGGAAGCCTACTTTGAAGAAAATTTTTAATGCAGTCTTAGTATGGGCAAGTGTAGTGTTTCATGTAACACAGTCAATGTACAAAATCACGGGCTAAACTATTAGAGATATATTGTTGTATTTCCTTGTATTGAGTTTACTTGTACTCCAAGCCATACGGCAATATATAATAGAGATCACCCCCCCTTCTTTGGGTGTGTGGTGTTTCCCAATTCTCTACATGGTATCACGAGTCCGGGCCAAACCCTAAGCCGGCCGTGCCCCTCTCCCCCCTCCGCTGCCCTAACTCGCGCGGCAAACCCTGCCTGCGCACCCACCCACCACCTGCCGCCGCCAACCCTAGGCTGCGGCACCTCCTCCTCACCCCTGCGCCGCCTCCCTGGTCGGCCCCTCCTCCCTGCGCCACCTCCCTGGTCGCTCCTCCTCCCTGCGCCCTTCCTGGTCGGCTGCAGCAACATCAACAGATTGCATCTGCAACAATCTGTTGATGTCCTGTGTCACCAACGACGGTGACACCCTCAACGACGGTGACTCTCTCCTCGACGGCATCTCCTCCCTCTTCGTTGACGACACCCAGCCGCCGCCGATCCCCATGGCTGCGTACGCCGCCGTCTCCGTCCAGGCGCACGTCCCGATCAAGCTAGAACTCCGCTCCTCCAATTACACCAAGTGGAGCAGCTTCTTCGAGGCCATGTGCGGCAAGTTCGGCCTCCTCAGCCACATCAACAGCGCCCCTCCCCCTGATCCGCGCACTGATGCATGGAATGAGGCCGACTGTGCCGTCCGCAGCTGGCTCTATGGCTCCGTCACCGAGGACATCCTCGACTTCACCATGGCCGCTAACCAGACAGCACGGGACCTTTGGGTCGCCATCTCCAACAACTTCCAGATGAACAAAGCTCCTCGTGCCATCTTCTTGAGTCATGCATTCCACGCAATAACTCAAGGGGATATGTTTGTCCACGAGTATGCCCAAGCCCTCAAGAAGGCCACTGATGCTCTTCGCGACGTCGACAAGCCTGTTGCCGATTCTGAGATGGTTCTCGCCCTTCTCGCTGGAGCTGATTCTCGCTACAGCACCACTAGAGAGATCATCGCAGGAGACGCAACCATGACCTTCTCCAGGGCTGTAGATCGGCTTGCCCTCCAGGAGCTCCGCCTAGCAAATCAGTCAAAGGTGGCTGCCTCCTCCGCCATGATCGCCTCCTCCTCGGCTGGATGCGGCTCCTCCTGCCAATCTACATCATCTTCGACCTCCGTCACACAGCAGCAACAGCGCCCTCCTTAGCAGCAGCAGCAGCGCCCACCTCAGCAGCGTCGCAGGAGGGGCAGACGCTCCAACGGCGGCCAGCAGCAGCAGCAGTCGCCTCGCACACCTAACCCTAGCGGTCCTTGGGTCTGCATCAACCCATGGGCTGCTTTCCAGGGTGCGCAAGGTAGCAGCAATGGCGCACAATTCCAGCGCGGCGGTCAAGGCATTCTGGGCGCCCCTCCACAGGCTCACGCGGCGATCACCTCCCCTCAGTCGCCAACTCAGTCCCCTTCGTGGGATCAGGCTGGCCTGATCGCTGCCCTCCAGCAAATGGCGCTCGAAGGCAATGCATGGGTGATGGATACTGGAGCTTCTACTCACATGCACTCCTCGGAAGGTATACTTCTCTCTCGCCTCCCAGCTGCTTCCTCTTCGATTACCGTAGGCAATGGTGCACATATCCCTGTCACGTCCCGAGGTTCTTCCGTTCTAGCCACAGATACGTCTAGATTCATTCTGAACAACATGCTTATCGTTCCATCCATTATTCGCAACTTACTTTCTGTTCGCCAATTCACCCGCGATAATCGTTGTTCCATTGAATTTGACGCCTCTGGTTTTTCTGTTAAGGACATCCGGACGGGACGAGTGATCCTTCGCTGCGATAGTACAGGCGACCTCTACACCATCCCATCAGTCGCCCCCACAGCCGCAAAAGCCATGCTTGCCGCCTCTTCATCCTTGTGGCCACGTCGCCTTGGTCATCCTGGTCCAGCAGTCTTAGCTACTTTAAAACAGAACAATTTAGTTTCATGTAATAAAGTAGATCGCTCGCTTTGTCATGCATGTCAGCTTGGCAAGCACGCGCGTCTTCCGTTTGCTACTTCTACTTCTCAAACTACTTCACCTTTTGAGATAGTTCACTGTGATGTCTGGACCTCGCCGGTTGCTAGTATTTCTGGTTGTTCCTACTACTTGGTTTTGTTGGATGATTTTTCGCACTATTGTTGGATGTTAGAGTAGGGCAGGGGTTAATAGAAAGTTAGAGCTGTGGAGACGCACGTTAGAGTCGAAAGGGTTCAGACTTAGTAGAACCAAGACCGAGTACATGATGTGCGATTTCAGCGCGACTAGGCATGAGGGGGGAGACGTTAGTCTAAATGGGCAAGTGGTGGCCCAGAAGGATACTTTTCGGTATTTAGGATCGGTGCTACAAAAGGATGGCGACATTGATGAAGATGTTAGGCATAGAATTTCAGCTGGCTGGTTGAAATGGCGGCAAGCTTCTGGCATCCTTTGTGACAAGAGGGTGCCACAAAAGCTAAAAGGCAAATTCTATAGGACAGCAATTCGTCCGGCGATGTTATACGGTGCTGAATGTTGGCCTACCAAAAGGCGACATGTGCAGCAACTGAGTGTAGCAGAGATGCGGATGTTGCGGTGGTTTTGCGGGCACACAAGGAGGGATAGAGTCCGGAACGAAGTTATTCGAGATAGGGTCGGGGTGGCACCAATTGAGGAGAAACTTATTCAGCATCGGCTGAGATGGTTTGGACATGTCCAACGAAGGCCTCCTGAGGCGCCGGTGCGTAATGGGGTTCTTGAGCGAGTCGATAATGTAAAGAGGGGTAGAGGTAGACCTAAACTGACGTGAGATGAGTTGGTTAAGAGAGACCTTAAGGATTGGAATATCTCTAAAGAGATAGATTTGGATAGGAGTGCTTGGAGACTAGCTATCAATGTGCCTGAACCTTGAACTTATTTCTTTCGGGTTTCATCTCTAGCCTACCCCAACTTGCTTGGGAAAAAAGACTATGTTGTTGTTGTTGTTGTTGGATGTTCCCACTTAAGCACAAATCCGATGTACATCAGCATATCGTTGATTTTATTGCTTATGCTCGCACTCAGTTCGGCCTTCCCGTTAAGTGCTTTCAAGCTGATAATGGGACTGAGTTTGTTAACCACGCCATGCACACCACCCTGCGCGCAAATGGTGTTATCTTTCACCTCTCATGCCCTTACACCTCTCCACAGAATGGCAAGGCCGAACGCATCCTTCGAACTCTTAACAATTCAGTGCGAACCCTCCTCACCCATGCCTCTATGCCGCCCAAGTATTGGGCTGAGGCGCTAGCAGCAGCAACCTATCTGCTTAACCGGCGCCCCTCCTCCTCCATTAGTAACGCGATTCTCTATTTTCGCCTATATAATGCTTATCCCTCTTATGATCACTTGCGTATCTTTGGTTGCTTGTGTTATCCTAACCTACAGGCCACCTCTTCACACAAGCTCGCTCCACGCTCGACCGCATGTGTCTTTTTGGGATATCCGCCTGATCATAAGGGTTATCGCTGTTTTGATCTTACAACGTGTCGCATCATTATATCTAGACACGTTGTGTTTGATAAGTCCACCTTTCCTTTCGCTCGTGAGACTCATCCACCCACCACCAGCTCCTTTGATTTCTTACTCGGTCGCGACTTGGATATTGCACCTTTGTTTACTAATCATGCAGCTGGTGGCTCTCCTACGGCTGCTCCGTCTTCCATAGACGTTGAGCAACTGTGCTCAGCACCTGGTGGGAGCGGTGTTCAACCCCCACTAGGGCCCTCGGCGTCTTCTTCTCCGGGCGGGTGTGGTTTCGTGCCCCCGTCCGGTCCTTCGGCGTCTTCTTCTACGGGCGGGATGGATTCCAGCCCACTTCCTGCGTCAGCAACAGCAGCTGATCCACCTGCGCCTCCTGGAGCGCCTGGTGCTGCTTCTGGTGCGCCTGCTGGTGCTTCTTCTGGGATGCCTGGAGCGCCTCCTGGTGGTGCTGTACCTAGCGGGCGCTTCGGTCAAGTCTACACTCACCGACCAGCTGCTGCTCCTACTACTACATCTGTTCCTGGACGCTTCGGTCAAGTGTACAGCCGCCGACCAGCTGCTGCTACGGTGCCCTCTTCGCAGCCTGGTCGCCCTCTTCGCGAGCTCCCTCTACCGCAGCTGCAGGGCCACTACCTAAGCCCTCTTCCGGCGCGGTCTTCAGAAGCTCCTCCTAGAGAGCTTCCTCCACTTGAGCCTGCCCGACGTCCGATGAGTGGTTCTCCACCGCCGGTCCTTCGCGGTGATCATGTTGTTGCTTCTCCCGTTCCGGCCAATTATCGCAGTGCACTTGCGGATCCTAATTGGCGAGCAGCTATGGCAGATGAGTTTCAGGCTCTGGTTGATAATGGTACTTGGCGCCTTGTTCCTCGGCCTCCTGGAGCTAATGTGGTTACTGGCAAGTGGATTTTCAAGCATAAATTCAGATGGTTCTCTTGCACGTCATAAAGCTAGATGGGTTGTCCGTGGATTTTCTCAGCAGCATGCATAGATTATGATGAGACTTTCAGTCCTGTGGTCAAGCCTGCCACCATTCGTACTGTTCTTAGCCTTGCTGTATCTCGTCATTGGCCTATTCGTCAGCTCGATGTGAAGAATGCCTTTCTGCATGGACATCTAGATGAGACAGTGTACTGCCAGCAGCCTCCTGGTTTTGCTGATCCTTCACATCCAGATTATGTTTGTCTTCTGCAAAAGTCGCTTTATGGGTTGAAGCAGGCTCCTCGGGCATGGTACCAGCGATTCGCTACATATATTCGTCAGTTGGGGTTTGTTCCGTCAGTCTCCGACACTTTCTTGTTTGTTTACAAGGATGGCGCCAGCTCTGCTTACCTGCTTCTCTATGTCGATGACATTGTTCTCACTGCTTCGTCGACAGATTTGCTTCTCTCCATTATTAGTCGCCTTCATGCAGAGTTTGCTATGACTAATCTGGGTGATCTACATCACTTTCTGGGGATTTCTGTCACCCGTACTTCAAAGGGTTTATTCTTGTCCCAGCGACAGTACGCCTCGGATCTGCTACAGCGCGCCGGTATGAGCGAGTGTCACTCTATCTTGACGCCAGTTGATAGCAAGTCCAAGCTGTCTGCTACAGATGGTCCTCCGGTTGCGAATCCTTCAGAGTACAGGAGTATTGTTGGTGCACTGCAGTATCTCACTTTGACTCGTCCTGATTTGGCCTATGCTGTTCAGCAAGTCTGCTTGTTTATGCATGATCCGAGGGAACCACAACTTGCACTCGTCAAGCGGATTTTGCGTTATGTCAAGGGCACTCTGGATGCTGGTCTTTCTTTGGGAGTTGGCTCTGTCGACACACCGCATATTCTGATGCTGATTGGGCTGGATGTCCTGATTCCCGACGATCCACCTCAGGCTACTGTGTATATCTTGGAGATAATCTGGTGTCTTGGTCCTCTAAACGCCAGACTACAGTTTCTCGTTCCAGTGCTGAGGCTGAGTACCGGGCAGTGGCGCACGTTGTTGCTGAGTGTTGTTGGCTCCGACAGTTGCTTCAGGAGCTTCATGTTCCCCTCGCCAAGGCTACCGTTGTTTATTGCGACAACGTTAGTGCTGTATATATGACTTCTAATCCCGTCCATCATCGTCGCACAAAGCACATAGAGATTGATATTCATTTTGTTCACAAGAAGGTGGCTTTGGGAGAGATTCGGGTCTTGCATGTCCCGTCTTCTCATCAGTATGCTGACATCATGACTAAAGGACTTCCTGTCCAGTTGTACACTGATTTTAGGACTAGTCTTGGTCTTCGTTTAGCTCCGCCTACGACTACGGGCGGGTATTAGAGATATATTGTTGTATTTCCTTGTATTGAGTTTACTTGTACTCCAAGCCATACGGCAATATATAATAGAGATCACCCCCACCCCCCCCCCCCCCCCCCCTCCTTTGGGTGTGTGGTGTTTCCCAATTCTCTACATAAACCATTTAGCGGAGAGCTCCTCAAAATGCTAAACAAGATATACTGGCCGCTATAGCAAAGCTATGCCATTTAGCGTTTTTCCCAAAAAAAACATGCAGCACCAGGGCAGCCCATTGCCGCACTGAAGTTGCTGCAGCACCGAAGTACAAAAACAGCCAGGCTACATGTAGTTGCCGCGCTGCCGCACACAGCCGCCGCGTGCAGATCAAGGTAAGAAGTGAGTGTGGGAACCAGAAAGGAGGGCTTCAGGACATACACAGACGCACTGAATTTGTGGCTGGAATATAACTAGGCTCTCATGACTCACCATGCTTGTTATTTAGCGTGCTAAACACTTGCCCTAAAGCTTTTAGCTCCGATATTGCATGCAATAGCTCTGCTAGCGTCAATAGCAGTAAAATATACAATATCCGAATATCGTAGCGGCAACCTGTCCAAAACGATATAGCTCCGCTAAAGCGGCACTATAGCCCGCTATTTTGTACATTGAACACAGTGCAAGTATAGTGTTTCATATTTTAATTATTCATATTTTAATTATCATATCCAATGCGACTAGCAGACTCACAGAACTCAACAAACACATAGCTGAGCAATTATTTTGCCCAAAAATGTGAAGCTAAAGTCCTAAACTTTCGATGCGTATTACATATACCTTATGTAACCTTTACTAGTTAACTAATATGATTCCGGAGTTTACAAAGGCATGTATGCAATAAGATTAGTCAACGCCAGTCATATATATAGGTCCAGTTTTAATTGATACAGCATTTTCCTAAGTGATAGCTTAAAAATTCGTAAGGCATGAATACATATTAGTAATGTGCTTCGGTTACATGCAACGCTTTTGGATACAGAGATATAACATCATTGTGTGCATAATTTGTCTCAATTTGTATGTTATATAATTTCCAGACTAACAAACGGCAGCTGAGAATGTTTAGGTCCAATTTGTTTTGCTTTGCTGTCCTATCCTGCTACCTGCACCAATTGCACCATGATCTAATTGTAGGCTGTATCTTCAAAATGGATGCTTTCAAATCAAACAGTTATAATACCCAACATAATTGTGAAAAATGCATCTTCAAAAGACAATGCAATGCCAAAAGGCCAAAAGGGGACTTGGTCTAGTTTGTAAAGCATCGAACTTTTGTAACTTTTATGGGTAGCTTTGCTATTCCTATAACTAGATTTCACACCTCACATAGTATTTTAAGAACGAACAGGAACAGCTAAGGAGTGATCAAAAGTGAAGACCCCTAGATAGAATTCTTACGCCCATGATAAGAAAAAGAAGCCAGCTTCTGATGTGCTACTTCTACAAACCTCAACATAATAATGCCAATGGTCGAAAGAAATGCGGAAATATGCACAAAAAATTCAGTCGAATAAACAGACCTGACTATTACAGCAGTACGATTTCCTACAATGAGAAGAGGAACGTGCAACAAGGATAATAAAATTTGCAACACCGTGAGGTAAATTAGTCCCATTGTCGTACCTGTACCCCATGGTCTCACTTCACATTTAGCAAATTCAGCTCGCATCTGTTCAATCTCTTGTGCCATAGAAATCATATTCTTCTCCATAGCCTTCCTTTGTTCCACCAACTCAAAATTCCCTTTTCGCTCTAGTTCACAAGCAGTCCTGCAAAAGACAATCCAAGGAATTAAAAGCATGCCAATGGCTAATTGTACCTGATAATCAGATGGAACGCAAAAGAGTGTGCAGATGTACCTCACATGAATAAGTTCCTGTTGCAGACCATCAAGCTCTGCTTTCAGCATAGGTAGCTGCTGCTTAACAGATCTTTCCCTGGTCAGATCTTCCATGAGAGATGCAGCCTCTGCAGAGAGTTCTTTCCTAGCACCAATGAGCTTCTCAATTTCACCACGAAGCTGCACAATCTCATCTCGTAAGTGCTCATTTGCTCTAAGTTCAGCTTCAAGCTTCCTCTTCTTGTCCACAAGCTTACTGATATAAGCCTCCTTCTCAGCAGTAATGTCTGAAATGATCATGTTCAAGTGGCGGATCTCATCTTTTCCAGCTTGTAATTCCCTGTTTAAATCTTCATGCTCCTCAGCCAGAGCACGGTTATCTGCCAAAAGCCTCCGGAGTTCAAGTTCCAGTGACTCAAGCTCTTCCTCTAGAACAGCTGGGTGAGGGTGAGGAGCTCCCCTCATGCGTGGGCCTTCATGGATGTCAGGATATGCCCTACAGTCATCAATGCGAATGGCAGAATAGCCCCTATGGTCATCAACCATACGAACACCAGGGTAGCTCCTACGTCCATCAACCAGACGGGTGTCAAGATAACCCACACGTTCATCAACCACACGGGCTTCAGGATACCCTCTGGGCTCAACTAGGCGGACTTCATTGTACCCCCTGCGATCACCAATAGGACGCCTTGGCAGTCGACCTCTTTCCGACATGACGCTTGGTGCCTTGGCCTGTAGAAAAAAAAATCAAAAGAAAAATAGAGTTTTATGGATTCATCATTACAGGTACATGAAAACCATTACATTCATCAAGTGAAATAACAGCAGTGGATCAAATACTGCATAACACTGCTAAGATGCACATAACAGACCTCAAATAATACACAGGTTAGCACAAAGGGCACGTTGGGTATAACTGTTCAACTCTGAGATGAATGGAAAGTCATACAACGGTACCTTTAGCTTCTCAGTGACTGACTGCATATTATAACAACAAAAAGAACCAGCTTGCAGTCAGTACATCAATTTGAACAAACAGCACTAACATAAACAGGGATGGCACGGCGGAATTTTTATAAAAGCTGGAACTTTTCCATTGAATTTCTACCCCACAGGTTATGATATCCCACAACATTAACCAGAGGTGGTTTCAGTACATCCGCAGCTTGAGTCCCAACCCTAGGCGCCAGGCAGGGGCGGACCAAGCATAGGACATGGGTGTACACATGTACACCAGATAGTTCTTGCGAACAAAATCGAAGTAACTGGATTCAGATCCGAATACAAATAGTTTTGCTAGGGTTTGGGGTGCTCCGTCTGGCACAGCAGAAGGAAAGAGAAGGGGCCGGCATACCTGGAGGATGCGCTCGTCGCCGGCAAAGGGATGGGCGAAGACAGGACAAATGGCGCCGCCGCTCGCCCAGTCGCCGCCGCCAGGGAAGGAAGAGCAAGGGAGGAGATGAACTTGAAGGCTTGAGGCCCCTGGCGGCTGAGCCCTCTGAGCGGGAAGGCTGTCAATGAGCCGAGATCGAGCGAGCCTGCCACCTAAATCTGGAGGATTCTGAGCCAGCCGAGGTCGATCTGAGCTCGAGCTCGAGATGTTTAACGGGAGAACCACCGACGATTTTATAGTACTACTAGTATTAGTGATACATATAAATTCGGTCTCCGTGGAAGCTTTATAAAAAGTTTCATAAACATTAAATTGTCAAATCAGTAAATTTGTTAATATGACAAAATCATTACAAGAAGAGAGAAGTTTTACATAATGTGAGACAAGTTTCATCCTCATAATACTTACTAGTCACCATGCCCGCGCTTCGCTGCGGCTGGTCGCCAGCCACTAGACAATGACAATGCAAATATGTCACACGGCAATAATAACATTAAAATGTTTGTTTGCATGATCCAAATTCCTAAATTTCACGAATGATCCTTCAAAGAAACTAAAAGTGAACAACTAATAATTTACATTGGACCGAGAGAATCAAACCCTACAGTTCTTCGATGCAATATCAATAAGCTGGTGTGCCAGAAAGATGTGAGCAACCAAAGCTAGGAGCCATAATGGGCTGAAAACATTGATACAATGATAGCTGGACAGACTTGGCTACAATGTGAAACAAGTTTCCAAGGCTAAATGAACTGAATCGACAATGGTTTAGCTATTTGTCAAAAACTAGACTGTCTGATTATTAAAGTAGCAACCATCTTGCTACTTAATAAAGATGTAGTTAAATTGGGGGTTGTTTAGTTGCCAACCACACTTTGCCACACTTAAGGTTAGGCAAGTGTGGCAAGTGTGGCAAAGAATTTGGCCACCACACTTTTCTTCACTAAGGGAATCTTGCCACACTTTTTCTTTGTCTATGACATGTGGAGCCCAAAAAAATCTAGTCTAAACTTAGTTACCAATCAAATACCTACCAATTTGGTCAAACTTGCCTAAAGTTAGGTATGGCAAGATGTGGCTAGCAACTAAACACCCCCTGGGGATGCTAGATGCCGCATCCTAGAAGGTTACTAGCGTGTTGTGGCAGGTGGCCGTGCTCCCCTACCGCTCGTGGTGCGCGTGCAGCAGCCACGCGTGCCTGTCGCGGGCTCGCACTTCAGGTGCGGCCAGGTTGGAGGCGGTGGCGCTGGCCGTCGACCGCCGGGTGTGAGGCTGAGGACCCAGGCCGAGCAGCCGGGGCAAGGCATGGCCGTGCGAGGCGCCGGGAAGAGCCGCGGTCTGGCCCGGAGTAGGGGTCCGCGGGAGTCGAGACGCAGGCGACGGCGCAGCCTGGGGCGGATGCACGAGCCGGCGATGCAGCGGCCCCATGAAACCTTCCAGGATGCGGGCAGCGGCAGGTAGGGCAGAAGCGGCCGCCGGCGCCGGTGGCACGGGATGGGCAGGAGGTTGGGGGTGGCCGGCCTGGGTGTGACGCGAAGAGGAGGAACATGACTAATTTGGTGATTTGGGCTAGATTGGATAGCTGGGCCAAAATTTTGAAGTCAGATTTTTGGGCCAAAGTTTAGGATAGCTCTTGATGTATGGACTACCTTTAGATTGGCAGTTGGATTATAAACCAAAGTCGATAAAATTACCTAAATATACACTGATACAGTATCATATATAAATATATATACATATATACGTAGAAAAATAGTAAAATAAAAATACATTTAAGGATTGGTTGGAAGGAAAAAATGGAAATGCATAGGAAGAAACATCAAGAATATGAAAATGCTAGTAGAAAGAATTGATTACAACCAAAATTAGAATTATAGCAAATAAATAGTCTAGTTTCTAGAAGACACAGTGTGGATGCAACAACCACATGCAGCCTCCCTATAAAAGCATGGCCATTACATCTTTGTTTCCTACGTATGCAGATATACCGTGACTTTTCATATGTTCATTTCAATAGTAGTATGTATAAATTGTTGAGTGTTCTAATATGCTAGTACAACATGTGTCTCATCGTACTATTGGAACTTACAGTTATGAGCTATCTATCTGAGAATAGATTTTCAAGCAGATAGTACAGCAAGCACCGAACGAAGGCAAAAGTGGAGAAGGGATGCATTGAAACGAAGGAAATGTCATGCTTATATAGGCATGAGAAGGAATCTGGGATGCAATGGTCGTGGGACACATGGCAATAAGAAAAAGACAGAAGCTAAAGAATCATACTGCAAGATGAACAGCCAAGTGAGGGGATGGATCGCTGCATGCAATAGTGCGTAGCCCACCAATTTGCACCTCATGTCACTTTCAATGGTCAGAGGAAGGACGCTAGCACTATGCACCGGCTTGGTGTAGCACATAAACAACACGTTATTTGCTATAGGAAATTTTCGTATTCATGAACAACTATATTTTTGTTATATGTCACATCACATGCATGTACTACTGGTGTGATTACTAAATTTGCGTTGCCTAAATGTTCGCATTTGGTGCTTAACCAAGAGTACTTTTACCCTTTGTTATCACATGCATGGCATTTATTGCTGGCCCACTATAGAAGTATCAATGTATTAGGCGTAAGTGAATAGGTGAAATATATTCGTCATGTCTCGACAGAGTACCTGCTAGATGATTGTTCACGAGAGCGATGGGTCGATGCGGCAAATGCTGCCAAAGTATGAGATGTCCATCAGCCACAGCAAAGAAATCGGGACAAGTAGATCGAGTCATCCAAACCATACAGATGAGCCACAAAAAAAAAACACAGGTGGATCGAGCCATCCCGACCGAATCGGATGGAGCTAACATTTTAGGCTAACGTGGCCCTTCTAGCTGGCCGCGAAAACGGCGCGGCCTTATAGTTTAAATTCGATTCAATTAACAAGTTATAGTTTTGGAAATAGTGCAATAAAACTATACACTGAAATTAGTATAAAAGATGGATTTAACTCGATAAATAAATGGTAAGAGAAGAATATCTAGATATGTAGCTTTATTCCAACTAATTTCTTCAGAAGGTTCTATTTTCAAAATTGAATCATTCTCTTTTGATATGATAGTCCCGTTTGAGTTGATATCTTGGAATAGTATGGATGGTTGTTCTATTCGCGTGAAGAGTAACTTCTTTTTTTTTAAAAAAATTAGTGTACGATAACATCTAAAATGAGGAGTCGCGATTAATGAGATGATAAGACTGGTTCTTCTTAATCAAGATGAGATAGAACTTTATTTTAGCTTGTGCAAACACATTAGAATGCGACATAGTAGCTCGCAGTGGATGGAAATTTAATTAATAGAGGTAGAAGGGTGCATGCATTCACACGCAAACCGAAATTGATTCCAAATTTGGCTTGATTCCAAGTGTATCATAGTTTAGATTGAGTTTTTTTGGCAAGTTAAATATAAATAGCCCGTGAGTCTTGAGCTTTTCTAGCAGGGGCGGAGCCACATTGGTGCATGGGTATGCACAGGAATACCCAACAATTTCGACAAAACAATAAAGTATATCTATGATATATAGATGTATATTGTTTGTGTTAGACAAATTCATCCGCTCTTAGCTTCTTATCTAAGCCTAAACTGATTGCAAAAAACAGACCAACAAGTAAATATGACAGCAGGCAATTTTAACTTATCATTTTCTTATTGTCTAGGAATACCCAACTCACAATTTCTGACTCCACTGTTTTCTAGTAACCCTACTTATAGAAGCAGCACATATTGATCTTTTTGAGGCAACCCGGCAAGAGCTCGATGATGCCGACATGTTCCAACGACTTGCCGACGTCTCCCCATCCAGCCACAGTAAAAACTAGTTGAATCCTCTGTAGCCTGGCCAGAGCCATAGTACTAATTCGTGCTTGGCAACCACAAGTCAACATCAGGATGGTGCATGTGAAACACACTCTTCAGCGTAGACAATGTGGCTTTATCGGCAAGGTTGCGATTACAGTATAGAAATATCCTTTTGAGACCAGCGGGTAAGTGCTCGATGCCAGCAGGTTCCAACCACTTGATGACCTCTTCCCATCCGGCCACTGTCAACCGCAGCTCAAGGTTCTGCAGCCTAGGCAGAGCCCCCGCTTCCAAGGTTAGGAGCTGTTTAGGACAGCAAAATTTGAGGTGCTTGAGAGCTGGAAATGCCACAGCAGTGTTGGAAGTGCTGGGGATGACAACTGTTTCTTCTGGATCTTGTTTAATCACCAACCAGAGGTGTACAAGGGAGGGCAACCCTGCAAGAATATCAATTCCATCATCCTCGGGCACCACCTCTCGTACCACAAGCTCCAAGTTGTAGAGGTCGTGGAGCTGAGCTATCCACTTGGGTATCCTAGGAAACCAGAGACCCCAAAGATGGAGCCTTTGAATATGGCGTGGGAAACCAGACAATGTGCTGAGCCAATCAAAGTAACGTATATGACTGTTGATAAAAAAGCTCTTGAGGCTGCTGCAATGGTGAAGTCTTTCAAGCAAAGTGTGCAAGGCATCCATGGTCACGTCATCCATGTCCATACGATCATAATCAAGTCAAAGATCTCTCAAGTTGGTCAGCTGGTTAAGAGACTTAAAGCTTTCCAACGAGCTTCTTGAGAAATCAAACTCCTGCAGGGTACGCAAGAATTTCAAGCTGCCAATCCCATCCTGAAAAACCATACCACGTGGAACAATAAAATGTAATAACCGGCGCAAGCGAACAATATCTGATGGAACATATAATTTCTTTGGGTTCTCCAAAATCACAGTATCCAAATACTGCAGACCCCAAAACTGAATAGGAAGCTCCAAATCACCATCAGTTACAATCTTTAAATATCTTAGTAGAAATAATCCACAAATACTGGTAAGGTCCATTTTGTGTATCCGAGCTTCCTTAAATTCAAGTAATAGAACTCGGACATACTTGAACTTTTGAAATGATGGCAGCAAAACCCTTGTGAAAGCCTCGACAGATCGAACCTGACACAGTGATCCATTTATTATTGTTAGTATCACATCATGACCTGCACCATTGTAGTGGATGGAGGCTCGACGGATCTTCTTGTGTGGTATTATTGTGGCCTGAGGATCATCTATCACATCGAAGAAGTTCTCTTCTGCAGATTTCACTCTGATTAGATCAATCATTATATCATGAACTTTGCAGGACAGCACTTCATCATTGTAGTCTGCATTCACAGGTTGAATCATGCTCATGTTGATTAGCTCATTGAAGTAGCTTTCAGCAACATCATCTGCATCTAGCCCATGAATTTTACTCACAAAACCTTCAGCAATCCATTGCCTCACCAAATCATCCTTCTTAATGATAGTGTCCTCTGGATACATACCAAGATATAACAAGCAAGTCTTAAGATGCTGAGGAAGATTTCTGTAACTAAGGTCCAGTATCTGCTTCATGTCTTCTAGACAAAGATTTCCTTTGAACATAGAGCCCAACGAACTCCTTACATACACCCATGCCACCTTAGATTGACCAGCTAGAAGGCTAGCTATACTGATAATGGCGAGTGGCAAACCACCACATCTTTTTAGAATATCAACTGAAAGTTCTTCAAATATGTCTGGGCAAGCACCTCCAGAACCGAATATTCTACTAAAAAATAGTTTTCTTGAATCATCCTCACCAAGTGGCCTCATGTTATAAACATAATGTTGGCTATAACAGCAACATGCAAAAGCAATAGAATAAATCCTTGTAGTTATTAGTACTCTACTACCGCAATTATTTGCTGGGAAAGCACATTTAATAACTCTCCAGGCTGAGGAATCCCATAAATCATCAATCACAATTAAATACCTGTCAAAAAATTGTGCGAGTTATATATGGTAAATTAAAGGAAATAGTAAAGCCCGATTTGAAAAGCTCTTTCCATATCTATTTCAAGAAATAAAAATATATATTATTTGGACATATATATTGCACAACCGCGAAATGCCCAACCGCATAGCGCTAACATTTTCATGTGGCGACCAAGTCAACTCAAAATCATGGACATAGTATAATCCAATATCAAGTAGTTTTCAATTCAAAGGTTCTGTTCTGAGTACAGAAACAAAAAAAGTCTAATATGTTATTTATGATTTTAAGAGATTTCAGTACTCCTTCCATTCCCTTCCATTTGGAGCCACCGTTTCAAATCATTTGTCCATTGATGAAAATAGGACCATATAGTCTCTGCAGTATTGTCACTCTGTATGCCTGCTTTAAGTTGTGATCTGTAAAAGCGATAGGTAGCATGTCATTCAATGGAGTATGTGTGATCATTTCTCAATTTTTACATTTTTTAAAAATTGTAGTGCTTCCCTGTATGTGCAATTGGTGAGTTTTTTTTGTCTCTGCCAGCAACTGTTCAATTTGATAAAAAAATTATTTGGTAGTACAAAATATTTACTTCTATCATTTTAAAACAAACAATTCCATCAGAGAGAATGGAAGACACTTTCCTTCCATTCCCTCTCCTCCCAACCCACAGCGCCGGGCACCATTGCCACTGCCTCCACCTCCTACCCTGATGCGGTGATTGCGAAAGCCTCTTCATTTCCTGGTTCAGATTCCTTGTCAACTACACCATCACTGGGTGCCACACCCCTGTTTGGTTCACACAACGAGACAGAAGTTGAATAAAAAGGTTTGTTGACAAATTAGTGAAGTTTAGCTAGTTCTTAGGCAGATTTTTTTAGGAGGCCCACCTCTGTTGTCTAGCAGGTGCTAGGGTTTCAGCCCATTTGGAGGTTATGGGCAGATAGGTGTTATCTGGTTGTTTGGTCATGTCATGATGGTGTCAAAAATGCGAATGTAACTGAACTCTAGCCGAGGGTTTGTGTGCGCGCGCGCACGCACTTTGGGTGTGTTGTATTCTTTGGGTTCTTCTTCTTAATGCTATGATACGCAGCTCTCCCGCGTATTCAAGGAGAAAAAGTATAAAGCAAAGTCCAAACATATTGGTCCCTTTAGGGTGCAGTGAAAATTGACTGAACCACATTTTCCAAATAATGACCCAGACCAGAGAGCACCCAAGGTATAGTTTTAAAGGGAGAGACATTTATTAATTTATAAGGCCTGTACATTTTGAAGTACAATCCAACTACAGAAATGCATTGAGTCATTTAAATAACATAATTCTTAAGTAAAAAATACATTCATATTTGATTTTATACTTTTATCCTATAGATTTTAATTTGAATATTATAATCGTAAATGGGTTCAAAGTTGTACTAACTACCGTGGGATTAAGCTGATGAGCCATACGATGAAGCTTTGGGAGAAGGTTATCGAGCATCGCCTAAGAAGAGTGACAAGTGTGACCCAAAACCAATTTGGGTTCATGCCTGGAAGGTCAACCATGGAGGCGATTTTCTTAATACGACAATTGATGGAGAGATATAGGGAACAGAAGAAGGACTTGCACATGGTCTTCATTGACCTTGAGAAGACATACGACAAAGTACCGAGAAATGTCATGTGGTGGGCCTTGGAGAAGCACAAAGTCCCAACTAAGTACATTACCCTCATTAAGGATATGTACAAGGATGCGACGACGTTTGTCCGGACATGTGATGGCAACACCACTGACTTTCCTATTAACATAGGCCTACACCAGGGGTCAGCATTGAGCCCTTATTTATTTGCTTTAGTGATGGATGAGGTCACAAGGGATACACAAGGTGAGATCCCTTGGTGTATGCTCTTTGCTGATGATGTGGTGCTAGTTGACGAGAGTAGGGCAGGGGTTAATAGGAAGTTAGAGCTGTGGAGACGCACGTTAGAGTCGAAATGGTTCAGACTTAGTAGGATCAAGACCGAGTACATGATGTGCGATTTCAGCACAACTAGGCATGAGGGGGGAGACGTTAGTCTAGATGGACAAGTGGTGGTCCAGAAGGATACTTTTCGGTATTTAGGATCGGTGCTACAAAAGGATGGCGACATTGATGAAGATGTTAGGCATAGAATTTCAGCTGGCTGGTTGAAATGGCGGCAAGCTTCTGGCATCCTTTGTGACAAGAGGGTGCCACAAAAGCTAAAAGGCAAATTCTATAGGACAGCAATTCGTCCGGCGATGCTATACGGTGCTGAATGTTGGCCTACAAAAAGGCGACATGTCCAGCAACTGAGTGTAGCAGAGATGCGGATGCTGCGGTGGTTTTGCGGGCACACAAGGAGTGATAGAGTCCGGAACGAAGTTATTCGGGATAGGGTCGGAGTGGCACCAATTGAGGAGAAACTTACCCAGCATCGGCTGAGATGGTTTGGACATGTCCAACGAAGGCCTCCTGAGGCGCCGGTGCGTAATGGGGTTTCTTGAGCGGGTCGATAATGTAAAGAGGGGTAGAGGTAGACCTAAACTGACGTGGGATGAGTCGGTTAAGAGAGACCTTAAGGATTGGAATATCTCTAAAGAGATAGTTTTGGATAGGAGCGCTTGGAGATTAGCTATCAATGTGCCTGAACCTTGAATTTATTTCTTTCGGGTTTCATCTCTAGCCTACCCCAACTTGCTTGGGAAAAATGGCTATGTTATTGTTGTTATTGTTGAATCGTAAATGGCAAGTTTGTTTGCTCGAACTTTGCATCAAAGTTGAAAACTCTAAGCACATGCCTTTGCTGATTGACACTTGTGTTTCTTAGGCGTTTTGCTGCAGCAAACTACAGCAATTTTTTTCCATGACAGCAAGGAGAGATAATTCGAGCCCCAGCCTCTGCACATTTATGTGGGTAAGGCTTGGGGCTTAAAAAACAACCCTTCCCCAGACCCCGCACAGTGCGGGAAGTCTACGGCACTGGGTACACCTTTTTTTACAGCAAGGAGAGATAATGGATGTGAAACGACCAAAATGCCTAGAGAAGCAAGGGTATTCAAGTCATTGCCCTACCCTCTCTCCAAGCCAACACGGAAATTATATTTTGTCGCCCATGGTATTTAACAGCAGAGAAACTTACCCAGCATCGGCTGAGATGATTTGGACATGTCCAACGAAGGCCTCCTGAGGCGCCGGTGCATAATGGGGTTCTTGAGCGGGTCGATAATGTAAAGAGGGGTAGAGGTAGACCTGAACTGACGTGGGATGAGTCGGTTAAGAGAGACCTTAAGGATTGGAATATCTCTAAAGAGATAGCTTTGGATAGGAGCGCTTGGAGACTAGCTATCAATGTGCCTGAACCTTGAACTTATTTCTTTCGGGTTTCATCTCTAGCCTACCCCAACTTGCTTGGGAAAAAAGGCTATGTTGTTGTTGTTGTTGTTGTTGTTGTTGTATGGTATTTAACAGCAAAGTGCCAAACAAGTGCCCATAAGCAAAACCATACTTCTACAATGTCGAACAATTAATACGATGGCACAAAACATGAGTGCCTACAGCAAAATTTGCTGATATTTATGTGAAATCTACAATGACCATCATTACAAGGAGAACTACCATTGAGAAAAAGGCATGACCAAGTAACTTGAAGAGGAGGCTTCAGAGGGACTTACAAAATAAATAGTGCTACGGGGTTAAGGAGAAATAGGAGATCATACATCCCCATTTTTTTTCCCTAGTATTGGTTATTATATAAGCTCCTTTTATATAAAAGGATCAACTTACAGCAAAGATAACACTAATCTAAGTAATTGCATTTCATAATTATATATGCCTTACTAAATGCCAAATATTATACTAGCAAACTACTTAATTCCTTTTAACACTCTTCTTCTTTAACATAATGATACACATCTCTCCTACCTGTCCAAGTTAAATTACTTTAGAAAACAGTTCGTTTGCTGCATATAATAAAATCTTTTATGACAGTGCTTAAACAAAGGCGTCATGCATAAAACAAACTAATACCTCTTATCATGTAGTTGTTCTGTGATGTTCTTGAGAAGGTCATCCAACTCGCTGGCGTGAGAAACACACCCACCAATTTTTAATAATACTTTATTGAGAAGCTTTAGTATGTCAGGCTTTTGAGACACTGAAACGAATGCTCGGCAGTCAAATTGCCGTTCAAGCTTGCGGTACACTTGATTAGCAAGTGTGGTTTTGCCCAGGCCTCCAAATTCAACAATAGAAGCCACCTTCAACTCTTGCTCTTCGCCCATGAGCAGTGCAGTAAGCTCATCAGTTGGGACATCAATACCCACAAGACCAGCAGCCTCTGCATATATTGCCACTACACGAGGATCAACAGGCACATAACTAGGTTTGGAGGTATAGCCATCAAGCCTGTATCTCATTCATCGCTTATTTACCTCTTCCACACGAATCTTGATCTCCTGGATCTTGTTAGCAATTTGATGGCGCACTCTCAACTTCTTCAGAAGCTTAGCAGTCTTCTTCACAAATCCAATAGGTGCATCATTCTTTCCAAAGTGATGCATGAAGTCATCAATGCAGTCTTCAATGTCATACGACATCTCTCACTTGGTTCCTCCACTCCTTGGCTGGAGCATCCAGCTCATCCATTTCCGCTAACTTCTCAAGAAGAGCCTTCATGCTGTTGAACTCCTCCAGATATGACACCTCCTTCCGGATGCCTTTGAGCTTGCCATACTCCTCACCCATTAGTGTAGTGAGTTTGCCAAGGAGAGAGTTTACTGCACCAGTGGAAGCGCTCACCATGGTTCCAGACATATTTTTCCCTCTTTGGTCTTTGTCTCTTTGTTCGGTTTTTCTTCCTTGGCTAGCTGAGCTAATAGTTGTAGAAGCTGTCCTTTCTATAAGAAGACAAGTTAATTAACTTCAGTGGCTTCCTTGAGTCCACGTACTTCTTTTTGCAGCACGAGGGAGTATAATCCATCCTCCATTATTAGAATCATTGGTTCCTGTCTGCTGGGATAAAGACTGAAGACATTAAAATTAAAGAAATCGGGGTTGCAAAAGAAGTACATAAGAAACTACACAAGAAGGTGACGAGGACAGAGTCTAATGGTTCAAGGCATTGTAAAATGTTACCTTGATGGCATGAGTCTCAATGGAACAACCATTGAATGAGATTCAATCGAGGCCTAGAGCTGTGATTGAGGCTGAAGGAATGATGAAATGTTATCCACGGCGGTTGCAGCCACTTATTGGCTATTAGTGTTGTGATACCATCTGATCTCTATGTGCCAGCCATCAAGTCGGATTCCATTATCAGAAATTAATGGGATTTCTCTGGAAATGCCGCAGCAACGATCTCTGCAGCAAAAAAATGCAATAAACAGAGAAAATTTTAATGGGGCTGCTACACTTTTTTTTTGTGCACCTTGAGCATTTGGTCGAACAATTTCTAGGCAGCAAAACTCTTTAGGCACGGTGGCGCCGTCAGGCGGCACGGAACTGGTCAACCTCGGCCGAAGCGGCAGTCCGGCAGCGAGGCCTGAGGTGAATCGGTGATGTCTCACCTGCTGTCGTCGCCGCCGGTATGCACTTCCTCGTGGGATCGTCCCGCCCCCACCGCTCGTTAGGATCTGAGATTGGCAGGGCTCCAGTTTCAGCTCTCTCGGCGGCTACTGCTGGGAGGGAGGGAGGGGATCGGATAATTTGGGGGAAGGAACGAAGGAGCGAGTGGTGTACTATGTACGATTCGGGGAGGACTTGAGTAGACCGTGGAATTGAGCATGCAACTAGGCAGGCAGTGTCTGCCCCTTTCATCCGGCGCCGCTTCTTCCTCTCCACATAGGTGTATTTAACTTTTTACCATTATAGCGATTGTCACCTCCTCAGATCACATTCTTAGAATTGAAATTACGAAAAAAAATAGAAAAAAGAGAAAATTAATAATCTTTTACCACTTTTGGTTGCGTAGACGTCAACTCGTCCCTGCAGCAGTGATCCACGTCATCAGTGCGGGTCGTTGCCTCCCCATAACCCTAAATGGCCGGCCCGCGCGCCCAAACCCGCCCCGCCCACACTCTTCTCCCCCTCCCTCTGCTCTGCTCCCCGCGACGCACTCCCCCCGCTCTGCACCCGCGCCGCCGACGCCGCCACCGCCGCCAGCACGCCACCATGTCGGACTACGCGGAGTAAAGGTATGTCCCTTGCCCTTCAACGCTGTTTCTCTCAGATCTCTGCATTGTGCAATGGTTCACCCCCATTCGTTTAGGGTTACAGTTAGGTTTTGCTGTTCTAATTTTCAATTTCTCTCCATCTTTGGTTTGTAGGCAGCTGATTTGGTAGTTGTCGTTGCAATGGGTACTAGCGCTTGCCCCATTTGGTAAGTTGATTCTTCTACACAACTAGAAATCGATTGACCTAAGGATTGACCCGTAGCCCCAATTGTTCTAATTTTTTTATTCTTCTTTTGTTCACTTATTCTGTCAGGATTGATCCTGGCAACGCGTTTAGATTAGTTGTTAAGGTTGGTAAGTTTGTCGCGGATAGGGAGTATGGGCTGGTAGAAATGGCGGACCAGGAGCACGAGATTGGATAAGACAGTACAGTACAGTCTAGGGAGATTTCATGATGACATGGCCACAAAGATAATCTGAGGGCCTTCACAAACTCTGTCAGTATGGGCACTTGACAATGACTGTGATTCTGAATGAAAAATCAGGAGGGATGAACACTTTAATGAGTTGATCAAAGAAAGATGGGATGATAGGGCTGCTGTTCTTGTGGTGGATGTTGTCAGTAAGTTTGGGGAGGGATCTGGTAATGCAGGATCTAGCCATAGATGTGCTTCTGGTGTGACCACAAGAGGGAGTGGTGTTCATGCCAATGTTAGAGGTAGTGGAACTGATGGATGTAGTGTTGTACCTGAGAATGCAGAGGGCACTGGTGACACAAGTACTCCTGCACCACCTACACAGCAAGATATGCCAGATGATATACCAGAGGAAGTAGATTGGGACAATCTGACTATTCTGCCAGATGAAGAAGGTTTTGCTAATGCAGTTATGGATGAGAAAAATTCTCTATGAAGCTATGGGCTTTAAGGCTGCAGATGAAAGGGCAGAAGAAGCAGCCAGGCAAGCAGTGCCTATCCCATCCATGACAGCTGAAATGCAAAGTGATATGACTGATGCTGCTGTTCCAGTTGATGACAATGTGCCAAAGGAGCCAATGTTTGAGCGGGACAGGGATAACCCAGACATGTCAGTTGAGACTTGTTACCCCTGTATGACAGATTTCAGGCTAGCAGTCAAGCAGCATGCCATTGTTAATGAGTTTGAACTTGCCACAGCTCATTCTGACAAGTAGAGGTTTAGGGGACATCGTGCTTCTCTTGGCTGCCCTTAGATTATTAGAGCTAGAACACAACATGATGGGAGTGTGAGGGTATTTTTCTATTTTTACTGCATACCTATTGTATATTCTGTTGCAGTTATGTTCTTGAATTCATGCTGATGATTATTGGCTTTTTCATGCAGATTCAAATAAATCAAGGCACTCACAATTGTGCCTCTAGAGCTAGAGTTGGTTGTACAATGGCTTCACAGGCTTGGGTGGCAGAGAGTACCATACACCTACTGAAGAGAAAGCCCAGCATGGGTCCTAAGGCAGTGCAGGAAGAGCTTCAGTACAAGTACAAAATTGAAATTCCTTATCAGACTGTGGTTTATGGCAGACAAAGGGCAGCCAACAAATTATTTGGAAAATGAGATGATTCCTTTGACTGGTTGTACAGATTTAAGGCAGAGGTTGAGTTGATGTCACCTGGTAGTATATTGGAGATAGACATAGAGACTGTGGATGACAAGATTCATTTCAAAAGATTTTTTGTTGTTTCATGGCTGCTATAGATGGTTTCAGAACTGGATGCAGGCCATACATCAGTATAGACTCAACAGCTTTAAATGGCCTTTGGGGTGGCCATTTGCCAGTTGCATAGGTTTTGGATGGCCACAACTGGATGTACCCACTGGCTTTTGGACTGTTTGATGGTGAGACCAAAGATAATTGGATTTGGTTTATGGAACAACTAAGCAAGGCAATAGACCCTATGGACAAGCTGGCAATTTGTACTGATGCTTGTAAGGGGCTAGAATCAGCAGTGGCACAAGTGTTCCCAAACTGTGAACATAGAGAATGTTTTAGGCATTTGATGGACAATATGAAGAAGTACTACTCTGGTGAAGTGTATGTCAAGAACATGTGGCCAGCTACAAAGGGCATACACATGTCATAAGTTCAGGTACTTCTTTGACAAAGTACTTGAGCCTAGTCCTGATGTGGCAGATTGGCTCTAGTTGCATCACAAACTATTGTGGGCTAGGAGCAAGTTTAGCGCAGACATCAAATGTGACTACATCAATAATAATTTGGCTGAGTGTTGGAATTCATGGATCAAGGAGCACAAAGACCTACCTGTGCACTGCTTGGCTGATGCTATTAGAGAGAAGACCTTGAATCTTTTTGCAAAGAGGAGGAAGATAGCAAATGCCTTGCCTCCTGGAATACTACCTGTAGTAATCCATCAACTCAATGCAATTTCTAGGGGTTTAGGGCATCTCAAAGTGACTAAAGGTCACCCAGAAGCTGCAGAGGTGACTGAAATCTACAAGGACTAGGAGGTTAGGAGGCATGTGGTTTACCTGACATAGCACATTTATACATGCAGAGAGTGGCAGATCACTGGAAAGCCTTGCCCTCATGCACTTGCTGTGATCACAACTCTGAGGCAGCCAAAATGGATGACTATGTGCACAGCTACTACTCAGTAGAGAAGTTGCAGGCAGCTTAAAAAGAAGTCATTCCAATGATTACAACTAGGGGCCAGTGGCCAGATGTGGAAAAAGACTTCAAGTTATGGCCACCAACTTCTCAAAAAGACATACCACTAGGAAGGCAGAAGAAGAACAGGTATCCTGCTCTAGGAGAGAAATCTGGAAAAGCAACAAGGCAAGTTATCTGCCCTGGATGTGGTGAGAAAGGACACATGAGTGGAAGTTGGAAGTGCAAACTCACAAGCACTAAAAAAAGGTAAAGACTGACATGTTCATTTACATTTGATGCAAACATCATTGTGCAATAACAATTGTTGTATTAAACAGGAAGAGGACCAAGAAGTCAGCTCCTAAGCCAGGTAGGAAGAAGAGCAAAAAGGCTGACCCTACCCCTACTGGTGGAAACACACCAAGAACAAGGGTAGCAGTAGCAAGAGAAGAGGCTGCCAGGGCGGCAAGGGAGGCTGAAGAAGCTGCAGCCAAAGCTTTTGCAGCTGCAGAAGTTGCAGCTAATGCAGAAACTGCAGCTAAAGTAGCAGCTCCAGACATGGATGTAGAGCCAATTGAAGTTGAACCTACAGAGCCTTGAAGGGTCGAGATGGCGGACTAGAGGGGGGGTGAATAGTCCTTTCTAAAACTAATTGCGCCGGCTAACCGAAACTTATGCGGAATTGAAACTATTCGCTTAGCCAAGACTTCACCCCTCTAACTATGACTCTAAGGCACATCCAAAAAAATCCTACACAAAGCAAATGGAGTGCCAAGCTAGCAAGAGCTCTCCTAACAATTTTAATGCCAAGCCACACAAGCCTAAGCACTAGTACTTCACAAACCGGGGAGCTCCTACACAATTTTAATGAGCAAAAGCACAAAGCCAAACCTAAGCTCACTAGATACTCAAGGACAAGGATACACAATCCAAACCCAAGAGCTCAACTTGTTTAGCTACACAATCTAAGCAAGAACAACTAATTAAGCTACACAAGCTAACTAGTTACACTAGGATCTCTACTTTTAGCTACACAAGCAAGAAGATGATTAGCAAGCTACACAAGCTAACTAATCACTAGAGAACAACTACACAAGCACAAGGTATTTATGAATGTAAATACAAAACTTGTGATTTAGAGAGACACTCTGAACACTCAGAGAGACAGCGTCTTTGGACAAACTTAAAGTTTGAGGGGCGGACCGTCCGCACTCCTTGGGGCGGACCGTCCGCCCTTCACATCGTGCAACCCACCAGAAGCGAAAACGTTTCTGGTTATTTTCTCAACTGACCGGCAGACCGACCTCACCCCAGGGGCGAACCGTCCGCCCTTCACTCTTAAATCCCACCAGAGACCCAACACGTCTCTTGTCAATTTGTTAAGTGACCTGCGGACCGTCCGCGCCCCTGGGCCGGACCGTCCGCAGTCCAACCTTTCAGCTCAAGCCAGAGAAACAACCTCTCTGGACGATTTCTTTAAAACACCTGCAGACTGTCCGCACCCCAGGGGCGGACCGTCCGCAGTACGGCCTTCAAGCCCAAACAGAGCTGCAACCTCTCTGGACAAAATTGAATTATACTAGCGGACCGTTCGCACAACAGGGCCGGACCGTCCGCCCGTTATTTCTTTTTCCCACAAGTTGATCAACATCAACTCCAACACCTTCTCCTTTGCAAATGTGCCAACACCACCACGTGAACAACACCATGTGCATGTGTGTTAGCATTTGACAATCATTTTCAAAGGATTTTCACTTGATCTCACCACGGCACTCAATCCTAGCAACATCGCAATGTTAGATTGCTCAAGTGGCACTAGATGACCGATATGCAAACAAGTTTGCCCCTCTTGATAGTACGGCCATCTATCCTAAATCCAGTCATGTACTTCTCTATACAACCTTTGACCGGTGAAATGAAATGTCCTACAAATCATACCTTTGCCTTGCGCATTCCATTTCATCTCCATTCATCAACTCCATCCTACAAGTGTCGATGCAACCAATGCACCAACACAATCATGAATGATATGATCCACTCCATATCATCACATGACCTCTTTGGTCCATCGATCTTGACCTTGCCCGCTCTTTACCGTTGCCTCGGTCCATCGGCGCCAAGTCTTGCCCAAGCTTCATCGCCACGCGGTCCATCGCTTCAAAGCCTTGACTTGCCCTTCTCCATTGCAACCGGTACATCAAGCCAATCCTTGTCTTGATCTTCACCACCTTGGTCACATGACTCCATGTCATGACTCATATGCAATGAGTTCCTCCATCACACTATATCAGCATAGCTTCAACACTTAGCCATTTCTCCTCCATGGCACATGTTGCTCATACTAGTATCTTTGTGTGGACTAATCACCTGTGTATCTCAACATGAATACTTATTAGTCCACCTAAATTGTCACTCAATTACCAAAACCAAACAAGGGCCTTTCAATCTCCCCCCTTTTTGGTAATTGATGACAACTCTACAAAAATATGGAAATTAAGCATATTCCATGCTAGCAGTTCACACACGTGTAAATAGCTAACTTGGTTTGGATTTTATGTTGCTTATCCACCATAAAAACCTCTTGTGAAAGATTGGATAAGCACCATAAAAATCCGACTTGGTAGTGATAACTCCCCCTACATGTGTGCTCAAGAGATTTGGTTTTAAACTCACACACATGCATAAATATGAATTTTTTGGGATTGTTATCACTACTAAGTGATGCTAAGGTATATAGGATAAACTTTTGAAGCGTGATACCAATTGGAGTTGCATCCTTGAAGTTCATTTCTTAGCATCAATGAGTGACTAGACATGCATCAAAAACTCAAGATACCTCATGAGATCAACATTATTAGTAAGGCTCTTGATTCACTTGTAAAAATGACATGTCTTGCCACAATCTATGCATGCTAGTTATCAAATCATCAATCAAGTTCTATGGCTAGCATACATCACACACTAGCATTGCATATATAAATTTTAAAACTTATGCAAATGCAAGCAAGCACATGAATATGCACATATCAAATGCAAACAACCAAGTTCATGAGCTTGCTCCCCCTACTTGTGTGCTCCTCTTGTCCAAGAGTATTGATCCTCCTCATTATTGCTCCTCTTGATCCATGTCCATGCTCGCACTCTCATCTCATCCCCCCTTTGTCATCCAAGGATAATTCATATCTTTGTTCATTCCTCTCCCCTTTTGTCATCAATGACCATAAAAAGGGCCAAAACCACATGAAATTTGCCATGTGAAGATCAATGGCTACCACTTGAAATTGTACCTCTTGTACTTGTAGGGTTACCACTTGAATACCCCTTGTTGGTAATCATATGAAGCGCTTGTGGTTTGATACAAAGAGTTGGACATGGGTAGATGGTTGAGTCTTGAATCTTCATTTTTTTATGGACACTTTCAAATGATTGGAATTGACACCACTTGTAATTACCACATGTGGAAGCATGAAGGCCTCCTTGAAATGCCACATGCAGGTCACTTGTACGATCCTTGACCTTTATACCCTGTAGTGGGGCTCCTCCCCCTATGTCAAAGTGTCGCAGGATTTCTAGGGTACCCACAGCCGGGTGGCGGAACGCACCCGCCTATTCCCAGAGAGGGAGTGCTCGGGAAGGTACTAGGCGATTGGGCTGATCTAGCTCTGAGATAAGGACACAAGAACACACGATCTAGAGTGGTTCGGGCCGCCGGAGCGTAATACCCTACGTCCACTGGGAGAAGTTTTGATCTCCGTTGTGTATGAGTCTATCCTCTGCCGGGCCTTGGCTCTCACCCAGCCTGAGTTTTCCTTCTAGCGGGCGCCCCCTTTTATAGACCAAGGGGGCGGATACATAGGACGCTGGGGCCCCGACAAGTGGGCCCAACGTGACTACGCAGCATACTGCGCAGAGTATTTAGATGGCTACAGTGGTTACGAATCTTTCCTCCGATTCGCCCCCACGCCCTGCTAGCGCTATTGACGAAAGGTGGTCTTCTCTTGTCCCGTCACCAAGGTGTCCGTTGGGGGAGCGTAGCTTGCAGCGTGGCCTGTGGAGGCTATTATGTAGGCGTCATAATGGGTGAAGCCGAGCCGTCGTATCCATCTGTCATGGCAGACTGGCAGGCGCGGCGTGGGCGGCGCCAGCAGCTCCACTATCTTGGTAATACGCGATCAATAGTGTCCCCTGATCAAAGTATCGCCTCGGCTTCTGCTACTTCAATGCGGACGTCCTCCTGCCGTAATGAATGCCACGGTAGATGAGCCTTAAGAAGGAGACCAAGCGGCGTTATATACGTGTCTGGGCCTGTTGACACGTGGCGGCCTCGGACCACCCCGAGGCGGGGTGACGATTCCTTTCCTTGGAGAGGGGTCCGGTTACTATACAGGGGGTCCCGGACCCCATGGGGGGTCCGGGATTCCCTGGGGATCCGGTCCTCTTCGGGAGGAGGTCCGGAGCTTCCAGCCATTCGGGCTGACCGCCAGCTTTTCCCGGGACACGTGGTGCTCCCGGACCTTTCCCAACCAGGGGACGGGTCCGGGACCGCTGTTGGGTGAGCAGGGCTCCGGACCGCAAGGGTCCGGCTGCTGGACGTAGTTAAGGATAACTACAAGGCTCTTGCCTAGACGCAGCAAGAGGGGGTACCCCAGTCCTGGGGTACCGACACAAAGCATTTGTCATTCCACTTGAATCTTGAGCTCTTCTTGGTGATGGTAGCTTTATTGATTTGAATTGATCACTTAAAGTTGAGGATCACTTGTGGAACCACCATTATTGCACTAGATCCACTTGTATGACCATGTATATCACTTGTAGAGATACCATGATATACCTTTTGTTGAATCTAGTATCACTTGTAAAATTATAATGGACCACTTTGTTGAATTTGACATTGATAATCAATTCTTGAACTAGATTGTTTCCATGAGCTTCTTTCTTTTTGACTTGATCTAGACTACTTGTCCAAATAATTCAACTCGGTTTGAACCAATGACAAGCTTCTTCACACCTCATTCTAAGGGTTATCTTGACAATGTTGAGTTAAATACTTGAAAGCTCATTTTCTAGATCAAC
The DNA here is from genome assembly GCF_016808335.1 of Panicum virgatum. Classification (NCBI taxonomy): domain Eukaryota; kingdom Viridiplantae; phylum Streptophyta; class Magnoliopsida; order Poales; family Poaceae; genus Panicum; species Panicum virgatum. The sequence continues at coordinate 3,576,971 of NC_053147.1, forward strand.
TACTTGGGTTTACTAGCTCATGAACATGTCATATGTTACCACTAGATCATATCAAGCATAGAAGCAATAGTGGCATTATGAAACATTTAAAATCATTTTATTTTTCATGAATGATCACTATATATGACTATATGCACTAATCATGTCTTTAGCATAGTATGGATGTATATGTCAAGCAATTTCACCTTGCTATGTTGGAGTAGAGGTGTTGACGCTCCTTAGCACCCCCGATTTATGTACCGCAAGCGCACGGTTTCGTGTAGCTTTTCCCTTAGAGTATTCCCCCAAGGTTTATCAATCCACGGAACCAAAGAGACAAGAAACAATCTACTAGCATAGAGATTCCTTTGTGTGAGATGGTGAAAACGAATCTAATCTACTAAAAACACGACAAACACCGAAGGTAGCAAGAGAAAGTTAGAGATAACCAATCTAGATCACCTAGATCATGCATATGTTGTAGTTCCAGCTAGATAAAGTGAAGTAAGATAGATATGAATCTCAATGAAAAGCCTCTTTAAACCCAAAATCTCCAATCCGATCCCTCGATACCCAACCTACTCTGTGGAGACGGCCTGTCACGACGCCCCCCTTTTCAACGGGATACCCTGAAGCAAGTCGAACTCATTTTGGTAGTTCCGCCATGAACCTCTAGCCACCATGACTACAAGATCATGCTAAGTGATCTATCTCGATAATAGATCTAAGATGAAGCGAACCCAAAGAAAAGAATGAAATCGAAAGAGGAGAACATGGTCGCTAAACATTCGGAAACACAAATAACTTCACCATGAATGATAGTACATCACAAGATCACAACCGGGGCCCTACCTTGATCTTGATGATCCTAGCTCCAGAACTCCGACGTGGTCTTCCTTGCAAGGTTCCCACGTCGGCTAGGGCAAACCCTAGACAACTAGCACGACCCTCGGCTCTCCGAGAGGTGTCCCTCTATCTTCTCTACTCCTTGGCGTCGTCTTCCGAATTGCTCTCTGCGTGAACCTTGGGAAGGGGTCTTTAAATAGCCTCAGGGAACCCTCGGTCAAAGGGGAGGTCGAACCGACCTAAAAAAGGCCTGGGCCGGCCGGCCCAATGAGCCTAGGCCGGCCGGCCTGGGTCTTTCCTTCGTCGGCTGGTGCTCAACTTTCTCCCCAAGTCTCCTGGAATCTTCTAGAGTTTATGTCTTTCACGATTGCACCCCTTTAGACGTCATTATCTTCGAGATTTCTTCGAGGAGAAGGATAGGATGGAAAATCCTTCCTTAAATATCTCTTTGCTTTGCTTAGCTCCGAAGTATCTCAATCTTATCTTGTGGGCTTTGTCTTTTGGGCTTCATTGGAGGGTGGATGTGCATGAATGGGCCTCTAATCATCATGGCCTTTTGATCCTTTGTTCGGGCTTTGGCCTTCATCATTCTTCGTGTCATCGCATGATCGTGGGCCTCGCCATTTCATGCTCCAAAATTGGTCAAAAACCTGCAAAAACAAAGTACCTCTAAAATATATGTGCAAACGTGAAAACGACCAATAATTGGCCCGAGGTTAGGATGGTTAGTGATTTTGATATTAAATTCATGCCATTATCAAAGTTAAACAGGGGATAAAATGGATACTTAAGGAGCGCCAACATTCCCCCCATGCTTAAACCTTGCTCGACCTCGAGTAAGTCTTTGATGAAAAATCAGCGCTGCCTTTCAGTGTCCAATCCCTGCACTTGATCATACACGAGAAAACACAATGCTCCCAAAAAATATTTTGTATTTATTAGTTCAAGTTGTACCTAGCTTTTTCAATGTGGAAGGTAGATACAAGTTAAATGCTTCCCCACAATTATTAAGCACATGCTCTCAAAATTAAACAAGTCTCAGGAGTAAGAAAGTAAGTTCCATAAGTAATCCTAAACCAAGATCAATAATTCAAACCTCATTGCAATTTGCTCATGGAAACTCTCAGCTCATCTTGTCTCTCAAACTTGCTGGAACTCTCTCCTTTCTTTCTCTCATATGTATGTGTGAGGCTTTATCTGGAGCTCTGGAAAGGTTAGTCCTAACAAAAGATATTATGATCAAGATATTATCAAAACAAGAAATACTTCTTATAGATTTACCGAGACTCGTCAAAAAGACCATTATAAAATAATTTCTTTGTGGAGAGGGAGAAAATGGAACACACACTTTAGATGGTGGACATGTGCAAATGGCAACGATTGATCCCAAGGCACGACTGAAGTCCTTGTTATCGGATTGCACATGTTTGGAATAATTGAGTATAGAATAATCTTCAAAGTACCCGGAGTTTAATGAAGCAAACGGAACCGAGGAGCTTTTCATCATTATTTATTTCATTTTTTTTTCTTTCTTTCTCTTTTTTTATATATTCTTTTTGCTCCTCAGAACCACTGGCAACACAATGCACTTACTCCACCTCCCCCCATGCTTGAACTTTTGCTTGTCCTCAAGCAATGAAGTGATGATAACTTGATGGAGTGAGTGCACAAAACCTTTATCAATTCTCTGGACATAACTTTGGAATTCAGGGGAGCATCTCCTCGTGAAAGATTGAAGCCAACAAAGGAGGAAAAGGGGCAAGCCGGCCGGCCTAGGGGTGTTGAGCCGGCCGGCCTACTGCCTATAGGCCTCCACTTCTTCGGATTTTTCTTCTGCGAACTCTTTGATGCTTCCCAAGCTTATGTTTTACTGAATTTTGCTCTTGATTCCACTGTTTTGCCGTCGAAATAAATATATATACTCAATATATAGGTTGTGGTCAAGGAGGTGTTTCACAAAAAGATGTTTTTGGTTAAGGGTGGATATCCAGCGAGGTTTGCGATGTTCCCGGTATAGAAACTCACAATGCATGGATAGAATGGCTAGCAAAAGATAGGTACGCAAAAATACGGAATGGTCAACTTCTTAGTCTCGTACCAAAGAAGATAAATTCTGAATTAATTCACTTGAAAATAATTCTTGCTCTATGCTTTGTTATGATATAGCATTTAGGCTTGTAGAAGGGTAGAGCAATTGCAAAAGGTATCATTGACAAGGTTAGCTCAAAATTAAATCCAAATTAAATTTTTCTTGACAAGCTTAAGTAAGAGAGCAAGAGTAAAAGATATGGGTCCTAATTTATCAAAACCTCCATAATTGAATTAGCCGGTATTTAATTAATTTTCAGATCATGTTAAAGAGAGCATTAGTTTAATCATGCATAGACCAAGCACAAGAAAGTAGACAAAGCGGCAACGATCATCATATTTTAACATGGCACAAACTTTCTATCATCATTACTACCCATAACATTAAAGCGTAGGTGATGCATTTATTTATCATGGTGATGAAGACAAAATAAAACAAATTGCACACATGCTGAAATAAATAAAACAGAAAATTGCTACGCACACACAAGCTTGCACACATGCTGAAAATAAATGAAAAGAAGTAGAAAAATCCAAACCACACGTGCGAGCATTTTATTCTTGGTTATGCCTGTCGATCAATCTCCTTGATTGGCTCTTGCGTTGTATTCTTGATCATAATACTGCTGAAATGTTCCTCCATTAAATTGTTCCGGTGGCGCCAGACCTAGAAGTCCCATTTGATATGCAATTCCTGCAGTTCCATCTTCTAGTTGGGTTGTATGCCTCCGGATGACATCTATATCTTCCATGTTTCTTCTCGCATAAGCACCCATAATTCTCATTCCTTGTTCTGGTTGAGGGAGGTCAAAATATTGTGCTCCAAATGACGGGTCGAGCATCTCACCTTGATATGACGAGGGTGGGCATCCGTAGTTGCTAAATGGTGGGGATGCCGCCGCAGCGTGCCCCCATGCTTGTTCTTGGCTTCCTTCCCATTGACTCGTCCATCCTTGCGGGTATCCCTGTCCACTTGATGCACCTTGAAATTCATTTCTCCAATAAACAGAACTTGGCGGTGGAAGATTTACTTCCAAGTCTTCTTGATGTGCCGATGCCGATGTCCCTTCAATTAACCTTCCTCTTTTTGATTTCTTCACCTTTTTTCCAATATTTTCAACTCGCCAATCAGTCCTCCCTCTTGCAAATAATTTCAGTCTTTGATCGGGGAGGGAAATATCCATCTCAGAAATAGTAAATCCCTTCTTTTCATCTCCTCCGATATAATGGCCTTGCCTCAAATGATCAATCCCAATATCTCTTCCCGGGACATAAAATTTTTGGATCACTCGTAACCTCGGATTCATTGCTCGGGCTATCATTGTGAGATAACATCCCGAACCAACTTCTCCCGTACCGGATGATGCTTCACAAAGCCACCTTTCAACCATGATGTTGGTGGGATCAATTACTTGCTTCTTCACCAATGCAGCATACATCCAACTTAATTCCTGGTCGGTGACCTTTGATTCTCTCATCCTCCCGAGAATTCTTTTGCTCAACCAAGAGTGGAATATTTGGAGGGTAACATTACTTATATTCTTTCTTTGGTGGTTGACATCTTTTGCTATTTTTGTCCAAAATTCATCAAGCTCTCCATCTTCAACTTGCACCATTTCATATGCATTATTTTTGAATCCGAGCAAGCTTCCTATTTCACCATAGGTGATTACTTTCTCTTCATTCTTGAGCCTAAATTTCAGACATGAAACTTCTTCACCATCCACCATTTCCGTTGATTTTTCTAATGTCATGAACATCTCAAGAGCCACTTCTTCTTGCATATCAACCGTGACACCATCTGAAAATAACTTCCAACCGATGTTCTCCAATAGCTCAGATGTCATGATGAAATCCCAGCTTCACCAATGCTTCATCATCAAAATCATAATTTGCTCGTAGTCTTCCCTTCATGAACTTGAGCCTTTCTTCTTCTTCCTTCGACAAGATAATAAACCCATATTCTGAATTCTTGGGCTTGTATGGTGGTGGTGCGGATGACCTTGTTGAACGCTGTGGAGGAGGTGGCATCCCTTCGGTGAATCTCATGGAGGAGCTTCTCAGGTCTCTCATCCCACCAAGGAGCAACATGTCGCTCCTCGGTGCGGGGTTGTCTTCCTCCATGCTCCGCGGAGACTCAGAGACCGAGTGCCTCCGCGAAGAACTTGCCGATGCGTCGGATGTTGATGAACGTGTCCTTCTCCTCCCGGCGATGAACTTCATGAGGCCACTCATGGTGACTCCTTGCTGTACACACTCAAAAATAAACACACCGGGGGTTTCTTGCCGGCGGGAGAACAATATATCGAAGAGTGGAACAAACTGGGAATTGTGGTGAATTTTCTGAGATTTTTGGAGTAGATTTTGGTGGACGAATTTTTCAGGGCTCTAACTGATGTTTCTGGGCAAAGAACTTGAAGAACATAAGCAAGGAAATGAGTGAGGAGCATACCTGCCAAAGGGGAGCACCAGAGGGCATAAATAGGGGCCAGGCCGGCCGGCCTAGGGCCTTGGGGCCGGCCGGCCTAGGGTGTTTTTCCCTCTTTTCCACTTCAATTTTCTCTGGTGGCTTCCTGGTGCAATTATTTGCTTCTGTCCAGTACATCTTGTATGCTTTGCACCGCCCAAATCATGTGAACCACTCCTTCTTTGCCTTTGATGTCCACTTGCAACATTATTTCTCCACTTTGTGTCATTCACCTTGTCCCATGCTTAATCATTCATCACATGGTGCCATCTTTGCTGAAAATCACTTGTCCTTCCCATGCATGGCTGCCCCCTCCTTTGAATCATTTGCATGTGGTGGTAGGTAGAGAGCACAACTCTTTCCCGTGAACTCACTTTGATCAATGGATGTTAATCAAACACATAAACCCTTTCCAAATGATGCTTAGATGTTCAATCCTCCTCTAACTTCGAAATTTCAGAATTGACTCAAAGCATGCAATGAGTTTAAATGAATAATTAGAGGGGAATTGAAACATCTTTACATTTGTAAGTCGAAAAATATTTCCCGACTACATTTATTTTGGTTGCACCGGAACCGTTCACTTTCATGAATCGATAGCGAACAATCTCGAATTCAACCGTGGGTCTTGGGTTTAGGTTCTAATTTTTGCCTAAATGAGAGAGAGAATTTTGAAAAAGAGAATAATTAAGGTTAGGAAAATTCTAGTCCTATGGTAATGAAACTGAAAATTCTCTCTATGTTTGTGTGAACCTACGCATCAAGAATTTAAGTAACATAGCGCGGCTCTACTCGTGTGTTTTAACTCAACTTGGTCCGGCCGTCATGGAGAGGACGGTCGCCAAAAATAGGTATGGAATTTTGGATGTGGCTTTCTCAAGAAGAAGCAAATAAATCTTAGGATGGCTCATGTCATTGGTTTAAAATAAGAAATAACATTGGAATGACCAAGCGAATAAAATCCAAATTGAATTGTTCGACCGAACGACCAATTGTTCAAAAGTATATCATGTCCTTGCGTAGCAAAATTCTCGACTCACTTACCTAAACTTTTCATGGGTTGTCCTCCCGGCAGCTTATTCTTGACTCGACGAACGGGTTGAACTCCCAGCAGCTTTATTCTTGACTCGACGAACGGGTTGCACTCCCGGCAGCTTTATTCTTGACTCGACGAACGGGTTGCCTCCCGCAAAGCGCTTCGTTTATAGTCTATAGCTAGACTTTCTTCTTCTTCACTTCGGACCAACGCTCGGTGATGGCGCTGCAGTCTTGGGTACCCACTTCCGCACAATCCTTGGTGCGGGTTTGTCTTCTACGTTAGTCGTCTTTTTGGTCTTCACAGGCGGGCTTTTAGCTTTCTTCTTGACAGGTGCAACGATCTTCTTTGTCGCGATGGACGCGACGACTTCTATCTCCTTCTTCGCTTCCTTCTTGTTCGGCTCCTCTTCTTTCTTTGGCTTCTCCTCTGTGACACGGCGGTGAGGCGAAACATATTTAACATTAATCATGTTGCATACCTCGAGGCGTGGACGAAACTTGAATTCGCTTGTGGTGCCATTGATGTCGAACTTTATCTCCCCCTTGCCAACATCGATGTTTGCCCTTGCAGTCTTGAGGAAAGGCCTCCCAAGTATGAGAGGCGCCTTGCTCCCTTCTCCCATATCGAGAATCCCAAAGTCAACGGGGACTAAGTGTTCTCCAATCTTCACGGGCACGTCTTCAGCGATTCCCAAAGGATAACGAACGAAATTGTCCGCTAACTCTAGGCACATGGCGGTGGGCTCCGGCTCCGGTAAGCGTAGCTTCTCGAACACATTCTTGGGCATGACGCTCACACTTGCACCGAGATCACAAAGTGCTCTTTCGAACATAAGAGATCGAATGGAACATGGGATGGTAGGACATCCGGGGTCCCTCTTCTTTTCAGGAGCTTCATTAGCGATTGTCGCGCTACATTCCTCGGTTAGCTTGACAGTGCTTGGTGGTATCTCGCGCTTGTTTCCCATGATGTCTTTGAAGTAGCGAGAATACGTCGGAACTTGTAGAGCGTCCAAGAGCGGCATATTGATGCTCAACCTGCGTACCATCTCAACAAATTTGTTGAATTACTCATCTTCGTGTTTACCTTTGCAGTATCGTGGCCTTGGCGGTAGAATCTTGGTGTCTATATCATCTAGCTCAAACTCCGGCTCTTCGGTGACTATCTCTGGCATAGGAGTAGGTGCCTTCTCCTTGATGATGGTCTCCACTTCAACTCTTGGCTTAGGCTTCCTTGCTCCCGCTGCATGTTCGGGTTCTTCGGTCTCCTTTCCCGAGCGAGTTTGAATTGCCTTAGCCGTCTCCGGACTTTGAGGTTGCCCGGGCAATTTTCCTTCGTTGCTAGATAGGCGTCCGGCGAGCTGGGCTACTTGTGTTTCTAGCATCTTCATCATGTTGAGTACTTGAAGGTTAGAGCTCCCGACCTCTGTCACCTTGCCATCAATATTCTCCAAGATCTTGTCCATAGCCTTGAACTTGGTGACGGTGTCCTTGTTGATCTTGCCTTGCTCCTCCATAAACTCCTTCAATTGTATACGAAGAGGCACCGAGTTTTGAATGGAAGAGCTTGCATTAAATTGGGGTCTACCTTGCCCGTAGCGGAAGTTGGTCGGCGGAATCCATTCTCCCTTCTTCATGTAATCGAGCATCTTGGCTTCCTCCGGGCAATTCTTTTGCACATGGCTGTACTCTCCACATTCTTCACATGTAGACCTTGCTTCGGCCGCCTTCAAATCGATAGCTTGGGCTTCTCTCTTTTCCACTTCCATCTTCTCCAACCTTCTCATGAGCGAGTCGATCTTCCCTTCTAGCACTTCTTCGCGTTCCACTTGTAATACACTCTTCGCGGCGCCCACGGCTTGGAGTGGTTGCAGGCGCCCCGATGATGCCCATGCGTCATTGTCCGCCACCTTCTTGAATAGTTTGAAAACTTGAGTAGGCGTGAGCTCAATGATAGAACCTCCGGCCGATGCGTCAATGATCCCCCTTGATGCAGTAGTGAGGCCTTGATAGAACTTCTGGACCACATCCTCCCTTGAGAACTTGTGATGAGGTACGGCGCGGATGTAGTCGTTAAAGCGCTCATAGGCTTCTGCAATAGTCTCTGTCGGGGCTTGCGCGAATGTTGCAATCTTGTTGCGCAGAATCTGGGTCTTGCCCGGCGGGTAGAACTCCGTCATGAATTCTTTCATCAAGGACTCCCAATTTTGCACCGTGTGCGGTGGTAGAGAATGAAACCATTGCAGCGCTCTCCCAAGTAGAGAGAATGGAAAGAGCCTCGCTCTTATTTGATCTTGAGTCATCCCTTGCATGTCGAAGGTGCGGCATAGTTGGAGGAATGCTTGAAGATGTAGATTAGTGTCTTCTTTTCCAGTGAAGGGCGAGCTTTGCACCATCCTTATGATTGAAGTCTTGATCTCGAACGGAACTCCGATGTTGTCGAGATTTTGGATCGGCAAGTCCCGAACGTCCGGAGTGCATAGCTCTCCGATCGTACGCTCTGGCTCCGGTAGCGCCATCCCTTGGTGAAGTGGCGCCTCCTTTGGACTTGTTGGTGGAGTTGCTTGAGGTGAAGACGATGAATCGTCGGCTTCAACTTCTGGATCTACTAGTTCCGGCTTCTTTGATCGTGCTTCTCATCTCCTTTGCCTGTAAATTTTTTCTGGATCATCCACAAAATTTTCGGGTTTGTTGGAGAGTCTCCCGTCCATCTCCTGTTAGGGGTTAGTAAAAAAAAGAAAAATATATACGAGATCTAAAAGATGAATATACAAGATCTAAAACATAAAGGAAAAATAAAACAAACTCTAGATTAGATTGATTTTCGTGGAATAGATCCGTTTTTTTTGTTAGCTCAGAAAAATAAGAGATCTAAAAAGGTCAAAAAGAAAAATCAAGAAATATTTACGAATGAAAGTAAGATTGGATCTTAAATCGATGGTTCCCCGGCAACGGCACCAGAAAAGCTTGTTGACGCTCCTTAGCGCACCCGATTTATATACCGCAAGCACACGGTTTCGTGTAGCTTTTCCCTTAGAGTATTCCCCCAAGGTTTATCAATCCACGGAACCAAAGAGACAAGAAACAATCTACTAGCATAGAGATTCCTTTGTGTGAGATGGTGAAAACGAATCTAATCTACTAAAAACACGACAAACACCGAAGGTAGCAAGAGAAAGTTAGAGATAACCAATCTAGATCACCTAGATCATGCATATGTTGTAGTTCCAGCTAGATAAAGTGAAGTAAGATAGATATGAATCTCAATGAAAAGCCTCTTTAAACCCAAAATCTCCAATCCGATCCCTCGATACCCAACCTACTCTGTGGAGACGGCCTGTCACGACGCCCCCCTTTTCAACGGGATACCCTGAAGCAAGTCGAACTCACTTTGGTAGTTCCGCCATGAACCTCTAGCCACCATGACTACAAGATCATGCTAAGTGATCTATCTCGATAATAGATCTAAGATGAAGCGAACCCAAAGAAAAGAACGAAATCGAAAGAGGAGAACATGGTCGCTAAACATTCGGAAACACAAATAACTTCACCATGAATGATAGTACATCACAAGATCACAACCGGGGCCCTACCTTGATCTTGATGATCCTAGCTCTAGAACTCCGACGTGGTCTTCCTTGCAAGGTTCCCACGTCGGCTAGGGCAAACCCTAGACAACTAGCACGACCCTCGGCTCTCCGAGAGGTGTCCCTCTATCTTCTCTGCTCCTTGGCGTCATCTTCTAAATTGCTCTCTGCGTGAACCTTGGGAATAGGTCTTTAAATAGCCTCAGGGAACCCTCGGTCAAAGGGAAGGTCGAACCGACCTAAAAAAGGCCTGGGCCGGCCGGCCCAATGAGCCTAGGCTGGCCGGCCTGGGTCTTTCCTTCGTCGGCTGGTGCTCAACTTTCTCCCCAAGTCTCCTGGAATCTTCTAGAGTTTATGTCTTTCACGATTGCACCCCTTTAGACGTTGTTATCTTCGAGATTTCTTCGAGGAGAAGGATAGGATGGAAAATCCTTCCTTAAATATCTCTTTGCTTTGCTTAGCTCCGAAGTATCTCAATCTTATCTTGTGGGCTTTGTCTTTTGGGCTTCATTGGAGGGTGGATGTGCATGAATGGGCCTCTAATCATCATGGCCTTTTGATCCTTTGTTCGGGCTTTGGCCTTCATCATTCTTCGTGTCATCGCATGATCGTGGGCCTCGCCATTTCATGCTCCAAAATTGGTCAAAAACCTGCAAAAACGAAGTACCTCCAAAATATATGTGCAAACGTGAAAACGACCAATAATTGGCCCGAGGTTAGGATGGTTAGTGATTTTGATATTAAATTCATGCCATTATCAAAGTTAAACAGGGGATAAAATGGATACTTAAGGAGCGCCAACAAGAGGATAGTCATTAGATTCCAATTTAGCTCTCTAACTAGCATTATGAAGTCCAATTATAATAGCTTGGTGAAGACAAAGAATGCCAATATGAGTACCATGCTTTTACCCATATGAATTGAGAATTATTTATGATCAAGTGCACTATCTTGTTGTAGTTGGCTTGCTTTTTCTTTTTGATCTTTGCTTGCTTGAGAGAATACCACTTGAATATACTTGAACAATCATGAATCTCTCTATGTTGGGTGTTGCTTGTTTTTCTTGATCAACCCATTTGATAGCTTCAACTAAGCATCTCCAATGACTCTAGATTACCACTTCCATGTCGGCCTTCCAAGCACCTTGCTTGTCCATCCCACTCTTGGGCGGCCCGGCCCCTCTCCAGGGAGAAGTGATCTCTCCAAGAACCATTCTTGACACTCACTTGAATGACGTTGATTGATTGATCAAATTGTAGACTTGTCATGATGAGAAATCTTCAAATCTTTCTTTAAGTTCTTTTCTTTTTACTTGAGTTTGGTCTTGATCTTCCAATTGAGTGCCAAATGTGTGCCAAGTACACACCACAATCAAATGGCCTTGTACCTAATACTTGTTATGCTTCTAGCTCTTCTCAAAACCAAACCTAGGTTCCTCAACCACTTATAAAGATGATTCCAACTTGATGACATTTTAATTTAAGTAACTCAAGATCAATCCAATATTTGTCACTTTTCTGGCAGATTTTGTATCTCTCAAAGAATACATCATATCTCTCAGAGTACAAGTTGAATTGCCATGAAATTTTGTGGAGATGTGTGACACAAAGTCATATAGCAGCCATAAAAACTTGAGCTTCGAAACATTTCTAAATTGCTACCAGATTTCACATCTTCACACATGGGTATATGCTGAAAACTGCTGCACATGCATTGACAAGATCCACTCCAAAACCGAAGTATCCCTCATCATATTCTCATGAAACTTGTACAGCAACTAGTACCATAAGTGTAGGATATGCGTACCAAATTTCAAGCCAATCCAAATAGATTTGATCATCCAACTATGGCTTTCTTCTCAGCTTACTCAGATTTTCAATAAAGGACAGATTTTGAGCAATTGAGCTATACTTCATCAAATATGAATCAAACTTGATGCTAACTTGTTTGAATACTATCAAAAGACATATATCCATTCATACCACAAACTAAATGTCACCTCATGATCATATCCATTCAAACTAATCATATCCATTCAAACTAACTTAAATTAGATTGCTAATCATTGAATCCATTCAATCATCTCATAGCAAGTAATATAAGCATATATTTCAAATCCAAACATCTCATATGCATCCAGATGAATTTGATCAATTAGAGATATACCTTTGAAGTACATGATTTGATTTTGACAGAGCTAAGATTGTTTCTGGGTAGATTCAACTTATCTCAGGCGGACCGTCCGCGGACTACTTGCGGACCGTCCGCACCTGCATCACATGTCATCCAATTACTCCGATGCACAGGCGTCGGACTGACCGAAGCTGTTCGGACCTTCCGATGCCTCCCGGACCATCCGCGGATCCTTGATGGACCGTCCGCGCTTGCTTAGTGGACATATTATCGGTGTAACCGAAGCTTACCGGTGCATCTGGCGAACCGTACGCGGTCCATAGGCGGACTGTCCGCGCTACAATTTTCTGCTGATCAGAGCCTCTGGTGATAAACTTCATGAATGGCGGACCATCCGTCTCTTACATGCGGACTGTCCGCTCTTCCAAAGTTCAGTCTGTCCAGAATCTTGTGAATTTTCTCAAATCCAACTTCAAATTGGGATCATTGCTCATATAAAATTCCAAAAATCTCAAAACTAGCATGAATACCATCCAAAGACCCATATGAGTGAGTAAGAACGAGAAATAAAAAATAAATTGAGTGAAAACAAGAAAACTCATAAATAGCCCAAAAATGTCTCGAAAATTCAGAAACTTGAAACAAAGAGTGCACATAAGAACCAAATGCCATATGTACTAGTTTTCAAGCCACATTTGAGAAGTAAATGACATTTAACTCATTTTTCAATTAGCAAAATGATTTTTCATCCAAAAGCAAAGTTCAATGCAAATAATTGCAAGCCATCAAATATATCCAATGAATCACCCACAACGAGATAATTGCACTTGTATGTTGAAAGTACTTTGGACTTCATTAGCTTGTCATGGCATTGGGTTGTATATACGCAAAAAGCTTCAATTTCTTGATTCAATCATAAGATCAAAAATATGAATTTTATTTGAATCAAGCCTCCAATGCCTTTGGTACCTACACACATTCATCCACGTTTTGATGGTACCCAAACTAGGTTGGGTCCTCTCAAGTTATAAGCAACATACTTAGGCAATGCCTTAGTATGAATAGCGGGATGTTTTGCAATAGCAACCAATGAGGTACAATTACCAAACTTTCTAAGCATAATATTTGCATCAATTGAAATTGGCTTAGAATTGTTACTTAGGGGACATGAATTAGCCATGTGTCTCCTTTCCCGGCATAAGTAGCATCTTCACTTTTGTTGAGCCTTTTCTTCCTTGCTCATTTGATGCTTCTCATTTTCTTGCTTCTCATTGTTTGCTTGAGCCTTCTTCTCAAACTTGTTTGGGCAACCCGAAGCTAGGTGGCCCAATGTTGCACAACTATGGCATTTGATGTGAGCAACTTCCTTCATCTTTTCTTGAATCTTGTTCTTGCTCATCATCTTGGCATCTTGGATATGCATTTGATGCCTTGCTCTTTTTCCACCCCTTCTCGTTCTCTTCTTCTTCATCTTCAAGTCATCAACTTGATTTTCATGGTTGATCTTGACTTGATCTTGGGTGCCTTCTCTTGCTCAACTTGTGGCTTTGGTTGAGGTTCTTGTTGCTTCACCAATTGCTTGGTTGGGCACATTGAGGTGAGGTGACCCCAAGTTCGGCACTTGAAGCATTTGACATGTTTAAGCTTCTCTTCTTCCTTCTTCAACTTGAGCTTTTCTTTGTTGGGGCAACCATTTGCAAGATGTCCCATCTCATGGCATTAAAAGCACATGAAATGAGATAGATTTATTTCTTCTTGTTTCTTCATCTTCTTATTATATTTATTCTTGCCCCATTTCTTGCATTTGACTTTGCTCTTGTTGGAACCAATGCCACTCATGTCACCGAAGCTTCTTTGATTTTTGATTATGCTTTCAAGGGTGACTTTAATTTTGTCCACCTCTCTATCTTGTTGCTCAAATACTTCACTTTATTTTTAAATTCATTGTTCTCCTTCAAGAGTTTAGTCTCACAAGACATAGAAGTAGAACAAGCATCTAATTGTGAAGAACATGGCATAGATAATAAATCATCACATGAGGTGGATACATGCTTCTTGTCTACATTACAAGGGTTAGCAACATTTTGCAATTGATCTTTTGACCCATGTGATGAGCTCTCACTAGTTTTAATTCCTTTACTAGAAAGCATGTTAGTGAGTAAAACATGGTCTAGTACCAAATTCTCATGAGCAACACTAAGATCCTCATGAGTCAATTTTAGCTCCTCATGTGAACAACTTATAACATAAAGTAGATGATTTTGTTGTTCACATGTGTCTTTGAGAAAAGAGTTTTCTTTTTCCAATTTGATTGTTTTGGCTAACACATTCTCAAATAATTTGTTCATGCTAGCATATCTACTCAAGAGCTCATCATATGAATTAAAATCAATCACATTGCAATTTGATATCTTTGTGTCACCTTGTGACATGAAGTAATGTGGTGATAAAGATGAGCTTGAGGTAGCAATATCATCCATGCATGAACCAACTTGATCATCAAGTGTGCTTGGAGTAGAATCATCACTTGCACCACTTGAATTAACATCATCAATCATGTCAAGTGAGCTTATTGTAGATTGATCATCATCATCATCATCACTTGACCATGAGGTGGAACAATCTTCCACAACCACCATGTCGTGGATGTGCTCACCATCCTCATGCACTTCCTCCTTGGCCTTAAAATTATCATCATCATCGGAGGCCGCCCCATATTTCTCATTGAGATAACTCCAAATCTCGTGGGCGGTTTTCATATCCATGATCTCACCAAGTATGCAATCATGCAAAGATCTAAATAATATATTAGTAGCTTGAATGTCTAGATCTAGACATTTCTCTTGTGTTTGAGTTAGATTTCCTTCATCCAACACATGAGAAAAACCTACATCCACCATCCACCACATTTGAGGGCAAATAAACTTAAAATTACATATCATCCAATTTTTCCACTGTGCAAAGTGTGTGCCATAAAAAATGTGTGGACACTCAACATCTAGCCCATAAGTCGCCATCCTCTCGGGTCGGTAAGGACCACAAATGAGAGACCTCGGCTCTGATACCACTTGAAGGGTTGAGATGGCGGACTAGAGGCGGGGTGAATAGTCCTTTCTAAACCTAATTGCGCCGGCTAAACGAAACTTATGCGGAATTGAAACTATTCGCTTAGTCAAGACTTCACACCTCTAACTATGACTCTAAGGCACCTCCAAAAAGATCCTACACAAAGCAAATAGAGTGCCAAACTAGCAAGAGCTCTCCTAACAATTTTAATGCCAAGCCACACAAGCCTAAGCACTAGTACTTCACAAACCGGGGAGCTCCTACACAATTCTAATGAGCAAAAGCACAAAACCAAACCTAAGCTCACTAGATGCTCAAAGACAAGGATACATAATCCAAACCCAAGAGCTCAACTTGCTTAGCTACACAATCTAAGCAAGAGTAACTAATTAAGCTACACAAGCTAACTAGTTACACTAGGATCTCTACTTCTAGCTACACAAGCAAGAAGATGATTAGCAAGCTACACAAGCTAACTAATCACTAGAGAGCAACAACACAAGCACAAGGTATATACGAATGTAAATACAAGGCTTGTGATTTGGAGAATGCAAACCACCGAGAAGAGATGAACACGTTGACACAATAATTTTTTTATCCCGAGGTTCACTTGGTTGCCACCAAGCTAATCCCCGTTGAGACAAGCTCTATGGTTGCCGCCAATCCACTTGCTAGTGGTGACTCTCAAGTCACATTCTCCCACGTGGAGTGCTCACACCGAGCTCTAGCACATGATCCGGCCGGACCACTTGTTGCTCTTCACGTCTCGCTCAACTAGAGTTGCTCTTCGCGGCTCCTGCAGGGTGAGCACAATACCCCTCACAATCTCTTCTCCGGAGCACCGCACAATCTTCTTGCGGGCTTCAATGGAGCCTCTTGCCACTAAGCCGTCTAGGAGGTGGCAACCTCCAAGAGTAACAAGCACACCGGCTTGCAACACGATCACCTAGTGCCACTCGATGCAATCTCTCAAAGCAATCGCACTAGAATCGCTCTCTCACTCGATCGGATGATTACTATCAAGTTAGAGTGAGTAGAGGGCTCTCAAGCACTCTCACACAAGGACACCAAGTCCCCAAGGTGCTCAGGAACCTCAAATGGCCGGCCACACCTTCTATTTATAGAGGGAGACCCCAAACTAGCCGTTACCTCAAATCCCCATCGAAACAGAGCACTCGCGGACTGTCCGCCTCACAAAAACCAGACTATCCGCCATTCAAACCCAATGGTTGGATCTATATTGATTATGTGTCAGAGTCGACCGTTAGAGCCCTTCGCGGACAGTCCGCGCCCTATTGGCGGACCGTCTGCCGTTCAGACACTCCGAACACTCAGAGAGACAGCGTCTCTGGACAAACTTAAAGTTTGAGGGGCGGACCGTTCGCACCCCTTGGGCGGACCGTCCGCCCTTCGCATCGTGCAACCCACCAGAAGCGAAAACGTCTCTGGTTATTTTCTCAACTAACCGGCGGACCGTCCTCTCCCCAGGGGCGGACCGTCCGCCCTTCACTCTTAAATCCCACCAGAGACCCAACACGTCTCTGGTCAATTTGTTAAGTGACCTGCGTACCGTCCGCGCCCCTGGGCCGGACCGTCCGCAGTCCAACCTTTCAGCTCAAGCCAGAGAAACAACCTCTCTGGACGATTTCTTTAAAACACCTGCGGACTGTCTGGACCCCAGGGGCGGACCGTCCGCAATACAACCTTCAAGCCCAAACAGAGCTGCAACCTCTCTGGACAAAATTAAATTATACTAGCAGACCGTCCGCACAACAGGGCCGGACCGTCCGCCCGTTATTTCTTTTTCCCACAAGTTGATCAACATCAACTCCAACACTTTCTCCTTTGCAAATGTGCCAACACCACCACGTGAACAACACCACGTGCATGTGTGTTAGCATTTCACAATCATTTTCAAAGGATTTTCACTTGATCTCACCACGCCACTCAATCCTAGCAACATCGCAATGATCGCTCAAGTGGCACTAGATGACCGATATGCAAACAAGTTTGGCCCTCTTGATAGTACGGCCATCTATCCTAAATCCGGTCATGTACTTCTCTACACAATCTTTGACCGGTGAAATGAAATGTCCTACAAATCATACTTTTACCTTGCGCATTCCATTTCATCTCCATTCATCAACTCCATCCTACAAGTGTCGATGCAACCAATGCACCAACACAATCATGAATGATATGATCCACTCCATATCATCACATGACCTCTTTGGTCCATCGATCTTGACCTTGCCCGCTCTTTACCGTTGCCTCGATCCATCGGCGCCAAGTCTTGCCCAAGCTTCACCGCCACGCGGTCCATCGCTTCAAAACCTTGACTTGCCCTTCTCCATTGCAACTGGTCCATCAAGCCAAGCCTTGTCTTGATCTTCACCACCTTGGTCACATGACTCCATGTCATGACTCATATGCAATGAGTTCCTCCATCACACTATATGAGCATAGCTTCAACACTTAGCCATTTCTCCTCCATGGCATATGTTGCTCATACTAGTGTCTTTGTGTGGACTAATCACCTGTGTATCTCAACATGAATACTTATTAGTCCACCTAAGTTGTCACTCAATTACCAAAACCAAACAAGGGCCTTTCAAGCTTGCATCCCCTCCTAGAGCTAAAAGGTAAACAAAGCTACACAAGCCCTGCTGCATCAATAATTATTTCCATTCTAATAATGTGTTATTGAATTACAGGAATCTTTGCCTTGCTCTCCAACTTGTGTTTAGTCCAGAACCATCAGATGTGCTAGATGTTGGACCACCGGCAGCTAGGAAGTTCACCCCCAAGAAGAAGCATCTGGCAACCAAGATAAAGAAGACCCCACCGAAAAAGAAACCAGCAAGGGGGAAAAATGAGACCAATTGTTGATTTGGCACCTTTTGTCTTTTGGTTGGCATGAACTCTAGTTATGTTGGTACTGTTTGTGGCATGAACCATTGTGATGTTGGTACTGTATGTGGCATGAACAATATTTATGTTGGTACTATTGTCATGTTTGTGGCCTGAACAATATTGTAATGTTGATGGTCTGCTCAATTGGTCTTGGCCTCAAATATTTCTGTTCAATTCTGTTAAGTTGAGTTCATTTAAGTTTAGTTCAGTATGTACATCACCTATTTCTGTCATGCTCACATCTTGGCAAAGAACAATATCATTTCATTAAGGTCAGTACATTACACCTCACTTCATCATAGCATACATGATCACACATCAAACTAGAACGCACACAAACAACATGTTCATCTTCCAGATCCGTGACTCCATCTTCTTCTCCAGTTCATTCTTAATCCTATCTCCATTAGGACTATGCACTGAACGTTCTTCCTGCTCCACAGCCTGTTCCCAGTTTGACGAGCCAACAACGATGATGCCATCATCCTTCAACTGCTGGAAGTATCCCTTCTCGAACTTATAGTAGCCACACAACTTTGGATACTGAAAAATCAAAGAAGGCTTAGAACCCTAACTGTTCATTCAAGCCGAAGAACATGCTCAAAGGCTAGAAACCTACCCTTATTTTGGGAGACTTGAAGAACAGGCGACCATGGTTCGCTCCTTCCTTCTTCGTCCGCCCCTCAACCACCCGAGTCAAGCCGCACTCCGGGCATGGGATCAGCGGGAAGCCGCTTAGCTCACCTACTGGATCTGCCATGTCGGGCGCAATGCGGCCGCTCCTGGCACCTTGAAGCCTGAATCTTCCCTAGCATCTCTAACCGATTCGGCGTAGTCCGACATGGTGGCGTGCTGGCAGCGGTGGCGGCATCGGCGGTGTGGGAGCAGAGCGGGGGGGGGGGGGGGGATGAAAGCATCTAGGCCCCTTATTCGAGTTTAGGTAATTAATGACAATGGTTTGTGGATTAACGATTTCATTTGAGATAATGAGCAGTAGATTGATCCACGGATGAAAGGGATTTGATTGTGATCGTATGACATTTTGGAGATGATGTGCAAAGCTCGGGCTCAAGGCAAAGGTATCAAATAGGGCTTTTGCATTTTACCGGTCACAAGGCGATTAGTGGATGAAAAGTGATCGGATTTGTTGGATAGATAGCCATACTATCAAGAGGGGTCGTGTACTCGTGCTTGACGGGTCTTTAGTGCCATTTTGCTCAAAATGTCTAGATGCATGCATAAGGGCTAACGACATTTTGAAAAATCTGAAAAATGGGACAAGTTTGAGTGCTGACTGTCTAAGTGCGGACAGTCCGCCCCTAGGGCGCGGACGGTCCGCCACTCACTTTGGTTTTGTACCAGAGAGACTGTTGCCTCTGGTGTGGGCTGAAAAATGAAGGGCGGACGGTCCTCCCAAGGGGCGCGGACGGTCCGCCCCTCTAACTCAAATTGTATCAGAGACATGTGTCGTCTCTGGTGGAAAAGAAAGTTCAACGGCGGACGGTCCGCCCCTGGGGTGCGGACGGTCCGCTGGTCATTTAGAGATTTGTACCAGAGAAGTTGCATCTCTGGTTAGGCTTGATGGTTGAACGGCGGACGGTCCGCCTCTGGGGCGCGAACGGTCTGCCGGTCATTTTCAAATTGTACTAGAGACGATTTTTGTCTCTGGTGGTGTGGAACTTTGAACCGCGGATGGTCCGCCCCTAGGGCGCGGACGGTCCGCCAGGGCTCCAACGGCTAGTTCTGACACACAATCATTGCACTGACTCACTGGTTTATAACGGCGGACAGTCCGGTTTTTGAACCGTAGATGGTCCAAATTTTCGCAGAAAAGAGTGTAACGGCTAGTTTTTGAGGGAATGTCTATATATACCCAATGCCCGGCCATTGGGAGGCTCTCTTGGCCATTTGGATCACTTTCTTGACACATTAGAGCTGAGCCATCCCTCTCTCACACACACTTGCTTAGAGACTGCATTTTTGAGAGTGTGAGAGCATCCTAGTGCATTGCATCAAGAGTTTGAGCTTTGTGGCACTAGGGAGACTTCAAGCAAGCGTCATCGACTTGTTACTCTTGGGAGTTGCCGCTCCCTAGACGGCTTGAAGAAGTGAATTTCGTGGAGCTCCTCCAAGGAGATTGTTGAGGAGCCCCGATTTTGGTTGTGAGAGGTCTTGTGCTCACCTCACCGGAGTGGTGAAGAGAAACTCTAGTGGAATCGAGGTGTGGAGCGGTTCCTTGATTCAAGCCGGCTCAAGATCAAGAGAGTTCTTGATAGTGGAGCGGTTGATTCTTGGAATCCACCTCAACGTGGATTAGTGGTGACCGGCAAGTCATCGACACCACGGGATAAACTCTTGTGTCAAGCTCGGTTATTTCTCTTGCTCATTTCAATTCTTGCATTTATTTTGAGTAATTTACTTTACTAGAGCTAGAATTGTATCTTGTCACCCTAGGTTGTAAACCCAAACTAGAGATAGTAGTACATGACATAGTGCTTTCTTTTGTTACTAATTAAATTTCTCTAGTGTTGGTGTTTTTAGTTTTAAACCGCCTATTCATCCCCCTCTAGTCGGTGTTCTTGATCCTACAGAGGAGTGCGTCGCGGGGAGCAGAGCAGAGGGAGGGGGAGAAGAGTGTGGGCGGGCCGGGTTTGGGCGCGCGGGCCGGCCATTTAGGGTACGGGGGAGGCAACGACCCGCACTGATGATGTGGATCCCTGCTGGAGAGACGAGTTGGCGTCCACGCAAGCAAAAGTGGTAAAAGATTATGGATTTTCTCTCTCTTCTGCTCTTTCTGTAATTTCAATTTTAAGAGTGTCATCTGAGGAGGTGACAACCGGTATAATGATAAAAAGTTAAATACCCCCAACCAGACGAGTCCACACTCTGCCTACCTCAGTACCTCTTGCTTTGTCTTTGTGACATTGCTAAAAATTTTGGGTGTAAAGTACTATAGCATTTTTGTTTGTATTTAGTAATTATTATCCCGTCATGAGTTAACTAGGCTTAAAAAATTCGTCTCGCAAATTATAATCAAACTGTGTAATTAGATATTTTATTTAGTTATATTTAATACTTCATATATGCGTTCAAAAATTTGATGCGATGGAAAATCTTGTAAAGTTTTGAAATTTTGAATGCATCCAAACAACCTGATTTCTCCACTACATACGCAGCTGCGGTGAAGTAGTATAACTATTCACAGGTTTCCTTTCTTCTTCCGAACACGTTCAAAAAATCACATGTTGAGATGCTGAGTATCTGGGCAGACAACTTATAGAATATAAAGGCAGTCATCTTAAGCAAAAATTAGGCTTTTTTCCTTTCTAGGTTAAGTAGGAGTATTGTTACGTCATTTTGTACGTACAAGGTTGTGATCTATTATCTTATTATTTGGACAACAAACGAAGTCTCCACATTCGCTCTCAAGACCTAGAAATTCTCACGTTAATCGAAGAAAAAATAAAAAAATAAAAATTACCCACCACTACCATTATGATAAAAATTAGCCTAAAATACCCGTGCCTAATTAAAATCACCCACCAATATCATTATAAAAAATTAAATATAAAATACCATTTAGCTATGTATCTGTTTCATACATATACTATTAATAAAAACTAAAGCTAACAATAATCAATAAAAATAACATGAAAATAAGAATAATTATATGCATAATATTATTAAATCTCAACAAATCAAATTGTTATTATAGGTAGATCATGTTTGAATTTTTTTAACCAACAATAAGACATAATTTACGATAATGAACATGGTGATGTATGGTAAAAAATAATATAATCTTTAAATAAGGATATAATGACATACAAGTTTTTGAATTTTCAATACTAGCCGCACAAATGCGCGGGCTATACGATTAATTATATACTCCTGGCATCCATTTTTGATAGCTATATTTCAAAACTTCAAATGTTCAAATATGATAGCTATATTTGCTATTGGCATGGGTTGTGGCAATAAATAACAATATAAATGAGGAGTTTCTAGTTAAAATATTGGAGGACCAACAAAAAGTCTATGTTGCATTTATGAGATGGATAAGCACGTTTGGTGCCATTGGTTATTGTACCATATAGAAATATATCTTTCATACTTAGATGGAGGGAGTATGAGAAAGTAAAACCTAAAACAATTCAGAGTACTATAACATACAAATATAATTATATGTCAGTGCGAGAACACTTTCTTAGTCTAACTGACGCCAGGTGGATAAATTCTGACGCAAGTGACACACTAACGGCGTGACATCAGACTCTGCTGAGGAATTCAAACTGCCGTGGCTTTGTAACCGGCAAACTTTTGAAAACTCGCGCATAGAATAACACGTTCTTGGCTTGTCTGGATTTTATCGTCCGGTTGGGCTCAGGCCTGCAAAACAGAAAGGGTTAACAGGCCCGACAATAACTTGGGCCTGCTGGTGATTAGGGGCTAGGTAGTTTTATCCCCATGGAGCAGTATGAACAGGCCATTATTTTTTTTTTAAAAAAAGAGACAATACCTTCCTGTTCAGATGCAGAGAGGTTATACAGTTGAAGAGGAGGCCAAAATATAAACTACCCGTCAAATGGTCCGCTGACGACATTATATTAACGCCGGAGGATGAACAATGACATCAGCAGTTAGTTCCGTTGAGCTTGGCAGACTCAAATCATCAAATGTGAGCTATTAAATCAAAAGTGATGTATTAATAAAGCATTTTTTTGGTCAAAAGCAACGAAATAACCCTTCACAAGTTCAAACCAAGGGAATAGGTATGTTAATATTCTCGGATTGAATGTCATGTTTTACCTGAAAGTTAACCATGATGATTGGATAAAATGGTGACTGATAATCGAAACAAAATTATCTGGTTAAGTTAAAAAGTCCTTAAAAAATCCTGAAACCAATTGTTCCTAAAAAATAGAAGGTTCGTCAGCTATATGTACTGCCTTCATCGATTACATGACACATACAGTTAATATCGAATATATTTTTATGATCACAGCACCAACTTTCGATTATAACATTATATATTAGCAGAGTAGCGCTTAACAGAAGATTGCCCTGTAAGAAAGCGAAATAACCGTTAGATTTTCAAATGGACGGAGAAGATAAATGTTAAACCTGAAGTCTACTTCTCCCATCCTGCCATATGTAAAGCAGGAAAGGACATCCTCACATCCCAAGTCCCAACAATCGTGTCTCTTCCATGATCCATCCATCCTATGACTTCCAGCCTCATGCACAACTGACAACAATAAATCCAAAGAACAAATGCACAGCATAACAGAAAAAACACAGCAAAAATAATAAGAAGAAAACAAGAGAAGATGCAGCACACGTGCAGGTACCCAGTGGGGCGGCGACGCGCAGCTGGATCTCGCTGTCCTTGTGTTGGCGCGCCGCTGTTTCCTTTTCGTTTCCGGCTGGCCATCAGGCCACCCCCTTCATTCGGAACGAGATCCGCTGCAGTTGAGTGCCCTATAGTGGTGTCCCTGACATGTGGACCCTACACATGCAGGCCTACTTGTCAGTGGCCCAACTGCAGGCTGCCGAACTGCAGCGGATCCCTTTCCCCTTCATTCATACCTCGCCGTGCCTGCCCCTCCACCACTCGCCGCTGCAGCAGGCAGACAGGCCGACATGGCCGCTCCGACCAGCACTCCAACAGCCTCCTCGCACATGCATCTCATCTGCATATGCGTCCCGGCCGGATCATAAAAATATCTCTTTTTTTTTTCTGAGCTAGCGATGCGTATTTCCTCAGGCGGCTCTCATAAATCTGATCTGACGCTGACATGCATTTCGAGTCTAGTTTCCTCAAAGTCAGAGCGAGTCCGTCTGAACATTCTATTGGAAAAAAGTTCAGACGGATTTGCATTCAAAGCAAGAGAAAGAGTGTTTCAATTTTCTGAGGCGCAGGATTGTTGCTCGACTAATCCAACTGCCATTTTCCGTAGGGATTTCAGAGCTTACAATTTGACCGGCCACCAACAGACGAAACGATCATTTCTCGACCATTTCACATTTGCAGATCTACCACTACTACTTTGGTTTGATGTTGTGTATTTATCTCACATTTCTTAGCTCATCTTGCTTCTTTTCAAAAAAAAAAAACTCATCTTGCTAGTGGATAAAACTATAGTCTATTCCAACCAAAAGTTGTGCACCATGTGATGCATGTTCGAACATGCAATTGTACTGTGCATCTAGAGTTTTTAACCTTCACCCAGTCAGCACGAGTATCCAAAGCATTTTATTACCGGCCGCATTTACCCTCTCGTCGGGCGTTGCAAGCAACGGCCAGGATCGCTCGATCTGGGCACGTCCCTGCGATCCCAGCCGTTGAAACCCTGGATTTTTCTGGCGTTATAAATAGCACCCGTTCTTATTTGACTTTTCTCTTCCGGTCCTCCATCTCGCCATTTATCCGCTGCCCCCTCTCCTCTCCTCTCCTCGTGCTCGCCACGCCAATCCCTCCCAAGATTAGGAGGGACAGCAGCCCGAGATTCGGATTTAGGATTTGGATTCTGGTGCAGGAATCGAAGGCGCCACGCGCTGGAGTCCCGGCCGAATTGGTACGCTTGTTTTGTCCCCTATTTTTTTTGCTGGTCAATTTGTTGTTACAAGTTCTTGTACGGATTTGCCCCAGTCTTGATCCGGTCCAATTCGCGCAATTCCACTGGATTCCCTTTTCTCAACCCATTTTTTGTGCCAATTTCGTTGAAATATATATATATATTCTGGATTTGTCTGCTCACCGCCGTTGATTTTTCTCGTTTCCATTTCTCGGAAATCTTGGCGTTTCTCAATGCTTCGTCCCCCGTAGACATGGCGTCTCCTTGATGCGAATTCTCCGTAAATTTTCGAAGTTTTGTGGAGCATGCGGTGATTCCTAGACGAGATCTGTGCCCGGAGCCGCAGGAATCCCGCATGAATTTCATCTTTTCGGCGATGTGGTTGAAGTGCTAAGATTTCTCAAATCTTTATATGTTTCTCACCATTTCTTGTCC
Source organism: Panicum virgatum (assembly GCF_016808335.1). Classification (NCBI taxonomy): domain Eukaryota; kingdom Viridiplantae; phylum Streptophyta; class Magnoliopsida; order Poales; family Poaceae; genus Panicum; species Panicum virgatum. Next base: position 3,602,101 of record NC_053147.1, read on the forward strand.
ACAATTTCTCCGTGCAGCTTGGGTGAGAACGCCATGATGGCGAACGGGAGGCTCCAAAAGCAGGCGTTGCTGCCGCCGCGGAGCCCATTCCCTGCAGCGGCGGCTGCGGCGCCGCACGCCGAGCTCGGCCCGATCGCGCGGCCGCGGGACGCGCACCACCGCCACGGCCACCAGCGCACGTCGTCTGAGAGCTTCCTCGCCGACGAGCAGCCGTCGTGGCTCGACGACCTGCTGGACGAGCCCGAGACGCCGGCGCGGGCGCATGGCCGGCCCGGCCACCGCAGGTCGTCCAGTGACTCGTTCGCGCTCTTCGAAGGCGGCGGCGGCGCCGCGGCGGGCATACACGACAATGTGCTCGATGGCATGAGGGGAGGAGGCGGAGGACAGTTGGCTTCTTGGGCTGGCGCGCCCGAGTTCTTCCCGGAGCCCACCTCGTTTGGGCGACCTCAGGGCAGGCCGTGGGAGTCAAGGCAGATGTACCGGCAGGGTGGTGGCATGCCGATTCCAGGGAGAGAGAAGAATGGAGGGCGCCATGGTCCGTCCAGCTCATTTGGTGATCTTGAGCATGGTCATGTGCCCAATGGGGTGGACAGGAAAGGCCATGGTGATGCAGCTCATGACCAGAGGATTGGAGCAGAGAGGAAGGAGGGCCTGAGGCACTCGCAGTCGGAGGCGGACACCAAGCGAGCCAAACAGTGAGTTGGTTTGATTTTATCGTTGCACTTGCTTTAAAGAATTATGTTCAGTTTGTAGAATTTTGTTCATCAAGTATATTAGTGCTAAACTGCTAATGAGTGTGATTGAAGAATGCTGATGGCATGCTTCTTTCTACTAATTGCAAACACCATAGTGAAGCCTGCATTCTAATTTGTTATGTTCTTTGAGCCTGATAGGTCGGAGCATGGTTTTACTATATGTTGCATATTAGATTGATTTCTCTATGATGTGTCAGTGTTTAACTTTTAAATGTTATTGAATAGGATAGGACAAATGCTTTTCTGATGAATGTCTTGTCTATATATTTGTTATCTGGATAGACATTTTATTGGTGCATTTCCTGCGGCAAGTCCACATGACTACAACTTGGAGTGGGCTGAACAGAGTGGAATTTCCCTAAATTGGTACCGACTAGATAATCTCAGAGCAAAATAATTATTTTACATTAGAGATGTCTTGTCCTAACAGATTCTGTATAAAGTTCTCTATCTCCATTAAGATGTTGAAGGCTTTAATCAGATGGATTGTACATGTGGCATACATCTGTCAATGTTGGACGTCTTTAAATTTAGAAGTCCTCGAACACAATATAGGTGCACATCTTCATGTACATTGGACCTCCCTTTGTTGCCAATATATACAAACTTGAATTATGCCTCCATCAAAAGGAGATGCATGCTCCATGTCAAGTGTTCATGATGATTGATGCTGATAGACCTTGAATGAACTGTACCTATTTAATTTCATTATTTTTCATGTCAATTGCAGACAATATGCTCAGAGATCTCGTGTCCGGAAGCTCCAGTATATTGCAGAGCTTGAGAGAAGAGTTCAGTCCTTGCAGGTAACCGTTTTTGAAGCAAAACATATCCATTATTTCTTGTACAATTTAGGAAACATCACCTAAAATATTTAATTTTATACTTTGCAGACAGAGGGGATAGAAGTTACTGCTGAAATGGATTTTCTTGGTCAGCAAAATATCATGTTAGACCTGGAAAATAAAGCCTTGAAGCAACGGCTTGAGAGTCTATCTCAAGAGCATCTTATTAAACGCTGTAAGTATTCCTCTTTCCCCCCATATGTGAGTACCTTGTACCTCGGTGTTTCTTTTGGCTACTTGTTTTCTTGGTTGTAACTTTTGTATGATATCTTATTTTCGTTGAGTAGCAATCCGGTTTCATATCCCTGAGTTTGGTGAATATCATTTTAAAATATTTGTTTGAACAGGTTCTATTTGTTAATAATACCATTTTAATTATTTTTTAGGTTGATGTTGACCTATAGATATTAGATGAACCTGTGAAATCATGCTTTTTTAGTAAACTAAGTGCTTACAATTATGCATACAGTTGGCTAGTTCCAATAATGTTCTAGTTCAAGTTAAGAAATGGAGAGGGATATGTATTCGTCATTTTCTTGCTCATGTTATAGGATGTCGATCTTCTTTAATTTCCTGAAATTATGATGAAATACACAGGGGGTCTATTCAAATTATATAGGTGTTAACTACCAATTTTTTTTACCAGATTAAATTGTCCTATGTGGCCATTTCTAAAAAAAATTATCCTATGTATCATATCAAAGGTTCAACATCTCGTGCTGTTGCTGTGCAAAACAATTAACAGGCAGTGACCGTAGGCAAAACATTGCTGTATTGATTTTTACACAGTATTACCGCAATGATGAAGTAATGAGATGATCTGAATGATTTCCTCTTTAAGTTATACGGGATAGCTGCATAGATGCACTTCACAAAGCATTAAGAAATTGTTCTATTGGAAACAGTTAACTAAGTTATATGTGTATTTCTTCTCCAATGCTGCAGATCAGCAAGAGATGTTTGAGCGGGAAATTGGTCGGCTTAGATCATTGTTCCAGCAACAGCAGCAGCAGCAGCATGTACCACAGCAGCAGGCTCCTACTCACAGCCGCAGTAACAGCAGAGACCTTGATTCACAATTCGCAAACCTGTCTCTGAAACACAGCGATCCCAATTCTGGGCGTGATGCTGTCTCTGGCCTTCGCATTTAAGATTATTTTTTCCAGCTTGGTTCTCTGAGCTTCACATCTTGCTTCCCTTGTTACACCACTCTTTGTGGCTGTTGCATCAAGAGAGGAGCAGCAACAGTGAACCTGGAATCACATCCCATGGTGAATAAAGCTGGAAAGGTTAATAACTGTGGATCCAATATTAGTTCTTTCAGAGTGCGCACCTGATGGTCATCCTTAGCTCCTGTCCATTGTTGACGCTTGACCAGTCGGAGGTGTTTAGGGTCTATACGCAGATTGATGCCTTTCATGGATCCTTTGTATAAGTTTGAAGTTAGAACACTAAGGTTCTAATTCATTCCTTTTTTTAGTTGATTCTGTTCTTGAGTTTAGGCACCATGTGGTGCTTGTATTAGTTAGCTTGGCATATGAATGGAATGTGAGCTGGTCATCTTTTGGTTAATGCCACATCCTAGAGCTGTTGTGCCAGCATGTTCAATAAGCTAGTGAGGTCAAAGCGTTGTAATTCAGTTCCAATTCATTTGTGATATGCAGAACAAGATACTGGATGCTCAGGTTCTCGCATTTATTTGAGTGGTAAATGGTGTACGTGTTCTTGCATCTTGATAACAAAGTACAGTAATTCATGCAAGAAGTTAATTTAACTTCCAAATTTCTGCGTGTGCTTTACATGTGTTGGTTTCAACAATTCGTTGCAAGTCCTTTGAGACTGATTGAGTATGTCCGATCATCATCTATCTAATGTGGTGTTAATAATGCTGTGTACTCATCTATGCGTTCACAATTGCTACGATTTTTCATGGCTTATTATGTCTATTCTTTCTGGTTCGATCATTTGCAATGTTGTACATGCAAAAATTAAGCTGAAGATACTTCTTGTGAAAGAAAATATATTTTCTACACATTTGTTGCCACATGTGATTCTGATATGGCACAAATAGAATGCCTAAAACTTCCAATTAGCTGTACTCAGAACTGCACAAATAGAAATTATGGTCATTGCATTTGATTAATTTTTTCTCCAAACAAGATCGAGTGCCATATATTGGCAAAGAAATCTGAAGTCACACTGTCAAGAACCCTAATGCCAATGACATTTCACACTTTGGGTTTAAGGACTACATCCCATATAACTAGAGTAGTTTATAATTCAGTTGCACATTAAACATCTGTGCATTTCTGCTACCTGGCTAACAATCATCTAGAACCTTCTACTTTTTGTTCAAATCAATGTCCATGGCGTCTGCTGGTTTGTTCCCCCGGAAATCAGCCACTGCAGTGTCAAACGTCCCCCTTATATGCTGGCACATTACCATCAGGTCCTGCAACGAATCTTTCAGAACATCCTTGGCTGGATCTCCTGCGAACATATCCATCAACATACACATCAGGAGAGGATCAATTATTTTAGCTCAGGGCAACTACTATTTGTATTGTAGAAGCAGGAACCAGATAACCTCTTGACATTTAGTGTCGGTTATTACTACTGACCAGATGGCAGATACCACAAAAACGTGTATATTTTTTACAGAATAGAATTTCTGTATTATTTTGATAGTAATGAAGCAAAAGGCATGTTATTTCAAATTCTTAAACTTTAGGCAAGAAATGTTAGAAAGGAAATCTGTAACATAGACTTCAGCTCAATGTGGATTAATTACTATGAAAAGGGAATTTGGGAGTACCTGTAGTCTGAAGCCTTATGTTAACTTTGTTTTCAGAAGGATGAGGGATGCTGTATCCACAAAATGCCACCCTTGGGCTGTAACATAGCAGAAATATATTTAATGAGAAATGCTCCTATAACCTTATACACTGCATATACAGAATGCAAACACTTGAGAAGTTTGGCCCAAAAGCATATAAGTTGATAAAAATACAGTTGATCACGGAAATTATAATTTCATCATCTGAACCAGTCCAATATATAGTTCACATGATCTGACCCATAATTCTTAATGGTTGGACAAATACAACCAACATTTCTTAGGAGTTCCAGATATTGTCATCAAATCAACAGAAAACTGAATTGTTGCATTCTAACTGTAAGACATTATCCGACCCCCCAAAAAAAAACTGTAAGACATTATCAGCTAACATCTTTAACCAACAGAATGCACTAAATTATGAAAACACACACATTTCCATAAGCAATAAGATATTCGCCTTGGTAGTCATCTCAAAACAACATCATTGCATGCTAAAGATGACCAATGATTTCTTCTGCTGACAACAATCAAAGCATGGTCAAACAACCTTAAACATTGGTCCAAAGCATGGTCAAACAACCTTAAACAAAAATGCCATCTTCTCTGCATATTCTCCATAAATAAATTAAATAGACCCACAGGAGTGCAGACATCTATCCTCACAATAACTGAACGAGGTTTAACAATAGAAGAACTAATGTCAAATGTACATTTCAATTTGATTCCAGGCTTGTAATGCTTGTTCTGGCTCTAGATGTAGTGATTTCAATCCACATTAAGCCAACATAAAGATCTGTAAAGAAAACAGGCAATTTCTCCAGTTGCGTTAACAGAAAAATGAGGGGTCTGAATAGTTTTGGTTTTCCTCACTGCATTTCATCCCCATAGTTGCAACCATAATCCAAACCCCAATCGCTCTAGTTTAGCAACTTACCAACCAGATTGCAATGCATGAAACTTAAAACCCCAGTGTCACTGTCCCCAATTCATCATCATAAGACCAATTCAACATCATTTTCCACTGCGTTCTCTAATAATCGAGACCAGAATGTGTGGAAGTGCACTATAAAGCTAGTGGACGAGTGCCAATTGGCACATGTACCATCAAATGTAAGAAATAAAACTCCTAATGGGAACACGTAAGGGGAGAGGAGAAACTGTAACTCACTCCTGGTTGAGAACGAATCTGACGGAGTTGGCGAGGGTGTGGTCCTCCTCCATGATGGAGAACGTCGATGCACTCGAATCCTCCAGCGACCCGTGCTCCATGGTTGCTCTTGCCTTCAAGAAAAATGCTCTTTTTCAACATATTCTCCACCAAGAGAATGAATCGGACTCCGAAACAAACCAAGAGAGAAGGCCTTCTCACGGTTCTACCTGGTGCTGAAGCAGAGAGGGGACGAGGCGAAGGCGCTGCCGGCGCGGGCGGAGCCGTAGGCGAGTTCGGCGGCGGGAGGCGGCGTCGCTGTGAGGTGTCCTCGAAAGAGGAGGAAGGGGAGCGGTTGCCTCCGTATTTATGCGAAGAACCCTCGAGTACAACATTAGTAACTTTTTATTAGAAAACTCGTCAAATGTTTTTTATCAAATTAATTGTTACTACAAACATAGACAGAGACATTAAGAATTATTTTTGTTTTTTGGAAAAATATCAAATTCAAGCAAAGTAGGACTGTAGGAGAATAAATTTCAATATCGTAACATGTTTTGCAACATCTTTTTACAAAATGTTGGATTTCTGAAATTTACTTAATCCTAGTCGATTTTACCCTTTGCCCCCCTCAAATTACCTTTTGACTCGCAGACCCCTCCCAAAACCCTTGCCTCCTCTCCCACCCATGCCGCAAGCCCGCAATCGCCATGAGCACCAGCAACCCCGCCGCCGCCGTCTCAACCAAGCGCCCCTGTGATCCCTCCCACGCCGACCCCACGCCACCGGCCAAGCTCCAGCGATCCTCAGACCCGCCGGACCCCGCGCCGGCCGGGAACCCAGACGGTGCCACCGACGGCGGCGAGGCGACGGGAGTGGATAGCGAGGCGATGGCCGGTACACGGAACCCTCGGGCGCAGCGGTACCTGGTTGCGGTGGAGTACGTCGGCACCCGCTTCTCCGGCTCCCAGCAGCAGCCCAACCAGCGGACCGTAGTCGGCGTTCTCGAGGTGAGGCCCTTGCTTCTAGAATGAGATGTGAGATCAGAGTGATAACCGAAGATGGTACTGTAGTGCAAATGCAATTCCGGAATTACTGTTGTTGAAATGCCGAGGCCCGAGCGCCCTTGGAGATTCCCCTGAGGTTGATAGGATAACATTGCAGGGACGAAGGTCAACTTCTGGTCTGAAATTACTTGCTAATAGGATGTGCAGTAGCCGCCTTGTTTGGATAACACTGGAGGAATTGGGTCAAATGGACATGCCAAAAACCAATATTTGGGTTTGGCTCGAAGGGAAGGAAATTTCATTCTATGCCACCTTCCACAATCTCCAGGGCACTAGAGAGCCCTGTGTGTTATCTATAGAACTCATTTCAGAGATATGTTAGGATCAGTGCTCCTGTTTTTCTTTTGTCTTCCCATGTCCTATCCTATGTACATTGGCCTACAAACCAGTAAGTCTTCTCTAATCTCTATAAGCTCTAACATGGTACTATAGTGGAGATACTAGTGCCTAATGTTGCCACTACCAATCTATTAACATTGTAGCAACAAGTCTTCTCTATGTTCCTTAATATCATCATCTCCAAAATATTTAATCATACTTACTTTCAGAACCACTGCCTCTTCCTCATCTACTTCAGTATTTCTATAGCGTTTGTTTAGCAATAGGAGCTCAAGAGTGGATGTTAGATGTAGTTAACAGTTTATTCTTTTCCCTTCTATTATTTCAGGAGGCATTTCACAAATTCATTGGGCAGCCGGTTTCGATATTCTGTTCTAGCCGAACGGTATGAGAACTTGCTTTAATACAATTTTTTAAAAAGTGTCTTCTAGTTCAGCATGTGTCTTTATCGCATGTGTTTCTGAACTGTTTGAATACACATTTTTTTTGTGACTGCAATAGATTTAGCAGTCTTTTATAGCACTGTTGATTTTTTTTCTTTTTTCTTTTTTGCTTTGAACTCATGATTCTTTATTACTATATCTGTTCTGAGATATCCTAAATGCTTGTTTTACTCCTAGAATGTATACTGCAAGCACAAATATTACAATAAAATGATACTAGTAGATATGGCACCAGATTTGCTTTTGCATCATTGTATTTTAAAAATCTTTGCTCACATATAAATGTTCAAAGGTGTACACTGGAGACCATGCTGGTGTCAAAATAACAAGGAAAAGAGAAAGAGAGGCGGTACTTTTCATACTAGATGTCAACCATGATCATACCTTTAATTAATTACATCTTGCTTGGGATTCTATATGAGGCTTTATATATCAATTCCTTAGTGCCATATCTACATTACTGCTCACATTGAGTTTATTAGATTGTGGCTATAGTACTATGATCTGATTAGCATATGTTATTCAATGATTAGTGGCGTATAGTTTTCTGCGTTACTTTCTTCTTGTACTGGTTATATACTTCGCTGGATATATATTTTTATGTGTTGGATAACGTTTGTTTTTTCAGGATGCAGGTGTTCATGCTTTATCAAATGTTTGCCATGTCGATGTGGAGCGGATAAGTAAAAGGAAGCCTGGTGAAGTGGTCTGTACGCAAAATTTATTACATCCACTGTCCCTAGATATAAGGCGCGCACACATATTAAGTGCTGTGATGTCAGATTACGACCTTAATTTTTACCATAAACCTCACAGAAATGTGCTTTATCATCTAAATAGGAAAATGTTTTCAAGAACAGCAGCACCTTTTTTAACCTCTACCTGCTGACAAGCCCTTCCATATCTGCAGTTAACACCTCATGAGCCTGGAGTTGTAAAACGTGCTGTGAACCACTTTCTACAGGTAGGTTTCGGACTAAATGAAGTTGTAGTTCTATTTACTCATGGAAAACATCAGGTGAATTTTACTGTCCACAACACACATTTTTCATAATACGTTTGATTCTGACATCAAAATTATTATAACACTGTAGGCGATATCATCATTTTCGAAATTTCTTTTGTTGATTTGGTATTACTCTAGTAGAAGCTGGGTTGTAAAATTACATCTTTTTTTTTTCAAGGGAAGTTAATCGCACCATTTTGGTTGCACATGATATATTGACATTATGCATTACCTTCAATGTTCATCACACTGAAATTTTATTTTCATTTGGTTGAATGGTCTGTGTTACTTAGGAATAAACATAAATTTGTTTACGTTTTCTTGACAAAAAAGGTTTGCTGGTTTAATTTATTTTACTAGGCTTTTATATTCATTAATAACTGGTCTCCTGCTATTGATATTCATCTTTGGTCAACTTTTTTGTCGTTGCAGAGGAATGAAGGTGACATAATGGTGACTGATGTTCGCTGTGTTGCACCAGATTTTCATGCTAGATACAAAGCTCTAGAGCGCACGTATGTATCAGAGTATACAATACAATCTGAGCATGCTTAAAATTAATCTTGTTCTGTACCCATTCGAGTCTTATGTCCAGTATTTAGAAAGGGTTGCCACTATAAAGGTGGTTACATGCTATGTACTAAAACATAAGAGCTAAGCTAGCTTATAGGTGACTCGCCTTCTTAAATTGTGAAAATGCTTACAGCACTGTTTTGCTCATTTTTGTGAAGATATCATTACCGTTTGCTTTCTGGACCTGAGTCAACATCAGTATTTGAGAAAAGCTCTGCTTGGCACATATCTGAGGATTTGGATATTCAGGCAATGAAGGTGAAGCCTGTTCCCATATTTTATTTGTTTGTTGATGTAAAATTCTGCTGATGGTTTACTGATGGTGGCCTTGTTCAGAAAGCATGCAGCATACTTGTTGGGCATCATGATTTCAGTTCCTTTCGGGCAGCTGGATGTCAGGTGATAATATCCTTCTTAACTATTGTGAGCACATTGTGTTATCTTTCTAAATTGCATGGAGTTAGAAGTCTGTGTTAGGCGCAGGCATGTTGTATGTGTTAGGTTTGGACCTAGGACTTAGGAGACACCCTACAGTAGGTACATTTCACCTTTCCACAGCAACCACATTGATAAACCATATGGACCTTTAAGAATGCAAAGTTGCAAACTACACTTTTATTAAAATTTCCTTTACAAATAAAGTTGCTTTTAATTACATAATTTGTCTTTGCCTTTTTGTTTTTGCTACTCATGTATAGGACAAACAAAGTTTAAAAAAAGCAATAGGCTCTAGGCAGCCTATGGGGTAGTGGCTAGGTGCAACTGGCAGTTAGGCAGGCTAGGTGGTGGCTTTTTAATGAGTGTAAAAGAATAAAAAATCTTACTTTCTCAAACGTTGTCTTAGGTTAAAACACTGTGTTTGCATGTTATTGATCCTTTGTTAGCAATACTGCTTGCAGGCAAACTCACCAATGAGAACTCTGGATGAACTTACTGTTACAGAAGTATTCCCTTTCATGTATTTTCCTTCAAGCATAGAACGATCAGAGATGGAATCATCAGATGGGTCTCTTGTTTATTCGAGGACACCAGCCTTGGAATCATCTGGGAAAGAATCCGATGGTTCCTGTTCTAGCAGTGGGAAATCAGAAACTGAGAACAGAAAAGAATTTGGGTCAAGATTAAGGCACCGTTGCTTTGTTGTTACTGCAAGGGCACGATCTTTTCTTTACCATCAGGTCAATTTGCTTTCCTTGAAGTTCAGCCATTTGTTAGTTACTCTTCCCATGTTTGTTCTTTGATTTTTGGCATTCATTAAGAACAAATCTTGTATGATTAGTACCACTTGTATTGGATGATGAGTTATTTGCATTTGGTAGTAAAGGTGCAACGTTGGGTTGATTTTCCTCCTTCAGCACTGCTGAGATGTGTTGTGTTCGATGCCGATACTGAAGTTACTAAATATCTGTCTATTAGATAATGGGTCAATTGTCAATTGTAATGTAATCTCTCTTTTACTTCTAGTAACTGGGAAATCATCAGGTTGTGTCTCAAGGTTACCATGCATGTCTCCCTCAATAGCTGATAACATAGTATTTGTATTTGAGGACCATCGAGCATTGATGAATATATTAATATCACTTGTACCATTGACACTGGCAGCTCGCACCCTTAGTCATGGTTACTATGTTGTTACTTGATTATCAGTCTAACAGCGGGACTGAAATCTGCACACCGTGTCATTTGTTATTATTTTGCTATTTAGTTTAGTTTTCTGATGTCATATCCAATGCAGGTAAGGTTGATGGTCGGTCTTCTAAAATCTGTTGGGACGGGCGATCTAACAACTGCAGATGGTCTGGTCTAATGTTCTTCAACTTTCACAATGTACCTTTTTTGCTTTTGTGATTCATGCATGGTGCATTTAAGTGAATATTACCTTTGATGCAGTTGAGAGAATTTTGAATGCAAAGACAGTGACAGCTGCACCTCCTATGGCACCTGCTTGTGGTCTGTACCTTGCTAACGTGAAATACGACCTGAGTGTTTGAAGATAAATTTATCACATGGCTTCTGTTGCTGTGCCTCCAAGTTTTGTCAGCTTTTGGCTATCAAAGGTATGCCTGAATCCATATCTTTCATGAGTAGTACACATGGATGACTCTTCCAAGCCTCCGTGTAGGGCAAATAAGCAACCCAAATATGGCCTCTAATATAAGCTTTAGCCTGATGAAGGAGGATTGTTTACTTGATACACTATGCTGGGGACCTGCGGGGTATTGTCCAGTCTGATGAGGAATTATATGCATCTACTCACCAAAGCTGTTTTTATTGTCTGATTTTTTTTGCATTGAAGTTTGCATGTCCATCGCAAACGTAGACTAGTTTTCTCTGCGAACTAAATAGCTTGCTTCATTTTAAGTTAATTAAGTTCAAATATCCTGTCTTTCAAGTTCAGTTTGTTTCACTTGTTTACTTTGGGGTGACACTGTAATGTTGGACTGATAATCGGAAATTTATCGCCTGGTTTCCTCCTTACTATCTGGTTGATATATAAGTAGCCAAAATATGCGCTACTACTAGTGGAGGCTTAAAAATTACCGTGTGTTGAGCATGCATAAAAATTTATACATTTTATTCCTCTCTCCAGGATGAGGCTCTTGAATCGTCATGAATTGAAAAACAACATACAAAAAGGACCTGCTTTATTCTCGCAGTTTTTGCTATGTATGCAGATGATCGGGTGTTTACATTTTGTGTACATGCTTTAGAAGGTTAAAGTGTTCCATACATCTGGGCATTTAGCCAGTAACAGGTCCCGATAATTCCTAGTTCTGAATTCTGATGCACTGTTTGTAAAATTGGAGATGATGGTAGTGGTAGTTGCCACAGCTGACCTTATGGATTGTGCCTTGCAGTTGCAACAGTGTGATCTACCTTTCTTTCTTTATTCAGTTCCTTATTCTGATGCATTCCCCAAATATAACCAGCACAATGCATTCGTTGTTTATCGATAGCATGTACCTTTTTCTTTATTCAGTTCCTTATTCTGATGTATTCCCCAGACATAACCAGCACAATGCATTCGTCTTTTATCTATTGCACCCTTCATTTCTGACTGTGCGGCGCCCCTTGGTGGCTTGGTCCTATGTAATGTGCAAACAAAGAGGACTCTTGTCAATACTTAAAGAAGTTTGCCCAGAAAAGAGAGCACACTGGCAGGCCCCAGGGAGGCTTGTCAAGGCAGCCATGAGGCGCCGAGCCCGTGCTTTGGGGAAAGGCATGTCATGGCGTGAGTCTACCAGGTTGCTTTCCGCCATTTTCTCCCCGAGCTCGATCGTTCTTTGCTTTCGGGGGAGACAAGGCACGGTGCAAGCATGTCAGGTTCCTTTCCGTATCATCAGGAGATTGCGATCTGTGTAGCTGCCACGTCGGCTCATAGCCCTACACAAAGCCTACACGCGTTACTCGGCGACTGTGAATTTTGCGTCGGTGACCTGCATTGGTTGGCCAGGCCGAGCTGCTACTTGGACGGCTCGACATGACTTCTTAATGCCCCTAGCTACCCTGTATTTAAGTTGCTGCAACTGCAGTTTTACAAGTAAATTCAGAGATGCATAATCGTGCATAAAACCATGACTCATGCATGAGTCATCTGTCTGCATATATAAAGTCAGTATGAAGACATTGCCTGTTCTGGAGAGAAAAGGGAATTAAAGCCCATAAAGCATGAGAGCTGAGAAAGAGGCTCGAGGGAGGAAGAGCCCTAGTTAGTTGACAGGTGGTGCTTCTTGAGAAAGAAACGAGGAGGACAAAGTGCAGCAGTGGTTGAGTGGGCTAATAATTTGCTAGATGCAATGCAATGCATTATTGTGTCCTAAGGCGTATCGTTGATCAACGATTCATGATACCACACTCACTAATTTAGAGATGGATGCATTGTGGACCCCATCATGGGTGAGATGGAGAAGTTACTCTACTCCATTCGTTCCATATTATAATATGTTTGACTTTTTAAGACCTTAAGTTTGACCACTTGTCTTATTAAAAAATTTTATACAAAATATTACTTTCTTTTTTGTGGCTTGCATTATTAATAAAAGTTCTTCAAGAATGACTTAAGTATGAATATATTTGTACTGATTTTTTGAATAAGATGAGTGGTCAAATTTAAGACAAAAAATCAAACGAATTATAATTTGGAATGGAGGGAGTACATTTACGCTCATCCGACCATTATTAGCAATTTCTGAAATCTCGAATCTCCCCTACAAAATGAATGATATAACCAAGAGAAACCATGAACTATAATTTGCCCTAGCCCTAACCTAGGAGTAAATATTTCACAGTAATAAGATTGAGTATATATATACACTTTTCGTTTACCCACAGATCTAATTGTTTTCCCCCTCTAAGATAGGGATGTAAATGGTACGGATATTTCTCAACCGTATTCGAATTTGATCTGTTTTGGAACGATTTTTATCCGTTCGTATCTGATTCCGGATATTCAATATCCATAATCGATCCGTATCCGGATACTAAAAGTTATATTTTTATGATGTCAATATCCATTACATTCTTATCCGGCAAAAACTAACTATTCGTATTTGATCTGTATTCGAACAAAAATATAAAAACGAATATAATATCTGTAATATCCGTCTGTATTCATCCGTTTAACTCCCTGCTCTAAGATAACAGAGCTAACTGGAGTTTATTACTATGCTAGCCAATTGGACGAATAAGTTCCAACAATATTATATGGTGATCAACCTTGTCGTTTATCCTCATGGGAGAATGAGTGAGCTTGCGGCATTAATTTGCAGCAGTGCATGGGCTGCATCCCTATCCATGGCAGCTCGTCACAACTGAAAACGTCACCAAAGTAGCCAAGCCGAGTGAGGAGTGCCTTGACGTCTGTGCTCACCGACGCTAGTGGCCGGTAAAACACAATCGCGACCAGACGATGTCCAATCGAGAGGAGGGCGAAAGAGATACGGATAAAATAAAGGAGGAGCACGAATCTTCAGACGAGATCAGAGTGGGCCGACCGCGTCTCCCATTGGCGCATCCCAGGGCCCTCCACGCCCCTCAAAGCACCTACCTGTCTGTCTGATACTCTACTGCTAGAGTGCTAGTCTTTGCAGACTGACTTTTCTTGAGAAGTCTTTGCAGATACTAATATATTTGCAAAGCACTAACCTGTCTGAAGGTCTTCTGTTACTGGACCAGATGAACAGACAATTCTCTTGCTTGCAAAGTGTTGAGGAAAGTCTTGCAGATTTTTTGAAAAATCCAAAGTCTTCCTAATATAACTAAGTTTCCTACACAACCAGAGAGAAGAAATAAGATGATAAAGAACAGAGAGTAGACCACTGATTGATCCCGAGTTTTCAAAAAATATAAGTGGACCATATTCCCAGAGTCAACTCCACCATGACTCTTGTTTCATAATCCAAATCTTTTATGTTGTCTCTAGAAAATCGATATGATGTGAGTGCATATGGTAGTTTGTTGCAAATATATAAATTTAAACTCCTCCAATGAATAAGATGGCCAATAACAGAGACTAGACTGCTGATTGATCCTTAGTTTTCAACTATACAATTAGACCACATCCAGAGTAGTGTTAAGTCCACAATTACTAGTTTTTTTTTTAAATATGTATATGTTTATGTTGTTTTTAGCAAAGTGATGTGATGTGATGTGATGTGAGTGTATATGATAGTCTGTAGGTCACTAATAGGCGTCGCTCAAAAATAAACATATGGCAGTGGAGGGCCTGCCACAAAAGGGTGTTTGTTCCAATAGGTATCCAGCGCGGACTGCACCCAACCATGCCTCGCATCTCCCTTTCTCCATGTACCCTTCAAGGCCTTCATTGATTTGAGGCTAACCATCATTGGATAGTTTGGGATGAGATCGAGTGGTAATTTTGACCTTTTAAAATAATTTGTATAGGTTATGCGTGCATTTTATTCGGTTTGCACAAAACTGATTCCCTAGGAGAGCGAATAATTTTCTGGAAAAAATAACATTAGTCGTTTATTAGGCAGTCACCATAAATATTTCTTTACTACAATTTAGTGGGCTACTACAAGCAAGTTTAATTTAGCTATCTTTTCCAAAGTGCAGACTCCGAAGTTCAAGTTTGAAGGTCTAAAGGCAAGGTTTTGCTCGAGTTACAGATTTGATGATACACCTAAATGGTTTTCAGATACTACAAATAAAATCATCTGGTCATATATGGGCGGAAAAGAAGAGAACTTGATTATTACAAGATAGTGATAATAAGGGTGCAAGCTGAACCATTGCAAGTCTACGTGGATTAACTTAAATGGTTTCCCTGTCAGTTATGCACTCATGCTAAGAATTGATTCTTTTTAGTGCTGATTTCTACAATGTCATATCAAATTTCTTTAATTAGCCATATATATTCTTTTCTATAGATGTGTTGCCTAACCCTTGACTTGAGCTTGAATCCTTTGCCTAACTCACTGTTAATTAGTATCATTCTCTCGATGATAATTAAAATGTGCATTTAACACAAATTTACACTGGAATTCCTAGAAAATTTTCCCGTTCATGGATAGTGTTATGCAGAGAACAAACACATATAAGTCAGTGAAATAAGCAACGAAATATAATTCAGGCTATCAAAAACTCAATTATTACGTTCTGCAAAGATGTCATAATTCCTAATGATTCTATTGCTGTCCCCTTGTCCCAGATAGTGCCTTGCTTAGTGGACCGCACATCG
The DNA here is from genome assembly GCF_016808335.1 of Panicum virgatum. NCBI lineage: Eukaryota > Viridiplantae > Streptophyta > Magnoliopsida > Poales > Poaceae > Panicum > Panicum virgatum. Next base: position 3,617,818 of record NC_053147.1, read on the forward strand.
GTCATGTCATAATAAGCTTTCTTTCCCTGACAGGATCGTTCTTGTACAAATCCTCAGATTGATACGAATAATAGGCTTCTTTATACTAACAAGACATGAAATTCTCTCAGTTATTCTCTTTTATGATATATAATATCAGATTCCCTAGTGTATCTTTTTTTTTGTGAGGATCTCTCCAAAGAGTTCGTGATTCAGGAATTTTCCCTCTTTATGTTAGGTTATTATATATTGTTGCTACTCCATGATAAATAGATTCTGTCCATACATTATGATATGCGCCGTGAAAGATTAGCTAGTCCTAGTTCGCTTATTTATCAATGCAGTTGTTATATATAGTTGGGTGCTTATGACGATAAGACATCTTATTTGTTGTAGTTAATAATATACTTGTAACCCTTAAAGTTGTTAGAGGATAAGGATATTACAAAACTAATTGAAAGCACCTTAAAGCACATGCCAAACAAATTTGCTGTTTCTGTGTAGAAACTGCTGCGGTCATGTATATAGAGGATAAAGGATGTTACAAAACTAATTGAAAGGAAACTTTGCATCGGTTTTCAAGTTTTTCATACTTCTTGCATCCCATAGGCTTGGTAGCGATGAAGAAAATTAATCCCTGATTTTGAAACTGAGTTTATTTTACACCTTTCACAAACAAGAGGGCTTATTATTTTATTATTTTATTTCTTTGCATTTGGCTCCTAGCTTACCGAATAGGCAACCTACACGTTGTTTTCCACTGGAATCCACCCATTCTAATAAACTTGTAGAAATAAAAAGAATTCCTTTCTAAAAGGGATGAATTTTTTCTCTATCTCCTCCCAAAAGTATTGTGTGCATGTTTCCTTATATAATTTCTGTCCATGCAATCCTCAAAAATAAAAAATTTCTTGATCCGCTCCACATAAGTCTGTGATAGATCCCTAAACTTTGCCTTACCTTGTTGTTTCGAGGGAAAAATTCTGCATGATAAATTAGATGGATGCATGGGTGCAGTGCACCCATTATAGGTGGCCAAACGGGCGGCCCGGCCCGGCACGGCCCGATTAGGCACGGCCCGTTTAGGCATGGCCCGCTTAGGCACGAAATTATTAACGGCCCGTGCCGTGCCTGCACATGGGCTGAACTGCCGGCCCAGGCATGGCCCGAAATTGATTTAATTTGGCCGGGCCGGCCCGTTTGGTTCGGCAGCCCGTCGGCCCGAAAATGCTTAAATATGGTTTGATAATGAGATGACATGGTATTTAAACGGGCCTATCGTGCTACCCATCGGGCCGATCGGGCCGCCTATTTTTGGGCCGTGCCTGGACGTGTCCACGGGCCGGTAGTGAGGCCTAGGCACAGCCCGGGTATCGGGCAGTGCCGCCCGTAGCCCAATAATAATCGGGCCGGGGTCGTGCTTGGGTCGGGCTAAATTGAGCCGGATCTCAGGCCCCCATGGGCATCGGGCCAAACGGCCAACTATAGCACCCATTGATCGTTTTAAATGCAATACCTAGGATCAGAGCACACCTAGCTACCCCATTGCAGATGGATCATGCATCATGCAAACTGCATGCTCTCCAGCGCAGCTGAGACGACTTGACTTATTGCATTGTGTCGATCATCACGTATGTACTCATCACAATTGAGGCAATCCAGATCGATCAACCAATAATTAGTAAAGCCGGTAGATCGATCGATCGAGACTGCGCATACGCCCCCAAATAATTTTACCTTTCGGTGACTATTCGCTGCTTTATCTTTCTATTTTCACTACAATTTCGTGAGGCTATAGCTGCTTGTCGTGACGCCCGCAGAGCAGAAAAATTAAAGATGGCATGGATTATATTGGTGGTGGTGGTGGCCTATATATATCTGGTGGCTCGTGCCTCGGCACGCACTCAACTCGATCACTCGCTCGCCGCCCTTCTCAGTTAGAGATCGATCGAGAAGAATTAATGGAGAGGCAGAGAACGGCGGTGGTGTACGACGCTGAATCCGGCGACGATCATGAGAGGCAAGGTATGTTGCATTGGTTGTTCATCATCAGTCTATTATTCTCTCGATCGATTGTGAATAATAATATGAAGCAAGCAACTTATATTACCGGGCGGGCGGCCGGGCAGGGACGGTGTGGACGGCGACGTCGCACATCGTGGCGGCGGTGGTGGGCTCCGGCGTGCTGGCGCTGGCGTGGACGGTGGCGCAGCTGGGGTGGGTGGTGGGGCCCCTCGTCCTGGTGGGCTTCTCCTGCGTCACCTACTACACGTCGGCGCTGCTGGCCGACTGCTACCGGTACCCGGACCCCGTCGCCGGCGCCGTCAACCGCGAGTACATCGACGCCGTGCGCTGCTACCTCGGCCGCAAGAGCGTGCTGCTCTGCGGCTGCGCGCAGTACGTCAACCTCTGGGGCACGCTCGTCGGATACACCATCACCGCCAGCACAAGCATGATGTACGTGTCATCAGTCTCAATTATTTAATTTGGCACATTAAATTATATTCTTGTACTTACAACTACGAGTCCTCAATAGTAAGGTCGTTAGCTTTAGCTAGCTAGTGTGCCATGGGCCTTCGTTCTCAGAGAAGTAGCACCTGCCGGCCGGAAGCAACCAGCAGGGGTGGGGGCAGCGGAAAGGTGGCGGCCGGGATACATGGCTTTCAGTTTCACCACCCCTGAAACCAGGGCGACGTGCAATCCGTTAGTTGCAACGACCGGCCGGCCCCATGTATGGATCTTGACGATCGATCGAGCTGTTTCGCCGATGCATGCGGCACGCATGAGAGAACGGACCATGCGTCACGGCTCCGATCGATCCCCTGATGGCACGTATCCGGTGTGATGAGTGACATGAATGTCCACTAGCAAAGTTTGTTGCAGATCTCCATCAGTGCCATGGTCATGCATGCATGGTGTTCGTTGTTTGTCCAAACTCCAAACTGCAAACAGTAGAGCTGAGACGTGAATAAAATTCAATTCTAGCTTGTTTTAATTGTACTGCACTGCAGCGCCGTGAAGCGCGTCAACTGCTTCCACCGGCACGGCTTGGGCGCCGGCGACTGCAACCCCTCCGGGAGCACCTACATGGTGGTGTTCGGCCTCTTCCAGCTCCTGCTCTCGCAGCTGCCCAGCCTCCACAACATCGCCTGGCTCTCCGTCGTCGCCGTCGCCACCTCCTTGGGCTACTCCTTCATCAGCCTCGGCCTCTGCGCCGCCAAGTGGGCCTCCCACGGCGACGTCCGGGGCACCCTGGCCGGCGCCGCCGTCGACGCGCCGCGGGACAAGGCCTTCAACGTCCTCCTCGCGCTCGGCAACATCGCCTTCTCCTACACCTTCGCCGACGTCCTCATCGAGATCCAGGACACGCTGCGCGCGCCGCCCGCCGAGAACAAGACCATGAAGCGCGCCTCCTTCTACGGCCTCGCCATGACCACCGTCTTCTACCTCCTGCTCGGCTGCACCGGCTACGCCGCCTTCGGCAACGACGCGCCCGGCAACATCCTCACCGGCTACGCCTTCTACGAGCCATTCTGGCTCGTCGACATCGCCAACATCTGCGTCATCGTCCACCTCATCGGCGCCTACCAGGTGTTCGCGCAGCCCATCTTCGCGCGGCTGGAGAGCTGCGTGGCGTGCCGCTGGCCGGACGCCAAGTTCATCAACGCCACCTACTACGTGCGCGTGCCGTGCCTCCGGTCGTCGTCGCCGCCGACCACCGTGGCCGTCGCGCCGCTCAAGCTCGTGCTCCGCACCATCCTCATCATGTTCACCACGCTGGTGGCGATGCTGCTGCCCTTCTTCAACGCCGTGCTGGGCCTCATCGGCGCGCTGGGATTCTGGCCGCTCTCCGTCTACTTCCCCGTCAGCATGCACGTCGCCAGGCTCAAGATCTGCCGCGGCGAGCTCCGGTGGTGGTTGCTGCAGGCCATGAGCTTCGTCTGCCTCCTCATCTCCATCGCCGCCAGCATCGGGTCCGTGCAGGACATCGTGCACAACCTCAAGGCCGCCGCGCCGTTCAAGACTTCCGACTGATCGATTAATAATCGTCTTTAATGAATGAATTAATTAACTCTCTTGTTAATTAATTTGTTAACAGTACGTGAGAGAGGGCCACCGTCTCTCTCTCTCTCTCTCTCTCTCTCTCTCTCTCTCTCTCTCTCTCTCTCTCCTTTTCGGCAAATCTGCAGGTTGATCAAGTAGAGAGTTTCTTGCTGCTGATTTGGACTTTGGAGTAGAAGTATATATATGTAACCCTCCCCTGCTTATTATGGAGCAATGCAAGATAAAAAAATAACTATTCCCCCCTCAGTCAAGAAGCGTACGTATGTTGCCTATATACAAAGCGTTGCGTCATCACAACTTTTCCCCCCTCAGTCAAGAAGCGTACGTATGTTGTGCCGGTATTTGCATTGCCCTTTTGTGCTAGTTAAACTCAGGCATAATATCCGATCCCCTTGATTGCGATTAGTAGTGCAGCTTTATGTACTTGCACTCTAACTCAATGCCGTTGATCATCACTGTTTGGCACTAGTTGCATCATGAAAAGTTAATTCTGAATGTATTCCAACAAAGTTAGCAGAATGATATTGCAAAGCATTAAATAAAGGAGTTCATCATTTTGGTATGATGCTGATGCCTGTCGTTCCAGTGCGTGCAAGCCAGCACACCATTCCTCTCTCTCTCTCTCTCTCACGAAGGACACAAATTGCAAATTAGTAGTTTGACAAAAAAACAATTGCAAATTGGTTGTGATTTTTTTTTTCATAGACAGCAACTCCAGAATGCAAGACAACCTCAGCTACAAGAGATGAAAAGTTTACCAAAACATGCTTGTCAGTTGTCACCCAAAGCCCCCCTTGCCTTTTTGTTGCATAAGGCAGCTCAAATGCTCAAAAGGGGCAATAATGTAGCACTACGCACAAAAGGAATTTACCTCTTGCTGGTCAGTGTTTTTTTTAAAAAAAAAAAGCCTGGAAGCAGGATTACTGAAGATACATCTTTTGTCCCCTAAGATAAATCACCGCCAACAGTAGGAAGGTATAAAATTCTCGATAAACAGTATATATGAAGGTGAGCATATAGACTCTGACTACTGCTCATCTCCGGGCGTTAGTTCACCGGCGCCTCAAGGTACAGCCGGAGCGCGGCGGCTCTCCGGCCGGCCGGGCACTCGGCCACCACGAGCATGAAGCTCGTTTCCTCTATGCAAGGGCGTGGGGGACGGCGGCCGTAATGCTGGGGAGGGTCACAGGGGACACCCGGAGCGCGGCGGCGCTCCGGCGAGCCGCGGCGTTCCATGCAGCGGCAGGCAGGGGGCGGACGGTAATCGAAATACCGTCCACCCACAGGGGCGCTACGAGCCGTCCGATTGGACTTGTGCGGCCCGGATTCAGCGCAGCTAGGCAGGCGTCTTCCTCGACAAGCTCTGACGCCAGAGGCCGTGCGGCGGACGGCGGTGCAGGTCAGCCGGCGCGAGGGAAGAAGATCGCCTGCTCCTTCAGTGCGCGAAGATCAATGGCAGATTGGCGGCGGCGGCGACTCGATGCGTCTTAGTTTGTGGAGTTTTCGCCGCCGCCGGGAGTTCTGTCCGTGAGCGATTTCTGAAATTAGTAATCCTGCGGAGAGACGATCCGCCGGGAAGCCGACGATCGGCGGGCTGCTGAGCTGGCTCCAGGCCGCGCTGGAAATGGAATCAAAACCCTTGCGAAGGTTTGAGTTCAAGCCCGCACGCATCTAAAAACATTTTTTTTAACAAAATGGAGGCATCTCCAGAGTCTGCAAAGGAGCACACAGCAGTAGCTTGTCCTTATAAATTTGTGAAAATTGGGCTCGAAAAGAGTAAAGAGAAAAGCCAACTCAAGCAACCCAAGAACAGACCGATATCATCGAGCAACAAATCATTTCCCCCTTCCCTTCAAAAAAAAATAATCATTTCCCTCCTCAAGCCAACACCGACCCTTCACCTATATCTATATGTAATCTCAGAAAAACCCCTATATCTATATGTGCACCCAAGTTGATTGTCTATATATGTGCACCCAATGTACTGGGAGAAAATAACATCACAAGCAGTACATGCAGACCAGACTAAACATTACTTTTGAAACATCCTAGTATTAAAAAAAAGTTTTGAAGCATCCATCGACTCCAAATACATGTGCCGAAGCCGAACTGAATTACAACATGGCATGTCAACACATGACCCAATTGTTCTCTGGCAAATGACCTAATTAGGTGTTCCAGGTTCAGATCAGAAGTAAGAGCGGAAGGTTCAACCGAGAGGGCATGCTACATATCCATGAGGAAGGCATCTTGAAGCAATATAGCCTGCTCCATAGTCTCCCCTGTCCTCCACACTTTGAAGTCCTTGCCAAAGAAGCCCCTCCAACCAAAAAGATAAGTAAGCGGAAATGGCCCTCTTGTGTTTCCTTGAGGATCTAAATAATTCCACAGAGGTGTGTGGGGTGACACCACATTCATGGCTTCAGACACTGCTGCCTCATGCTGCTCCAAGTGAAGATCCGCATTCATGGCTCCCGAAGCATCTAAGGGTACAGGTGAAGCTGACTCGGGTTGCTCCATACGAAGATGTGTACCATTCGTAGCCCTCAGAGCATGTGACATGTTGTCTTCTGTCCTATGTTCAGCTATGTGAAGATCCACATCTTCGTCACTGTCCAGGTTGATAGCTTCTTCAACATTTGCCCCACCATGATTCTTGTGCCTGGAGTGTTTAGTTTCATCTTTCTCAATGTCCATGATTCCACTAGAGCTTCCATCTGCATTGAATTCACAAATAAAGTTCTCATGTGGTTGGAGAAAAGGACAGAACTGGTAGAAGATTAATGACAACATTCATAATAACATGCCATAGAGAGTGCATTCGCTTCACAAAACTGTTAATGCAGAACTACTTTTGTAGGGGGATCTGATCAACACCAATATAATTCAATCGAAATTACAATCCATGTATTTGAATGAAAAAATGCAATAAACTATTTGCTTTCATGATGCTCAGTAACCTAAATTCTACTTGACACTATCACCATGACAAAAAATGGAAATAGAAAATGGGAGCCGAGCAAATGCAACATATACTAAACCTCTAGAAACTAATTTAAGCGTCCAACACATTAGCCAAGTAGCAAACCTTGAGTATTGTGCATTTGAGAATACAGTGCAGAATCAGGAGTAACACCACCGTGACGGGCTTCATCATCAGCTACATCAATAAAGATAAATAATCAAGATCCAAAACAAGCAGTACTAGACACGCAATATATATATTTATATTATTAGCTGCAAGGTGGTATTACCACCACCAAGCTAGAGCTTGGCATAAAGTAGGAAGTGGCCATCCAGTAACAAAATTGAAATTTAAATAGCATTTGCATTATAGGAAAAGCTAGAGGTATGGTGGATAAATGAACGAAACATTAAGGGGGCAAACCAAAGCTCAAGATGGAACATTCAGTTTTGTCAAAAATGTAAAATTGACCAAAGAAAAAGAAACATGTAAGGCAAACGGAGTAAATACGGCTAGAATAATATCTTACTAAACATTATCAAAAAAGAGATCAATCAATCAAATCTATTGATGGTTCACTTTTACGAACATTCAAATAATCAGCTACTTGTGTGCGACCTCGCGAATGGGACTCTAGCTGAATTGGTTAGGTGGCTCCAGTAGCACTCCTCAGATTCTGGGTTCGACTCGCCGTGGGAGCAAATTTCAGTCTGGAGTTAAAAAATCCCCCCCGCTGGCGTGGCTAGAGTTCGGGGGGTTTTCTCGACTGGGAAGCCGATTGTTCGACTGTCCGCGGGAGCGAATTTCAGTATGGGGTTAAAAAATCCTCCCTCGCTGGCGTTGCTAGGGTTCGGGGGGGGGGTGGTTCTTGACTGGGAAGCTGGTTGCTTCCTCTTAATGAAATAAGGTGGGGCCATCATACCCCTCCGTTTGAGGTTTTTTTAGTGTGACACCTCAAGACGTGCAAGATAAGCATGTCTTAGTATCAAAGATAGATGAGGAAAATTATCAGCACTATCATTTTCAGCAGATAATCAGTTCAACATTGCATGTAGCAGATACTGAAGGAGAAGGTTCGAGGTGCGGAATTTGTTAGAGTATATTAGGCAACTCCGAATATGGTTAGTTTAGGATTGATTGTAATCCCTGGATAACCTTTTTTATCCCTAGGAGAGGCTACTTGCCCTCCAAGCCATGTACTCCTATATATTCGTCCTAGGGGCTCAATGCAATACATCCCATACATTATACCCAATCTAACATGGGATTAGAGGGTCACGATTGTAACACCCCTGTGTTAATCGTCTCGCTAATCAAGAGTTAACTCGCTATTCATGGCCTCAAATTCGTCGTTAGCGCTAATCGCGTTCGCTTAGCAAACATCTAGTTAGCAGTGTTCGATCTCGTTTTTGTCCTTGATCCGAGCCTCAATTCAACTTTCGCCCAAAACGAAAGTTGTAGATCTTTTAATCCTCTACAACTTTTATTTTGGCCAAATTTCAGGTTTCTATATGGAATTTGGACTTTCAATGGGTCAATCTGGGTCAATTTTCGTTCAAACGAGTTCACTGTTCGCTACAGCGTTTCCACTGTGGCCGCCCATGCCGGCGTCTGGCCGTCGGCGAGCGTCGCCACGCGTCGCGACCGCCGGTGATCCTCATCGTCCGCGCGCCGATCTTATCCTCGCGGTCGCACTGGAAGCTTCCCGTTCCAACCGTTCCTTCCCTTTCCTCGAGCTCGGGCGACCCAATCGCACAGACTCGCCGCCGTCCGCCGCGCCGGCCACGGCTCACCACTCCGCCTCGATTCGTCGCGCCCGGAGCCGCGCAGACTCGCCGTCCACCCACTCCGACCACCCACGAGCGCGGACGAGCCCCTACCCCGACCGAATCGAGCACAGACGCCGTCCACCGTCGCCGTTCCCGTCGAGCTTCGCCATCGCCGTCGAACTCCCTCTTCCGGTCCATCTCCGCCCAAATCGAGCCCCTGGTGAGCTCCACCGCGCTCTCCTCTCCCTTCCTGACCCTTTCCCCGGCCGAATCCCACGCCCTCGCCGCCGCAGCGCCGCCGCGCCACCGTGGCCGCGCCGCCGCCTCCGCGCGTACGCCGCCGGACCTTTCCGCGCGCCGCCGCTCGCCGTTGCCGCGCGCCCTAGGGCCGCCTAGCCTCCCCGGAGCTCAAGCCGCCCCACCCCGCGGCCGCCGCAAGCCGCCGCCGCCGCCAGTCGCCGCCGCCCCTGGGCTGGTGTGCCGCCACAGCGTCACCCCGCCTCGCGCCGCCTCCGCGCGGGCTGCGGGTGCGCGGGCCCCTGCGCGCGCGGCCCGCCAGCGCTGCGCCGCCGGCCGGCCGGCCAGCAGCCGCCGCGAGCGCGCCAGGGCGCCCCGGTGTGCGCCGGCCCGCGAGGGGCAGAGCAGAGGAGGGGGACGAGCTGGGCCGGCGCCCACTGTCCAGTGGGGCCCGGCTGTCAGTCCCCCCCCCTTTTTATCTTTTTAGTGTTTTTCATTTAGTTAATGGCTGAAAACTTCTAGAGTTTGTAGAAAAATGAAGAAAAATCCAAAAAATACAAAGTAAATTTTGTTAGCTTTCTAAAATCATGATCTGCAGAGGAAAAATGCTTAAGCATGCGTTTTATCACTTTTGCTCTGGTGAAAATTCAATTTGTGTTTAAACTAGTTTATTTTGTACCACTTATTCTATAGCTCTAAAAATTATGAAAAATTTGCAGTGGCTCACTCTTGGTATGTGTAATCCACTGTAAAAATTTCAGGTGCTAGTGGTGTACACTTTTGGGTAGAGCTATTTATGTTCTTTTTCCTGGCTAGGGTTAGTTAATTGCTTTGATAGCAGTAGCTTATGTTGGAAAATTTTGTGAGGCATGCCTACTGCTTTCGCGTTGATCTGGTTAATTGTTTCGTGCATGCAAAGCAAATTCCTGTTAATCCATGCTAACCTAAGTCGTTTTAGTAGTTGTTTTCGAAGGAAACACTTCAGGCTAAATGTTTAAACCTTGTTATCACATCGTAAGCTCTTATGCATTGCTCTGTGTCCTATCTGTTGCATGACATATTTTATTCGTGTAGACGCCACGACCGACGCTGTCCACGAGCTAGTTGCTGAGCCGGTCCAGGAGCCACGAGCAGGAGAGCAGCAGGAGGTCGTCGTTGAGCACGCTCCAGCAGACTTTGTTAACCCCGCTGACCTGCAAGGCAAGCCCCGGAGCATAACCATAATTTAAAATTATTCAATGTTTATTTAAGTATTGTGCATTTATGTTCTAGGAGTTGAATGGAACCATAGTATGCATGTTTTCCCTAGGTACCGTGGGCCTATACTAGTATGCAGGTGTCGATAGAAATGCTTTGCTAAATAGGATTTCGGTAGAAGTCGAGTGATTGCTGTCACTCGCGAGTTTAGGATCTTGATCCCTTAGCTTTGGCTTGGAAATACGTTGTTGAGTAAAAAGAATTGGAGACCGGGCGGGAATGAGTTGGTTTATGTGAGAAAATGGACTCCCGCCTGTGTCGATTGAGGACCGTACCGTTGTTGGCCCTGATGACCGAGTTTGAACAGTACTAACCACATACCGGAAGTAGGAGGTAGTCGAAACCGGTAAGCTGTGTACCACATTACAGCGGTGATTTGAATTCCGCCATGCTACGCTGGGCGTGGGAGTTGGCGGGTGTTGGATAGGATGCCGCCTCCGGGTTCTCCGGGAGTTCACCGCGAGGGGCCCATCACCTGGGTTTTAGCAGGCGTAGTTCAGATGTCGTGGTAATGTGGGAACAGTTGACGCGCATGGCCCGACGGGGCTTACATGTGTCGTGTGAGTTAGGTCCACCTTGCAAGGTTAAATCGGATCGATTCGCCGTCTCTCTCGGTTAAGAGAACCTTGGTCACTGCGTCACATCGTAGTAAGAAGTGAAATAAGTATTGAAAGGTAGCGATGGAATGTTGTATTTGTTGTTCTAAAAGATAATCTGTTCCACCATGTGTGTTTTAGATGAATAGGCGAACTTAGTAATACTTGGTATACTAAACGGAGCTAAAATATTGAAAGTAAGGATTCACTTCTAGCAGCTTTTCAGCAAAAGAACTTCAGAGCCAAAAAGCTTTGCATGTCTAGTTAATGGGCTAAGTATACCCAGAGTCGGGTAAGCCTTGCTGAGTATTAGTATACTCAGGGTTGTTGTTGTAACCCCTCTGAGCAGGTTGTGTCCCAGCGGACTTCGAGGAGATCTGTGCGTCCTGGATTGGACAGCCGCTTCCTCCAGGTTGGACCGTCGAGTGGGCCCCGTCTTCCCCGTGAAGATTGGGCAGGTTGGCGTCACATCGGTGGGCAGGATGTGGAGCTCACCTTTTATCGTCGTCGTAGCTATCGTATTGTATTTCGAACTCAGTTTTAAACTTCCGCTGTGCGTTTGAACTCTGTTGTTTGTATTTAAGACTTTTATGTAAAATCTGTGTTGTAAATTAATTTGAAGATTTCTGTATGCTGGTAACACCTGTGCTCGTCTTCGTACGGGTCTAAGTGCAATTGTGATCCTGGAGTACAGTAGTTTAATCGGGATTTTACCCGACAGCCTGTCAGGTTACACCGTTTTAAGTGCACAGTAACTGGATTAAGTAAGAAGATGATGGTTAGTGCATTTAAGCCGGTTTAATTTGGACGGTGCTGCTACAGCTGGCATCAGAGCTCTAAATTGCACTGGGGTGATTACCTTGCAACGATTTTGGGTTTTTCGAAAAGTTGACGCTAGATGCGCTAAGGAATAGAATAGATAGTTCGTATGCCCTAATTATGTTTTATAAGTTAGGTGGCAACTAAGTATCTATTTTATTACAGCACTTCCAGCTTTTACTTTTTGTTAAACCTTATTTCGGTAACGACGCACCTACGCTGAGGTAAGCAAGGTAAGCATTCTGGTAGTCCTTAGAATAGCCCACGTGTTTCATACGTGCGCGGGTCCCGTATGTTGAGCATACGAGGAGGTGATAAGGCTCGATTCAAACGAGCCTGTCGCTATCTGCCGCCTGATATGGAGTGCGGATTTCATGTCGTGTGATTGTGATCACGGCCATTTCGTAAGGCAATGTTACGAGATGTAAACCTGTCATGCGGTTGGCCATGACCGTGACCCTTGGGACACGTCTACCCTTGGATGTCCCGTAAGGCGAGTGTACGGGAAGTGAATACGTTGTCATGACGTATGCAGCGCTGCCCATTCAGCGTCGAACGTCTGGGTGCCATCTCTATAGTGGATGGTAATGTATGTGTGAATATATGGGAAACTGCATATGCGTTACCCGTGTGGCGTAGGACACATGGGGGCCGTTCGTGTGTGCTGGCACGAAGGGTCCAGAAATGGATAGTTATATCTGTCTCTGTGTTCTTCTGCAGGAAACTAACTCCGTAAGCGCGTTATAAAATCCTTGATCGTAGGAACGACTAGTCTATATATAGGGAGAGAACGTAATTGTGCCACCGATTGCTCTCGTATACCATATTTTGGTACTTGTTTGGGTGAGAAACGCTAGAACGTGGCATGCATCTTGTATTCCTGAGTTGTGTGTTTGTTTTGTTACCTTCGGTTGCGCTTCACAAAAATTTATTTGGATCACCATGTTTTTACTATGTGTTCTTAAAAATTTATTTGTGTTGCGTTACCAAGTTTAAACCTGTTTCTTTTGAAAACTGTCACTTACGTCAGCGCTATGTGTTCTTACAGATGGCTAGCTTCACGCACGTGATCGTGGACGCTGAGGGTTGGGCGCATTCCAGTGCCCTCCACACCGGCCACTTTCCTCGTCTGCTGTGGCAGATGCTCAGGGCGTTTGACTACACTGAGCCCCCACAGTACTCCGGACACGAGTCTAGCTTGCTGGGCACCGAGCGCTGTCAGATGATCGTGAAGATTCCTGCTTGCCCCGCTCGCTTGGATTGGGACTCGTGGCAGCTCACTGTCTATGGTAGGAAGCTGGCAGACTCCTGGGAGATTGCAGCTAGGAAGGCTATTGAGGAGTTCTCAGAGAAGCATAATGCAGAGGTGATAGATACTCCTTACAGTGTGTTTCCTCTGAGGGATGAGACTACTCAGGCCTATACAGATCGGGTGAACCGCAACCTGAACATCATGATGCCCGACTATAGCGTCAGGACAGCACTCTCGTTCAGCTACTCCTCAGCTTTGAGCAACATGTATGAGCAGCTTCGCGAGGAAAATGCGATATGCAGGAGCAAGGCTCGAGAGGCTCACCTCCATGAGCAGCACATGATTGGTACCCAGGACAAGATCAAGACCCTGAAGGCCAAGTCTAGAGCAAGGAAGATCAGGATTCAGGAGTTGCAGGAGGAGTTAGAGAACAGGACTCAGATGGTGCAGCACCTTGAGGGGCAGCTTCAGCAGGCCCAGGAGTGGATTGAGGATGCCCAGGCTCAGGTGCAGGCAGCAGCAGAGATGGAGGCTGATGCAGCAGAGGAGGAGCCAGAAGAAGAAGAAGAGGAAGAGGACCCTGAGGAGATCGAGGGAGTGTCTGGAGTCGAGTCGGGACCTGGGACTCCGTGAGGACGTGGATGGATAGTGTTGATTCTCCCCTTGCAGTGTAGCCTTACTGTAGGATAGTTGGGTAGGATGACCAACATAGAGCTTTAGGCTAACCTTGGGTTGAGAATTCTTTTGTGGCTCAGTAGTTCGAGTCATGTAGGATAACCCTCCTAGTGTGGTGTGTCGCCGGGTCGTGTAAGACCCCGTAGTGGTGTGTTGTAGGGTCGTTTGTGAACCCTTCTCCCATGTTAGTTTGTTGCCGTAGCACGGCTTGGGTTGTACTGAACCTTGTTCCAGCTGAAGCAGCGTGGCTGCTTATTGTAAATTTTACTTCCGTAATGATCTTTTCTGTCAGTGTGTGAATTTTCAGATTTGAGTTGTGTTTGATCGTCTTCGAATCTGAAACATTGTTGAGCGAGGTTTAGTTTTGCATACATTAGAACTACTCTGGACGAAAACTTGTTGTGTTGATACATTTTCAACCAAAGCAAGTAAATTTAATTCCCTTGGTGAACCATCTCGCGAGAGAAATGATTCATGCCGTGTGTTCATATTATATATGCACATTCTTTATATTGCATGAATTAGTCCTGATAGCGAAATGGCTAACCAGGGGAATGACTATTTTGCAGATGGGTGATAATCATGACAATGACAATCACGAGGCACTGCCCCAACAACCTCCCTCTTTGGCTCAAGCCGTTGCAGCTCTTATCGCTGACCGCAACGAGCAGACGGAGTTAATAAGGCAACTGGTGCAAGCCCAAGTCAATGCCGGCAGAGGTCGACATGCTCCCCCGCTAGCACCAGCAGAAACTGACTATGTCGGTTTTCTGGCCACCCAGCCACCTCTGTTCCACAAGGCCGATGATCCCCTTGAGGCTGATGCCTGGATTCGCACCATTGAGGATAAGTTCAGCATCCTCAATTGCACAGAGATGGACAAAGCCGCCTTTGCAGCGCAACAGCTGCGAGGACCTGCGAAAATATGGTGGGTCAATCATAAGGCTTTACTTCCCGCTGGTACACGTCTCACTTGGGATGAGTTTGTGGCAGCGTTTAAAGCTCACCACATCCCTACGAGCTTAATGAGGCGAAAGATGGCAGAGTTCCTAGCCCTGAAGCAAGGGAACAACACCGTACTCCAATATGCTCAGACCTTCAACCAGCTATCCCAGTATGGTGGTTTTCATGTGGACACTGATGAGAAGAAGCAAGATTGCTTCAGAAGGGGACTTAGCACAAAGCTTCAGGACAAGCTAGCCCTCACCACATGCAACAACTTTACCGATCTGGTTAATAAAGCTATCACTCAGGAAGATGCCACACTGGCACACAAAGCTGATAAGAAGAGAAAAGCACCTGCTGGATCCTCCAGCAATGCACCCCAGAGGTACAAGCTGGTTCAGACAGGGAATCAGCAGGCTTCAAACCGTCCTCCACAGCAGGGCCGTTGGGTCGCTAGGCCACCCCAGCAACAGCAACCGTGGGTACCTCGTTTCCCGACACAGCAGCAGAGGCCGCTAATGCTACCAGCTCCACGCCCCAACAACTACCCCTGTTACAACTGTGGTAACCTGGGGCACTTTGCACGTGACTGCCGTCTGCCACCTCGGCAGAATATCTACAAGACTCCTGCGCTGAGTCAAGGTTCCAGCCAGAAAGATCAGAAAAAGAAGGTTGTACCTGCCAAGACTGGTCGTGTGAACTACACCACTTTGGAGGAAGTCCCGGAGGGCACTCAAGTGATGGCGGGTACGTTCTCCGTTAATCACTGCCCTGTTACTGTGTTATTTGATTCAGGAGCATCTCATAACTTTATCAGTGAAGCATGTGTGGCACGACTTCACTTACAAGTAACATGCTTAGAGAGACCATACATTATTCAGACACCTGGCACCCGATTAAATGCTGGCCAAGTAGTTCGAAATGTTCCCCTTAACTTGGGTAGGAAAATTTTTCCACTTACTCCCATTGTTCTTCCAAGTCAAGGGATAGATATCATACTTGGAATGAATTGGATGAAGAAGCATGGCGTTATCATCAATACCTCTTCTCGTATCCTTCAGTTCAACTCTTCGATGTATGGTTCTATGGAAATTCATCTTTCCCAGCATGCAATTCCAGCCACTGTCATATACCATCTTGAGGGGAAAATCCTAGAGGTAATTCCAGTGGTTTGTGAATACCCCGATGTGTTTCCGGAGGACTTGCCAGGCATGCCTCCCGATCGG
This sequence comes from Panicum virgatum, assembly GCF_016808335.1. Lineage (NCBI taxonomy): Eukaryota > Viridiplantae > Streptophyta > Magnoliopsida > Poales > Poaceae > Panicum > Panicum virgatum. The sequence goes on from NC_053147.1 coordinate 3,633,603, forward strand.
GATATTGAGTTTGTCATTGAGTTACAGCCTGGCACAGCGCCCATATCTCGAAGGCCATATAGAATGACTCCCAGTGAGTTAGCTGAATTAAAAATCCAGTTACAAGAGTTGCTGGATAAAGGCTATATCCGACCGAGCACCTCACCTTGGGGTTGCCCGGCTCTGTTCGTAAAGAAGAAAGATCACGGACTGAGGCTATGTGTGGATTATCGACCGCTGAATGCAGTGACCATTAAAAACAAATATCCACTTCCTCGTATCGATATTCTTTTTGATCAACTAGCCGGAGCTAAGGTATTCTCAAAAATAGATCTTCGATCTGGCTATCATCAGATAAAAATCAGACCGGTGGATATACCAAAAACAGCATTCTCTACTCGTTATGGGTTATACGAGTATTTGGTGATGTCCTTTGGATTGACAAATGCTCCAGCCTATTTCATGTACCTCATGAATTCGGTATTCATGCCGGAGTTAGATAAGTTCGTCGTGGTCTTCATTGATGATATCTTGATCTACTCCAAGAATGAGGAAGAACATGCTCATCATCTTCACATAGTACTTCAGCGTCTGAGAGAGCACCAGCTTTATGCCAAATTCAGCAAGTGTGACTTCTGGCTGAAGGAAGTGCCATTCCTCGGTCATGTCATATCTGCTGAAGGTATCTCTGTGGATCCCAGTAAAGTACAGGATGTACTCGATTGGGAAGCCCCCACTTCAGTTCCTGAAATCCGCAGTTTCTTGGGTTTAGCTGGGTATTATCGACGATTCATCCCAGAGTTTTCCAGAATTGCGAAGCCGATGACTGAACTTCTGAAAAAGGGTGTCAAGTTCTATTGGAGTAATCAATGTGAGGAAGCTTTCCAGAAATTGAAAACACTTCTCACTTCTGCTCCAATTTTGGCCCAGCCTGATACTACAAAACCTTTCGATGTCTACTGTGATGCCTCGGGCACAGGACTCGGCTGTGTCTTGATGCAGGAGAACCGAGTGATTGCTTATGCTTCTCGATCACTCAAGAGGCATGAAGAAAACTATCCCACTCATGATCTTGAATTAGCAGCTGTGGTCCATTCACTGAAGATTTGGCGACACTATCTTTTAGGTTCATTGTGCAACATCTATACGGATCACAAGAGTCTCAAATATCTGTTCACTCAAGCTGATTTGAACATGCGTCAAAGAAGATGGCTTGAATTGATTAAAGATTATGAACTCGAAGTGCATTATCATCCTGGCAAGGTGAATGTAGTTGCCGATGCGCTGAGTCGCAAAGCTCACTGTCATTGCATCTCAGCTATACCATTAAGCGAATCTCTTTGCTTTGAAATGGAAAAGCTGAACTTAAGTATTGTACCATATGGTACATTGGCTCATCTAGAGCTTACCTCTACTCTTCGCGACCTCATCATAGCGGCACAAAAGCAAGATAAAGGGGTGAAGGAAATTCAGAGAAGACTGTCAGAAGGAGACCCTAAAGTGAATTGCTTCCACCAGGATACTGAGAATGTACTATGGTTCAAGAACCGATTAGTGGTGCCTAAGAATTTTGAACTCAGAAAACAAATACTTGATGAAGCTCACACGTCACGATTATCAATTCATCCGGGTAGCAACAAGATGTACCAAGACCTGAAGCAACGATTTTGGTGGACTCGGATGAAAAGGGAAATAGCCAAGTATGTGTCAGAGTGTGATATCTGTCGGAGGGTTAAAGCCAGTCATCTCAGACCCGCTGGGACTCTTCAACCCTTGAGTATTCCTGAATGGAAATGGGAAGACATTAGTATGGACTTTATAGTTGGCCTGCCTCGAACTCAAAAGGGATACGATTCTATTTGGGTTGTGGTCGACAGGCTAACCAAGTCAGCACATTTTCTTCCAGTCAGTACTCGTTATTCCACAAAAAGATATGCTGAGTTATATGTTGAGCGTATCTTATGCCTGCATGGTATACCCAAGACTATCGTCTCTGATCGTGGTAGCCAATTCACTGCTCGTTTTTGGGAACAATTGCATACTTGCTTAGGAACTCGGGTGATTCGCAGTTCTGCTTACCACCCTCAAACAGATGGCCAAACAGAGAGAATTAATTAGATTCTGGAAGATATGCTTCGTGCATGTGTCTTGACCTATCCACAGAAATGGGATCAATGTTTGCCATTAGCTGAATTTTCTTATAACAATAGTTATCAAGAAAGCATCAAAATGGCTCCATTTGAAGCCTTATACGGTCGTCGATGCCGTACACCTCTGAATTGGTCTGAAACCGGGGAAAGAACAATCTTTGGGCCCGACATGGTTCAAGAGGCCGAAGAACAAGTCCGCCTTATCCAAGCCAACTTAAAGATTGCACAGTCTCGACAGAAGAGCTATGCAGATAAAAGAAGGGATCCACTCGTCTTTAAAGTCGGTGATCACGTCTATCTGAAAGTATCACCATGGAAAGGCGTGCAAAGATTCGGAATAAAAGGGAAGTTAGCTCCCCGCTACATCGGTCCATATCAAATTGTGGAACGATACGGTCCTGTGGCTTATCGGTTGGATCTTCCGGCAAATCTTTCTGCAGTTCATAACATCTTCCATGTGTCACAACTCAGATTGTGCCTTAGAATTCCGACTGAAGCTGTGGCAAGTGACTCGATTCAATTAGAGTCTGATCTCACTTATTCTGAGCATCCTATCAAGATTATTGATCGCAAGGATCGAGTTACTCGTCGCACAACCAACCGATTCTTCAAAGTACAATGGAGTAATCACTCCGAAGATGAAGCTACTTGGGAGAAGGAGGAATTCCTGAAATCCAAGTATCCGGAGTTTTTAAACGCTCATCCAGGTACTACATCTTTGAACCCTTTCCGCCTGTTGAATTCTCTCATGCTTGAATCTCGGGACGAGATTCTTTTAAGGGGGGAAGGCTGTAACACCCCTGTGTTAATCGTCTCGCTAATCAAGAGTTAACTCGCTATTCATGGCCTCAAATTCGTCGTTAGCGCTAATCGCGTTCGCTTAGCAAACATCTAGTTAGCAGTGTTCGATCTCGTTTTTGTCCTTGATCCGAGCCTCAATTCAACTTTCGCCCAAAACGAAAGTTGTAGATCTTTTAATCCTCTACAACTTTTATTTTGGCCAAATTTCAGGTTTCTATATGGAATTTGGACTTTCAATGGGTCAATCTGGGTCAATTTTCGTTCAAACGAGTTCACTGTTCGCTACAGCGTTTCCACTGTGGCCGCCCATGCCGGCGTCTGGCCGTCGGCGAGCGTCGCCACGCGTCGCGACCGCCGGTGATCCTCGTCGTCCGCGCGCCGATCTTATCCTCGCGGTCGCACTGGAAGCTTCCCGTTCCAACCGTTCCTTCCCTTTCCTCGAGCTCGGGCGACCCAATCGCACAGACTCGCCGCCGTCCGCCGCGCCGGCCACGGCTCACCACTCCGCCTCGATTCGTCGCGCCCGGAGCCGCGCAGACTCGCCGTCCACCCACTCCGACCACCCACGAGCGCGGACGAGCCCCTACCCCGACCGAATCGAGCACAGACGCCGTCCACCGTCGCCGTTCCCGTCGAGCTTCGCCATCGCCGTCGAACTCCCTCTTCCGGTCCATCTCCGCCCAAATCGAGCCCCTGGTGAGCTCCACCGCGCTCTCCTCTCCCTTCCTGACCCTTTCCCCGGCCGAATCCCACGCCCTCGCCGCCGCAGCGCCGCCGCGCCACCGTGGCCGCGCCGCCGCCTCCGCGCGTACGCCGCCGGACCTTTCCGCGCGCCGCCGCTCGCCGTTGCCGCGCGCCCTAGGGCCGCCTAGCCTCCCCGGAGCTCAAGCCGCCCCACCCCGCGGCCGCCGCAAGCCGCCGCCGCCGGAACGCCGCACGCCGCCGCCGCCAGTCGCCGCCGCCCCTGGGCTGGTGTGCCGCCACAGCGTCGCCCCGCCGCGCGCCGCCTCCGCGCGGGCTGCGGGTGCGCGGGCCCCTGCGCGCGCGGCCCGCCAGCGCTGCGCCGCCGGCCGGCCGGCCAGCAGCCGCCGCGAGCGCGCCAGGGCGCCCCGGTGTGCGCCGGCCCGCGAGGGGCAGAGCAGAGGAGGGGGACGAGCTGGGCCGGCGCCCACTGTCCAGTGGGGCCCGGCTGTCAGCCCCCCCCTTTTTTATCTTTTTAGTGTTTTTCATTTAGTTAATGGCTGAAAACTTCTAGAGTTTGTAGAAAAATGAAGAAAAATCCAAAAAATACAAAGTAAATTTTGTTAGCTTTCTAAAATCATGATCTGCAGAGGAAAAATGCTTAAGCATGCGTTTTATCACTTTTGCTCTGGTGAAAATTCAATTTGTGTTTAAACTAGTTTATTTTGTACCACTTATTCTATAGCTCTAAAAATTATGAAAAATTTGCAGTGGCTCACTCTTGGTATGTGTAATCCACTGTAAAAATTTCAGGTGCTAGTGGTGTACACTTTTGGGTAGAGCTATTTATGTTCTTTTTCCTGGCTAGGGTTAGTTAATTGCTTTGATAGCAGTAGCTTATGTTGGAAAATTTTGTGAGGCATGCCTACTGCTTTCGCGTTGATCTGGTTAATTGTTTCGTGCATGCAAAGCAAATTCCTGTTAATCCATGCTAACCTAAGTCGTTTTAGTAGTTGTTTTCGAAGGAAACACTTCAGGCTAAATGTTTAAACCTTGTTATCACATCGTAAGCTCTTATGCATTGCTCTGTGTCCTATCTGTTGCATGACATATTTTATTCGTGTAGACGCCACGACCGACGCTGTCCACGAGCTAGTTGCTGAGCCGGTCCAGGAGCCACGAGCAGGAGAGCAGCAGGAGGTCGTCGTTGAGCACGCTCCAGCAGACTTTGTTAACCCCGCTGACCTGCAAGGCAAGCCCCGGAGCATAACCATAATTTAAAATTATTCAATGTTTATTTAAGTATTGTGCATTTATGTTCTAGGAGTTGAATGGAACCATAGTATGCATGTTTTCCCTAGGTACCGTGGGCCTATACTAGTATGCAGGTGTCGATAGAAATGCTTTGCTAAATAGGATTTCGGTAGAAGTCGAGTGATTGCTGTCACTCGCGAGTTTAGGATCTTGATCCCTTAGCTTTGGCTTGGAAATACGTTGTTGAGTAAAAAGAATTGGAGACCGGGCGGGAATGAGTTGGTTTATGTGAGAAAATGGACTCCCGCCTGTGTCGATTGAGGACCGTACCGTTGTTGGCCCTGATGACCGAGTTTGAACAGTACTAACCACATACCGGAAGTAGGAGGTAGTCGAAACCGGTAAGCTGTGTACCACATTACAGCGGTGATTTGAATTCCGCCATGCTACGCTGGGCGTGGGAGTTGGCGGGTGTTGGATAGGATGCCGCCTCCGGGTTCTCCGGGAGTTCACCGCGAGGGGCCCATCACCTGGGTTTTAGCAGGCGTAGTTCAGATGTCGTGGTAATGTGGGAACAGTTGACGCGCATGGCCCGACGGGGCTTACATGTGTCGTGTGAGTTAGGTCCACCTTGCAAGGTTAAATCGGATCGATTCGCCGTCTCTCTCGGTTAAGAGAACCTTGGTCACTGCGTCACATCGTAGTAAGAAGTGAAATAAGTATTGAAAGGTAGCGATGGAATGTTGTATTTGTTGTTCTAAAAGATAATCTGTTCCACCATGTGTGTTTTAGATGAATAGGCGAACTTAGTAATACTTGGTATACTAAACGGAGCTAAAATATTGAAAGTAAGGATTCACTTCTAGCAGCTTTTCAGCAAAAGAACTTCAGAGCCAAAAAGCTTTGCATGCCTAGTTAATGGGCTAAGTATACCCAGAGTCGGGTAAGCCTTGCTGAGTATTAGTATACTCAGGGTTGTTGTTGTAACCCCTCTGAGCAGGTTGTGTCCCGGCGGACTTCGAGGAGATCTGTGCGTCCTGGATTGGACAGCCGCTTCCTCCAGGTTGGACCGTCGAGTGGGCCCCGTCTTCCCCGTGAAGATTGGGCAGGTTGGCGTCACATCGGTGGGCAGGATGTGGAGCTCACCTTTTATCGTCGTCGTAGCTATCGTATTGTATTTCGAACTCAGTTTTAAACTTCCGCTGTGCGTTTGAACTCTGTTGTTTGTATTTAAGACTTTTATGTAAAATCTGTGTTGTAAATTAATTTGAAGATTTCTGTATGCTGGTAACACCTGTGCTCGTCTTCGTACGGGTCTAAGTGCAATTGTGATCCTGGAGTACAGTAGTTTAATCGGGATTTTACCCGACAGCCTGTCAGGTTACACCGTTTTAAGTGCACAGTAACTGGATTAAGTAAGAAGATGATGGTTAGTGCATTTAAGCCGGTTTAATTTGGACGGTGCTGCTACAACGATCTTGTGAACTAACTAGGCTTCTACTGCCACCACCGTCGCGCTGCTACCGGGGAGATCAATCTCCATCAGGGGCAGCGCCCTCATAGGATGCACGGTGGATCGCTCTGATTCGACGTGCCGTGGTGGTCAAGCAGTAGCAGTAGGCGTTCCTCCATCGTGGCCGATCGGATCCATGGGTCCGCCGCCGGGCCTGCCCTGCCTCCGTGTCGTCGCTCCTTGGGCTCCGCATCAGGACCCATTGCCCCTTCCACGCAACGTCCAGGTGCCCCCCTCCTACCAGCGCCGCAACACCACTAACCTGAGCGCAAGTGCGCGGCTGCAAAGGAAACTGTGGGGCCGCCAGGACACCGCGCCATCAGGGCCATCAGTTTCTCCATGCTAGATACATTGGTTTATTACAATCATACTGATTAATAACAACATTTTCAATGGTACTATAGCACTAAATTATATGAAACTACAACAAGAACGTATGAACTTTAATTATGTACCAATGTTAAGTCAACGAGGCTAATCAATCAATTTACTATTAGTAAGGTTTCCAGAAAACAGTATCCTACTATCTGTTCAATTCTACTTTTTTTATAAAGCAATATCCATGTGCTAGTTCAAAAGGGATTATTGAAGAGCTTAAGTATTCAATGTAAAATAGTTAAGAACTTAATTATGTCCAAGCTACATAAAATTCCTTCCTGCTCCTGGATTTTATGAGAATTTTCGGCGTGAAGTGTGAAATGTAAGGAAGTCAAATGAAAAGGTAGAATAGTTTAACTAAACATTAGCAATGATAACTAAAACGGAACATCCGATGATTCTTCAATTGGAATGCTTGATAAACCAGTTACTTGATCTTGTGCATCTAGAGGCAGGTAGCATAAGCATGTTTAGCATTAAATTCACGTTATACAATCCACCGTTGCATATAGTTCAAAAAAGGAAAAATTGGCTATATACAATCAAAAGTTCACGAGTTCAGATTTCTACTGCCTTGAAATGCAATTTACTTATATGGCATTCACAATGGCCTCCGATTGGTAAATTGCTGTTCTGCCTAAATTTTGTACTTGCTGCTATTTATATGAACCAAAATGCCCACGGCTTAATCCTTACAAATCACATCCAATCCCCTTCCCTACTAAACATTGTAGCTACTTCCTACTTTCAGTAACTTGTATGAAGCCAACAACATATTGGTGGACACACACAAGGTTGAGAGATGTGGTTGGTGCCAACAACATCACAACCTAAACATTATCATCACCAATGATGCCTGGTTGAGAGATGTGGTTGGTGCCATTTTGTGCTCTTCTACTTTGTACCCCTTCTGTATGTAATGCTATAAATGTCAAATACACTCTCCTTGCATCTGACGAGGGCTTTAATTCAAAAATTATATTACCCATAGGCAACCAAAGAAGACCGAGCAAAATCATAACCCATGTGTGGTTTATGGGGCTTGCTAAACTAGCAGGAGCTTCGTTGTTCATTATAAAGGAGATTTAGTTTAGTGTAACGACTGCAATGTTTTAAAGGCGCCAAGGCGACCCAAGGCGAGCTGGGTATATGCCTGAACGCCTAGGCGATGCCTGCGACGCCTTTAGAACTATGAACGGCTGGGGCTCGAGATCTTTCTTACCTGATGATCCTAGTGCCAGGGGAGATTAGCGGCTTACTTAGGGCGAGGTCATTCCGTTGTTGTGAAACTAAAAGGCACACATGTATCTTTAGTACTTTGGGGGGGTGTTGGCTTATGTTCTTGTGTATGCCTGTAAGGATTTTCCTACCCTTTTCTTCTTCTGCAAAATAATGATATGCAACTCATGCATGCTCGAGAAGAAAAGAAAGGAGACTTAGCCCACGGGCTCGATAGCTTGAGAAGATCTGAGCATGTAGTTCCCTTTAAATTAGAGTAGGATATCAGCAACGGCATTCTTAGCACCTAAAGTGTGATTCTCTTCTCCTTTAGATGGCACCATAGTTGTTAGAAGGCCCACTCTTACCATAACGCAGTCTATTTCAATGAAAAGATCTAGAGGGGATAAATTCTATGTGTCAATATTATATCTTACATAAAAGATGAGGAGGTGCCAACAAATCTGGGGTGAGATGGAAAGGTAAATGCTAAGTAGAGGCAACTATGGATACTTGGTATCCTTCCATGGTAAAATCTATATTACTAAACATCTAATAGTGCACTTGATATGGTAAGTAGAACTAGGGCAAGATAAACCAATTCAACTCCCTTGGGGGCTCTAAACCGACTCATCTAACTTATCTCTATCCTAATAAACCAACTAATCCAATCTAGGGTATTCTTCATGTGCTATGTTAAACTACATTCCTACCATTTGCGCTACATTAGACTAATGGGTCCATACCTAGAGCCAGACCCACTACCATAACACAAGACCACCGCTTCAAGATAGCTCGTCCTCAAGCTATGATGATGCACATAGCGAAAGGTGATTTGATGAAATAGATTTGATATCTCTTGCGTACGTAGTAAAATATTGAAGAATGCTGCCAGAGGTCGATGTTGGCGAAGGTTGGTGAAGGTGGTACATATAACCTTGTCAAGCATTATAGTAGTCCCAAGTCCAAGCTTGAGTTTGCATGGCCCACCCAGGCATGGCCTAGCAAGAAGAGGCAAAAGGCAGCATGCCATAAAGGCTGATGAGATCCAACCACCATCTCCAGTGGACCGACGAGCTCAACCCAAAAACTTAAACTGATGGGGAGAGGTGGGCAATTCACTTATATTCTAACACTCCCCCTCACGTGGAGGCTCCCTCAAGCCTCAGATGTGGAATAGGAGCGATCAACAATTATTTTATTTAATTGCGCTAACCAAGATTCGAACTCGAGACCTCTGGCTTTGATACCATATTGAGTTGCATGCACCGACTAGTTCAACCTAAAAGATTAAACTGATGGGAAGAGATGGGCAATTCACTTATATTCCAACACAATGCAACAACTGGTGTAACCATTGGGACTGTGTTGATGCCAATGCAACAACTGGTGTAGCCGATGTGACAACTGTTGTGTTAGAAGATGCTGGCGGTAGCAAGGGCACCCTTGCTAAGCATTTCAATGCCATCGAGGTTGTCATTTGAGTTGCGGGCGAGGCCGTGGTGCAAAATAGAAAAATATTGCATAATGCGCATTAACATGTGTTCAAGATATAAGGTTGCATAAAGTCTTTAAACACACTAGTTAGAACTGTAGCATAGATCTTAAATTCTAAACTATAAAAAGGAAATCAAACAAAAAGCAGTTACGATCAACCAAATTTTTCTAATTAAAATCTAAAAATTAACATCGCAGCTACTTACCAATTATTGGGCAAGCAATCAGGGTTAACTGGATAAAGGCCAATTGCCCTCTAATTACCTGGTGCTCTAATCAAACTGATTCAACGGGCAAAAGCCCTATAATATAGTATTTTGTACTTCATAAAATAAGACTTGGCTATGTCTATATAAGGAGTGCCAGACTAGATAAACTAGATAATATAACTGAAATAGACTAACAAACCAATGTACTAACTGCACTATGCTAGCTAGGGATACTAATATGTATATCTCAGCCAACCATAGGCTCAACTGAAGCTGATTTGTTCATTGATCCCGACGCATTCAGCTTCTTATTTCTACGCCTCTTATATGTAATCCTAAACATTCTGTCGCTCCTCTCATAAGGATTAGATATTTTGTCCCTAACAACTGAAGACGAACCTTTGGTTGGTTTCTCCTTATGGACTCTTAAAGATTCAGCTACATCCCCTGTTGCACCTGGAGACACAAACACACTATTTTTTAGATATAATACCAAATTAAGGTCTTGAATCGCAATTGAACAAGGGGTGTAACATAGTAAAAATAACATGATCGATTTAATTCACCTTTCGTTGGTTGCACTTGAAGATCATTTGAAGAACTAGCTCCTTCCATTACTCCAGGTGAAAAGGGTAGTAATAAGGTGTTTATATTACCTAGAGATCAGAAAAATCTTGTAATAAAGTTGTGAATAGCTAGTCATAATCATTTAGGGAAAACAATTAGAGGTTAGAATTTTGAGTTGCTAGATGCTAGCGGAACTTTAAGGGGCAAACCATATCAAAAGAAAAGGTTTTAGCAACATCTGTAGAAAAGCAAACCATACTATGAAACTACGAGGAAATATTGAGTACGGAGAGTATCCATGATGGCACATTAGAGATGTCTTAAAATTCATAACACATAAATTGTCTAATATGTATTATATTGATATGTAAAGACACATATTCTTTTGACGGAAACATATATAACACATGGATAGTATGAACATTTCTAAAATGTATTTAGTAAATTTCATACATTTTCTTCATAAAAAATAAATACAAACCTTCAATCAATTTCTCCTCATGGACTCTTAAACATTTGAAACTTTTGAGTACGTTCTCTACTGCACCAGGAGATAGAAATAGACCATTAATTAGATCCAATACGAAATTAAGGTCTAAAATAGCAACTAAACAAAATAAATTAGTAAAACTCATGTCATAGTTTCAATTCACCTTTAGGTGACTCCTCTTGATGATCACGTACAAAATTAGCTACTACTTCTTTTACTCCCAGAGACAAGGGTGGTAAGAAGGTGTTTGTATTACCTAGATCCTCTGCTGCACCTGCAGATGCAAACCCACCATTAGTTATATGTAATATGGAAGTAAGGTGTAGAATAGGAACTATGCAAGCTAGAAATATAGTGGTGGAGAAGAACATTTAATACAGTACAATTGGTATGCTCTTGAAAATCAGTCAAAGAATTAGCTACTTGCTGTTTTGCTCCTAGAGACAAGGGACGTAAGGAGGTATTTGTATTACCTAGAACTAGAAATCAAACAAACTTTTCATCAGTTGACTTAATAGTTAACCATCTATGGGAAACAAATAGAGCTATAAATGGAGCATTTTTAAATGCTATTTAAATTTTAAAGAGGCAAAACATGCCCAAAGAAAAAGCTTAACCCCACATCAGTACAATAAAATACATAAATTATTATTTTTTGTTACTTTTTATATTTTGAACAGCGCAATGAAAATACTATAAATATTTTTTTTACTTGGCTTCTAAACTATGCGCCTCATATCCGATAAGAAAAGGTGCAGTGTGGATTAGGCATAACCTTGCCAAATACGCTCACCTGAATAGTACATTACAAGTACTGTTAAATGGAAAAATGGGATATTTCCAGGAATGACATTACATTTAATATTTATCAAGCTTTTTCATAATTTTACAAAGCTAAAGAAACTGTAACAAAGGATTTCCATTGCTACTTCACCATGAAAATGATGCACTGACAAAGTAAAATAGCTACATTTCACCTAAACTAAACGTGTCTGGTATTCCCTTGTGAGATGTTTGATCAAGTAGTAACAACTTAGGTATTATGAACGTAAAACATATAGATAGAAACAGTTTTTAAGAAGAAAAATTTCATGAATTTAATTTGCACCTCTATTATCTTGAGGAGAGTTGCTTGCTGCAACTTCATGTTCCGTTTCATTTCCGTCCGGTTCTGTCTCTGCAGTAATTTCTGGAACCTCTTCAAGGCGGCGCATCCTTTCAGCTTCTGTGCTTAGCAGCTCCTTCTGGTGCATTAGTTCCTCAAATGTAACAGAAATATCAGTCAAGGAAGAAACCTTGAGGAAGTTTCTTAAGTAGTCCAAGAAAATGTACTACAGGAAAGCAAAATGACATCCTAGAATTAAAATATAAGTTTATTAATATATGAGCACGACAATCAATCTGCAAAGGATATTCCTGTCTCCACCCTTTTATATTTGCTCTATCAATCGCTCTTTCCAGTCTCACAAGTTCTCTGTCAATCCACTGAAAAATGGAAATTTGGTCAATTGGAATGGATACATGAAAATACATATGGAAAGCAAGGGTAGATTACTAAAATGGTAAGACTAAAGAAGTTTTGAAACCTCACAATTTTCCTTTCAGACTTCAAATGCTATCTAATAGTGCAAAAAAATGTTAATATATTTTGTAAGCACCATGCCCACTAGGACCTATATAGAACTTCCAAAATTATGTTTGCCAGCTACAGGACAATGGAAGTGTATAGATAATGAAGTTTCAAAAAAGAAAGAGCATTAATAAATTACGTCAACAAGTTTCAAAGCAAACTAAGGTTGGTGTGGACACTCCTAAAAAAAAGTCAGGAATCTTTTGAACTTGGTGTTCTATGGCCTCCCGTAGAAGTTACAAAGTCACTACTTTTGATTGATCTGGATAACCAATTACTAACTAAGTTTTTTTCTCATTTATCAATATGCATGTATTGAACCAGTGGTATCTATTGATTTCTGAGTGCACTTACATGATTTACTATGTCTGTATGTACAGTTGCCACCTTCTCCTCCAGTGCAGCCTGTCAAAAAGAGGGAACTCAGAGCACTGAAATAGGAACCTAGCATATGCACATTAGGGCAAGTACTTTGGTGCCATCTTATAGGTGGTCTTAGGCACAACAAGCAACCTTGAGACAACTTAATAGACAACCCTTAGTAAAAATAAACAAAGTAACATTTATGCAAAACTCAACATTTTATACCCTTCTGTTGAAAAGATGTATGGGTATTCCAGGTAGCATAGGGACTATTAAATTTCATTTCTCTAAATATCCTGGTTTGTTCTTCCTCCAAACTCCTCAGTATTTACACGGGTTTAAATGTCCAAGAGAAGAGCAGCAAAAGAAATGGAAATGGCAATCTAATTACACATAGAGCACAAGGAGCATAAATCTTCCTGATGTACTTGTTTATCAAATATCATTTTACATTAAAATTGGAATATGCTAGAGGAACTGGTGATTGTTTTGAAAGTCATAGAGTAGCGTTAGTAATTGGCCAAGTGAATTTGATAGCATGGACACAATAAATGGATACATACATGCAACACATGCAGATAAAGAAAATACCCTCATTGTAGTAAATATGATAGCTAAAAGAAATATTGTATTTCAACAACTCCACTCATCCAGTAAATCACATGGTAAAGCATTGAATTAAGGAGAACAAAGGTTTCAGAATGCGATCTTACAATGGTAGGCCTTTCTAGAAGTCCCTTCTTTACCAAAGAAACAAGATCATCACATTCCTCCTGTTAGTTACAGAGGGAAAAAAGCATACTTATTTCACCACATCTTTACAAGTGAAGAAATATAGACAATAGATGAACAAATGCCCTCCAAACTACTCTATTTAATAATGATATAACCTACTCTAAAACTGAGGTAGTACTAATTTGTTTCCGTCAATAACAATTAACCCAGTGGACTATGAAAATAATACCTCTGCAAAGTCCTCGTCTGAAAGCATGGAGATCCTGACATCATCCCACAAACCAGTAACACATAAGAGAATATTGGTACATGTGTCTTTCATCTTGTATTCTTCTGAAGATTTCTTAATGCCTGTAATGACATATTCCAGGAACAGGTTAGAGAGATGTTTGCAAAATATTAAATATGAATCGTGCTTTTACTAATATAAACATTCCGTGCATGCTTAACAAATTAAAGAAGCTAGACCATCAGGGTAAGAAAGAATGCTTGCAGTTTTCAAAAAAAAAAGAGAAAGAATGCTTGCAATTGACCTTTTTTACCTGTCACTAGCCCAAGCTGATATGGCTTTTTAGGCATTTCGTAGATGTGGGCCTTGGGGGCATTCTTCACTCTAACAAAACAGCCAACAACTTTCTGATCAAATGTGTCTGGATGATCCAAAAGATTAATAACTAAAGATCTTCTCAGATAAATAAGTTTTATGTTATTCTCATTAAGAGAGGCAAAACATCTCTTGTTTCTTTCTGAAACTCTATCAGCAATCTTCAATTCCAGACTATTCCGAGGTTTCTTTTTCATAATTCGACCATCATCATGTTCAGAACCGTCGAAATGAGGTTTATTTTTCGTAATTGCAACATCATCATCTTCAGAATCATACAAAGTTTCATCCTCTGAAACATCATTTGCAGCTAGATGAACTGCTAGCAACCTACGGATACTTTTGCAACTCACTTTTCTTCTCCCAAACAAAAGGTGCAACTTATCATCACATAGGAAAGACTTCTTATTATTCTTGAACAAATTCTTGTTTTTGATGTAGGCCATGATAACTCCAATGATTTCAGCTTCATCAAGAGATTTCGATGTGTCTTCTCCAAAACTTGACAAGAATTGCATTAGCTCTTCAGAACCCCAACCAATATATGTTTTCTTGTTCGTCTTGCCCTTCTTTAGTGATGTGTTCGCTTTATTCTGTTTGCCCTTAGAGTCGAAAGAAATAGTTTTCTCAACGGAAGCATTTTCAGCAAACATATGTGTATCTGACGTGTTATCTTCATCTGGAAATTTCTCTGAATCTGTTCTATTACGGTCAAGCTTTCTATTAAGAATAACATGAGCTTCTTCCAGGTAAACCAAATTCAAATGTTCTCTGTCTTTAACATCTTCCCAGTAGTCTTTAAACAAAATTTCATCGATCTCTGCCTTGCTGAAATCACTCCGTACCTAGAGATAAACATGAAATTTGTCAGAGAGCACAATGAGAAATTATATTGGAGCAGTGAAATCGAATTTTGCTATGAATTCCAAACAACCCTAGCATCCTTCCTAAAAAGACAGCATGGATTACACGGGGGGATAACTAACAAATATACATACAGTGAAATTCTTTGCAGAATTGGCTAATGGAAACCCAATAGAAAAAAAATGGTATATGCATACACTCACCCAATGAGGATCAGGATCAGTATTCTTCTCAATCAAGATAGCCTTGTTCAAACAGCTGGTACAAAATCCTTTTTTCTGCATTCTCAACTCAACAAATCCAACTTTGCCAAGGCAGTCATGGCAAACCGATATAGGACAGCACAGACACTGAAAATGAGAACTCCGTCTGCAGTTGAAACATATGTGCCAATCTGTACATATCAAAAATTAGGCCCAAGTATCAATACCATTAGGGGTCGCTCCATATAGAAGCTAATAATACGCAGTCTGTAAGTCGTAAGCCCATAGATTGGAGCATTGCAGAGCTAGGTAAAACCCAGGACAAACAAAAATTCACGATCCAAAGCAACATCTCGTTGTTTAATGAAGGTAAAAGGAAACCTTGAGAATCTATGCATTCATGCCAGGAAAAGTAAAGAGGGCATCACAAGAGTGCATACCACAAATGAGTTGCTCGCCGTGACTAGGAAAAGAGCCATGTTTGTCCTCCCAACAGTGCGGATGGTACGCCTTCGGGCAGTTCCTGGAAAGCATCACGAGGAAAAGTGAGGATCTGTTGGCAGCGACTGGATCAAACGAAACTGATGATGAGCCAAATTGACGAGGTGACATTCATTCCCAAGCCAGCAAAGATGTAGAAATAATCAAGATTCAAAACTGAAGGAGTTCATACACAAGCAATTCATCAAGGCATATAAGAAAACAAACGGCTGTAATTTCACAGCATTTTTTTCATGTAGAAAAATAGAATTGCAGCCCGCACGTCTCATTTTGGCATTGGCCTTGCCTTCGCACACTTGGGCGTGGACGACTGGACGCGCTGACGTACGGCCACCGCCGCAGCGCCGCTCCCTGCCTCCTCCGTCCAGGCGTCCACGGCCCACGGGCCGCGGCTCGTCCCTCGCCGGTTTCGTTTCGCTCCTCCGCCCACGCGACCGGTGTCCCCCCTGTCCGGCGGCGGCGCGGAAACGCGGGAAAACCCGACCGAACAGGTCGCGTCGCACGCGCGTGGCGCGTCACGTCACGCAACGGCGGGAAATGAACCCGTGGCCTCTCTTCCGAGCCCCTCCCTCTCGTCTCGTATGGTTTCGACACCGAGCGCGCCGCCGCCGCCACCTCCCCGACGGCGTGACCCGAGATCCGACGGCACGGCGGCCTCCTCACCCATCCTGGCTGGCAGCGCCGGCCGCCGGCTCGGCGCCTCGGCATGACCGGCCCGGCGCCACTTGCTCTCCCAACGAACGGGCCTGAAAACTGAGCGCGGCCTAGAATGACAGATACAGGCCCATAAGGCCTTAACGCTCCGCCAGCCCAGCTAACGCTTCACGCTTCTTCCTCCTCTCGCCGTTCCATGCGCTGCGCTCGGATCGGAGCTCGGACGCCATGCTGCATGACAGATCAGAGCTGCATGCAGCGCGGACGATCACGGAATAAACATGCATGTTCAATTCATCAGCGCGCGACACACGACGACGGCAGTCGAGACAATCCTCGCGAGGGCTCACCTGAAGTCGCAGGGGCGGAGGTCGTCGCCGCCGTCCTTGCACACGTAGCAACACTCGTCGGCGACCTCCGGCGGTTCGCCCCCGAGCATCTTCCAGCTGCTCATCCCCTCCGGAGCGGCGAACGGAGCCGGCCGGCCCGCGCGAGCTAGCTAAACACTCCGCGAAACAAACCCGGAGCCGCCTCCCACGACGCGCGCGCACGCGGCGCAGAACGACGACGGAAATGGGCGGCAGCGGCGGCGGGAGAGAGAGCTGCCCGGCGTGTCTGGACGACGAGGTCTCTGGTGGATCTGAGCGCGACGGGGAGAGGACAGGAGGGCGAGTTTTGCGGCGGCGGCGAGGCGGGGGTCAGGAAACGGAAAGATGGAGGCTCCTCGTCGGCTGCTCTGCTCTGGGCACTGCGCTCTCCCACGTTTCCTTTTGCCAGCCAGTGGAACGGAGAGAGCGCGGCTGACGTGCGGGCCCAGCATGTGCCCACGTTTGTCATGCAGCGCGCCCACTGGAAATTAAACGTGTCACCGGGTTTGCCGGGCTGGCTGGCTTAATTTTTAATTATTTTTT
This sequence comes from Panicum virgatum, assembly GCF_016808335.1. NCBI lineage: Eukaryota > Viridiplantae > Streptophyta > Magnoliopsida > Poales > Poaceae > Panicum > Panicum virgatum. Next base: position 3,650,805 of record NC_053147.1, read on the forward strand.
ATTCTACGTATACATACAACGTACAAGCAACCTGTATGTCGAATTTTCATTCATAAAATTTAATAAATTAAAAATATATCTCTAGGATATCTATCTCTATCCTAGCTGTATACTGGAGTACATATCTATCTATCTGCAATCCCTCTGTCCAGCTATAGCTATACACGTATATCTGTACACATACTACTCATGGTCTCATGGACATTTGAGGAATTTGGACGCATTAATAAGAATAAAAGGATATTATTTATTCTATTCTATTTTTGCCATGCCATATGTCTATTGTCTACTATGCCAGTTCAAGCTAGTTACGGAACCTCGCTAAAAACTTTTTGGAAGAGAAAAAACAAACTCTCCATCCAACAATTCGCAAAAAATGTTCTTAAGAAATCAATTATTTTTTTATCAAATGCACAAAAGACTTGTGCATCTTTGTGTTAAGGTAGAAAGGTTTGTTACAGACAACGCGCTTCAAACGAGCGCTCTAGGATATGGTCTACAGGATTACCGCCGTGGGCTGGACAATCCTAGCGAGAGAAACTAGAGTTCGATATTACACAAGTGATAAACAATCAGAGAAGGCAGCGAATCAGCCTAGGAAGCTAGCTTGCGCTTCCGCCGCTGCCGGCACGACTCAATCCCGACGTCGTTGTTGAAGATTGCTACTAGCGCCTTGACGTTGGAAGCATCGGGCTTGTAGAGATCCTCATAGGCCTTCACTGCTGAGGCATTTGGCGTTGCCCCCACGGTGACCAAACCCAGACGCCGCATGACTAGGATCTCACCTTGCTTAGAAACAGGCACCCGAGAGAGGCTTTGAGCCGCCTGGCGCTTGCTTCGCCGCAGTAGTACGACCTTTGCAGGCGCTTGCTTGGGCGGTTCACGGATCAGCAGGGAGGCAATCTTACTCGTCACTTTGTTGATGAAGGGCTCGAGGCGGTTGGCGGAGGCAGCATCGTGGTCCATGATCAGGTGGGCATCCACCAACGGTGTACCGGGAGGAACAACGTCCACCGGCGGGCAGTCCCCATCATGCCCCGATGCAGCACCGACACGTGTGTGCTCCTGCAGAGATGACCCCCGGAGGCGAGTCCGCAATCCACAAAGTGGGGCGCGGTGGTGGCGTCTGCAGCACCAAATCGGCGTGTGCTGGGGCGGCATCTGCTGCCTTACAGGAAGGCCGATGGTGTAGGACACCTCCGCCGGTGGCTCATCCTCGAGCCGAGCGGCTGCCAGAGCAGCACCCAGGCACAAGAATGAAGCAGCGAACTCCTCTAGCATCAGGTCATCCGTGGTGTAGCGACTGGTGGGTGTGTCACGAGGCCACAACAGAATGGTCGCGAGCAGCCATGGCCCCAAGACCTGGTCACCGTGAGCGGCCTGAGCTGCCGCATCACCAGACGAGCCGATTGGGGCACCCGAGTTGCTGTCCCTAGTCCGCCTCAGGTGTCTCGAACGACGTCGTCGTCGCCCGCCACCAGCATGTGCAGCGATAGCCGACGATGGGCCGTCGTGGCCACGGGCAACCGAGTTGCTGGTTCGTGGTGAACGCGGCCATTTGCAGTTGCGAGCAATATGCCGGAGCCCGAGGCAGCGGAGACACCTTGTTGGTAGCCTGCAATCTGCACGGTGGTGTTTGTAAGAGAGATAGTTCAGGCATCAGCCGCTCAGCTCCGCCGGAAGAGCTCAACGCGGAGGCGGCTGGTGGGCGGGGTGGCGCCCGGCATCGGCACTGTAGTCATCCGTCCGCCGGGGTAGGACCTCACGCCACCCGTCAGCATTAGGAGATGAGAAGCAGTGGGGACGGCGGTGCGGAGCCGGGTGCTCCATCACCCTAGGGCCGTGGTGTTGGTGCTGTTAAGATACACCACGCATGTATTTAGGTAGTTCGAATAGATAGGTTTCTATTTTGTTGTTGTTCTTGACTTACAAGTCAAGTCTTTGTACCTTCTTCTTGTACAAGCCACGCTAGGGGCTGTTCCTAGCTTTATATTAACACGTAACCGAGCACCTTAGAAGGTGTCTCGTTCCACCATTTTCTACATGGTAATCAGAGCTCGGTTCTTTTTTCGACCTGATCCATGGCGAGTTCTTCCTCCTCTGTGCTTGCTTTTGTTCCCTCTCTCGGTTATCCCGTGACCGAGAAACTCACCCGCAACAATCACACACTGTGGAAGGCTCAGGTCCTCTCTGCGCTCAAGGGCGCCCAAGTCACGCACTTCCTCAGCTCGGCGACGACCGTTCCTCCCAAGACCATTGCCAAGACTCCTGAGAAGCCCGACGACAAGATCCCCAACCCCGACTACGACGTCTGGGTCGCGAAGGACCAGCAGATTCTCAACTATCTGCTCTCCTAGCTGTCACGCGACATTCTCGCGCAAGTGGCGGCGCTCCCAACTGCCGCCGCCGTCTGGGAGTCCATCGAGGGGATGTTTGCATCCCAATCTCGTGCTCGGGTCATCAACACCCGCATGGCTTTAGCCAATGCGCACAAGGGCTCCTCCTCCATCGCGGAATACTTCACCAAGATGAAGTCCCTGGCAGATGACATGGCATCTGCTGGGAAGCGACTTGATGATGAAGAAGTCGCGTCGTACATCCTATCGGGCCTCGACATCGAGTACAATCCTGTGGTGTCGGCTGTTGCAGACCGTACTGAGCCAATCACTCTTGGTGAGTTGTTTACACAGCTTTCATCCTTTGAACAACGCTGTGCTCTTCTCTTCGGTCATGGCTCAGGATCATCTGCAAATCTTGCTTCTCGTGGTGGCCGTGGCACTGGCAACAACCGTGGCCGTGGCCGTAGTGGTCGTGGCTGCGGTCGTGGATCCGGAGGGCGTGGCTCAGATTCATCTGAGCGCCCTGTCTGTCAACTGTGTGGCAAGGAGGGCCACACGGTTCTGCGCTGCTACAAGCGCTTTGATGCTTCATACCAGGGGCCATCTAACGCCAAGTCTGCGTCTGCTGCGACCACTTCTTCGTATGGCATCGACACAAACTGGTATTCTGATTCCGGTTCGACTGATCACATCACGGGCGATCTGGAGAAGCTGTCCGTGAGGGACAAGTACCATGGTGGCGATCAAGTCCACACCGCCAACGGCTCAGGTATGGAGATAGATCAAATTGGTCGCAGTCTTGTTCGCACCCCTAGCAAGAATCTTGTTCTTAATAATGTTCTTTATGTTCCTCAAGCAAGCAAAAATCTTGTCTCTGTTCACAAGCTTGCCCGCGATAATGATGCCTTCTTTGAGTTTCATCCATCTTATTTTCTTATCAAGGACCACACAACGAAGAAGGTTCTACTTAGAGGGAGGTGCGAAGTGGGCCTCTATCCCTTGAAGCCGTTCTACAATAAACAAGCGCATGGTGTCACCAAGTTGCCGGCCTCCCGGTGGCACTCTCGCCTAGGTCATCCCTCTGCGGTCTTTGTTCGCCAAGTGCCGAACAAGAATAAAGTTCCTTTTGTTCCTGAACTAAATAACGACTCCGTTTGTGATGCTTGTCAAAAAGGCAAGAGTCACCAGCTTCCATATCCGAAATCCACTAGTGTCTCTAGTGCTCCTCTAGAACTAGTCTTTTCGGATGTATGGGGACCAGCTTCCACTTCGGATTTACTTGTTGCGCCATAAATCCGAAGTCTTTCAGCAATTCCATGACTTCCAAAACCTTGTTGAATGTATGTTTGATCGAAAAATTGTGGCCATGCAAACTGATTGGGGAGGGGAATACCAAAAACTAAATTCTTTTTTCCAGCGCATTGGCATCTCACATCATGTGTCTTGTCCATATGCGCATCAACAGAATGGCTCCGCTGAACGCAAGCATCGTCACATTGTTGAAGTTGGTCTTTCACTCCTTGCTCACAGTTCCATGCCTCTCAAGTTTTGGGATGAGGCATTCATTACGGCCACATATCTTATTAACAGACTTCCATCCAAAGTCATCAACAATGACACTCCTCTTGAGCACCTCCATAATCAAACACCTGACTACACTATGCTCCGTACGTTTGGGTGTGCGTGCTAGCCTAATCTACGCCCATATAATTCTCGGAAACTTCAGTTTCGTTCAACACAGTGTGTGTTTCTTGGTTATAGCAACCCGCATAAGGGTGGTTTAAGTGTCTAGATGTAAAGGAAGGCCACGTGTACATTTCTCGGGATGTGGTTTTTGATGAAACAATCTTTCCGTTTGCATCTATGCATCCTAAAGCCGGTGCTCGCCTATGCTCGGAAATCCTCCTTCTCCCTGAAAATCTTGTTAATCCAGGGTGCAACAACTGTGATTCTGATTTGATCTTATTTCCTGAGTCTAACAATGGCTTTGAGTCTATAGGGGTCATCGGAGATCAAGCAGGGCCGGTAGATCCTTTGTTTGGTACACATATGGATATGGATCACCGCTATTTCCTTTTATCAGGAAACAACAACGGCACTGGATACGGAGTTGGTTCGCCTGCAGCTCCTCCGCGCGAATCGACTCCGGGATCGCCCCCTGATCCTGCTGCTGTCGCGCCCGACATCGCAGCATCCGTGGCGGCCAACTAGGGAGCGACACCTGGCGGCCCGACGCCCATCGTGTCGCCTGCCTCTGCGCCCGATCCACCTGTGTCTACTCCTTGTGCGCCATCTGGCCCGGCTCCACAGTCTGGTGGGCCGTCTCAGCCTGCGCCGGCCCAGCAAGCGGATGTGCTGCAGCGATCCTCCTCGGATCAGGCGCTGAGTTCATCTGATCGCCCTGGATCCTCTGCGGCGCCGGATTCTGGTTCATCCCCTGTGCCTCAGCGACCTGCTACACGTCTTTCACGAGGTATTCGCAAGCCTAAGACTTATACTGATGGAACCATTCGCTATGCTCATCTGGCTACTGTTGATGATGAACCATCTAACCTTCAAGCTGCTTTGGCTAACAAGCATTGGAAACTTGCTATGGATGTTGAGTTTGATGTACTTCTTAAAAATAAGACTTGGCACCTTGTTCCACCTCAGAAAGGGCGGAATGTCATAGATTGCAAGTGGGTGTATAAAGTCAAAAAGAAGGCTGATGGTTCCATCGACCGTTATAAGGCACGACTTGTTGCTAAAGATTTCAAGCAGCACTACGGCATTGATTATGAGGATACATTTAGTCCAGTTGTTAAGGCGGCTACTATTCGCCTTGTGCTTTTTATTGCTGTTTCTCAGGGGTGGTCTCTTCGGCAACTGGATGTACAGAATTCCTTCTTACATGGTTTTCTTGAAGAAGGGGTGTATATGCGTCAGCCTCCAAGGTATCAAGATATAGACAGTTTCCTTATCATGTCTGCAAACTTGATAAGTCTCTTTATGGATTGAAACAAGCTCCCCGTGCCTGGTACTCTCGGCTGAGCACTAAGCTGTAGTCCATGGGGTTTCTACCTTCTAAGGCAGACACATCCCTGTTTTACTTTCGCAAAGGGCAACACACAGTCTTTATATTGGTTTATGTGGATGACATCATTGTTGCCAGTTCTTCTAATGATATTGCAGTTGCTCTTCTTCGCGAGTTGGAACAAGAGTTTGCCATTAAAGATTTGGGGGATCTTCATTATTTTCTTGGCATTGAGGTCAAGCGCTCGAATGGTGAACTATTGCTTACTCAGGAACGCGATGCTACTAGTATTCTTGAGAAGGTTGGGATGGAATTGTGTAAACCTATTTCCTCACCTCTATCCACGACAGAGAAACTATCGGTTCGTGAGGGGGATTCACTCGGTCCGGATGACTCTACCAGATACAGAAGTGTTGTGGGCGCACTCCAGTACCTCACATTAACACTATCTGATATCTCTTTCTCTGTTAATAAGGTTTGCCAATTCCTTCACTCACCGACGACTGTGCATTGGGCTGCAGTCAAAAGAATTATCAGATATGTAAAAAGAACAATCCATCTAGGCTTGAAGATTGGTCGATCAAAGTCTATGTTGGTCAGTGCATTTTCTGATGCTGATTGGGCAGGATGTCTTGATGGTCGTCGTTCCACAGGAGGCTTTGTGATCTTCCTTGGTAGTAATCTCATGTCCTGGAGCGCACGGAAACAAGCCACAGTGTCTCGATCAAGCACTGAGGCTGAGTATAAGGCCATGGCTAATGCTACAGCTGAGGTAATGTGGGTCCACAAGTTGCATGATGAATTAGGAATTCCACATCCTAAAGCAGCATGTCTTTGGTGTGATAATATTGGTGCCAAATATTTATCTGAGAATCATGTGTTCCATGCTCGGACAAAGCACATTGAAATTGATTATCATTTTGTCAGAGAACAAGTTAATTTGAAACAGCTGGATGTTCGATTCATTAGCACTGCTGATCAGGTGACTGATGGTTTCACTAAAGCACTAGCTGTTCGACAATTGAACTTATTCAGGAACAATCTCAATCTTCAGGAGCAGTTGTGATTGAGGGAGGGTGTTAAGATACACCACGCATGTATTCAGGTAGTTCGGATAGATATGTTTCTATTTTGTTGTTGTTCTTGACTTACAAGTCAAGTCTTTATACCTTCTTCTTGTACAAGCCACGCTAGGGGCTGTTCCTAGCTTTATATTAACACGTAACCCAGCACCTGAGAATCAGGTGTCTGTTCCACCATTTTCTACAGGTGCACCGGCGTGCGGTGTGGCCCTCGGCGTTGGTTGCGCCGCTCCGTCGCAACGGCATTAGGGGCGAAGACCCGCTCGCGGCGACCAAGGTGTTGACGAGCAGGAACGCGCCCTTCCACTGGCCGAGCCGGCAAGCCGTGCACAAGCTGCGGGCGCGGCCGGCTGCGCTTCCTCCGTCTTCGCCTCGAACCATGCCGCCCAGCGTCGGCACGGCCAAGGCCCGTGTCCATAACAAGCTGGGCGCGCGGCGGGGTGGCTTCGGTGGGCGACAAGCGACATCCAGAGGGCATGTACAACGGTGAGCCGATGCCGTCGTCTTACATCGAACGCAGCAAAATACGCAGTTCGTCAGCCGATTGAATGTGGAGAGAGAGCAGAGCCGTCGCCTCCTTCGTCGACAGCGGGGGCTCGTGCTCCGATGGTCGACGGCACCGAGCACGCGTTGTAGCAGCGGAGGCGAGTCGTCGACGACCACCAGGATCCCGTGCGCGGGCAGGGGCGCGCGCGCCGAATCCATTTTCGCGGCAAAATCGAGCGCGCTTCCTTCTCCCTGTATGCCCCTGCCCCCTTCCTTCTAGATCCTGAATCATTTCCCACCCTAACATGTGGCGCAGCGCAAACCCTAGCATGGGAGGATGAGAAATTGGCGGCGGCTCGAGAGCGGAGAGCCGCTGCGGCGGCGACACGGAGAGGACGCTCGGCGCGGCGAAAGGAAGCGGCAGCGCCGGCTGGGAAGACCGGCGGCGGTGCTGCGGTGCCGGAGCAGTGGGGATTGAGGCGTGCGGCGGCAGAGCACGAGGGAGCAGACACTACAACGCATAGTGCCCTCCTCTGCACCTCCTCCAGGACGAGCATACATCCAAGAGGGACTCGCTGCGAGCACGACCGTGTACAGGTCAGCCAAATTGCTTGAGTTCCCGACAAGGAGTCCAACTTTGGCAGACATTGCAGTCCCAAGCTCCAGCGGCAAGGAGTCCATCCGCGACGCCAGCAACCTGTTCGACCAAATGCCAAAAAGCTAGGTATGATGCTTCACTTATATGCTTGACCAAACTTTTTTCCTGGTAGACTGCTGTTGCCGTGTAGTGATGCTATGAAAGTCTGTCTGAACTTGTAATTTAAACTCTGAACCATAATGCTTTGGTGTGACAGACTAACGTGACATGAACATACGAACCTATAATGCTCTATTGCTCTTAGTCTTTCAAAGACTAAACATGAAAACTGTTATGTATGGTGATTGTTTTCCTTGTACCGCTGCTCTGAAGTTTGAACTTGTGATGCTAGTCTGAATTATATGGCACTGTGATTGAGAATTACTAAACCTGACAACTGCCATAATGCTTTGAAAGACTGGATGTCTGAACCTGTGGCGAACATGGTATGGCCATGTGCAATGGTAACTGAATTAGCAAAGAATATGCAAATATTTAAATTTTATGCAGTAATGTATGTTCATTTTGTTCGATCGAGTCCCAATTTTCAAAATAGCTTTTCCTAGATAATGAAAGAATTTGTTATGCAATTATCGCTAGGCTAGTTGCATTGGATGGATGGTTGCGGTTGAGCTTACTAATTATTTTAGACTTGAATGACTATATCATGAGCTCAGATCTGTTATACTATGTTTAAGTACTGAATCACTGTCATGCTGTAGTTTTCATGTCTCTCCTTGTTTCTGAAGATTGTTGTTGTAGTTTTGGCCTTCTTTTTAGTTCACATGTGTTTGTACTTGTTTTTTTTAAATGAACTATGCATTTTTTGTACACAACAACTTATTCTGCAATGACTACTCTGATCTTTTCAAATTATTAGTGCTGCTGTTCATCTTACTCTGATTTGTTTCCAGGGAGTTGAAATAGAAAAAGGCTTCACCTTTTTGCTCTTTTTTGTGGGAGATTCAAGTTATAAAGTCAGCCCTTGTGAAACATGACGAGAAAACTAGTTATATAGTCAGCCTATGTGCCGGAGCAGAACGGAGCGAGTGAAGTGGACATGGTGCAGCTAATCCTCCGATTTCCTTCACCGACAGGAGCTGGTTCTTCGACGATGCCGGCGGCTTCTTCGACAGCAGCTCGATGTGACAATGATTTTTTGGTGTAAAATCTAGGCAGTTGGTCTCAATTTTTATCACTATGGCTCAATTTACGGGACTTAGGGAGTAGGAACATCCTTGTCGGTACCATGATTAGGGGCACCCTAATCAGGGGACTAAAATCGCCCTAAAAATGCAAACGCATGCTGGGCAACCGGGCCCACAAAGGCCTGCAGCCTCCTTCCAATCTGGAAGAAAGGAAAGGACTCAAAGAAGCCCAGCACGCGGCTCACGTACGCAGTACGGCCCATCCGTACCCCCCTCGGACTCGTGGGGTGATCACCGCCTTGCTCGAGGGCTCTCCGCCGGAGCCCTCGACCGCGCCCCACGTCTCCGCCTCGCTCGAGGGCAGCGAGCCTGCTCTCGAGAGAGCGGATCGTCTCCGCCTCGCTCGAGGCCACCCTTCGGCGGAAGGGACAAACGGCCCTTCCGCTCACCCGCCCGCCGTACGGAGGCATCAATGTCAACCACTCCTCCACAACGCCCGGGTCAGATGGCGTCAGGCTGCCATTCCCCACAGTGGCGGTGACCGGAGTCTTGTCCGCCAACTCCGGTCACTGCTCCGCCATTCCGGACGATGTGACGACACTGTGGGATCCTGCGACGCAGTACAAGACGTGCTCGGCACTGCTCCAGCTACTATACTGCCAACTCCCCATACCTCCTTCGTACTTTCCCTTCCGCGGAGCCCTCGAACGGCATGGGCACGACCCTCGGAAGCGGCTCCGGCCTTGACCGGGACAAGACCCCGGCTTGTAGGACCCTTGGGACGCCGCCACGCCACGCCTGGAGGACGGTACCTCCCACAGTAACGACCACATCGCCCGCGCCCGCGTCTGCGTGACACGCAGCGCCTCCGGACCCCTCCCGAGCATCTAGCTGAGCCGAGAGCTCACGGGGGGTCCGGATAGCCATGTGGAGGTCCCGGGCCCATCCGCGGGAGTCCGGATAGGCATGTGGAGGTCCCGGGCCCATCCGCGGGAGTCCGGATAGCACGTGGAGGTCCCGGACCCACCTGCGGGGGTCCAGGTCCGCGGTCACAGGTGCTGAGCATTTTCCACCTCTGGGACACGTGGTGACACCGGACCCGTACCCGAGCGGGAAGCGGGTCCGGGACCGTTGGTCCAGTGAGATGGAGTCAAGGACGATGCTCAGGACAACTGCCACGACCGGCGCCATACCCACAGTGTACTTCTCACAGTACTCGATCACTGCACCCCCGCGATTCGGGGAGAAGACGATGACTTCCATGATCCCCTGTGCATGTACACCGTCCCTCCTTGTGTCTATAAAAGGGGGGGTCGGCCCACTCAGTAGAAAAAAGGACGCGAAAAAGAATGTCTCACACTACTAGTAGAGCACATACGCTCCTTTGAACCCCGATATTGGCACTCGCCTCAATCAACTCTTCCTCTAGTAGAGACTTGTGAGCTTTCCTCCCTCTCTCACCTCGCTTGTACCCCTACTACAGGCACCCCCGGTGCAAGATAGTATAGTGCTCTCGCACACCCCTTTGCTGGACGTACGGTGCCACGGCCGGAACCAGGATAAACCCGTGCGTTACTGTATTGCATCTTGCATCAACATCTGGGACGAGAAACACGCAGCATCATTACTGGTTGGGTCCGGACCGCCGGGTCAGGGCACCGACAATCCTGAAGCAACATTCTGGATTAGCCAGTTCGGTTTTGAACGGAACTGTCAGGCTGAGCTCGGTTTGAACTGATGTTGTGTGAACTAATGCCATATAGTGGATGCCGTGTGAACCATTCATGTGTAGTGGCTACATGTATGCCGTGTGAAGGGGAAACTAGAGCAACATGTCCAAGACGGGCAATGACTTTATTATTATATCATGTCATGTATTCATATACATATAAACATATATTATATACATGATTAATATAAGAGTCATATGAATTATTTGATATATTGTGTATTCTCTCATATATGCAACACAATAGCTACAAAGATCAAATTCTGTATTGGATCACCATGATTCATGTGTCAAAGAGTGAATTAAATACTTTGCAGACAGCTAAATAGACAACCCATTGTACAAGCTGTTTATGTGTCAAACAGACAGTAGCTGTCTGGACTGTTGTACATGCCCAGATAGGTTGTGGAGTGGTCATCGGCGGGCTCCTCGCCGTCATCATCCGCCCACCGTTGGCTCTTCGAGCGCCCTCCCGTTGTTGTTCGGGTCGCTCACCACTTGCTTGGTGATGCTCTGTTTCCATCTTAATAGCCCCTATCTATTAAAGTTTGTAATTCCTCTTAATGAAATACATTCTCAGGCACGTTCGCGAAAAAAAGAAATATTGGGCCACGTGGCAACAGCACACAAACAGCTGTGCGCTAAGGTGTTGCTGCAGGTTATGGTCTGGTTTAACTCAAATTAAGAGGCCCTAGACCATCATATAGAGTTGCCATCTGTGTAGTATTGCAACACGTTCTGCTGCAGTGCTGACTTTGCAGCTTTTGCTGGTGCAAGGCTGCAAGCGGAATGAACCTGCACACTTTTGGAAATCCAAAGAAAGCACGATATGTTAGCGAGAAAAACTGCAACAGTTCTCTCTCTAAAAAAGGAGAAAACTGTAACAATTTCTACTTGTATAGGCGTGTGGAAGCCATGCTTGAGAAAAAAAGAGAAAACTGTAACAATGTCTACTTGTATAGGCGTGTGGAAGCCATGCTTGAGGAACTGAAAACATGAACGATGCCAGAACATGCTGATAACAACGCCCAGCCAATTATTGGCTGAAATTGACCGCATGGCAAGCAAAATGGTAATACATTTACACAGTAATAGCATCTGTACCAAAATGATAATTGGGCCAAGACAAATAAATATTTACTAGTCTTATTCCTTGTGCTAAAGAAATGTTACATTGCCATGAAAAAAACAGCCGGGATTGTCTATATAATCTCGAAGGGGAAAAAGAATTACGTCCCCACATATCTAAAATCCTACTCCATTTACAAGGCGCAGATAAGTTGAAACCTGCTCCCCTCTCAGGTACGAGACTGTTTCCCTTGCAGAAAGGAAAAGTATACACTGTCAATCAAACCTCTAGGTTAACTACAGCAGGGTCAATGGCATCACTGCTGTCCTAATGAAAACACAATTCCGCATATCGCCCAACCTTTGACAGAAGAGCATCATGGGGTCCTTGTTCTATTAAATTCCCATTCTCCGAAACAATTATCTTTAAGTTCAAACTTGAAACAGGACTCATCAAAATATCAGAGAAAAGATGAAATCAACAAGCAGTTGCCACTCTAGAGTGTACTGGGAAGCTTTGTAGTTATATATAGTCTGGAAAATAGATGAGTTCAAAGAGTACTGAGGTTTCTTGAATCTTGAGAAGTTGCAAAAGCATACCTGATCACACTGCATTGCAGTTGTGAGTTGATGAGCAATAAAAGTTGATGCTCGGCCAACAGATAAAGATTTCAGAGAATTCAAAATTGAGGCTTCAGTAGTCCTATCAAGAGCACTTGTTGCTTCATCACATAATCTGCCACAGAAGAAGAAGAAAAACCAAGACAAAAGGTCATTGGATAAGCCTATTATTTGCAAAAACATTTACTGTGAGAAATCTGAAATTATTTCTAATGCATGAAGCAGAACCAACTTTGACATATCACGTGACTACATGAACTCTCACAAAAGCATATAAAAAGAGCTTATAACAGATTGGCTTCCTTAAAAGATTAAACACAGTGACACATTGCTCAGGTCATCATCAAGATCCAAATGAAAAAGGAGTAAACAAAAGCAAGGGTCACTCACAGAATTGACCTGTGAATGTTTTAACGGCCATTACTAATAACCACATAGTGTCACAGAAGCTCATATCCACTAGTAAAAGGTCAAAGGAACTAAAGCTTTGCTACACAGAATTGCCGCACACAGGACCAAGTGACCAACAGCCTACAAGCCTAGGGCCCAGACCAGGATAACCTCAAGAATCTAAGCACATGACAGAAAAACTCATGTCCAAGGAGTTCAAGGACCTGGTTCTGGAGCTTCTTTATGCGGTCGATCGCATCCGACAGGGTGGACTCCTTGCTCATCGGAACAAAAGGGAAAAGGGTCAGGGCACCTGAACTCCAAGTGTAGCAGAATAAATGAAATTTTGCATCATTATTATTCCAAATTCAGAAAAGTAAGTTCATCTTCAGTGGATGTCGTTGTTCGAAAAGAAGAAGAAATCGAAGTTAATGTCCATTGGCTGAATATGTGCATGCGGATGAGTGAAAGGAGAAGCATCGCCACGATGAGCCTAATATGGTACCTTGGTGATGTTGGGCACGACGGCCCTGACCGCGAGGATGTGGCTGTTAGGCTGCCACGGCGCCTCCGCTCGGCCTTGGACTTGTACTACGCCGTCGCCGGCTGGCCGTCGCCCCCACCAGCCTCCTCCCCTTCACCCCCGCCGCCGAAGACACCGAAGTTGAGCACCTTGTCCAACCCGAGATCGGCGGCGCTTGTGGAACGGGCGGCCCGCAGCCCCCTCGTCCAACCCCATCCCGACCCGAGGCCGTCTTTGGGCAGGGCGGCGGAGGGGAATCAGAGATTCGAGGGTACCGGGTCTCGATTCGAAGAGGGGGCCACGACTCGCGAGGGCCGTTGTCGTCAAGTAGTCGAGCAGGGGGGGGCTCAATCCGGCGAACGGATGAGTACCCGCCGACGAGCGTGGGCTCTGGGTGACAGCCGCCTGCCATCCCTTATCCTACAGGACGATCATAGGGCGAGCCACGAGCCGCGGAGGCATCTGCTGCCCATCCTGCAGCAAGGCGCCGTGCGTGCCGCACCGCCGGTGAACCGAATCGCCGCTAGGGACAGGGAACCGCGCCGGTGGAATGGAACAGAGTCGGAAGTATAGATAAATGTTAGACCGTGTGTCCGGACCGGGTGCTAGCATCTGAGAGGATGACAGAATAGTTCTTCTATGTGGCATGTGGTCGCTGTGGAAAGGGAACACACGCAATGATTACCATCATGGAAAGAAACCAATTAATCCTGCATTAGCGATTGCCTGGGCAATGGATGCGTGTTATCACCTATTAATAATGCAGCAAAATACTCGAAGGGGGCCAACCACCAGGGCAGATAGCTGGCAACCCCCACCAGAAGGTGTAGTGAAGCTCAACTGTGATGGTGGTTTTCAAGCAGCAGAAATGAAAGGATCAATGGGCGCTGTGTTGAGAACTTTTGATGGTTCTTTCCTCGCCGCTTCAGCTAGATGGTTGCCTTCTACATCCTCAGCCTTGGTCATAGAAGCTGAAGCGTGTCGCGATGGCCTACGCTTGGCTCTTAACATGGGCGAGATCAGAGATTTGATCATGGAGACGGACTCGCTGCAGCTTGTTTCTCTGTGGAATTCGCGTCGACAACAACTATCGGAGATTGCTGTCATTCTACAGGACATAGAGGAGATGGTGCAGCCGCTTACTTCCTTTTGTTTTGCTCATGTAACGAGATCGGCCAACAATGCTGCCCATCTCTGTGCTAAGCAGGCGTCTCAGTCTAGGCCTAGTCTTTTATGGTAGGATCACCCTCCTAGCTTTCTTTTATCCTCTTTGTAGAGTGATTGTAACCCTCCTGTTTAATGAATGAAAGCTATGGTTTCTCCAAAAAAAAACGAGTGCTAGCATCGGACACTGCGACGACCGCGAGATGCAGCTACGGGTGGGTGCTAGCATCGCTGCCAGGACCTATTGCACCGCATCTCCACAGTACCGTACTGATCGGGAGCGCACCCCTTCGGCGGAAAATTGGCCTAGAATTTTGGCACCGTAAAAAACTTGATCCTACTGGGGCAAGCGAGTAAAAAGAAGACCGAAAATGTACCTCTGCCCTACCTTTACACGGGTGCTGCAACCCATATAGTAAGCTGTGTGAGAATGGACAGGGGTGAGTAGAGACATATTTCTATGTGCTTTAATGTGTAGGTAGGTGAGATAATTTTTTTAAACCTCAGACAGAAATTCCCTCGCACCGGAAGATGAACTCAAGACCTAGAAAGTGCTACTGAGGCCTCCAAACCAATCCGACTAGGCACCGTTCGTGAATTTTAGCACCGTGATTGGGTCACTGTTGAAGAAAATGTTTATTGATTGAGTTCCAAATTTTAATTTTTGAAATTTGTTTAGGCATATGTGGAGATGCTCCAACAGTCATAGCCTTAATAGATCTATTCATGTTCTATATATTTGCAATAATCCCTTTAGGCACGTCAATTCCCTTTATCTGCCAAAGTTATTAGCAATCCTATCATCTACATGTTGGATAATTGGAAAATCTATTTTTGTATGTGCTCGATAAAACATTAAAGTGTTCTTACCAATATATTGCAGAAGGTCTCTCTAGGTTCGACAAGAACAGCAGCGGTGACATGTAGAGGATCACCTCAATATTTTCTATTTATTGGCATCCATATATCATGGTAAAAATGAAAGCATAGGTTACACGCAATTATTACAGTTGCAAGCTAGGATCCTTGTTATGCAACCCCCAGTTGGTCCACCCCCGTTACATGTACTCAAATAACAACATTTTGCAGAATAGCAGTTAGAATTCCCCGGGCAACAATTGCATGGTCCACAAATTTTCCTAGTGCTAGCCAAAGAAACCCGTGGATCGAGTGTCTTCATGGACCGGACAGGGATGTGTTCCATGACATCACCATACTCACTTGCACCTGTTTGTCGCAAATACTTTATATGTAAATTTTTTGTATGAAATCAGGTGGTAATTGACAGTTGATACATCTCTGTGTGTGTAACTCTACATGCTTACACCATGGTAATTCAAATTCGTGCATATGCTTGTGAAATAATTTTAAGGAAAACACATATCACTTTTACTTTACTCGTTGACATGCATGTATTATAATGAACATTTTCCCATGACGTATATATGAAAACTTGATTTTTTTTACAACATGGTAAAATAGTTTTCCTCCTCTTGACTATGAATATTTATTTCCTTCTATTGAGATGATAATACAAACCTTGGATGAAGAGGCCAGTATAGAGAAGAAGGATCACACTGCTGAGGAACAGCTTTGTAGCTTTCGCCATAGATGTGTTGCTGATGAATGAAATAGGTTACTTTTGAGTATTATGTGATGTATTGTAATGGTTAGAAAAATGTACTAGGTGGATGCAATATATACTTGAAGGGAGTGCATGAACTCCAGGAAAATATCGTACGAATTAATGAAATACAATTAATACGAATAAATATTCGCTTAATGTAATACAATTAATACGAATAAATATGCGCTCTGTAATACCTACTAAACGATCACAACTTTATATCTCGCCCAAAAAAGTAGAGAGGGAATTTGGGTCAGTTCATTGCTTCTATATATTGCTATCGGAGGAATTAAATTTTATGATTTGTTTTGCAATGGTCAATATCGCATTCTTTTGGAGCTAGTAATTAAATAGCATGCAAAAAAATTTTGATTCCTACTCACAATAATTTGCTGGATCTTACATATGTACGAGACTACTACCTTCATTTGTTTTTAGAGCATAATTCATCTTTATTTTATCCACGAACTAAAATTTAGGTCTAACACTAGAGGAAATAGTTGCTTCAATGACAAACAGTCGTCGTCACCGTACAAGCCAAATATGTCGTAGAAAACATTTAATGACGATTTAATGACAAATTCTGATTCTTCAGAGTAGCCGCGTCAAGTTAGGTGTGCCGCGACGTATTGCCCTCTAACATTAACGTCACGGAACTATTTTTTCTTATGACGAAGCCACTTTCATCACCGAACCGTTTTTGCTCCTGTAATGCGTAGTAAAAATATCACCGGACATCCGAATCCACGTATCTCCGTCCGCGTTGGCAAGTCGCATGGCACGCCGTTAACACCATTAGGCTCCGTGCCGGAAGCATGTTTCGCTAGTAGACGGACACGTGGCGAGCTAGGGAAAAGCCACGTGCCGAAATTCAGGAGCCACCAGGCGACCACGTGTCGTGTTCCGGCTTGCCCACGTTTCACTTTCATGTTTCACGTGTCATCCTGATTCTGACATGTGTCATTTTTTTTACTTGTCCACATGTCATGTTCGCTATTGGGCCACGTGTCGCATCTAGGTTCGAACACATGGTGCCTTCCTCCATGTCCTCGTGGCACGTTCTTGTTCCGCCACATGTCCCCTCCTAGATGTTTCGCCACATGTCCATGCACCATTTTCCTGTTCGGCCAAGTGGTGCCTTCGGGTTGAGAGACGTGGCATCTTGCAGCTTATCCACATGTCACTTTCTTATTCAACCACGTGACGACTCGCTTGTTACACGGGGCTTGTTGTTTTGTCCACATGTCCCTTTCTGATTTGGCCACATGTCTCCTCATGGTTTTGACACATGGCATCTTCAAGCTAGCCCGCATGCCACTCTCGCTCGACCACATGTCGCATCCTCGTTCTCACACATGTCATTTTTTTACTGGCAGCATGCCCTTCTTAGGCTTTGCCACGTGTCATTTTCATGTTGAGCCACGTGCCCGTTACAATTTATACACGTGTCCCGAATCTTATTGGGGACCACATGTCCATTTCTAGTTCTCCAGCATGTCAGTCTCGGACCACAACGTGTCTGAAACCTGGATGTTACATATGTCCATTACATGTTGGACGTTCATGCAGACCCATTTCATCATAGAACAAATGACATGTCATTATTATTCCAAGAAAGTACACCACAATCAACGAAGTTACAACAAAATAAGTTCATGAGATCACAACAACTAGGTTCACGATCAAGACACATAGAATCAAGTCTGGGAGATGTACCGATTGTCATCTAATGAACTTTTAGGCCACCAAACACCAAGGTAAAGAGCATGTTACGTTGGTGATTCCATGAGGAAACTTGCAGGCAAAAAATAATGCATTTTGAACAATGAAGGGACTGTCATCTAAACTATAGGAAACATGTCTTCAGGCCTCCCCTATAATCAGAATGAAGCAAGAATTGAATCAGTAGAAATAAGTGGTGGCAGGTAATCTGAACATAATAAATGCTAGATGAGAACACAAATGCTAAACTAAAAATGAGCAATTTCAAATATTTGTATTCTCTGGACACAACCATATGAACCGCAAATGCAATTGTCGGTACCCTGCAACTGGGGTACCCACTCCTACTGTGCCAAGACTCGCGTAGTTATCCGTAACTACGCCCTAAGGAGCTGAGCAGCCGGACCCCTGGGGTCCGACTCCATCTCACCGGACCAACGGTCCCGGACCCGCTTCCCACTCGGGGACGGGTCCGGTGTCACCACGTGTCCCAGAGGTGGAAATACTCAGTTCCTATTGCCGCGGACCCGGACCCCCGCACGTGGGTCCGGGACCTCCACGTGCCATCCGGACTCCCGCAGATGGGTCCGGGACCTCACGTGCCTATCCGGACCCCCGTGAGCTCTCGGCTCAGCTAGCTGCCCGGGAGGGGTCCGGAGCCGCCACGTGTCACGCAGACGCGGGCCACGCAGACGCGGGCGCAAGCCTTCCGCTGGAAGCTCCCTCACCCACCCGCATTAAGTGCGAGTGGTTGAGGCGTGCTCTGCTGCCGCTGGGCATGGGGCAGTTTTTGTCAGTCCACATTGTGGATCGCCAGTTACCGAGGCGGCTCGTCAGTTACCAAGGTAAGCATTAAAGACTCAGCGCCGCGCGCATGAGCGACGAGTCATGATGACCAGCTACTAACTAGGAGTAACAGTGCACGTTGCTACAGTGGACTGAGTCAGTAGTTCGGCGCTTCATCATGATCTCGACGCGCGGCTGCAGAGGCTAGACTCTACTCTGACAGGACAGCTCAAGACCATCCCTGGTCAAAAGCTACGCACGGAAGCCGACGACAAGATCTCCGGATCTGAGGCATTGAAGGCCAAAGTGTAGTTTATAATACATCGCCGGGTCCACATGTCGGGGCCCCGCTCAGTGTACGTGCTCCCCTTGGACATATAAAAGGGAGAGCACGCCCTCCTTCTAGCAGGGAGAGATCTCTCAAACAAGCTCTCCGGACACACAAGCTCTCGCAGCTCTCACACTCTCGTGGGGAGGCAATACAACACACAGTGGACGTAGGGTATTACGCTCCGGCGGCCCGAACCACTCTAAATCTTGCTGTGTTCATCGTGTTCTTGAGAGAGATTTAACTAGGACTAGCTAACCCCCGAGTACACACCCTCTGGGTTAGGGCGGGTGCCTTCCGCCACCCGGCTGTGGTTTGCAGCACCACGACATTTGGCGCGCCAGGTAGGGGTATTTAGCTGGTCGCAGTTCATCTCTTCCTCGTCTCCATGGTTCGTGTGGACGACGTGGAGATGACAGTGGGTGTGGCATCATCCGCGCCACACGCCTCTCGCCTTCCTGCTCCAAGCGCTGCTCGCCGGCAAGAGTCAGGGCGCCCATCAAGGGCCCCCTCACAAGCTGCGAGCGGCGGAGAGACAAATCCTAGCTCGCAGCATACCTCACTCATGTGAGGAAGCCCGCTCCGGCGGAAAGCCGACTCCGGTCGCACCAAGCCCGCTCCGGCGGAAAGCCGACTCCGGTCGCACCAAGCCCGCTCCGGCGGAAAGCCGACTCCGGTCGCACCAATCCCGCTCCGGCGGAAAGCCGATTCCGGTCGCACCCCCGACTCTACATCTCTGTAAGTTCTACCCTTAGAGGCCCAGCAGGGAATAAAGTCTTTTCCTTTGTAACTAGGTAGTACTTCCGTGTGGTCCAGTCCGGTGAGCCTCCCCCGTGGAGGGGTCCGGACCTCTGCGAACCAGGTTCAGGGAAGCGTATTCACCCTCCGGGGAGGTCCGGAGCCGTGTAGCCGCTTAGCCTGGTTCCGTACCCTAAGCCTGCATGCTCTACCTCCCTAGGGCGAGTACCGTAGTACCTAAGACTGGGGGCCCGGAGGTCCGGACAGCTCCGGCCTCATAAACCCGTGTTCTGGCTTACATCGCACATCTCATGTACATCTAGTTATAAAGGAAAAGTTTATTCTCAGTTCGCCTCTAAGGATGTTACATTCCAATTTCAATCTACGCATTCTGTTTGCGCTAACCCCCACGTGGCTTCTTACTCTTGTGCGGTGATTGTGGTCCGAATTGAGTTGGCTAGTTAGTGACTTAGCTCGAGACCCCTCATGTAATAGAGGGGTTCGGACCCCTGGAACCTGTAGGTTCAGGGAAGCGCACTCATTCTCCGGGGAGGTCCGGAGCCGTGTAGCCGCTTAGCCTGGTTCCGTACCCTAAGCCTGCACGCACCACCTCCTGTGAATGAGTGCCGTAGTACCTAGGACTAGGAACCTGGAGGTCCGGACTTTCTCTTAACCTAAAGGCCGGCCCCTTGAGCTCCGTTCACTGAACCTAGCTGTCTATCTCAAAGGATTACAACCAACAGGATTTGGGACCCGTGGGCACGCTACTAAGCATCTACCGTGAGTCATGTGCAGGTCCAAACGTGATGACGTAGCAGGTGACCCAAAGGATGGACGACGCAGGACAAGACCCTTGCGGCGCGCACCACTGGGCGCCAGAAGCAGCCAAGTTGCTCACAGTAGTGGCCCCACCTGCGGGTTCGTTGCCTCTCCCGAGGCGGGCCCGGGGGCCTCTGTCAGTACCCTGCAACTAGGGTACCCACTCCTACTGTGCCAAGACTCGCGTAGTTATCCGTAACTACGCCCTAAGGAGCTGAGCAGCCGGACCCCTGGGGTCCGACTCCATCTCACCGGACCAACGGTCCCGGACCCGCTTCCCACTCGGGGACGGGTCCGGTGTCACCACGTGTCCCAGAGGTGGAAATACTCAGTTCCTATTGCCGCGGACCCGGACCCCCGCACGTGGGTCCGGGACCTCCACGTGCCATCCGGACTCCCGCAGATGGGTCCGGGACCTCCACGTGCCTATTCGGACCCCCGTGAGCTTTCGGCTCAGCTAGCTGCCCGGGAGGGGTCCGGAGCCGCCACGTGTCACGCAGACGCGGGCCACGCAGACGCGGGCGCAAGCCTTCCGCTGGAAGCTCCCTCACCCACCCGCATTAAGTGCGAGTGGTTGAGGCGTGCTCTGCTGCCGCTGGGCACGGGGCAGCTTTTGTCAGTCCACATTGTGGATCGCCCGTTACCGAGGCGGCTCGTCAGTTACCAAGGCAAGCATTAAAGACTCAGCGCCGCGCGCATGAGCGACGAGTCATGATGACCAGCTACTGACTAAGAGTAACAGTGCACGTTGCTACAGTGGACTGAGTCAGTTGTTCGGCGCTTCATCATGATCTCGACGCGCGGCTGCAGAGGCTAGACTCTACTCTGACAGGACAGCTCAAGACCATCCCTGGTCAGAAGCTACGCACGGAAGCCGACGACAAGATCTCCGGATCTGAGGCATTGAAGGCCAAAGTGTAGTTTATAATACATCGCCGGGTCCACATGTCGGGGCCCCGCTCAGTGTACGTGCTCCCCTTGGACATATAAAAGGGAGAGCACGCCCTCCTTCTAGCAGGGAGAGATCTCTCGAACAAACTCTCCGGACACACAAGCTCTCGCAGCTCTCACACTCTCGTGGGGAGGCAATACAACACACAGTGGACGTAGGGTATTACGCTCCGGCGGCCCGAACCACTCTAAATCTTGTTGTGTTCATCGTGTTCTTGAGAGAGATTTAACTAGGACTAGCTAACCCCGAGTACACACCCTCTGGGCTAGGGCGGGTGCCTTCCGCCACCCGGCTGTGGTTTGCAGCACCACGACAGCAATGATCATAACTAATTCGGATCTTGGAAACAATTAATTCTAGTATGCATACTATAATATGATATTTGTGCATTTGCACTACATCCACATTTGCTTCCCTTCGTGACCACGCCATGACCAATGCTTTTAAGAAAAGAATATAATGCATAGCGAACATGTACAAATCACAAGATGGGCCTGGTGAACATCAAATTTTAGACATTGATAGACATAACACTAGAATGAATAATTTGCTAGTTGATTTAGCATCTAATGATGTTGCAGCTGTGGCACAAGCACAACAATTTTTGCTGATGCAGCTGCTCTGTACATATGCATCAACAATCCACACTGCAGTCCTTTATGCTACAACAATTGCCACATGATGATTCATCAGCTTCTGCAACTGAGCATGCAAAAAGCAGCATGTAACCTTCTGCAGAAACAATACATATTGTAATCCATATTATTGCCTATGAAGAATAATATCATTGCCCAGTTCCTACCAATATTATTGCCTAGTTCTGAAAATACTTCTAGTTTTTTATGTATTTGCCTATTGGAAAGTACTGAAATGCTTCATAAAATGTTTTCTAGTAATTGATATAATTATGTATAGGGAACTGCTGAAAAGTATTGAAATGCTTATTATGATGTGAAAAAGAACGAGACAATCATTTCACATTCAGGAGCCGAACTGAAGCTCCATTCCTGAAACCCAAATTAATAGCAACATGAATATACAACCCACCCACCCCAGATTAAACCCCAAACAAAGGAAGAGCAACTGAATCGAAAAGCCCAGAATCGCCCACATTGATGAAGATGACGTCGGGATGCAGTCAAAACAATCCACCAAGATCAAAAGTTAAATGGCAAAAAAGAGAGAAAAAGCTAGCTAAGGTGCACTCAGGCAAAGAGGAAGAAGTGCACGATTTTTCATCAGTCAACAAGTGCTACTCTACAATAAGTTTCAGTAACTTTGAAAAAAAATGATATGTTGATAGCATATGCCAACTGATAGCAAAAAAATGATAGCCAATTTTTCATCCATCCAAATGATAGCATACATCCAACTGATAGCAACAAAAAAATACAATCTCAAAACATGCCTGAGCATACATGAGGATTAACCAAAAAGCATTTCCTAAAATCTAGTGCATCAGCACAACAGGAGGAGGGGAAGAGAATGCGCTCACAAATTTGACAGCGATGATCTCGAAAAGCTGAAGTCGTGCCTACACTAGTTGTTGCTGGTTCCAGACAAAAGGAGAGTCTATCAGCTGTCACATGAGACGTGTGAAATGTTAAAAATAAAATAATCTTTTAACTTGCATGGCATGCATTTATTAGGAATGAAAAATGAAATAATCTCTGTACATATCCATCCCCTAAAGCACGAAGTTTCTTTTGCTAATGCCACTTAGAAAATCTGCCCCACTGAGGAGCTGCGTCTTTGTGCACCCACGAATTTGTCCCTAAAAAAATTGCCTCTATGAAAATTGATGGTCCAGATCTCAGCCTGGAAAGCTTCAACGCCATCCAACGATCTGTGTTTTAAGGATCCGCGCCGGCTTCAACGCGTCCCCCCGCTCCCCGCCTCCCTCCCGCGCGCGACGCCGCAGCGCCCGCGGTTCGAACCCAGCAAGCCTCTCTTTTTCCCTTTTTCCCCTCCCCTCTCTTCTCTTTTTTTTTTCACCGAGACCATCGGCATCCCGCGCAGCGGGCGCTAGGGCCAACGCCCAGATCTCCTACGCCGCCATCTCCCCCTCCCTCCTCGCCCGCCCGAGTCGCTTGCTCGCGCCACTCACCGCAGCCGCCCTCGCCGCGCCAGCCGCCACCGCGCGCTCCAGCATACCCGCGGCGGGCGCCTCTCGCCCGTGCCGGGCAGCACGGAGGCTGAAGCAGCCTCGCACTCGGCCGCTAGCGCCGCGCGGAACGCGTGGAGGGGCGCGCCGAGCTCGGCGCTCCTCCTCGCCGCTTGCCGCCGCAGGCCCTTCCCCTTCTCAAATTCCTACTGGCCCCCTTCTCCTTCTCCTTCCCCGACCGCCGTCACCCCCCCCTTCCTCGACGCGTCGCCGGCCCAAGGTCCCGGACCCTCCTCTCGGATACGAATCGCGGCGGGTGGCGGAAACCCTAGGAACTCCTGTGGTGCCCTGCCCCCTGCATCCATCTGTGGCGCACTCGCGACGCCCTCGGCGACTTCTGTGGCCTGCCCTCACGACGGCATCGTCTCCAGCTGCGCGCCCTGCAACTTGAGTTGGGGCGAGGTGAGATTATCTTCCTGTGAATTTTGATTCCTCTCCTCCTGATCAGACAACCAATGAAGGATCTTGGTTATTCATCAAGCATAGGATTTCTTGTTTCCTGCTGATAGTGGGCCTCCGTCGATAGTATTTATTAGTAGAGATTCTTGCTCTTGAACGGTGCCCAGGTAGATGAATGAAACAAAACTTTAGTAAATGCTTGTGAGTTAGGGACTGCTTACCAAGTAGATTAATGTAGTATGTAGCACTAGAATACAGTGTTGGATCAGCGCATCTTCATATAGCACTTATAATTTTTTTCTTTGTGGTGGTGATATTGATTTTGCATACAGGCAATCACAGCTGCAGGAACAAGAAAAAATGATTCCATATTTAGCGAGCTTCAAACCCAGATTAAGAACAAGAAGTTGACAGTTGATGTCAAGGCTAGCTCAGAGTCAGATGTAAGCTGCAGTGCTATGCATTATTTATAATTGTTTTCATACATATTATTTAAAAAAGCTTGCAGTTTGTGCTGAGTTCTTTGATTCATGGCTTATCTCATTTCTTTGACTCATGCGTTATGCTGGTTGCAGCTCTGTGAATTGTCATAGTTTAAGTAATTCTTTGATACATTTGATATTATATCAGCCGCTTTGAAATGAATGTGCCACAGACTTTTTTTCGGCAAGGGTGGATCCATACAACATTGGCAAGGGTGGTTATCAGGCAAGTGATGTACCAGTTGTGCTGCTTGTAGCAGGTTGTGCTCTTGCCACTCCTAATGGCGACTCTACTGTTTGCTGGATCTACCTCTTGGTTTCTCACTTGAACAGACCACATGGCTGAGTTTTGGGTCAAGCACAAGGTCATTTTGCTAATTACAAAATTATCTTAGAAAGCATGACTTTAAATTTCGGCACATCCTTTGCAATCCTGTGAAGCTGGTTTGATTAGTTTTCTATACAAATTTATCTGTATAGTTTTCTATGTTCTAATTTGATTAGTGATTTTCAGTAAATATATATGTATCGTGTCTTAATTCAGATTCAATCATGGATTAGGATCATGTGTTGTGGCACTAACAAAACGTTCCCAT
The DNA here is from genome assembly GCF_016808335.1 of Panicum virgatum. Classification (NCBI taxonomy): domain Eukaryota; kingdom Viridiplantae; phylum Streptophyta; class Magnoliopsida; order Poales; family Poaceae; genus Panicum; species Panicum virgatum. The sequence goes on from NC_053147.1 coordinate 3,675,618, forward strand.
GTGCTGCAGCCTTCCACATGGGCAAAGAAGGAAGGCCTAGAAATGAAGGAGCTCTGCAGGATACGCCGAGGTCCAACCCCATGCTCAGTTTTTAATTGGCTAGGGAAGTCTTGCAGAGTTGTTTACTTTGTGGTGAAATGCTGTGCATATATGCCTGATATTAAAATCCATCGACCAATGCCTATTCTTATTTTCAGGAAACAAGCAAGATGGATTTGTTCGGGTTATGGTGTTCTTCCATAAGTTTTAGGGTAAATTGAAATAGGATTTTTCTGCAGGAAACATTTGTGTTCTTGTTTGCCTGACCAGCAGTTCACAATACTCCACATGATGCCCAATCTCGAGGTTGGTCTTTGCTACTTGCATCACTTATGTATTGAACTAATTTTTTCATGGAATTCATATTTAAATAGCTGCTTGTGATCTACTTGTGCTATACTTTGCTAAACTGTGCATTACGATTGTACTACCTATTTGAATTGTGCTATACTGCAAAGGAAGCTATCAGGGATTTAGGGCCTAACAAATACATAAATGGAAAATTATGTATGCATTTTCTAATTTACTATATATATACCTAAGATAACATGTTCAAACTTATATAAGTATGCAGTAATAGAACTTAAGTTCTATTCATGAATTTGTTCCTCCAAAATGCAGGACAAACAGGCTATACAACATATATGAACCGTGGCATGTCATGATGTTACTTTAACATTCTGGTTTATTTACACTTTCGTTCTATTCATAAATTTGTTCCTCCAAAATGCAGGACAAGCACTCCTCCACAGCGCCTGGGTCAGATGGCGTCAGGCCGCCATTCCCCACAGTGGCGGTGACCGGAGTCACATCCGCCAACTCCGGTCACTGCTCCGCCATTCCGGATACTGTGGCGACACTGTGGGAACCTGCGACGCAGTACAAGACGTGCTCGGCACTGCTCCAGCTACTATACTGTGGGAACCTGCGACGCAGTACAAGACGTGCTCGGCACTGCTCCAGCTACTATACTGCCAACTCCTCATACCTCCTTCGTACTTTCCCTTCCGCGGAGCCCTCGAATGGTATGGGCACGACCCTCGGAAGCGGCTCCGGTCTTGACCGGGACAAGACCCCGGCCTGTAGGACCCTCGGGACGCCGCCACGCCACGCCTGGACGACGGTACCTCCCACAGTAACGACCACGCCGCCCGCGCCCGCGTCTGCGTGACACGCGGCGCCTCCGGACCCCTCCCGAGCAGCTAGCTGAGCCGAGAGCTCACGTGGGTCCGGATAGGCATGTGGAGGTCCCGGGCCCATCCGCGGGAGTCCGGATAGCACGTGGAGGTCCCGGACCCACCTGCGGGGGTCCGGGTCCGCGGCCACAGGTGCTGAGTATTTTCCACCTCTGGGACACGTGGTGACACCGGACCCGTCCCCGAGCGGGAAGCGGGTCCGGGACCGTTGGTCCGGTGAGATGGAGTCAAGGACGATGCCCAGGACGACTGCCATGACCGGCGCCATACCCCACAGTGTGCTTCTCACAGTACTCGATCACTGCATCCCCGCGATTTGGGGAGAAGACGACGACTTCCATGATCCCCTGTGCATGTACACCGTCCATCCTTGTGTCTATAAAAGGGGGGTCGGCCCACTCGGTAGAAAAAAGGGCGCGAAAAAGAACGCCTCGCACTACTAGCAGAGCACATACGCTCCTTTGAACCCCGATATTGGCACTCGCCTCAATCAACTCCTCCTATAGCAGAGACTTGGGAGCTTCCCTCCCTCTCTCGCCTTGCTTGTACCCCTACTACAGGCACCCCCGGTGCAAGATAGTACAGTGCTCTCGCACACCCCTTTGCTAGACGTACGGCCCCACGGCCGGAACCAGGATAAACCCGTGCGTTACTGTATTGCCTCTTGCATCAACATCTGGGACGAGGAACACGCAGCATCATTACTGGTTGGGTCCGGACCGCCGGGTCAGGGCACCGACAATCCTGAAGCAACATTCTGGATTAGCCAGTTCGGTTTTGAACTGAACTGTCAGGCTGAGCTCGGTTTGAACTGATGTTGTGTGAACTAATGCCATATAGTGGATGCCGTGTGAACCATTCATGTGTAGTGGCTACATGTATGCCGTGTGAAGGGGAAACTAGAGCAACATGTCCAAGACGGGCAATGACTTTATTATTATATCATGTCATGTATTCATTTACATATAAACATATATTATATACATGATTAATATAAGAGCCATATGAATTATTTGATATATTGTGTATTCACTCATATATGCAACACAATAGCTACAAAGATCAAATTCTGTATTGGATCACCATGATTCATGTGTCAAAGAGTTAATTAAATACTTTGCAGACAGCTAAATAGACAACCCATTGTACAAGCTGTCTGTTTCGCTGTCTGTGTGTGTCAAACAGACAGCAGCTGTCTGGACTGTTGTACATGCCTAGATAGGTTGTGGAGTGGTCATCGGCGGGCTCCTCGCCATCATCATCCGCCCACCGTTGGCTCTTCGAGCGCCCTCCCGTTGTTGTTCGGGTCGCTCACCACTTGCTTGGTGATGCTCTGTTTCCATCTTAATAGCCCCTGTCTATTAAAGTTTGTAATTCCTCTTAACGAAATACATTCTCAGGCACATTCGCGAAAAAAAAGAAATATTGGGCCACGTGGCAACAGCACACAAACAGCTGTGCACTAAGGTGTTGCTGCAGGTTATGGTCTGGTTTAACTCAAATTAAGAGGCCTAGACCATCATATAGAGTTGCCATCTGTGTAGTATTGCAACACGTTCTGCTGCAGTGCTGACTTTGCAGCTTTTGCTGGTGCAAGGCTGCAAGCGGAATGAACCTGCACACTTTTGGAAATCCAAAGAAAGCTCGATATGTTAGCGAGAAAAACTGCAACAGTTCTCTCTAAAAAAGGAGAAAACTGTAACAATTTCTACTTGTATAGGCGTGTGGAAGCCATGCTTGAGAAAAAGAGAGAAAACTGTAACAATGTCTACTTGTATAGGCGTGTGGAAGCCATGCTTGAGGAACTGAAAACATGAACGATGCCAGAACATGCTGATAACAACGCCCAGCCAATTATTGGCTGAATTTGACCGCATGGCAAGCAAAATGGTAATACATTTACACAGTAATAGCATCTGTACCAAAATGATAATTGAGCCAAGACAAATAAATATTTACTAGTCTTATTCCTTGTGCTAAAGAAATGTTACATTGCCATGAAAAAAACAGCCGGGATTGTCTATATAATCTCGAAGGGGAAAAAGAATTACGTCCCCACATATCTAAAATCCTACTCCATTTACAAGGCGCAGATAAGTTGAAACCTGCTCCCCTCTCAGGTACGAGACTTTCCCTTGCAGAAAGGAAAAGTATACACTGTCAATCAAACCTCTAGGTTAACTACAGCAGGGTCAATGGCATCACTGCTGTCCTAATGAAAACACAATTCCGCATATCGCCCAACCTTTGACAGAAGAGCATCATGGGGTCCTTGTTCTATTAAATTCCCATTCTCCGAAACAATTATCTTTAAGTTCAAACTTGAAACAGGACTCATCAAAATATCAGAGAAAAGATGAAATCAACAAGCAGTTGCCACTCTAGAGTGTACTGGGAAGCTTTGTAGTTATATATAGTCTGGAAAATAGATGAGTTCAAAGAGTACTGAGGTTTCTTGAATCTTGAGAAGTTGCAAAAGCATACCTGATCACACTGCATTGCAGTTGTGAGTTGATGAGCAATAAAAGTTGATGCTCGGCCAACGGATAAAGATTTCAGAGAATTCAAAATTGAGGCTTCAGTAGTCCTATCAAGAGCACTTGTTGCTTCATCACATAATCTGCCACAGAAGAAGAAGAAAAACCAAGACAAAAGGTCATTGGATAAGCCTATTATTTGCAAAAACATTTACTGTGAGAAATCTGAAATTATTTCTAATGCATGAAGCAGAACCAACTTTGACATATCACGTGACTACATGAACTCTCACAAAAGCATATAAAAAGAGCTTATAACAGATTGGCTTCCTTAAAAGATTAAACACAGTGACACATTGCTCAGGTCATCATCAAGATCCAAATGAAAAAGGAGTAAACAAAAGCAAGGGTCACTCACAGAATTGACCTGTGAATGTTTTAACGGCCATTACTAATAACCACATAGTGTCACAGAAGCTCATATCCACTAGTAAAAGGTCAAAGGAACTAAAGCTTTGCTACACAGAATTGCCGCACACAGGACCAAGTGACCAACAGCCTACAAGCCTAGGGCCCAGACCAGGATAACCTCAAGAATCTAAGCACATGACAGAAAAACTCATGTCCAAGGAGTTCAAGGACCTGGTTCTGGAGCTTCTTTATGCGGTCGATCGCATCCGACAGGGTGGACTCCTTGCTCATCGGAACAAAAGGGAAAAGGGTCAGGGCACCTGAACTCAAGTGTAGCAGAATAAATGAAATTTTGCATCATTATTATTCCAAATTCAAAAAAATAAGTTCATCTTCAGTGGATGTCGTTGTTCGAAAAGAAGAAGAAATCGAAGTTAATGTCCATTGGCTGAATGTGTGCATGCGGATGAGTGAAAGGAGAAGCATCGCCACGATGAGCCTAATATGGTACCTTGGTGATGTTGGGCACGACGGCCCTGACCGCGAGGATGTGGCTGTTAGGCTGCCGCGGCGCCTCCGCTCGGCCTAAAGGTTCTTGGACTTGTACTACGTCGTCGCCGGCTGGCCGTCGCCCCCACCAGCCTCCTCCCCTTCACCCCCGCCGCCGAAGCCACCGAAGTTGAGCACCTCGTCCAACCCGAGATCGGCGGCGCTCGTGGAACGGGCGGCCCGCAGTCCCCTCGTCCAACCCCTTCCCGACCCGAGGCCGGCTTTGGGCAGGGCGGCGGAGGGGAATCAGAGATTCGAGGGTACCGGGTCTCGATTCGAAGAGGGGGCCACGGCTCGCGACGACCGTCTTCTTTCCATAGAAGCTTTCATCATCATCATCAGAGGCAGCAGACACAGGCCTGAAGCTCAATCCGGCGAACTGATGAGTACCCGCCGACGAGCGTGGGCTCTGGGTGACAGCCGCCTGCCATCCCTTATCCTACAGGACGATCGTAGGGCGAGCCACGAGCCGCGGAGGCATCTGCTGCCCATCCTGCAGCAAGGCGCCGTGCGTGCCGCACCGCCGGTGAACCGAATCGCCGCTAGGGACAGGGAACCGCGCCGGTGGAATGGAACAGGGTCGGAAGTATAGATAAATGTTAGACCGTGTGTCCGAACCGGGTGCTAGCATCCGAGAGGATGACGGAATAGTTCTTCTGGCACGTGGTCCCTGTGGAACACACGCAATGATTACCATCATGGGAAGAATCCAATTAACCCTGCATTAGCGATTGACTGGCAATGGATGCGTGTTATTACCTATTAATAGTGCAGCAAAATACTCGAAGGGGGCCAACCACCAGTGCAGATAACTGGCAACCCCCACCAGAAGGTGTAGTGAAGCTCAACTGTGATGGTGGTTTTCAAGCAGCAGAAATGAAAGGATCAACGGGCGCTGTGTTGAGAACTTCTGATGATTCTTTTCTCGCCGCTTCAGCTAGATGGTTGCCTTCTACATCCTCAGCCTTGGTCACAGAAGCTGAAGCGTGTCGCGATGGCCTACGCTTGGCTCTTAACATGGGCGAGATCAGAGATTTGATCATGGAGACGGACTCGCTGCAGCTTGTTTCTCTGTGGAATTCGCGTCGACAACAACTATCGGAGATTGCTGTCATTCTACAGGACATAGAGGAGATGGTGCAGCCGCTTCCTTTTGTTTTGCTCATGTAATGAGATCGGCCAACAATGTTGCCCATCTCTGTGCTAAGCAAGTGTCTCAGTCTAGGCCTAGTCTTTTATGGCAGGATCACCCTCCTAGCTTTCTTTTATCCTCTTTGTAGAGTGATTGTAACCCTCCTGTTTAATGAATGAAAGCTATGGTTTCTCCAAAAAAAAAACGAGTGCTAGCATCGGACACTGCGACGACCGCGAGATGCAGCTACGGGTGGGTGCTAGCATCGCTGCCAGGACCTATTGCACCGCATCTCCACAGTACCGTACTGATCGGGAGCGCACCCCTTCGGCGGAAAATTGGCCTAGAATTTTGGCACCGTAAAAAACTTGATCCTACTGGGGCAAGCGAGTAAAAAGAAGACCGAAAATGTACCTCTGCCCTACCTTTACACGGGTGCTGCAACCCATATAGTAAGCTGTGTGAGAATGGACAGGGGTGAGTAGAGACATGTTTCTATGTGCTTTAATGTGTAGGTAGGTGAGATAATTTTTTTAAACCTCAGACAGAAATTCCCTCGCACCGGAAGATGAACTCAAGACCTAGAAAGTGCTACTGAGGCCTCCAAACCAATCCGACTAGGCACCGTTCGTGAATTTTAGCACCGTGATTGGGTCACTGTTGAAGAAAATGTTTATTGATTGAGTTCCAAATTTTAATTTTTGAAATTTGTTTAGGCATATGTGGAGATGCTCCAACAGTCATAGCCTTAATAGATCTATTCATGTTCTATATATTTGCAATAATCCCTTTAGGCACGTCAATTCCCTTTATCTGCCAAAGTTATTAGCAATCCTATCATCTACATGTTGGATAATTGGAAAATCTATTTTTGTATGTGCTCGATAAAACATTAAAGTGTTCTTACCAATATATTGCAGAAGGTCTCTCTAGGTTCGACAAGAACAGCAGCGGTGACATGTAGAGGATCACCTCAATATTTTCTATTTATTGGCATCCATATATCATGGTAAAAATGAAAGCATAGGTTACACGCAATTATTACAGTTGCAAGCTAGGATCCTTGTTATGCAACCCCCAGTTGGTCCACCCCCGTTACATGTACTCAAATAACAACATTTTGCAGAATAGCAGTTAGAATTCCCCGGGCAACAATTGCATGGTCCACAAATTTTCCTAGTGCTAGCCAAAGAAACCCGTGGATCGAGTGTCTTCATGGACCGGACAGGGATGTGTTCCATGACATCACCATACTCACTTGCACCTGTTTGTCGCAAATACTTTATATGTAAATTTTTTGTATGAAATCAGGTGGTAATTGACAGTTGATACATCTCTGTGTGTGTAACTCTACATGCTTACACCATGGTAATTCAAATTCGTGCATATGCTTGTGAAATAATTTTAAGGAAAACACATATCACTTTTACTTTACTCGTTGACATGCATGTATTATAATGAACATTTTCCCATGACGTATATATGAAAACTTGATTTTTTTTACAACATGGTAAAATAGTTTTCCTCCTCTTGACTATGAATATTTATTTCCTTCTATTGAGATGATAATACAAACCTTGGATGAAGAGGCCAGTATAGAGAAGAAGGATCACACTGCTGAGGAACAGCTTAGTAGCTTTCGCCATAGATGTGTTGCTGATGAATGAAATAGGTTACTTTTGAGTATTATGTGATGTATTGTAATGGTTAGAAAAATGTACTAGGTGGATGCAATATATACTTGAAGGGAGTGCATGAACTCCAGGAAAATATCGTACGAATTAATGAAATACAATTAATACGAATAAATATTCGCTTAATGTAATACAATTAATACGAATAAATATGCGCTCTGTAATACCTACTAAACGATCACAACTTTATATCTCGCCCAAAAAAGTAGAGAGGGAATTTGGGTCAGTTCATTGCTTCTATATATTGCTATCGGAGGAATTAAATTTTATGATTTGTTTTGCAATGGTCAATATCGCATTCTTTTGGAGCTAGTAATTAAATAGCATGCAAAAAAATTTTGATTCCTACTCACAATAATTTGCTGGATCTTACATATGTACGAGACTACTACCTTCATTTGTTTTTAGAGCATAATTCATCTTTATTTTATCCACGAACTAAAATTTAGGTCTAACACTAGAGGAAATAGTTGCTTCAATGACAAACAGTCGTCGTCACCGTACAAGCCAAATATGTCGTAGAAAACATTTAATGACGATTTAATGACAAATTCTGATTCTTCAGAGTAGCCGCGTCAAGTTAGGTGTGCCGCGACGTATTGCCCTCTAACATTAACGTCACGGAACTATTTTTTCTTATGACGAAGCCACTTTCATCACCGAACCGTTTTTGCTCCTGTAATGCGTAGTAAAAATATCACCGGACATCCGAATCCACGTATCTCCGTCCGCGCTGGCAAGTCGCATGGCACGCCGTTAACACCATTAGGCTCCGTGCCGGAAGCATGTTTTGCTAGTAGACGGACACGTGGCGAGCTAGGGAAAAGCCACGTGCCGAAATTCAGGAGCCACCAGGCGACCACGTGTCGTGTTCCGGCTTGCCCACGTTTCACTTTCATGTTTCACGTGTCATCCTGATTCTGACATGTGTCATTTTTTTTACTTGTCCACATGTCATGTTCGCTATTGGGCCACGTGTCGCATCTAGGTTCGAACACATGGTGCCTTCCTCCATGTCCTCGTGGCACGTTCTTGTTCCGCCACATGTCCCCTCCTAGATGTTTCGCCACATGTCCATGCGCCATTTTCCTGTTCGGCCAAGTGGTGCCTTCGGGTTGAGAGACGTGGCATCTTGCAGCTTATCCACATGTCACTTTCTTATTCAACCACGTGACGACTCGCTTGTTACACGGGGCTTGTTGTTTTGTCCACATGTCCCTTTCTGATTTGGCCACATGTCTCTTCATGGTTTTGACACATGGCATCTTCAAGCTAGCCCGCATGCCACTCTCGCTCGACCACATGTCGCATCCTCGTTCTCACACATGTCATTTTTTTACTGGCAGCATGCCCTTCTTAGGCTTTGCCACGTGTCATTTTCATGTTGAGCCACGTGCCCGTTACAATTTATACACGTGTCCCGAATCTTATTGGGGACCACATGTCCATTTCTAGTTCTCCAGCATGTCAGTCTCGGACCACAACGTGTCTGAAACCTGGATGTTACATATGTCCATTACATGTTGGACGTTCATGCAGACCCATTTCATCATAGAACAAATGACATGTCATTATTATTCCAAGAAAGTACACCACAATCAACGAAGTTACAACAAAATAAGTTCATGAGATCACAACAACTAGGTTCACGATCAAGACACATAGAATCAAGTCTGGGAGATGTACCGATTGTCATCTAATGAACTTTTAGGCCACCAAACACCAAGGTAAAGAGCATGTTACGTTGGTGATTCCATGAGGAAACTTGCAGGCAAAAAATAATGCATTTTGAACAATGAAGGGACTGTCATCTAAACTATAGGAAACATGTCTTCAGGCCTCCCCTATAATCAGAATGAAGCAAGAATTGAATCAGTAGAAATAAGAGGTGGCAGGTAATCTGAACATAATAAATGCTAGATGAGAACACAAATGCTAAACTAAAAATGAGCAATTTCAAATATTTGTATTCTCTGGACACAACCATATGAACCGCAAATGCAATTGTCGGTACCCTGCAACTGGGGTACCCACTCCTACTGTGCCAAGACTCGCGTAGTTATCCGTAACTACGCCCTAAGGAGCTGAGCAGCCGGACCCCTGGGGTCCGACTCCATCTCACCGGACCAACGGTCCCGGACCCGCTTCCCACTCGGGGACGGGTCCGGTGTCACCACGTGTCCCAGAGGTGGAAATACTCAGTTCCTATTGCCGCGGACCCGGACCCCCGCACGTGGGTCCGGGACCTCCACGTGCCATCCGGACTCCCGCAGATGGGTCCGGGACCTCACGTGCCTATCCGGACCCCCGTGAGCTCTCGGCTCAGCTAGCTGCCCGGGAGGGGTCCGGAGCCGCCACGTGTCACGCAGACGCGGGCCACGCAGACGCGGGCGCAAGCCTTCCGCTGGAAGCTCCCTCACCCACCCGCATTAAGTGCGAGTGGTTGAGGCGTGCTCTGCTGCCGCTGGGCATGGGGCAGTTTTTGTCAGTCCACATTGTGGATCGCCAGTTACCGAGGCGGCTCGTCAGTTACCAAGGTAAGCATTAAAGACTCAGCGCCGCGCGCATGAGCGACGAGTCATGATGACCAGCTACTAACTAGGAGTAACAGTGCACGTTGCTACAGTGGACTGAGTCAGTAGTTCGGCGCTTCATCATGATCTCGACGCGCGGCTGCAGAGGCTAGACTCTACTCTGACAGGACAGCTCAAGACCATCCCTGGTCAAAAGCTACGCACGGAAGCCGACGACAAGATCTCCGGATCTGAGGCATTGAAGGCCAAAGTGTAGTTTATAATACATCGCCGGGTCCACATGTCGGGGCCCCGCTCAGTGTACGTGCTCCCCTTGGACATATAAAAGGGAGAGCACGCCCTCCTTCTAGCAGGGAGAGATCTCTCAAACAAGCTCTCCGGACACACAAGCTCTCGCAGCTCTCACACTCTCGTGGGGAGGCAATACAACACACAGTGGACGTAGGGTATTACGCTCCGGCGGCCCGAACCACTCTAAATCTTGCTGTGTTCATCGTGTTCTTGAGAGAGATTTAACTAGGACTAGCTAACCCCCGAGTACACACCCTCTGGGTTAGGGCGGGTGCCTTCCGCCACCCGGCTGTGGTTTGCAGCACCACGACATTTGGCGCGCCAGGTAGGGGTATTTAGCTGGTCGCAGTTCATCTCTTCCTCGTCTCCATGGTTCGTGTGGACGACGTGGAGATGACAGTGGGTGTGGCATCATCCGCGCCACACGCCTCTCGCCTTCCTGCTCCAAGCGCTGCTCGCCGGCAAGAGTCAGGGCGCCCATCAAGGGCCCCCTCACAAGCTGCGAGCGGCGGAGAGACAAATCCTAGCTCGCAGCATACCTCACTCATGTGAGGAAGCCCGCTCCGGCGGAAAGCCGACTCCGGTCGCACCAAGCCCGCTCCGGCGGAAAGCCGACTCCGGTCGCACCAAGCCCGCTCCGGCGGAAAGCCGACTCCGGTCGCACCAATCCCGCTCCGGCGGAAAGCCGATTCCGGTCGCACCCCCGACTCTACATCTCTGTAAGTTCTACCCTTAGAGGCCCAGCAGGGAATAAAGTCTTTTCCTTTGTAACTAGGTAGTACTTCCGTGTGGTCCAGTCCGGTGAGCCTCCCCCGTGGAGGGGTCCGGACCTCTGCGAACCAGGTTCAGGGAAGCGTATTCACCCTCCGGGGAGGTCCGGAGCCGTGTAGCCGCTTAGCCTGGTTCCGTACCCTAAGCCTGCATGCTCTACCTCCCTAGGGCGAGTACCGTAGTACCTAAGACTGGGGGCCCGGAGGTCCGGACAGCTCCGGCCTCATAAACCCGTGTTCTGGCTTACATCGCACATCTCATGTACATCTAGTTATAAAGGAAAAGTTTATTCTCAGTTCGCCTCTAAGGATGTTACATTCCAATTTCAATCTACGCATTCTGTTTGCGCTAACCCCCACGTGGCTTCTTACTCTTGTGCGGTGATTGTGGTCCGAATTGAGTTGGCTAGTTAGTGACTTAGCTCGAGACCCCTCATGTAATAGAGGGGTTCGGACCCCTGGAACCTGTAGGTTCAGGGAAGCGCACTCATTCTCCGGGGAGGTCCGGAGCCGTGTAGCCGCTTAGCCTGGTTCCGTACCCTAAGCCTGCACGCACCACCTCCTGTGAATGAGTGCCGTAGTACCTAGGACTAGGAACCTGGAGGTCCGGACTTTCTCTTAACCTAAAGGCCGGCCCCTTGAGCTCCGTTCACTGAACCTAGCTGTCTATCTCAAAGGATTACAACCAACAGGATTTGGGACCCGTGGGCACGCTACTAAGCATCTACCGTGAGTCATGTGCAGGTCCAAACGTGATGACGCAGCAGGTGACCCAAAGGATGGACGATGCAGGACAAGACCCTTGCGGCGCGCACCACTGGGTGCCAGAAGCAGCCAAGTTGCTCACAGTAGTGGCCCCACCTGCGGGTTCGTTGCCTCTCCCGAGGCGGGCAATTTATTATCTGAACATAATAAATGCTAGATGAGAACACAAATGCTAAACTAAAAATGAGCAATTTCAAATATTTGTATTCTCTGGACACAACCATATGAACCGCAAATGCAATGATCATAACTAATTCGGATCTTGGAAACAATTAATTCTAGTATGCATACTATAATATGATATTTGTGCATTTGCACTACATCCACATTTGCTTCCCTTTGTGACCACGCCATGACCAATGCTTTTAAGAAAAGAATATAATGCATAGCGAACATGTACAAATCACAAGATGGGCATGGTGAACATCAGATTTTAGACATTGATAGACAACACTAGAATGAATAATTTGCTAGTTCATTTAGCATCTAATGATGTTGCAGCTGTGGCGCAAGCACAACAATTTGTGCTGATGCAGCTGCTCTGTACATATGCATCAACAATCCACACTGCTGTACTTTATGCTACAACAATTGCCACATGATGATTCATCAGCTTCTGCGACTGAGCATGCAAAAAGCAGCATGTAACCTTCTGCAGAAACAATACCTATTGTAATCCATATTATTGCCTATGAAGAATAATATCATTGCCCAATTCCTAATAATATTATTGCCTAGTTCTGAAAATACTTCTAGTTTTTGATGTATTTGCCTACTGGAAAGTACTGAAATGCTTCATAAAATGTTTTCTAGTAATTGATATAATTCTGTATAGGGAACTACTGAAAAGTATTGAAATGCTTATTATGATGTGAAAAAGAACGAGACAATCATTTCACATTCAGGAGCCGAACCGAAGCTCCATTCCTGAAACCCAAATTAATAGCAACATGAATATACAACCCACCCACCCCAGATTAAACCCCAAACAAAGGAAGAGCACCTGAATCGAAAAGCCCAGAATCGCCCACATTGATGAAGATGACGTCGGGATGCAGTCAAAACAATCCACCAAGATCAAAAGTTAAATGGCAAAAAAGAGAGAAAAAGCTAGCTAAGGGGCACTCAGGCAAAGAGGAAGAAGTGCACGATTTTTCATCAGTCAACAAGTGCTACTCTACAATAAGTTTCAGTAACTTTGAAAAAAAATGATATGTTGATAGCATATGCCAACTGATAGCAAAAAAATGATAGCCAATTTTTCATCCATCCAAATGATAGCATACATCCAACTGATAGCAACAAAAAAATACAATCTCAAAACATGCCTGAGCATACATGAGGATTAACCAAAAAGCATTTCCTAAAATCTAGTGCATCAGCACAACAGGAGGAGGGAAAGAGAACGCGCTCACAAATTTGACAGCGATGATCTCGAAAAGCTGAAGTCGTGCCTACACTAGGTTGTTGCTGGTTCCAGACAAAAGGAGAGTCTATCAGCTGTCACATGAGACGTGTGAAATGTTAAAAATAAAATAATCTTTTAACTTGCATGGCATGCATTTATTAGGAATGACAAATAAAATAATCTCTGTACATATCCATCCCCTAAAGCACTAAGTCTCTTTTGCTAAGGCCACTTAGAAAATCTACCCCACTGAGGAGCTGCGTCTTTGTGCACCCACGAATTCGTCCCTAAAAAAATTGCCTCTATGAAAATTGATGGTCCAGATCTCAGCCTGGAAAGCTTCAACACCATCCAACAATCTGTGTTTTAAGGATCCGCGCCGGCTTCAACGCGTCCCCCCGCTCCCCCGCCTCCCTCCCGCGTGCGACGCCGCAGCGCCCGCGGTTCGAACCCAGCAAGCCTATCTTTTCCCCTTTTTCCCCCTCCCCTCTCTTCTCTTTTTTTTCGCCGAGACCATCGGCATCCCGCGCAGCGGGCACTAGGGCCAACGCCCAGATCTCCTACGCCGCCATCTCCCCCTCCCTCCTCGCCCGTGCCGGACGGCACGGAGGCTGAAGCGGCCTCGCGCTCGGCCGCTAGCGCCGCGCGGAATGCGTGGAGGGGCGCACCGAGCTCGGCGCTCCTACTCACCGCGGGAGCTCCCAGCGGCCGGCGGTGGCGCCCTGCGCGTGCCCTCGGGCGGGACCTCCCAGCGACCGGCGGTGGCGCCCTGCTGTACACGGGTTTTTTTACATTTTTACCATTATGTTATAACGGATGGCGCTCATCAAATTATCACTCTTAGAATGACACCTATAACTATACCAGTAGAGAGAAGTTTGAGTTATATTTTTACCACATTTACTGATGTGGCACGCCATGTCAGCCCCACACGCTGGCACCTTGTCAATAGGCTCAGGTGAAATGTCCTTCCTGCCCTCCTCTAGCTCCCTCTCCGACAGCTGGGTCCCGCAACTCATCTCACTTCCATCTGGGCCCCACATGTAAGTTCCGTCTCCTACCTCCGGCACCTGAAGACCGAAGGCCAATGGCCGCCTGAAGCCCGGGCCGGCGAGCTTCGCCAGGCGGTGTAGGTGGCCGGGCGAACTACGAGGAGCACGTTGGGCCATAGGGGAGGCGGGCGGCAAGCGCGAAGCGAGCGAGCCAGTGCCGGGCGGAGCTGGGCGTCGCTTGTTATGGAGAGGAGAGGGTGGCACTTGGCAAGCGGGTTTTATGGCCATGAAGTCGTGGCCCGCGCTGGCCGCAGCACATGTGGTGGAAACCCCATCCCAAGTCGCACGCCCCTTGGGGGAACTCCACGTGCCGCCCACCGCCCGAGCAAAAGCCACGCGCCGGCAGAGTGGTAGGGCGGCCGGGGGGGGCTTGGCGCACGGGCGCACACATCGGGTCGCGTGCGTCCGCTCTGCCCGAGTTCGCCCGCGGCCCGGCCAGCTGCGCCGCCTCAAGCAGCCATTCGCCCGATCTTCAAGCGCCAGAGGTAGGAGACAAAACTTACATGTGGGTCCACATGTAAGTGAGATGAGCTGCGGAACCCAACTATCGGAGAGGGGAAGAGAGGAGTAGATCATGGGCAGGAAGGACATTTCACCTGAGTCTATTGACAGGGTGCCAACGTGTGGGGCTGACATGGCGTGCCACATCAGCAAATGTGGTAAAAATATAACTAAAACTTCTCTCCGATGGTATAGTTGTAGGTGTTATTCTAAGAGTGATAATCTGATAAGCTTCATCTGTTATAATGGTAAAAATATAAAAACCCCGCTGTACACCGGCGGCGCGGATCTGCTAGGTTACGAAGAGGGAGCGGTTGGCTTTCGTGTACTTTGTGTGAGAACGAGAGAGGAAGGAGAAGCCAGCAATGCATGGGGGGGCAATATGGTCATTTTATCAGTTTTTTTTTTTGATAAAACAGTACCTGTATTAAACCAACATCATACGTGTACAAGACCAGGACCATACAGGCACCTACTAGAACCATAGAGAGGAAACAGCTGTCCACATACATTTGCACAAAAGACCTTGACAAAAGAGAAAATTACAACTAGGTCCAGCAGATCTTTTGCACACGCTGTCGCCGCCGCCGCCGCCGCCGCCGTCCTCCGCCGTGCCCATGGTCAGGGCCAAAAGAAGACGACGTGAACACCGAGGTCAAAAGGAACTCCATCGCTGCAAAGCTTTGAATCGAGCCGCAATAGAAGAGAACGAAGAAAGCGCATTGGCCGGGGACGCACCCCAAGCTCCTTTGACCGTGGATCTGCCCTCCTCGCCGACGAATAGCAAAGAACAAGTCCAGATCCACCCACCACGTAACCAACAAACCAGCAGCCATCCCCCTCCAGAGCTTCACAGACGTACCTTGCTGGAACATCTGGAAGCCAACTCCTACCTTGGAATCACGAAGGACCAGAAGAAACCTCGCGTCAACGAGGCACCCCGCTCCATGGGACCCCACCCTCACTAGCCCCTCGCCGATGCCGGAGGAAACATCGCCGAGACGATGAAGGAGCTGGAGGGACTTATTCCATCGCGCCGCCGCCGTCATCGCCTTGCCGACGCCGCCGTCATCACCTCGCCGACGCCGCTTGGACACCTACCTGGAAACACAAACCTAGACAAGCTAGTACCTAATCTACACCACCGGGCTGAGAACCGGAGATCCCCCTCACATCCAAGGCCTAAAAGGCCACCGGAGGCGGGGGAGATCAACGGCCTCGCCGGCGGGAGCACGGGCGGCCTCCTTTTCACCTCTCCCAACTGTAGCAGAGGAAAGGAGAGAGTTCGAGAGGCGTCATTTTCATCAGTTGGTCCCATATGTCAAGGTACGGAATATGGACGGCAAAGATAACCAAAAGTTTGGATGAGAGTATACTCGTGCTATCGAATTTTTTAGACCATACACGTAACGATCAACTTATTACAAAGTTCAAAATTCCAAAAAAAAATCCGGCACCTGCATGGAGAATTAAATCTAAACGAAATAAAAAACACATTGCACAGTTTGCCTATAAATCGCAAGATGAATTTAATAAACCTAATTAGACTGTGATTAGACGCTAAATTGCTATAGTAACAACCTCTAATGACGGATTAATTAGGCTCATTAAATTTATCTCGCGATTTACAGACGAATTCTGTAATTAATTTTGTGATTAGTTTATATTTAGTACTTCAAATGTAAAAAAAATTCCTTTCAAAAATTTTCAAACGGCAACTAAACAAAATTTTCAAACGGCAACTAAACAAAGCCTTACATAAGCGTATCGGGTTTCTTAATGAGAGCTCGACATCCCTCGCGCCTCCGCGTTTCGGGCGTCCTTCTTGTCGATGTGGCCTCTCCGTGTGGGAGGGCGCAGCGAGTGTGCATGCTCTGCCCGCTCTAGCCATTTTACAAAAAAGTCCTTCAATTTTCTTAGAATCACATCGAAGTCCAGCTCGTCCAAGTCCCATAGTAATCCCGTTATATTATTTTGCATATATGACCTCGTCTTAAACTTTATTTTGTTGCGAAGAACAAAAAAAATTCGAGACCGTTGTTAATTTTACAATAACCCCCGCAAAGCAGTTTTCCAGAAAACCCCCCCGCAACCCGAACCCTACCCCCTCACCCTCCTCCCCGTCTCTCTCTCCCAGCTCTCCACCGCCGCCGCCTCCCCCTCTACCTCCCCGTCTGCCTCCACCGCTGCTCTCCATCGCCGCCGCTGCCGCCGCAGACCCACTCGCTCCCAAGGCATCCAGATCTGGCGCGGCCGGCCTGGGCACGCGGCCACGCGGCCCAGCATGGCCGACGTCGGCGTCCCGCGGCCCCGCATGTGCCGGCCTCGGCGCCCGGCGGTCGCGAAGGCGCACCACCCAGGATCCTCGGCCCGCGGCTGCGTCCGGTGGCGCGCGGCCTCGGCGCCTGCGAGGACCAGGTCCCGGTCCACCGCGTCCTCCTTGGCGGTCTGCGAGAAACGCGGCATCGAGACCAGATCGACGTGCCGCATCGTGCTCCTCTTCTCCCCTCCCTCACACTTTTCTCCTTTGCCCCCGATTCCTGCCGAGCTTCCCCTGCAACCCGCTTCTAACCTCGCGCGTCCTGCGGCGGCAGCGAAATGGCGGAGCTGAACTGGATCTTGGAGAGGGAGCAGAGGCAGATCGACCAGATCCTGGAGCTGGACATGGAAGAGCTCCAGTTCGAGGCCGGAGGTCGATGATGTCGGCTCATCCTCCACCGACGTCGACACCTTCCTCAGGTCCGAACCCACCCCTGAGGCCCTGACCTCTCACCCCTTTCTTACCATTCGTTGCGGGAGTGGGATTTGCTAACACTGTATAACCTGTGATTAGTTTTATGAAGAAAAACCTGTGATTAGTTATTCTAAAAAATACATTAAACCTTGTGTAAAATAATTGAAAGATCCTCAGTTCTCAAACCTAGGTACTTGGAAATCGACTGATGGAAGAAATCAGTGTGTCAATGTCCATCTTAGTTTCATATCATGGTATTTCTTAAAGAAATCAGTGTGTCAATGTGCATCATAGTCTGTGTGCTCTGGTTTTGGTTTTGGTTTATTGCAACGACTCTGGCATGGATTGTTGTTTACTCTGGTAGCTAATGGAGTGTGGAAAGGTTACATGTTATTGTTGATCTGAGTGGCGCTGGAGTTATGCTACCTTATGATCTGTGTGGCACTCGAATTATGCTAGTTTATCTTATAAGCTAGGCTGCTTGCTTTGGTTGGCACCTCTGATGGAGCTCAAGCGATGACAGATTAATTGTTTGTGTTCATGATTTCTTCAGCTCATACGATGAACACCTCTATTGGAGCTCAAGCAAATCACTGGCAAGGATGGAGTGGATGCCGGAATTGGTGAGACGTCGACAAGGTCCAGGAGTATCAGGCTAGGCCTCTTTGCTCCATCAAGGATCACAAGGCTTTGAGGTATGACCTTTTACCTCCTCTTTTTTTATATTCTTAACATGTTTATAAGGAGTAAAGATGGAACTCAGACCAGTTTCAGTGATCCTATATTCCTATATTGGTCATCTGATTTGAATTCTAGCTGAAAAATAGCAAGCTGAGAGGAAACAAATTGAAACTTACCTACATTTGTTTGTTAAAATGACAATTGTGTACAGTCGTTTGTCAATGGTGTTCAAACTACAATTTTTTTTGCTAAATTCAGACAATGCAGTTGGCAGTACTGCTACATTGGATTTGATCAATACAGTACAGGACTATGTATCGTTGATATTTAATGGTTTGACCTTTCTCAAAACTACAAAGTCTTCATTTCTCTTTTTGTTAAATGAAATGATACTTTAATATTTTTTATCTAATTATCATGCAAATCGGAAACTTTAGGATACACATTTTGTATGTGACACTAACTCCATGTTTAGTCTTTGTGCCATTCTTTAGCCACAATATGTTATTCCTCAGTTTACTGAAGAAATTCCTTGAATTTACAGTGCAGGTACTCTCACATCTCAGCTTGACCTAATCGAAGGGCTTCTTGGTATCTGCTATCTACATTTAGGCAGGCGCGTCAGCCAACACAGGATATTGATTTCCTGCATGTACCTGCTTATTAGCTTGTGCTTTGTGGTTATCTGCTTTTTCATTTGGTGCTTTAATTCAACAACCTGTGTTTTTCTTGTGATGCTCTTTCGCTGCTTGTTTTCAAGTGGGGTTTGTAGAGAAAGGCCCTTGGCTGATTGGATGAACAAGGAGGGAATTAGTTCCACATTAGCCTAGCGGGTTGTTGTTCTAAATAACTGTGAGGTAATCTGAAATAGCAGCAAGCTCGACATAAGGAACTGCTGTCAGGCTCAATTGTCTTAGGAAACACGTAATAGTAATGATGTCAACTCTTCTTTACCATTGAGCCAGTGATGTTTATTGTCTACTTTAAGAAGAGAATTCTCAGTTTGATTTGCTTATCATTTTTTTTTGCTTCGAAATTGCAGAGCTGGATGCTTTGGAGTCTGATAGGGAGTTTGAGTCTGCTGCAGTGCTGCCATATCTTCAATCAAAAACTGATTTTACTACCGACCTCAATTTACCTGCCGGCCTGCAGCAGTCGAAGCAGGTGGACAGGTGATTTATTTGCACAACATTCTCAACTTAGGTTACTACTGTTCTGATGTTTTTTCCCCGGGGAACAATCCAGCATGCAATTCAAAATATCTTTGATCTGATGCAATAGTTGGTTGGGTGAAGAGAAGAATAAATTTTATTGGATTATATTGTATTTTGAGTATTCCATGAATTTGCACTATATAATTTGATGCCTTGCAGAACATTGTTTTAGGGTTTGCTTTATGATTGTTTGCCAAAACTAAAACAAACTGTTTTACATGAACCACTTAATCGTGTAGAAGTTTGTTTAGTTGAATAGTGCTAAGGGTTGCTTGGTTCTTATCTTATGTGCTGCAGGAGGATGAACTAGGATTGCCAGTGGTGCCTCGAGCATCACTTCACTGTTAGAATGAATAATTGTCTAGGAAGAACGAATGATCGCACAATAGCTATGAGAGGCTTCAGAATTTTAAAACTGGCTGAAACTCCCAGTTTTATCATGACGATTTTTTGGTTTTCCCCACTTCTGACAGAGCATGTAGTTGCTTGTGAGAAGAAAGAATCTTGTTTTGTTTTCTGACAGGCACGAGATGGTTGCAAGTGGCACCTGGCGTTTGACAACAGGAACTTCTTCAAAGCACAACCCAGGAAAGACGAGGTTCTCTTCATTGTGGCCCAGTTTCCTACCAAGCCCTATAAGTATTCTCAAGTTGTAGGTGCAAGAGAGAAAAATAAATGGTGTCTCCGGCATAATGTATTGCTGTCGAAATGGTTGGAGTCGTGTGCTTGTGTTTGACCGCAGAAAACAAATGAATTCAAGGATAGATGTATTCAAATGTCAATTTGATGAATGACATTACTAAAGAATCAAATATTTGAAGTGTTGGTTGATGCACCATGCCAATTCGGATCACGTTTCTAAATAATTTAGATTCATTCATGTTAGAGACACTAAATGAAATTAATGATGGGGCGCGCAGAGCGCGCATCATGTTCTAGTACAGTACATATAAAGGACTCTATTTGCTCGGCTCGAACTAGTACTTGTGCTCAGTACCTTGTTTGCCTTGAAGCTCGGCCGCTCAAGGGAGGGCCCAGGAAGACGCCGGGACCCGGCGAAGCCAATCACCGCCCGCCGCCACCGCAGCTCCCGGACACGCCGCCCGTGGTCCCGGCCCTGGCCGCGCTCGACGTCGGCCCGCCGGGATTCCGCGCCAGCCGCCAGGTACCCGCCCACACCGCCACTCCCTGGGAGCTCCCATACCGACGAGGAGGGGTTCATGCTCAGCTCCAGCGCCGCGCGCCACTAGGCGGCCAAGGGGGGCATTGTATATTTGTATCTGCAACTGCAGCCGCTCTGACGCCGCGACGACCGGCGCGGCTGGCGAGGACGCCGAGATCCTCAAGATCTTGGCCATCTGGAAGATGCGGCTCGTCCTCCCCGCCGCATGGGCCAGCAACTTCTTCTACACCTACCAGTTTCAACAATGTCAGATGCTCGGCTCCACCGGCACGGCATCGGGTGATTCCTCGACTTGTGCTTAGCCAACCGCAGGAATTGGCGAATTGGCCGATCCGGGGATTCCTTAGAACGGCAATCTTGGGAGGCGGCTTGGCGAACCAGCTCAAGTACACTCATGGCGAATTGGTCGAACGTATCGTATCGATTTCAAGGACGGCCACCGATATGATATGCCGGGCCATTCGTTCCACCGATATGATATGCCGGGCCATTCGTTCCTGCTCTATTTCAGCTATGGCCTGCTGGATGCCATGTTCCAGAGCCATCTTCTGGATGGATCATTGGCGCCCTCGCAAATGATTCCCAAATCCTCAGCAGGTAATCCGTATTCTTTCTTCTACTGTTCAATAACGTACTCTTGGCAATTTGTTAGTGCTAAAAAATTGCTTACTAATGTAGTAGCTAAGAAGGTTAGGTTCCCATGTGCTCAGTCAAAGTTGGCTGATACTAATTGCTAGCTTCTGGTCGGTGCCCTTGAGTTGTTTAAGATACTCAGGCTTAACAATTCAGGCTGGTAGGCATAACAAAGACAGAGTGCTGAACTAAACTGCAAACCACAGTTTAATAAAATCAGATATGTCTTCGTGGTATTCATGAAAATAGATAGCGCCCTGCTCATCACTGTTTGAAGAGTTATATGATCTCCAGTAGCATTGCAGACTAAATTAAGCATTTAATTAATTAATTTGGAAGGGATAAACTTTGCTTGTTTGTCAAATTCAGTACATCTGGACTGGAGATTCCATTGACTACTGACCACTTCAAGCGACACAACTCATGCTGCCACCCTGCCACCTTCCACATGACATCCTTCCCATTATCTAAATGGGCCATCAAGCGGATTGACCGAATTCGAAGAAACTTCCCTTGGAAGAGAGCCGATGATGCACGGAAAGGCAGCTGCTTGGTCAATTGGAAAAAGGTGAACAAAGAAAAAAGATTGGAAGGATTAGGGGTCAAGGATCTGTCTTGTTTCAATCGCGCTCTGCGGATGCGCTGGCCGTGGCTCCAATAGACCGAACAGTCAAGACCATGGACAGGCATGATGAACAGGAATTATTTCGCCACCATCACGATCGGAAATGGAGAGATGACAAAATTTTGGAAAGATCGTTGGCTCAATGGACAGGCAACTAAAGATTTAGCTCCGGATTGTTACAGGTAGGCATGGCGGAAGAACATGTCAGTTGCAAAAGCTCTGGAACAGCGCGGGTGGATGAGGGGTCTCAGAAAAATTAATATTGAGCAAGCCTTAACACAGTTTGTTCACCTATGGACACAACTTCAGACCATTTGCCTCCAACCTTCCCAACTTGACACAATCAAATGGAGATTTACAGCTGACCCCTAACCCCGGCTTCCTGCCTGGCTGCCTTCCTCGGTCCCCCCCCCCCCCCCCCCCCCCGTCAGGCAACACCCCTTTAAGATGGACCCTTTCTTTTCTTAAGTATCTCCTAGTCTCTTGGTAGCCTGAAAGCTGAGAATATTTTGAATACTATTGAGGCATTGCCCATTGATCATATGGTCACTTGTGTTAAGTTGGAGTTTTGCCACTATTAAAACAACTCCCTGAAACTCTTACGTTACCAGAATATAATTTCTTTCATAAATTCTGAGTTAGCCTTATTATGATGGCAACTATAATGCACATGTTCTGAAGATCTATAAGCTCTGATTTATGTTTTCAATTTCCTTTCCAACTTATATTAAACTTGTTTATACAGCCATATTGAGAACTCATGTATGGTTTAATCTTCAGGTGCTAAGGATAGGAATTGTTGTTTAACCTGTGCTTTTTTTCACATGTTATACAGGTGAACATCCTAAGACCAAGGAGACTAACTGCAAGAACAAGGTGTGCAGGAAGCACACTCTGCAAAAATGCAACTCAGTATAAAAAAGGGTATGGATATGGTAGTCAGACCAAGCCTATCCTCCAGAAGGTAATGCAACATATCTATGTGATTGTAAGATTGATCTATCATTCATTTATAACTTTATCTGTTTTGATGCCAGCATGAATGTCTGAAAATAACTGCAAATCGTAAATGTCTATTGGCTGCACTCTTTGGGATATGACAAATATTGTGATTTTTAGGCCAAGACCACCAATAAGATTGTGCTGAGGATCTTAAGCCACTAGAGTAATAAAGTTATTAATCAGTTGGCTTTTGTGGCAGGTTTGTTGAGGATTGATTCAAAATGAATGGCTTCTTATGATGTGCCAAGGCAACAAAGAAGAACTAACAAATCTAAATTTCTTGGCTTGCTGTTTTGGTAAGATTTCTCATAGCTTCGGTACTTCCTCTTCTTGTTATCTGATTGGTATAAAACATCACAACCTCGAGCACACCATGCTAGCAACCCCAAGGGTCATGGTCTCGCTCTTTCTCTAAATGCAATAAGAGATTTCCAGAAGTATCTATATTGGATATGCTTGGCCTCCAAGATGGCAAAGCCACTGCAGTTTGGTTGCTAGCAAATATTCTAGATATTGAAATGACAGTCTTCTACAGTCTTCTACAATTATGGCAGTCTTCTAATGTGTTATGACTTAAAATGAATTAGGCGCTATCAGTACTTGTTGGAAGAAACAATAACTTGAATGACATGTCCATTTCAACAGTCTTGTGCCTGCAGTTGTTTCTATTGATCCTAGATGTTTATTTGCTATGTTTTTAGATAATTATATTGAAGAGCAAAATTTGTTCTTTGGTTCATTATGCTTTAGATGGCAGCACATAATTTCATGTTTTTCTATATGATATACCTACATAATATTTCTTAATTAGCTATTTTTGTTGTCTGCATTATTTTTCTGATGAAGTAGAATAAGAGGGGCAGCGTTCAACAGCACATCAAGAGAAAATGGATGACCAGCAAAGCGGACTAGAAGACTTGAAGCTGAAGTTCTAGGAATCTGAAGCTGCAAGGGAGAATTAAAGGGGAGAGATTGAAAGTTTGAAGAAGCAAGGAGAGGACAAGTTATGTTAGGCTGCAATAAATATTATGTGAAGTGACTTGCTGTTTTGAATGAATATATTGTTTATCTCGACCCAAATCAAATAATAAGATTGAAAAAGGGATAGAATCTAATATTTCAAATATTTTATGATGAATCAAATTGTCATAATGAAGATGCAACATCATATCCTAATCATCGCCACATCATATGAGATAAAAATTTTATGAAATCCTACGTGGCACATGTACAGTCATCCAAACATACAGTTTTGTAACGTTTCTTGGTATTAATTATGACGAAAAATGAGCGTCACAAATTAGTGATGATAGAATAATCATCATAAAATTTATGACGAAAAAAATTGTTTTCGTTGCAGAAGACCTTTTATTACATGGTATAGGCGACGAAACGATTTTCGTCACGCAAACGTCATAGATTATGAAATATAATGAAAATAGCACTTTAAGTGACATAAATGGAACGTCACAGAAGTTCACATGTGTTGTAGTGAGTGAAGAGGCGGCGGCAGCTTGTGAGGGCAGAGAGAGGGGAGGCGCAAAGGTTTGGGATGGCCCGTGAGGCCAACTGAGATTAATCCTCAGCCTTATTCTTTTCCAAACCAGAGTATACGGGTATTTAACTTACAATTGTCTCAGACTAGGGAAATTAAATGACATAAAAGGAAAGCAATATTGTGGCCCCTAGCCACTTGAGCGCCACCCCCTGCGCTGCGCTGGTACGTGATCCATGCCGGGGCCGGCGGCTGCTCCTGAGCTGGGCCCGGCTCCTGGGCCCTAACAGTTACGCTTCCAGCTCACGAGCATCTTCAGAAACTCCATAACCTGACAGCAAAAAAAAGGAGGGGGTTAAGTATGACATGCAACACAAGAGTCACAAATATATGTGCATGGATTAGAAATATCACCTGAGAAGGGTCTCTCAGTGAAAAGAAGGCCCTGGTTGTCCTGCTGGCCTCCGAAACGAGAATCCCAATCCCGTTCTTTCTTTCACGGAGAACCTAAATTATAAAGACATATTAGAGAAATTATATAAAATATCATCGAATGACACATATTGTTCAGAAAGAATACCTGGAAGGCGTCCTCGTCTGTCTGGTCGTCTCCAATGTATATGGAGAAAGGATCTTCTACACCAAGCTTTCCTTGAATATATTGGACGGCGTGACCCTTATTCCAAACGATAGGTGCGCGAAACTCGTAGACCTTGCAAAATAAAAAAACACTATTATAGAATCTATACAAATGCAGAATGTTTTGAAGAGTTAATTTCATAATCTATTTCAGAATGCATAATTTAACAAGGAATTACAACTTCTAGACAAAATTTGACAAAACCACACAGACTGTTAGTCACCATTTGACAACTACATCAACATTGACCCTAGTAATAAGGAAGAACAACTTTCAGAGAAAAAAAACAAGAACACAACCGACTATGGGGCCCACACATCATCCAAATAGAGAATGGTTCCCGTTATATTACCAAAGTTATTTTTGTTTTGTGAAATGATCACATACATATTTTTTTAGTTGTAATATCACGAATAGCTATAGCATTATTAGAAAGAAAAGCGTACCATTTTTCCATTCGTCAACTTGACACCATCCTTCAATTCTTCCAAAATATTTTCCACAACCTTTTGAACTCGTGGCATGTCCTGCACACGAGGAAAGTTTAAACATAGTTATGAATTGCTATATTTTCGTAGTTTATCAAAGTAGGAAATCACAAGGAAAAAGTTTTGATGCAACTTTACCTCCTCAGAACAATTTCTGTAGTGAAGAGAAACACAGAAGATATTGTGTTCAATCTTCGCACCTTTTATATCTTTCGTCACATGAAGTAGAGTGTCGAAAACCTATTTTAGATTTGTATTAGACTGTTAGATTAGAACTGAATTTAATGGCTGTACTTGACAAAAACATGTGAAGAGAGAGAGAGTACAATACCCTACTGATCATGGCAGTGTGGCGTTGTGCTGGTTGATAAGAGCCGCAATCCTCATCCTACCAAGTAGTTCAACAAAAGTATGAATAAAGTCTATACGGATACATAAATAGACACACATATTGGCAAATAAATCATCTTGGCATGTGAAGCTATTTGTATAAGATAAATAAGTTCAACAAATCAAGTTTAGATGGTTAAAATGATATTCAAACATTTAAAGACTAAGAAAATACCAACATATGGAAAATTTATGAAAATTAACATGATGTAAAACAAACCAAAATGTGATGTTTAACAACTTTGAATAAAGCAATAGGATCAAGTTCATAATTTGCACAAAATACTTACAATCTCGCTAGTGCTTGTAGACTCCGTGGTCGAGGCAAGCTTAATGTCCATCCCATGGCTCCCAGCGTAGTTCATCTCCTTTATCCGGACAAAGTCAAACACCTACAAATTTATCGTGAAGGTAGATTTCAAACATGTCGTGAAACTAAGAAACAAGGCAAATAGAGGGCACTAGAAGTAAAAAAAATGCCTGAAATCATCCATCATACCTTGGCACGGGCTCGCCCACTAACAATAGAAGTCTTGAACAGGACGGCCACATCTTTCAGAACTTCACGCATCTGGCGGATTGTAAACCAGAAGGAGTGTTAGATGCAGACCATTAAGAGGAGCGTTAGAAACATTAACACATTTGCTCACCTCATCAGATATGTACGCCTTGTCTGGGTCAGTCACAATTGGCGAAAGAGTGCCATCGTAGTCCAAGAAAATGATGATTTCCTTCATGCTTTGCTTGCCTTATGATCTTGTCGAAGCCATCCAGAGCAGAAGGGCATGGCTCAATCTGACAGAATGCAGAAATAGAACATGAAGCATGTTTTAAAAAAAAACTCTTTCGTAAATATACACAAAATAAATGCTGGAAAGTAGGAACACATTAGAAATACAAAAGTTATTGGCTTGTACTCTTGCATGTTTATTACTGTATATAAACTTATCATAGGTACATCTTTGAGTTGGACAGTTAGCAAAAAGATCAAGTAGCAGCTTTATGTGAGTTCGTTCCTGGCCAACACAGGCTGAGAGCCCATTATGCTTAAGCGCAAATTGCAGAAAATGGATTCTTCCATGGGCTGGCTGTGGCTACCAATGCAATTTCTCCAGGAAAGTAAGTCTGTTCCACTTCCACCTCCCTCCTTACTGCTACCGGGCGCAAAGCAGAGCCTACAGCAGTCAGCACAGCAGGGAAGTTTGGGTTGCAGCAGTGCTCCAAGGTTCCAACCAACAACACCTGGGGTCTGCAAGGAATGCATGCAACTCACGCCGGGCCCAAGGCCCCAAGCCCATTTCATGTCGCACTTCAAAATTCTGAATTTTGGGATGTGCTCCCCTCCGGCCCATTCTTTATCCTTTCCCTCTCCCAGACCGAACCCAACTCCCCTGTCAGCCCAGCCAGCACCCTTTCCGGCCCGACTTGTTCCCGAGAACAGAGTTCCAGAAAATGGATTCATTAAGCGCAAATTGCAGAAAATGGATTCTTCCATGGGCTGGCTGTGGCTACCAATTTCTCAAGGAAAGCTAAAGTCTGTTTTGGGCTGCAAAGAAGAGAGAGTTCCAGCCGAACAAATGCAACTCACGCCGGGCCCAAGGCCCCAAGCCTATTTCATGTCACACCCCAAAGTTCTGAATTTTGGGATGAACTCCCTCCGGGCTCCGGCTCATTTTTCTTTCCTTCCCCCCTATTTCTCTTTGGAAAAAGTATACTTTCCTTACCGCAACTATCATAAAATTTTTATTTTCATTGCTCAACTATAAAATAAAATATAGAGTATCCCCAAATTATTCAAAATGTTTGTTTTACCCCTCTCAGTGACGTTACAAGCGATTTTACATTATTTTTTCATAGATTTTTCTCCGTTCTCACTTTTTTCACTCAATAGAGGTAGCAAACATGGTTTAAAAGTATAAAAAATGGCATAGTCGTAGAGGAGAGTACAAAGAACTCAAAATTGCAATTTTTTGAAGTTTAAACCTAAATAAATTCGAAACTTTAAATTTTAAAGAAAGAAATAATTCAAATTTCATTGAATTTTTAAGGCATTAAGAGGAGAGTACATCATTAGGGAATTTTTATGAGTATAGGTTCTATAGCAAACTTTGAAGTTTATTACGAAAGGTCAAATTGGAGCCAAATTTATCTTTTTTATTTTTTCACATAATTTAAAATGTGCTTAAGAATTTGCATATGTATAAATCAAATATGGAGCACATCTTGATGCTTTAAGAGTTTAAGCATGTACTCAACTTTGTCAAAGATGGAGCTATTCTTGACGCTTTAAAAAAAATTCTTCTCCATGTATCCAAGCTAATTTTCAAAATAGAAAAAAATTCCAGAACAGACTTACCTGTCCTGAACCGGCGCGATGTGCTGCTTCATCCGCCATGTCCGTCAACTCGATTTCTTGTCCTTGTCCACCTGCACGTTGATTACCAATATCTGTTAGTTTGTTGTTTATGATGAAATTTTATTACATTCCAATTACAATATACAATCAAGAAACTTACCAGACGGTTGGTTGTTTTTTAACAACCATTTCTTCTTTCTAAAGTAGAGGATTACGGCTATCACAATAACCGTGCCCACCAGTATAGCCACGGCAACTGAAACCCAGATCGCTATTTCCCTAATGCAGGTGTGAGCAACTGTCTTGCCATCCCCTGCAAACAACAATTGTAATAAATACTATAGTCACTAAAAGAATAATAAATATTCCGATTTTGTGTAGTGTCCTATTAGCTCACCTTGAGAGTACGCTGGAAGGTTGACTGTTGGGTGACCACTGAAAAAGCGGCGCGGTGCAAATCGATAGCTGCACCACACCGATGCTATCCTCCCCCCAATCTGATCCTCGCCGTAAAGTGTCAGCATAAGCATTAGCTCTTGGAGACATGAGTTGCATTCATCACGAGCTAAAGATGGCAAACATTCAGAGGCTGCGTAGAGGACGAGTCGAAAGTCCACTGCATCCACTACTTTCCGCCCTGTGGCAAACAGCTGAGAAGAAGTGGCTGTCTTGTTTACCAGAGCCTGTGCCAGCTCGCGAATAGCATCATCGAATGTCTTGCCGTGAATATGGATGTCAGCACGATCCCATCTCGTTGCAATTATGTGGTAAGGGGCGGTGCTGGGAGACCAACTTATCTTGTTGTTGTAGTAGCTGAGTGTGCAGTGGTCCCGGAAGATGAACGCGCCAGCTCTGAAACCGCAGAGCTGGCGGGCGTCCTTGAAGGCTTCCTTGATGCACCTCGCGCAGGCTGGTCTTCGCGAATCGCGCTGACACTGCGCGATCGCGTACACCATAGTCCTCTTGCCGTCGCTGCTGTTGAACAGCAGAGGTGAAGAAGACACTGTCCTCGGAAGAACAGCAGCCACCGCCTCTAGGCTGCTGCCGTACGGGCTGCCCGGGGTGAAGTTACCCCCGGCGCAGTAGAAGTCCCAGTACGAGCAGCTGGAGGTAGCGAGCAGGGTGAGGACGACGGTGACGATGAGTAGCATCTTCACCATTTTCATCTGCAAAAGGAGACACAAATGAATTAATCAGATTTGTTAATACAATTATAACAGTAAGATTTTAGGCGGGGAGATAAAAGATGATGATGATGATGATTAGTAAACTAAGAATAAAATTAAATATTATTGCAAGTATTGGTGCATAATAAGATTATCTCCCTTTCCAAACATATATATCGGGAGAGTAGATCGACAGCCTAGCTTGACGGCCTCTACGCTAGCTAGTAGTAGCTATCAACAACGCGCTATAGATAGCTCCTCGCCGACTACGATGTGGAGCAATGATGCAAGCCCCGGGCCAAGGTGGCTGCCAACCTCGGCGTCAAGTCAGCGACGCTAGCTAGGTAGCGGCGCGGGCGACGTACGCGAAGAAGCACGGGCCGGGCCGGGGGAGGTTTGTGTGGAGGACAAAGAGCCAATAATCATGCACTGAGCTAGGACATGAAAGGATCGGAATATATGGAGTGAGTGTCACTCCTAGCTGCACTTGTTGTTGATTGACAGACAGACGACACTAGTTGCATTGCTTTGCATGAGATCCCTGCAGGCGAATATATATGGGAGGGCGGTGCAAGTTCGTTCGCA
This sequence comes from Panicum virgatum, assembly GCF_016808335.1. Lineage (NCBI taxonomy): Eukaryota > Viridiplantae > Streptophyta > Magnoliopsida > Poales > Poaceae > Panicum > Panicum virgatum. Next base: position 3,705,629 of record NC_053147.1, read on the forward strand.
GCTTGCTGACGATGGTGGTTGGGATCGACTTGGGGAGGGGAAATTCTGCTAGACAACTAGGTTATTAGGGTCAGGGCAGTAGGTGGGTGCAACGTCCTCTCAGCCAAATGCATGGTCATGGAGAGAGAGATCTATCAGAAGCATGAAAAATGCAGTGTGTGTGTGTGTGTGTGTCAGAATTCTGATGTAATTCAGATAGTACATCAGTCAGTTAATTAAATGGAGGAATCAAAATATAATAAATCCGTCCAATTACATCAGAATTTGAAGAAGAGATTATTTAAACAAAATAAACCATCTGGAAACAACAAGTACTATCTGAAGAATTGATCGCACACCCTTTGTTTATGATTAGTTTATTTGTGTGACGATGCATATGCATGGTTGGATTATATATATTGGGATAACTTATTAGTACATTCTTATTACCTTGCCCTGATCTTTGAAATGCCTTGCTCCAGCCGGCTCTCAAGCTGCTTCAGAGTGACAAGTTTTCCACCGAATCGCCAACCACAAGTGCCTTCACATGACACATGGGAGACAAAATAATCAAAACATATACAGGAAGTGCTTACTTTCAGTCATTCAATTGCATTCCTCTAGCTAAATACAATAGTTAATGAAGCAATTTAATGAATGCTGTGCACAAGGCTGTCTCTGTTAGTGTTCTGCAGCGTTTAATTTGGATCTGGTTGCGCAGTTTCATGGATTCTTGCTACTAGTATTGCTTAAGATAAAACAAAGAGTCGGAGGAAACGATCGGATGGATCTCACATAAAAGGCCAAATGAGTAATGGGAATATGCTGTTCCAAAGAGTAACCAGAGGGGTCTGACAACCACTTTTTTCAGGTGTATGACTGTTTCCCTTTTAGAAACTTCCTGGTCAATGTAGTGTAATATAGATTTAACAATGTCTTGAGCTTTGCATTAGAATAATAACATATAATTTAATGATGACTATAGGCACTATCATGCATTATGACCTAGTACTAATCACAAAATTAGTTTAGGAAAAATCTTATGCAAGAACTCTCAGTTTATACTACATGTGGTTGCATTGAGTTCAGTGTATGTAAATCATAAAATAAACACCATATTTATTTAACTGTAAAAATGAGCATAAACGTGCGTGAATTAGTTAGTATTATTACCTGCGCGCTGAGCTCTAAGAGTGGGGCCCCATATGATGATCCAACAGCATGTGCCTTCTTATACCTCTTAATTGTAACCTTCACACTGCAACCCCTATCAGCAGAACCAATCAAAAGGAATGGAGATGGAGTCAGTGCTAAAGTAACAGCCTCTGTGTCATTCTTGCACTGGTAAATAACAAGGTGTATAATATTCACAAACCAAAAAAATGCGAAAGCCATTAATTTTGAAGTAATTTATATGTGCGCGCACAGGTGTATATATGAAGCATATGCATGTGAAACCGTGTTCAGGTTACTTCAGTGCAAATAAAATTGTGCAGAGAATGATCATGCGGCTGTGCACAATTGCTTGTGCTGTTGAATAATAACTTGACAAATTTAAAGCACATGAAAGGAGAATGGAGTCTCGATCGTGCATTTGTTGTTGATTGACACTTTGCATAGAGGGGAGCAAACACGGCGAATATGGGAGGACGGTGCAGTCTCTGAACCGGTGCAAGTTTGCAGCTGATGAGGTGAGGCATACGTTCTGAAGATGCATCATGTGTGCACTATTGGGACTTTGTTGGGGAGGGGATCGGAAGCGAGCAAAGGGAAACTATATCTTGACAGCTAGTTTAGGGTCAGGTCAGTACGTTGCGACGTCTCCTCTCAGCCAGAGAGAGAGAGAAAGAGACCTGCTGGAGATAGGAAAATATGCTGTGTGTGTGTGAGGGGGGGGGGGGGGGGGGGGGGGGGGGTGGGGGGGGGGGGGGGGGGGGGGGGGGGGGGGGTGGGGGGGGGGGGGGGGGGATGGAGAGGGAGAGATAAAAAGCATGGAAATGCATTTGACTGGACAGAAGGTGCATGTGTGCAGAAACTTTACATTATCCTGTCCAAGCAATAAACATCTAGCACTTTGCAAACGCATTTTTTGTCAAACTGATTGAATGTATGATGAATGGATGGTCGTCACCGCAGACAATGAATCTTTTTAAATATCTAATTAATTAACTTTTGAATATGCACAATGTATGAAGTCTGGAAATGGAAGGGAACACATTCTTGGCAGTCAATTCTGATTGATGTGTGCATACATGGAGTAACAGTACGGCTAATCAAGTTTATTATCTTAAACAGATCAAACATCCACTCAATTAATCATGCATGCTCCATATATATAGGTTGTTGTTGCCATGGTAATTTGACGGATATATACATGTGAGTATAAAAAGACTAATTTTATACTAATCATCAATTCATCGTTCATCTAGCGCTAAGCATTTATGAAGATCTCGCTTTGAAATACTATTTTCTGAGGCATCAGCAATGAATTAAATTGGATTATATATATTCCAGATTATACTCATCAGCAGTAGCGCCATGAAGCAACAGCGGGCGCAAGTCGATCACTCGAGCATGAAATTACATCTTAATGAAAGAATCAAGCTAAGTATGCACCAGCTTACCAATAAGATGCAAGATTTATCTATCAATTCGCTTGCCAGAAGGTGGCCCTTGCCGGCTTGTGTTGTTCTCAACCCCTCTTGATCTCAATCCATCCCCTCCCCCGATGCTAGCTGGAGATCTCGGCTGAAACGCGACGGCACAGCAAGCGGATTCAGATCATCCTGAAAGAGCGCATCACATGAGATCGGCTGAAACTACGATTTGAGCACTCACACAAGCGATTCGAGAAAGGGAAAAAGCAACACGGGACGATCGATTCAAGAAACCGCACAGCTGAAAAGAGATAATCTAGCTAATTAAAAAAGCCCGGAGTTGTACCTTATTAGCTTGTTCCTCACCGCCGGCCTCCGATCCTATCGCGCGAGGGAGAGTGAGGAGGGCGTGGTTTTGCAGAGGGTAAAGATAAAGATCGAGGAGGTGGTTTTGTTTTCGCGCAGCTGGTTTTGATGCTTGGTTGATGGAAGCTAAGTAAAGTGAGTAGTGATGACAATGCGTAGCACTGAAATGGGTGCTGAATCCGGGAAGGCTTGAGGCGCGGGATCAGGTGCTGCCCCTCCCAAACTAGGAAACTAGGAAACGGACCGCTCATTCCATACCTCTCTCTCTCTCTCTCTCTCTCTCTCTCTCTCTCTCTCTCTCTCTCTCTCTCTCTCTCTCTCTCTCTCTCTCACACACACACACACACACACACACACACACAACTGCCTTTTACTTTACCTTCATGTCCTGAAAATAAATATCTTGATGATATATATAGTTGCTAAGTAACTAGGATTATTTGCACTGCGTATATATGCACGTAACTTGTGCTACCTCTACCTTGCACAAGAACTCGATCGCCATGGTTATTTTGCAGCTCATCCATCACAAAGCAGCTGATATATATAGATGAGCAGAAGCGCAGCAGCTGCTGAATCATTGCTAGCCATGCATGTGAAGTGAGGCAGGTGATTGGGACTTGGGGGAGACTACCAATCACTAGCTACCATGTGCTGCAGGTTGCATGCATGAACGAACACTGTCTTTAATTTCTACCACCAATAAGGAAATTCCAAGCATTATTCCGGGTCAACATATATGAGCTCCCATCATGTAAATTTGGCATCCCAAACCTGTAATTTCCCGCTCTTTGATGAGAGCATTCATGTGAAACTATAACAGCACACATATGATAATAACGGGAAATAACAAAGCGAGCTGAGTTCCTAATCAAGATTAGCACTAAACCTGGATCATTACCACGTATACGCATGACCAAATTTCAGATGCAGACTTTGGCACGAAAATTATATGGCAAACTGATGAGTTGGATTTTGCCGGACTAAAACTACACAAGAAGAATCAGTGCAGCAGGTTGTTCTTAATCACTTCATTTGTGCAAGCAGCTTTATTAATTATTTGTTTCCTGCGTGCCTACTGCACATTACTGCTAACCCTAGTAGATATAAAGCACAGAGAAGAAAAAAAAAAGGAGAGGTCATAAACCAAAAGGCTTTAAGAACACTATGTAAAGATATCTAAACGGCTATATTTGGGTAAGCAAGATAACAAAGGGCTCCAAAGGAGGCCACAGCTCTGGTCAGCAGTAGTGTACTAGTGCGGCCTTTTGCCTCTGAAACTTCGCCTCTTCTAGCTACTAGTCCCTCAGACCTGGCTAGCCTAGCTACCTGCCCACCAGTCCACCACACCACCACTGCGTCTGATGCGTCGTCTGCCACTTGAGAATTATATTGAGATGAAGTTGAGGAGGACGCATTGCGCTGTTGCTCTCGCTGATGCATGAACCTGTAGCTAGGCTCAGTAGTAGTTTGTTTTGGGGGGCAGTAGCCATGTTTTTCGACCAGGAGGGGGTTAGCTGGTGCAGCCGTGCAGGACCGCGCGCGGGGCACCATTTTACTGTTGCATTGACGTACGGTGCAGTGCAGGGGGCCGGCTCTGGTTATTCCTGCCTGCTGTCAGTGTTAGTGTTACGGCACTACGGCCTCTTCAACTTCTGGTCCCCCTATATAGCTCCTCCCTTGCCGCTGGACAAACTCCTTTTAGGGAGCCCTGGAGTGCACGAGTGTTCTGCCCTAGCTGCAAAGTAGCTAGGAAAAGCTGTTTGCAGCTCTGAAACAGGGAAGAGTGGGAGCAACCAGAATGACACATCAGTTGCAGCTGCGGCTGCCTTGGTTAAGGGACCTATGAACCTGATGCTAATCTTTGAAATCTGTTCATCACGAGAAAAATGCAATTTTGGGACTTCAAATATCGCGCTTCGCATATTTGCCATTACAATTATCGACTTCGCAAAATAGGACTCTAAACATGTGCAAATTGCTACTACTACGATATCAGGGGCCTTTCCTCTCTTTTCAAACTATTATCATGTAGTCAGGAGGGTGAAATGACCCTTTTACCCCTCTGTCATTTTCATCGTCTTCTCACCGATCGTGACTGCTGGCTGCCACCTCTAGTGGTGCACCACTGGCCGCCGGCCAATGCCGGGCTCTACCGCATCCCGGGGTCCATGGCCACCACATCTTCCCCTCCTCGGCACTTCTGCAGCGCTTGCGCCATTTGAGGCTAGATGCATCGGCCACCGGACCCTCACTTGGCCGGTGACAAGGGCGGCCGGCGGTGGAACGCTGGAGTCAGTGACCAGCGGTCACGATTGGTGAGAACACCATGTGTCTAGCCTCCAAAATAGCATAGGGGTAAAACGATCATTTCACCCTCCTGAATATATGAAAAAAATTTATAAGAGAGGAAATACTCCTATTTTTACGAAGTCAATGTTTGTACTAGCAAATATGTGAAGCTTGATATTTAAAGTCCCCAAATTACAATTTTCTCCTTTATCACTCCTAATGTAATTCATGCATTGCACTGTTCACTGATGAGAGCTGAATTAGCCTTCTCTATTATAACCAAGAAAAAAATCTACCCCAAGACCAAACTTTCCTAGGAAAAAAAAGTAAAAATAATCTAATCTGAAATTTACTATTATAATTTTTCGTATAACTAATCCTTTTCATTTTCTATGTTTTTGGCCTTTTGGGTGCCTAGACACGTGTCAAAACACTATACGCGTACGCTTCTGACCAAAACATCTCTATTACATCATTCACACTCGCTGACATGTGGACCCCACGAATCAGCTTCGCCTTCAACCTCCGGCCATCGTCCACAAGCAGCCGCCAGTCTCGACGTCCCCGGGCTCAACCTCTCCGGCGCGCTCCCGCCGGCGCTCACGCGGGCTCCGCGGCCTGCAGCGCGTCTCCGCTGCCAACGCCTTCTGCGGGGCCATCCTTTTTGTTCTGGATTCAGTGGACCACACATGAATGTTTGCATCTGTTCGTAACAATTACATTCCTGTTTTTATTGGATTTCCTGTGTGGTCAAATTCATTCTTGTTCGATGCATCATTTGTTCAAAATTCATCACTATGTTGCTGCAATCCCAGAATTCCGTAGCTGTTTTCGTCTTTAATCCATTGCAATTTCTATCTCGTGCTGCCGAATTGACCATCGATTGCTCGGTGACAAAGGCCTGGCGCGCCTCCGGCTCGGAGGATCACCACGCGGGAGCACATGTCCTCGTCTCCCATGAATTCGCGGAGGCCCCGGAGGCCCGCGAGCGCCGGCGGGAAGGAGTCGTTGAAGGCGTTGTTGGAGAGGTTGAGGTGGAGGAGCTGCTGCAGGCAAACGAGCGACGGCAGGATGGGCCCGCAGAAGGCGTTTTCGGCGACGGAGAGGCGCTGCAGGCCGCGGGAGCGCTGGAGAGGTTGAGTCCGGGGACGTTGATACTGGCGGATGCGTGTGGGGGAATGGTCGGAGGTTGAAGGAGAATTTGACATGTGGGGTCTACATGTCAGCGAGTGGAGGTTTTGGTCACTACGGAATGTGACCTAGGCATGACGTAGAAAATGACAAGGATGAGGTGGAAGAAGAATTATAATAGCGAGTTTCAAAATAGGTGAATTGCAGTGGTAGATCTCTTAACTTCAAAAATTGTAATGGTATGAATCTAATTAACCTTTTAATTAAAAATGCTCTTCAACTAATAAACCATTTAATCAGAGATGGTATAGCTAGACATGTCCCAAAAAGTAGTTTCATTACATCAATAACTTGTACTACTAACTGACGAATACCAGAAATGTGGCACTTAGAACTATCAAAAATAAAACTAGCCATCAAACGTCAGTTGTTCCTAGACCCACGCCAAGTCGCCAACTATACATCCACAATCCATCTTCATGCACCCACAAGAGCAGCTATTGCTGCAATTTCTTCTCATTTTTTCCTCACAATCGCAAATTTGACATAATTACAGAGATCAGGGGACTCTTCTATCAGTGTGCAAACATATGCCGATGTTTCAGAGCCCTCCAACCAATGTCATGCCTGTAGAATCCTTCTGGCCAGTCAACAATGTCGAGCGCATCATAAGCTTTGGCCCTTGTTTCCTCGATGTCCTTGCCCTTTGCAGTGACTCCAAGCACGCGTCCTCCAGCCGCTACAAAGTTTCCATCTGTATCAAAGGCAGTTCCTGCAAGGAATATCTTTACTGCAGGAGAAACTTGCTCAGCTTCGTCAAGATTTCTTATTACAGTCCCGTCCTTGTAAGCCCCAGGGTACCCTTCACTTGCCATCACGACCACTGTTGCCAACTCAGCCGACCAGGTTAGTGAAACCTTGCCTAGTTCTCCCCGACAAGCAGCAAGGAGAACCTGTGCCAAGTCGGACTCTAACCTCATCATTAGAACCTGAGCCAAAGTAGATGGATCAGCAGAGATGAGTTCACCAAAAATTCAGGTTCTGAACATGACAGGTATAAAACTAAATAATTTCATAAGAGATATTTGGCATTTCGTCAGTCTTTTATTTCTTTAAAGAGACCACCATATGAAGTTTTGGTACTACAATGAATATGCCAGAAACTTTCATCACTCAGAACTGCTAGTGTTCTGCGAAATGTTACTTGAAAATCACATAACGATCCGGGCATTTTGTTTTTGAAATATAGATTCAAATATTAGATTGGCATTCAGAATATTACTGCATGAATCATATTAGATGACAGTCTAGAATATGACTGCTAATGTCATGAGTCCAAATAAGCATACATAAATTGGTAGTATATAAACCCTATAGATATATCGAGGACCAAAACTGTCCGGGTGTTATATGCTGTAAAGATATGCTAAGTCAAATGAGTAGTAATATAGAGGACCACAAACCTGACATTCTGGATCTCCAAATCGTACATTATATTCAATAAGCTTAGGTAGTCCAGACTTCTTCTCAATCATAAGCCCAGCATATAACACACCAACAAATTTACATCCTTCGGCCGCCATACCTTTTACAGTTGGGAGAATTATACTTTCCATTACTTTCTTCTTCAGTTCTTCTGTCACTATTGGTGCTGGCGAGTATGCACCCATACCACCAGTATTTGGACCAACATCACCGTCACCAACTCTTTTATGGTCCTGGGCAGATTCGAGAGGCAAAGCAGTTTCTCCATCTACTAATGCAAAGAAAGAAGCTTCTTCTCCCTCTAAAAATTCTTCAATGATAACGCGTGATCCAGCAGAACCAAAAGAGCCTTCCACCAGCATAGTGTCTATGGCTTCAAACGCTTCATCTAAAGTCATAGCAACAACTACACCCTTCCCAGCAGCCAATCCATCAGCTTTGACAACTATAGGGGCTCCTTGATCCTTTACATATTGTTTAGCATCAGCAGGGTTTGTGAATGTTTGATACTGCACATCCAGAACACAAGTACTCAGTTTGAACTGGAACATGCTTATTAAGAGAAGCAAATAACTAACAGGCCTTTGATGCTTAATAAATGAAATCTACGCTGTAAATAAGCAGTGATTAAAATTTTAAAAAAGATGGGAATGGATAAATGGACACGTTGATCCCGTAACTGTATAAGTTCGCAATTTCAAAGAGAAAGTACCTTTGCTGTTGGAATGTTGTACTTATCACACAGCTTCTTCATGAAATCCTTTGACCCTTCCAGTGTAGCAGCTTCTGATGAAGGTCCAAAAGTCTGTATTCCAGCTTTAACAAGGTCATTTGCAAGACCAGCAACTAGAGGTGCTTCAGGTCCAACTACGACTAATCCGACACCCCAATTACGACAGAATGAGATGACAGCTTCGCTACTAGTTATGTCCAGGTCTGGTATACATGTGGCATCTCCGGACTGAGCAATGCCAGAATTACCAGGAGCACAAAAAACTGCATCACAGGATGGAGAGCGTTTTAAGGCATAACATAGTGCATGTTCCCTTCCTCCTCCACCAATGACCAGTACAGTCACCCTCTCTTCTGGATCAAAAGAACAGATCAGTTAATAAAGATTTTTCTTATTTTTTCTCTAGTGATCAGAGAAAAGGCAAGCCTTGTTTTTATTAGTTAATCACGACACCTTATCTCAGATTCCATCAAGTTGGAGGTTTTCCTTCCTCAAAAGGCACATGTCCTTAGTACTTTATTAAATGCAATAAAAATTGGAAGTGGCATGCAAAAAATAATTCAATGAATTTTCCCTGTATTCTGTGGATCATAGAAACAGATCAAAGTTTCGTAAAGGTTTTTCTCAGTTTGTTATGGTTCTCAACCCTTGGCTTTTAATATATAAGTTTGTCACAACACCTTATCCCAGAGTGCATCAAGTTGGAGGTTGTCCTCAAATTTAATAATCATGGTCCTTAAATAATTTAATAAATTCCATCTTCTCTTGTGAATGCAGTAAATAAGCAGATAAAATTTCGTTCGAGTAACCGGAACAGCTGCAAAGAGAATCTTTTTTTTTGGGGGGGGGGGGGGGGGGGGGGGGGGGACGCTGCAAAGAGAATCTTACCAGGAACCTTCAGGCTGCCATTAGTCGAAGAGAGTGCTGTGTTCAGGCCTGTGCTCTTCAAAGCCGTGACGATCAGGTTCGAACCGTAGGCACGATTCGCCACTCTGATGGGAGAATAAAGACTATCCGATGCCTGAGAAACGGGAAACGACACTACGGATTTCAGGTAACCATGCAGGTGGCTGTTCCTGAACGCCTTCGGTCCACACTTGAACGAAGCTCTGGTGCTCGGAGAAGCGCTTGCCATCACTCTTTCCTCCTGCGCCGTAGACACGGCAAGAAGAAAGCAGGGCATTCAACTGGAGTAGGCAGAAACAGGGAGTACATTCGCGAAGAGGAAAGCACAGTTAAAGTTAAGAGACTCTGAATCAGCTCGCCCATGCGTGAGGAACCAGTGCGAGGTTACCCACGCTCGCGTACGCACGGAAGCAAGGCAGCCATTTCCCAGGCAACCCACGCGCGCAATGTTTTCGACGAAACGCCTGCAAGGCCCCTGCACTCTCCCCTGTCCGGCGGCGACGCCGCAGCATCGCGATGCGTGGCCCCTGGCCCCAGCAAGGACGCGATCCATCCCGTGACTGGGGATTCGGGCGAGGTCGCACTCCCGCGCACGAGAAATCGAACCGAGGGGAAGAGACGAGGAAACCGCCAGCCCAGCCAAGAGGGAAGAAATCGGGAAGAGAAAATCAACTAGGATCTGCAGCCGCTCCGCTCGCGAAACGGAATGCTCGTTACCTTCGGAGGACGGGAGGAGCCGAGTCGATGGGGGATTTGAAGAGGAGACGAGGAGCGGTGGGTTTCTCGGCGGCGGCTGTGCTGCCCTTGGCCGCCAGGGGCGGATACAGGAGGGGGGCTGGGGGGGCTAGCCAAGCTCCCCTAATTACACGTAAAATACTGTAGCAAGACTTCTAAATCACCATTAAATCTTCACACAAATCAACATCTCTATTGTTTCAGCCTCCTTACCTCCAATCCTGCATCCGCCACTGTTGACCGCGGTGGCGCGCCGCCGCTTTTGTACTGCACGGCAGCCAGCCAGCCTGCAGGCGCGCGGTTGGATTTTGCATCCCAGTCCCTGGTATGTACAGGTTTTGTACAAGTATCACTCACCACAATTGTTCGCGGACAGCACGTTGATTATGGAGAAAGACGAGGGTGAGATCGGAAATGTGGAGTGAACCAGGGGGGCGTGCCCGCTGCCCGCTGGTTTAGCAAAACGTGCAGCTAATCCTGGAGGCAGACACCAGCGGCGGTCCGCTGATTCTCAGCGGATCCCTTTCTTTCATTTTCAGGCCTACTGCTGATCATCAATCTCGATGTGCAGCTCCTAAAAAAAAAACGATCTCGATATAACGCTCTGAGTCTAGATAGCATCACCTTGGTTGTACCGTGCCTAGTACTATATGTTTAGTACTCATCAGCTTGGACACTGCACTATGATGTACAAAATCATAACATCAGCATCAAAGTGCTGGAGGTTAGAGTGACTCCAACAATTCAACGCAAAATCGGAGAGGCAATCGGGAGTTTGCCTCGTGTACAATAGTTGGATGGAGCACGCAAAAATTCCGATCTCCAACAGAGCCGATGCAAAATCCGTGGTGCGCTTCCCCTGATGCTGCTCCGCCTCGCCTCGGACACGCCGTCGGGACCTGCTGCGCGCCGCGGCGGAGCACCGCGTGAGGCTCGCGGCCGCGCACGCCGCCTACTTCCGTGCGCTCCCGCGCGTCGCCGACGCGCTCGCGCGGTTCGCGAGCCACCACCACGCCGCCACGTCGCCGGGGTCGCCCGTGCTCATGCTGCCGCTGCCATCAGACCGCGGCGGCGACGACGACCAGCCCAAGAAGCAGCGGAGCGCCTCCGCATCCGGCTCTGCCACCCCGCACACCGGCTCCGGCCACTCCCACATCCACTTCCACTCCGACAACAACTCGGACTCCGATCCCGATGCGGCCTCCCCGGACCCCCTGCGGCAGTCTCCCTCCTGCGCTCGCGCCGGACACGGCGAGATCCCGCAGCCGGCGCCTGTCATTCGCCCAGGCGCTCCCTTGCCGGGCCACGGCGAGGGCAAGCTCCAAGAACGCCAAATCCATCAGCCAGGGAGAAGGGAGCGCCGCCGCCCTCCCCCCCCCCTCCGCCGCATGCGCGCCGTCAGCCTCGCGACCACGCTGGCCAACGAGGAGAAGGTCACGAGGAAGCCCTTGGCCGCAACGCGCTTGGCCCGGCGACGGCAACGACCTCAACGAAGACGGCGAGGCCCCGCCGCCCGGGATTCGCCGAAGAGGAGGAAGGCCCGGGCTCCCCTGCTCCTCCGCGTCGTCGTGCGGGCCAAGGGAGAGAAGGGGAGGGGCTCCTGCTCGCCGTCGCTCGGGAGGCAGCCGTGGGCTCCTGCTCGCCGCCGCTCCGCCCCTGCTCCTCCACCTCCTCCACTGCCGCTCCGTCCCGCCGTTGCGCTCACGGCCGCAGTAGGAGAGGGCCACAGCAGGGGTGGGCCGCGCCCGCTCGGCCTGCTCGCCTGCGGCGGCGCAGACCCGCCCGCGGCGGTGCTGCTCGCCCGCCCGGAGCTCGGCAGGAGGGAGCTCACGGCGGCGCGATCTCCTCCTCCCTGCTCCTCCCCGCGGGCTCGCCTGGCCTCCGTCCCGCGCGGCCTCCGGCTCGAATGCCTCGGAGGAGAGTGGCGATGCAATTTTGCATCCCCTCTCTCCTCCGAACGCAAATTGCCTCCGCTGTGGGAGGAGGCCTCCAGCGTGCACAGTGACCACCGCGAGGCAAAAATGCTTTTTGCTTTGCGCTGTTGAAGTCAGTCTTACGGTCTGATTGGATAACTGTTGAAGTCAGTCTTACGGTCTGATTGATACTTATCCAGGGAAGGGAAAAGTCAGCTTGTTAATTTACTAGAGTGAATCCGTGGGTACCTAATGCTGGCTGGGTCCACGCTGTTCTTATACTTTCTTTTGACTATATAGAAAAGTTTTTTTAACAAACCGCAGCGAGTTTCATTGATATAACAGAGAAAAAAATACAAAACTACGGTCTTGGGAGACTATAGCCAGGAAAACAAAAAGGAACGAAAAAAAAACTTGCCCGGTTGGATTGGGACGTCAACACGGGGAACACAAACAACTCAGCTCACCCGGTTGGATTGGGACATCAACACGGGGAGAACTCAAAACTACCTCGAGAGGCCCGACCGGTTAGAGAACACGGTCAAGACCACTCCACTAGGCAGACCTGGCCGAACAAAGCCAAGCCGGTGCGGCAAGCAACCTACTCAAGCACATGAGGTCGCCGCCAAGGCACGATCCAACGCCGACAGGGAAAACAAAGGAAACAGACAGCCCTGCACCGAGCAGGCCACCGCCATGCAGGACCCGACGCCGTAGTATCGCTGCAACAGTGTCCATCATCCAACGGAGTGGAACCACCGAATCCAAACCTCTCGCTGACTGTCTCGTAGTCGCCACCGCGAAAACACAACGCACGGGGGCCTCGTCTCGCCTCGCCCGCCGTCAGACGCCACCTCTCTCGCCACGCCGAAGACACTGTATGCTATAATGAATTGTCGTTAGGAAGATGAACAATATTGCTCTGTTTCCAAGATCTCCATCAAACAGCCGAACCGCGCCCTGTCAGTCGACAGCAACTCGTTGCACTGCACATGCGCATAGCTTGCGCCACCATGGTAGCAAACCAAAGTTGTCGCTTTGCGCCATCTCCCGACGATGAACCACGCCGATGTAACTACAACACAGCTGAGCCACCCGCCGCAATCCGCTGCAAGCCTAGTTGTCCCACGCTGTCGTTGCCGCAAGCGCCGCCATCAGACGTTGTGCCACGCCGAACTGACAACTGCTAAGCAGCGCCAGCCGCCGCGGTCCGCTGCATGCAGCCAAACCACAACCATATAGCAACCCCTGGTCGTCACCATAACTGCGAGACGCCAAACACGTGAGCTTGTCAACCCCCCTTGAAGCTCACCCTCCTGCACGTAGCCACACCACCCTCGACCGCCGACACCCAGGCTGGGTTTGGTCTCAAGGAGCAACGCCTTCAAAAAGGTCACGACGCTAATGGCGCCGCCGTTGTCCGTCCAGCTACTGGACCGGGCTTTCGCCCAGAGAACCCCAAACAATGGTGAGTGGAGCTCGAAGATGACGCCCCAACGGGGAGAGCGACGCCCAAAGGCGCCATCACCGTCAGCATGACTGACGGCCAGGACTTTCACCCAGAGCATCCAGACCCAGCCACTGCATGCGCCCAGCCCGGAACACGCATAGAGGGTAGCGCCGTTGTCGTGCCATCCATCTTGCCGCGCCGGGACGAAGCTATCCAGCCGCCGCTGCCCACGCCGACCCCTACGTTAAGACGTCACCACCGGAAGGACGTGCCGGCCGTTGCCAGCTTGGCCCGCACGCAGCCGCCGGTGCAGCGCAACGTCGTAGCGGCGGTCACACCAGAGACGCGCCACAACGACGCCTGCCAGAGCACAGACGCAGCGCCCGCGCTCGCACCGCCGCAGCCGCAAATGGCGCCGCCGCGGCCGACACCGCCGCGCCCGCGCCCTGTCGCGGCAGCCCACAAGAGCCTCCGCCGTCGCGCCAGGGCGCGCCCCGCCGCGCGCCCCGCCTTACCATGCGCCCGACCTCGAGCGCCGCCGCCGAGCCAAGCCTCCGGGAGGGCAGATCCGTTGAGCGGGGGCGCGGATCCGGTCGCTCCGAAGCGGACCGGCCGCGAGCCATCGAGAGAAGGCCGTCGCCGCCGAGAGAGGGCGAGGATGGGGGAGGGGAGTTAGAGCCCTGCCACCGCCTTCCTCGCGGCCGACCGGACTTCCGGTGGCCGCTCGGGCGGCGGCGAGACGAGACGGGGTGGCCGGGCTTGAGGGAGACGGCGGCGCGCGGGGGTTCCGCCCGAGCCGCCCTTGGAGGAGTGGCGCGGGGGACCTGGGTGGGTTACTATATAGAAAAGTAAGAATCATTTTCTATTAGCTTGATCAAGCAGTTGAATTCAGTAAGACTTATTCATATACTGACGCTGCGTTTCATATTCGAAATTTAAACTACAACCGCTAAAAATATTTAGGTCTATATATATATATTCTTTGTTCTGATTTAGGTATACAATCCCTTGTTGTTGTTGCAATATGTGAAATTACTTTTATTGTGAAGAATTCGATTCTCATGGTAAAACAATATGTGCGTATTGAAACATCAATAAAAATGTAGCAATTTTTTAGAAACGAAAATTACTTTTGGTTGTTTCATTTGCACTGCAAAATATTTTCTTAGAGCTAGCACGGATATTAAACATTGCATTTCTTTTTTCTTTCTTTAATATTAGACAATCGTTTGTGTTAAAGCACAGTGATATTTTCTTTTAGCATCTCTAGCACTTACCCATATCTCCAAAAAAAACTCTCTCCATAACTATTTTCATTTTTTGTAATGATTGATGCATCATACGGACAAAATTTAATTATCGATGGATAGATATGGTACAGGGAATCCCCTTGGTTTAGATGAGAGGATGTGTATTTTGAATTTTTGATGACCATCAATAATTTTTAATAATGAAGATTGGATTGATAATGTGCTAAAGAATCTTCAACAAAAAAATTAAATGATTGATAATATGCCGGCTATGAACGCTGACGCGGTAATTGGGCCCACCCGCCTTGGACTCGTCCGCCGGTCGCTCTTCGTCTCCCCACCCAAATGTGACAAAACAAAAAACTAGCGCTCGCCGCCGCGGACTCGCTCCTGTCCGGCCGAGCGAGCCACACAAAAAAGAGATAACCAAAAAAAACCCGCCGCATCTCCAACATCCCCTCCTCCCAAGAACGCGGCGGCGGCCGCCGGACGCCTCCCCGACCAGGTAGCATCGGATTCCGCAGCTCAGGCCACGGCCCGTTGCGATGTTTCTTCTCGTCTTTACGCGGGTGTTTCGTCGGGGGTCCGGTGGGAATGGGGAGGGCGAAATATTGGGTATTTCTCGCGCTTGAACCCTGGGGGGAGATTTGTTCTCTGAGTTTCCTCGGCCTCTCCTCCCTTTGCAGGTGAAGGTGAGTGATGATGAACTTCAGGGACTGGATCTCGTTCCGGCTCGGGTCGTCGCTGCTGTCTGCCAGGCCCTTCGCGCTCTCCTCCGGGGACGACGACGGCGCCTCCCAGGGCGACGCTGATGGTACCCTCTTTTCCTGGTTCTTAGTTTGAACAACGGTGTTGCTGGTAGTTAGAAACTTTGAATTTTCATTCCCAACAGCAGTTCCATGCCTCAGGCGGCTTAAAAATCCTGTTTCTGAAATGCCATCATGTAGTCTAATCTGCTCCAGCAGAATATTATAGATGTTTATAAGTTTGTTGGCCTTTGAACCTACCTCTCAATCACCTTTTGCAATTCATTCCCACCATGGTGGTCTAGTCTAATTCGCAAGAGGGAATGGCATCAATTTATGACCGCAATGACCTAGCCTGTCCTTCATAACCTAGTGTGCTTGACTGCTTGCAAGGAGAGTTGCCAAATTGTTAAATTTTGGTCACCGATATCAGGCTTCTTGCATGTTTTAGAATTTCTTGGCACAAGGCTATTCTTACTAGAATTTTAGCATATTATAAGATTTATTAGGATTAAGCCTTGCAATTGTCCCTGTTAGAATGCATTGCTGTTTCGTTCCGTTGTTGTATATGTTTCTGCATTCTGTGGTGTGCGCTTGTCAAAAAAGAAGAAGAAGAAACAGCTTTTGTGTTTCTTCTTATTTTCTGTCAGCTATCCTGGTTACCTTTACTGTCATGAAAGGCCCTTTTGCTACTTAGCATTTTCAATTCCATCACATATGGGCATGTTTCAAATTCTATGTTACACTTTTACCCTCTACATAATAATCTGATGCGGGTTGCTTATTGAAATTATGGTTCAGGTACAACACAGAATGAGTTTGTAGAGACTGTTTCTGCCAATAGATTTCCTTCCAATGATACTCGGATGTCAGAGGTCACTACCAACTTTAATGGTGGTGCAGTTTATCCTGCCCCTGTTCAACAAGATAATGATAACAAGAAGTCAGATCCACTGATGAAAGTTGAGGCGCTTCAAATCAAGTTTCTGCGGTTAGTACACAGGACCGGAGTGCCTCCCAGTACTGATGTAGTTGTGCAGGTACTGTACAGATTGCAGCTTGCAAACTTGATTAAAGCTGGTGAATCAGGTGCCAGGAGAACCAACCTCGCTATCAACAAAGCCAGGGTGATAGCAGCACAGCAAGAAGCACCGGGTGGGCCTGATCTGGACCTCCCCTTGCGGATTCTTCTCCTGGGAAAGACTGGTGTAGGAAAGAGTGCCACAATCAATTCGATTTTTGATGAAAGAAAGGTTCCTACTGATGCACTAGTTCCTGCTACTCATAGGATAAAAAAGATTGAAGGAACAATCAAAGGAATAAGAGTCACAGTTATCGACACACCTGGCCTGATGCCTCATTACCTTGGCCAACGGAGAAACAGGAAGATTCTGAACTCTGTCCAGCGCTACATTAAGCGATCCCCACCTGATATCGTCTTATACTTTGAGCGACTGGACCATATTAACAGCAGATACAGTGATTACCCGCAGCTGAAGCTTATGACTGACATCTTGGGTTCTTCAATGTGGTTCAATACTGTCCTTGTTATGACTCACTGTTCCTCATCTCCTCCTGAAGGGCCAGATGGTTATCCTTTAGAATATGACACCTACACTCGTTACTGCAAGAGTGTGGTGCAGCAGCATATCCAGGCAGCAGTTTCCAACACTCAGCTAGATAATCCTGTTGTTCTGGTAGACAATCATCCTATGTGCAGACGAAACACCAAAGGTGAAAGAGTTTTACCAAATGGGCAGGTATGGGTATCAGAACTGCTGCTGCTGTGTGGGGCAACTAAGTTGCTGGCCGAAGCAAATTCCTTGCTTAAGTTTCAAGATAGCTTCGTACTGTCACAGGCAAATAACAGGCTTCCTTCACTGCCTCATCTTCTTTCTTCACTCCTTAAGCCTAATTCTTCATCAAGTTCGGATGGTATTGACAGTGAATTGACAGAAATGTCGGATGAGGAGGATGAATATGATCAACTACCACCCTTCCGCATTCTGAAGAAATCTGAATATGAAAATTTGACAAATGAACAAAAGTCTGCATATCTTGATGAACTGGACTACCGCGAGACTTTGTACCTAAAGAAACAATGGAAGGAGGGAATCAGAAGGCAAAAGCTTACTGAAGTGCAAAATGATGAAGTTGCAGATGATTATGAAGAGGGTGCATCCCCAGAGGTTGTGCACATGTCAGATATGGAAATTCCACTAAGTTTTGACTCTGATTACCATGTGCATCGCTACCGCCACATCATCACAGATGATCAGTTGTTCAGACCAGTTTTGGATCCCCAAGGCTGGGACCATGATATTAGGTTTGATGCAATCAATTTTGAAGCGTCTCAAGAGTTGAAAAAGAATGTCTCTGCGGGAATTGCAGGTCAGATGAGAAAGGACAAAGAAGACATGTATATCAATTCAGAATGTTCAGTAAGTTATTCTGATCAGAGGGGCTGCTCCTTGATCGGGGGTATGGATATGCAAACGGCGAGCAGAGATTTTCTTTGTACTGTTCATGGGGATGCCAAGTTCCGCAATTTGCCTTGGAACACTACTGGAGGTGTCATTTCTGTTACTAAGTTTGGCAACAAGTACTTTGCCGGGGCCAAGTTAGAAGACTCTGTTACCATTGGGAAGCGAGTTCAACTGGTAGCCAATGCTGGTAGAATTGCTGGCTGTGGACAAGTGGCACATGGAGGTGGCATGGAGATAACTGCACGGGGGAAAGATTACCCTGTGAGGGAAGAGAGCGTCACATTTTCTGTCACCGCTCTGTCATTCGAAAAAGAAACTGTAATTGGGGCCAACCTTCAGTCAGACTTCCGAGTGGGCCGTGGATCGAAAATGTCAGTCGGCGCTAACCTAAACAGTAGATACTTAGGCAAGCTCAGCATCAAGACCAGCACGTCAGACCATGCTGAGATAGCTCTCATAGCAGTTGTCTCGTTGATCCAGTTCTTTAGGAGAGGATCCGGAGCAGCGGATAAAGGCGACCAGCAGTTTGACACCTACCTGGACGACTAGATAACAGATACAAGGATAAGACAGCCATACTGTGTTTTAGATGTTCAGTAGCAGCAAGATTCACTGCTACTTTGTGAAGCTATGCCATTTCTTCTTCTAGGGTTCCAACTTGTACAGAATTCTTGTACATGAGTTTTGAGTACAGTTATGAAGGTGGCATTTTCCATGAGAAGAGTGTTCTGCCTCTAGGCCAGTCACTAGGTTTTAATAATGTAATGAGGAAGTTTTGAGTTTTGACATCACACAATGTTTAGTTTTGGGGTTGTGTGTCATCTATCACCCATTGTCTTTTTTTTTTTTTGCTGTGTTGCAAGTAAAAGGACAGATTTTTTTTGATGATACAATGTTAGCCCACATATATTGAGGAAAATGTAGCATTTCTCAACATCAACATCCTTTTGTTTCGAAAAAGTAGACATGACTATCTTTACCTTTTTTTGTATTTAATGCTTTGTTGCTTACAAGATCTCCAAGAGCATGCTTTATTGGTGCAGTGCAAGAAGCTCGTGAACGTTGAGGGCAGTCTTGCAAAGCAGGTAAAATTTTTCAAGTTCCTTGTCATCCGGACACTTATTTTAACCACCGCTACAGAGTAATTAACCGGTGTCCACCTTGTGCTTCTCCATCAGACCTGTGTTTTCTCGCGAGAAGTATGGTTTGCAGTTTCAGGCCCTTAGGCTGTAGGAACTACTCCCTCCGGTTTGCGCAACCGGATTCTACAGCCTTCTCTAGCCAGTGATGCCGAACTGCCGATCCATCAAAATAGCCAGTGATGCCGAACTGCCGATCCATCAAAACCAAGGGGCTTTCTTAGGCTATTTATTAGCTGGGCTTGCTGGATGTGACCAATCATAGTAACGGTATTTACCATGACCATCTAAGTATTCTTTCATCTTTCAAAGGCGAGCTATTTGTCAGTAATATTGTTAGTGTTGTTTGTGACTTGTTTGTGGGGGGTGTCCCGATTTTTCACTCTTTGATCTCTCTCCTGTATTAAAGAAATGATGCGAGGGAAATTTCAAAGGCATGGTAAAGACAATATACAAAGATATATAACCATCACTTCGCTTCTGAATTAAAACGCAGGATCATAGATGATAAACTAGATACCATATTCCAGTAGGAGTTCTCAAGCTTGCCCAGAGTCTTTCATAAGCTCGATGCACACACTACGACAGAGATATACTACGGCAACCATATAACGACGCTGCGCAGGTTCAAGTTCCCAGATCACGCAAGCGGACCAAGTTTTAGCATCATCTACGGAATGCTTTCTGGAGCATCAACATCAAAGAGATTGCTCCAAGCAGGGGACTCAACACAAGCCGAGGCAGCTAGCTCTTCACGAGCTGGAGGCCTGGAAGGTGTCCGGCTTGTGCTTCTCCATCAGGCCTGTCAGGGCAGCATCGAGCTCCTTCTCAAGCTCCAGCTCCTTCTCCATGTACTCTTTCTTCAGCTTCATCTTCTTCTCCTCGTGGGCTTTGATCAAGTCATCCCGTTCAGCCTCAAACTCTGCCACATCCTTAACCTGGCCATCGATAAACTTCTGCACATGTTCCTTCCTGCACATGACAGCAGGGACTGAGAATGGAAAACAGCAATTGACATTGTTCCTTCCTACAAGAGATGATTGGAGGAAACAGAAGCAATCTTAACGATTGATGCATTGAAATATGTCTACATTAGATGATCAAAGGAGAAAACAGAAGCAATCCTCACAAGTGATGCATTGAGACAGCATTTCGATCCCCGAAAGAAATGCTTCACTATATTCATTACTCCAATTGAAGGTATGGCACAATACCATCCAACTGGGAATTAGTCACCCACCTTAGCCTTCGATCTTCAGTAGTTCCAGACTCCACATCAAAGTGCCTAGCCTTTGCACGTTCCTCCTGCAGCAACTTTTCAAACTCCTTTTCTTTGGCCTCTGTGATCTTGTGAATACTCTCAATTTGATTATGGAAAAATTCCTCCTGGTATTTCATCTGCAAAGCATGGAAAAAAGTTAAGACAAGGGGTAACAAGAGATAGGTGGTGCATGAATCTTACTGCATAAGTTTCTGAGTGCAAAAGAGAGAGTAATTCTCCCAGCAAATTCATAATCATTTGATACTCAAGTCATTGACACGGGCACCGATGAAACAAATTGTTTGATGTGCACATACGCTTTGGTAGAAAACATTACATCCACTTATATTACCTCTTGCTCATACTCCAAGTGCTTCTCTTTGGCTTTATCCCTGACAAATTGATTCTCTTCCATAGTCTCACGAAGCCTTTGAGTAACAACACCCAAGGTTTCTTCAACTGCTTTAGAGCGTTGCTCTGTCTTAACCACCTTGTTCTTCAGATAATTCAGTTGCTGGTTGTCCTCACTCATCTGTTTCATTGGAATCACCACCATCTCACTGTAAGACCTCATCTCATATTTCAGTCGGGTTTTCCCTGAAATTATAGTGATGATCAGATATGTCCAGTTAAGTAAGAAAAAGCAGGTTATATCCAGTAGATGAATCAGAAGTAGCGTGGGCTTAATGCTTGTGTTACAAAAATACTTCACTAGTTGAACTTGGTGCCTTCATTTCAATAAACAGGTTACAGATTCCAATTTTCAATGGACCTACTGTACTGTTTTGCAAGTCATACAAGAGAATAATTCACCATTAATCAAGAGAGGTGAGTGGGTGATGCATTTTCACAAACAAGACAACAATGGTACACAGAAAAGCATTGCTTTGATTATTCACAAGTTATCATCATTCAGGAAGCAATTTAGTGGCCTTCTCGGTTATGGGACTGGGATTATCCTTATGCCTTAGTTCAAAAGGCTAGATCCCAAAATTCCTATGGAAATCCTCCCCCTAAACAGGCCCTTAAAGAGGAGAGCTATAACTAAAAAAAATTGATGCTCAGAAATGATTGGCCTGTGAGAAGGAAAGAAATCTGCGGACAAGAGTATCTTTCTTCCTCAAAGTAAAGAGTCACTTAGTTGTGCTAATCTGTGGAATCAGTTAGTTGGCGGGATAAAAAAAAATTAAAGACATTGCTGTTATCGCTCTCAGAAGATGTTTTCCATCTAGTGCTGCATCCAGAATTACAAATAAAAAGTTGCTTTTGAAAAGCCTAGTTCCAAACAGAGCTGTGCACTTTTAAATACCAAATGAAATAAAACTGCATTATGCTTCAGTCACCATAAGAACCCCACTTGGCCTTCATAGATTAAGCAGGATGAAAAGGAAAGTTGAAAGATAGGAACAAGCATAACTGCATAAAGAGAAATAATAGTACCAGCATACTGTGTTAAGGATAAACAAAACAATTGCTAGAACTAACCAGCATGAATGCCAATGAAATGGAACAATAGAAATATCCAACTTCACAGGTCCTTATTTCACATGCGTACAAGTTCTATGCAAAGTTGACAGCAATAAATTCAAGGCATAAAGAATTCAGGGAAAAGTTCCACTAGATATAGTTGTTTAACATACAAATATGCGCATACAGAATTGATAGCATTAATTTAAATGATACCTTGGCAGTGTTTGTTGAACGACTCCATATCCTCTCTGTTTGCTAAGAAACCATATAATTGTCTTTTCCCACCAGGAACGAATGGAACCCGGCGGAGCTGCCATGTATTTCTGTCTGTACCTTGCGTAATAAAGTGCCTATGCAGACGTTCCGCCTCCATATAGCCAACAGCCGAGCTTTCAAATATTAACACACTTATCCCACGGTGCCCAGCAGGACCATAGGAATGACGTGCTTTAGTCGCTGCATATTCACCGAAATAATCGAGGAGCTCTTGGTTCCCCATGCCCTTCCACTAGAGCATGTCAAACAATAAATAAAAATCAGAATACAACTTAACCATATAGCCGTTGAAGAGCTATATAAAAGGTCATTATAAAAGCCGAGAAAGTCACATATATGATCAACGCTTGTTGCTCCAACTATATTCCTATATCTAGTAAACGCTAAGTAGCAGAAACAGACATTGAGTGCAACAAAAAAGAGTGGAAAAACAACTATAAAGAGAATAACCTATTGCAGGTTAGCCTCCAGCCAAATGTTATTTGATAGTGATAAACAGTTCAAAAAAACTTAGCTCAAAAATTTGTAGGGACACAATTTGCCATGAGCTGAACTTTAAGAACACTAATTAACTATAAGATAGTAAAGAGGATCAATAGGGTCAATGGACAATGTAGAAGACAACAGTATAACATCTAGGCAAAGAAAGATAACACAATATTCATAGTAACCAATACACATGGGAAGCATATTGCAGTATTGCACCATTGTACAGTCCAATCAAATACTCTAACATGAAACGATACATAAAGCAAACAAGGTATTGACATAGTTAATCAAATGCTCTAACATGAAATGATACATAAAGCAAACAAGGTATTGACATAGTTAAAGGCAAAAAAGTTAGTCACCTTATCATCGTCGTCTTTTTCCAACAAGGTATTCATGACAATAACCATTGGTGGCCACACAATCTCACGATCAGTGCTTTCTCGCAGTCCTTTCCATTTCCCGAACTGTTCACCAGCTGGTACCACCGAAGTACCCCTGCGAGATAGCTCCTCTTCCAGCAATGCAGCCAATTCTCGGTGAAGCTTAACCCTTGTAGAACCCTTTGTTCTAGCATGAGTCATCAAAGGCTGCAGCCCTTTGTACCAGTCAATCGCCCCAGGTCCATTTTTGCATGCTGGACAATGCCATTGCCTAGCCTGTTCATTTATCTGTTCGACACTCAATGTATCCAAGACTTCAAAGAAACCTTTGAACCACTTGTTCATTTTTCGAGTCTCAAAACTTTTCTCACTAGCATCAGAATCATCATCACTGACATCATCGCTCAAATCATCATCATCATCGGATGAATCATTGCAATTGACATCCTCAACCTCAGGGTCACCACCAGGTGTTGGAATATCATCCCTCGCACCTTCAGAACCAGATGGACGAGACCTGGATTGCCACTGCCAACCGTTGGCCAGAGGTGGAGTCACAAAAGGGCGTGGTGCTTGCAGTTCTCTTTCCATAGCCTTTGTTTGTGGTGGTGGTCTTGGATTGCCTCTGTTAGCAGCACCGCGATCTGCAGATTGAACCCAACTGGTTCCAGGAGTGTGTGACGAACCATTGCCACCCCATGCTGACCATGCTGCGTTAGGTGCAGCATTTGTGGAACCCGATGGTGCCCACTGTCTCCCAGCTGGTTGCGCTGGTTTCTTGGACTTCTTACCAATGGTTTCCCAGCCAGCATCTGTATGCAGGGTAGGATTATGCAATGTTAGACAAATAGTCTCCACAATCATCATGAATAATGGCAAGAACTGCACGCTCAACTTTGGAATAGAATGATGATAGTCTTAAAATAAAGTGAGCTGAGGTGCATAAACTAGGTTATGGTAAGTTTGCACACACAGATCTAATTGTCAAGAGAGACATCTATTTCATTACAGGCTCAATTCGCATCAAGATATCACTTGGTAACTGATGGTGCATTTAACATGACATGGGACAAGCCAGTAAAAGTGCATCTTGCGCAATAAACAATGGCACTGACTATTAGACTGCTGAAGATATGCATATAACAGTCACAAAATGCATAAAAATAATATCACAGTAAAAATAACATACTGCCATCACACAACTCCAATTCATCAAGTCTTCTACTCCAGAGTAGTTAAAATAAACAGAACAGTAGTTACCAGACAGGCAGTGTCAAACCAATGTGCACTAGCAAACTTTTTACCCCAATTCATCGTTTCAGTTATGAGTGGTTCAGTATGTTACCAGGCTCCATGATAGAATCAAACAAAGTCAAACATAAGCTAAATCAGGGAGCAACAGAATCAAAAACAAAAATCAGTCACTAACAACAACTATGCAACTAAATTTAAGAGGGGATAAGGAATGAGTATCAGAAATGACCAAGAAACACAAAATGCCGTCATCAAATTCGCAGCACAACTCCAATTCCTATTGCAAGACATAATCCCAACTCGCAGGCAGGTGAATTGAATCAGATATTACAAGATGTTAAACAAAACAGGAGAATCGCAGAGAAATAAAAATAAGAGAGTACATGCCAGTCACAAAATGCCTGTTCACTAAAAGGGCCCTCTAAATATCATACAACTAAAACAGTAAAATCACCTAGCGTCCTAGCATAAATAAATATCCATAATTACAGAGCAGAAACTTGATAGCCCCTCATTTTGCAAGTTTAACAGGGGATCTCAGGAATGCAAGGGTCTATTTATACTATTACAAAAGCCACAACATATTCGACATAAATTATTAACTCAATGGAATGTATCTACAGTTTTCTTATAAAAAGGGGAAAAAAAAGGAGAAAGGAATACGCCTAACAAAATCCGCTTCGCACGGAGCACACGAACGCAAGCTATGGCTAAATCCCACCGAAAACAAAATAAAAAAAATCGAGAGCGATCCCCAAGTGCCATCAGGTGAAACCCCAAACGATAAAAAGAGAAACACAAGTAAGACCATAGATCCGCGCATTGGAGATGAACAAATCGAACGCCCAAATAAACCCACCGATTCCGCACCGACGCGAAGCAGCATTCGCCTCCCGTCCCCAAATGCCAGTCGCTCCAAAACATTGGAACAAACTGAAGACCCAAAATCGAACAATCCAACCCGACCCGGCAAATCACCCGTACCGCGCGATCACCGAATCAATCACCTACACGAACCCGCACGCGCGCAAGAGACGAATCAGATTCCCGGAACAAAAATTCCCCGCACGGCCACCCTAAACCCTACTACCCCACCCCCTAAACGATCCGGCATTGCACGATCCGTCCACCCACAGAGCACGAGGAGGGATGGGCGGAGAGGGGGAGGTGCTCACCGGGGCCAGGAGGCCCGCCGCCGCGACGATCGCCGGAGCCAGACATCGATCGAAGGCGCGCTCCTCCCACTCCCCCTTTGGCGTAGTGTGGTTTAGAGATTGGGGAGTGAGGCGAGACGCCGTGACCGAGAGGGGGGCCGGAGCTATATATAGGGACGGAGACCATCGGACGGCGCGGGGGCGTGGTAACCGCACCGCCGGAGGTGCGTGCACCGCGGCCGCACGGTGCGTGCTCGTTTGGCTCACTACCCATTTCATCCCTCCCTCGACGACTCAACTCACTGACACTATGGGTTCATTAACTATGGCCCACAATACAGTTGTTAGGGGTAGCTCCCAGCTGCGGTAGACGAGTCTTAGCGACTCGTATCGCGAGGGGAGGCGCACCTCGCACCAGTCCCCCGCGGCGGGCCCACAGTACGAGATTAATGGGTGGCACTGCCAGGTGGGGCCGCGTCCCGTCCTGCTGACTGCCAGTCAGTCCCTCGTGAACGTGGGGGGCGGGGTCAACCGAGTCAACCTCCTTCAAGCACGGCGCGAAAGAGGGATGGGCCCGCATGTCAGCTTCAGTAAAGTAGACTGGTTTTTATTGATTGGATTTCGATCGTTCATGGTGCAGATTGGCTTGATCTGACCCGGTTTGGTGAGGATTTGAATGAAGCGTTTTGAGCCAATAATTACGTTGATCATCACTACTAGCTGATTGGCGTCCAATGGTCTGTGCATAGTACGGGCCGACACTCTCTACTCTACCAGGGGCGTCCCTGGGCCGGACGGCCGGTGCGACCGCACAAGGCTCACAAATACGGCCCGCACAGGGCTCACAAATTCAAATTTGAAGGGCCTTCGAAATATGAAGTATAATTTATATAGTAATATAGAAGGCTTCAATTTTATTAATTTGCAGCCTAATTCGTAGCAAAACGTGATCCAAATTGCATCCAGAAGTCACACATCGTATTCCCGATTGTCGATCGCCGGAAGCTAGGGATGGCACCAGCGGATGCGGGTGCGGGTTTTGCAAAAACCCGCCCGCAGGCAAACCCACGGGGTTGGGAAAAACCCGCCCGCAGACAGACCCGCGGGTGCATTTCTACACCCGCACCCGCAACTCCACCCGCGGGTTTCGGGCGCCCGCGGGTGTGACAACATATATAATAAAAATGCACAAAGTCATCAATTTAAATAGTCAAATAGCACATTTCTATAAGTAATAAGGACAAACTAACAACAAATCCATAAGTTCAAAGTAATAAAGACAAACTAACAACAAATTCATAAGTTTTTGTGCTCATTTTATAGTTAGGATAGTTGGATTGAACCTTATCTAAGCATGTTGGGCTAAGATTTCTTTGTTTTAGGATGGGTGCGGGTCCACCCGCGGGTGGAATTTCAAACCCGCACCCTGTAACACCCAAGGTGATTAAGTTATTAAGATGGTGGTTCAGTTGTTAAGCAAGGCATTTGAAGATAAACGAGTCTTTATGAGCTAAATGTCTCAAAGTTGGAAAATTCAATCGAAATAACAGATGGGCAGTTTGAAGCATTTAAAACTTAGTGGAAGCATTGTTGGAGCCAAATCCAAGTGGCAAGTGCCTCAACAGGAAAAAGTAAAAGAGGAGAAATTGGACCTTAAGGTGTGGTCTGAAAATTGCAAGTCTGAAAATAGCGGTGATTAACCAAGTTGGAGTCCATTTTCTGAATAAATTTATATGCAAATTTTGAGATGTGATGGACTGAAAATGAAATTGAAGTACCAAGGATTATTTTAGTCAAGTAGTTCACGAGAAAATGTGGAGAATCATATTTCTAGTCAAGGCTCAAAGTTGCAATGTTGGGCTGATTCTGAATTCAGGTGCTTGCTGAAAGTGAATAAGTCTGAATGGCTGAAAACAGTGATAAATGGCTTAGTTTGGGAGTGAATAAAAGAATATTTGGAGTAGCAACTTTGAGCAACATGTACCAACCTAGAAACTTGGATGACTAAGATTGTCGGTACCCTGCAGCTGGGGTACCCACTCCTACTATGCCAAGACTCGCGTAGTTATCCGTAACTATGCCCTAAGGAGCTGAGCAGCCGGACCCCTGGGGTCCGGCTCCATCTCACCGGACCAACGGTCCCGGACTCTCAACTTGCCAAGAACTTGATCAACCTTATGTCTGTAGGGGTTTTATTATTTTTATGAAATTAAAGTCCTCCAAATCATGCCTTACTCGCAAGCGTAATCAAAACCAAGCGCTAGATCAAAGCTCAAGTGTGGGTATTAACATGGACGAATAATCTACTAAGCTCCACAAATACGAAATAAATTTCATGACAACGCTCGTGAACAATTGCTTTAAAAGAAAATAAAGTAAAACTGAATGCATAAATAAAATTGCACGATCCAACAAAAACAAAGACTCTTTTTATTTTGATTTCATGACTCAACACTAATTTAAGACTCACTCTCACACATGCGAAAAATAAAGCACACAATGCTAAACTATGACTCTCACACATGCGAAAAATAAAGCACACTCACACGACGAACTTTCGAGTAAACAAAGACTAACAAAATTGAATCTACGAGTCGTCACACCTTCCCCCCATGCTTAGATTATGTGGCGTCCTCGTCGCAATGATATAAAAGACGAGTGTGAAGCTCGTCGGTGTTCTCAACGGCACCTTGGGCAATTGCATCTTGGGCAATTGCATCTTGGAGGCCCCCCTCCTTGCTTTTGTAGATTTCCGACCATCCCAAATAACTTCCTTATATTGCGGACAAGGAAGTTGTAGTCTTTTTCGGCCAAGCTCTCGATGTCGTCCATCCTTCGATCCATTGCCACGATTCGATCGTGACACCTATCGATGGTGGCGCGGAGATCCGCGATCTCATTGCGGCACTTGAAACAGCACCCGAAGTGATGGCCGTCGCGGTTGGGGCTGTCTTCTTTGGGCTCGTCGTCCTCCTTCTTCTTCTTGCCGCTATCGCCTCCGGAGGGGTCATCTTCTTCTTTTCTCTCCTCTTCGGCCCACCCCGGCCAATCATCATCGTAGTCACGACCAGTGGCGCCCCATAAACCAGGGCTCATGATGCTCTCCCAATCGCTGTCCCCCGCATAATCCTTCGGCTCCGGGGTGTGCTCGACGTAGTTCTTTCTTTTAACTCCGAGGAGGCGCAAGGAACGCCTAGGCGCGGGTGGCTTTTTGTCTTGTCGCTTCTCGCCTTCGTCTTCGTCGCTGCTGATGACGACGACCACCCTTTGGGCTTGAGCTAGCCTCTCGTTGTACCATTGAAGGCCCTTCCCTCCGACGCTCATCCGTGCTTGGGTATTGAATTTATTCGGAGGGGCCTTCGCTTCACATCGCTTTGCTTCAACAAGGAGGGGCGTCGCACCGGTTGCCAAGATGGGGCTAGATGTCTTTGGCGTGGGGGCGTCGGGCGTCAAACCCCTCTCCTCAATCTCCATTGCTGCAATCATGGCTCTTGCGCTCGCTGGACCGGCCATTGTCGAAGTCTCTCACGAGGTGGTGGTGTAGATTGAAAAGTATGAGAGAATAGATCTAACCCGCGCCTCTATTTATGTCCCGAAAAGACTTGGACGAGAAGTCCAGAATATCTTCGGTTTTGGCATGCGAAATCTATAAGGCACAGGTTCAAAATTTCCTTATCTCGTACCTACCAAAAATCGAGACCGAAACGCAAACGAAGTGGCTTAGGCCGGCCGGCCTAGGGGTGTTGGGCCGGCCGGCCCAGGGGTTTTTTCAGCCCCCTGGACTCAAACTTTTCCGAGGTGAACACCAATAAATTAGAAGCCTATGTTTTACTCAAAGTTCGTCCAGAATAGAAATAAAACTATGAAAATAAAATCTAAAAGAGAATATTTACAAACTTACCTTGCTTAACGTCGTTAGGCTTGACGTTCCGGTTCCTCATCCATGGTGTATATGTCGATGTAATGAAGGGGCACGACGTCGGGCTCCAAGAATACCTTTAGTCGCTGTCCGTTCACCACATATTGGTCGCCTTTCGCATCCATGATTGTCACCGCCCCCATGAGTGAAACTGAGTGTACAACGTATGGTCCATCCCATTTGCTTTGTAATTTTCCTTTGCCAAAGAGTTTGAATCTTGAATTGTAGAGTAGGACCATGTCTCCTTCTTTGAATTCCTTGTTTTGTAATCATTTGTCGTACCATCTCTTCATCCTTTCTTTGTAAATTGATGCACTATTGTACGCTTTCAATCTTAACTCCTCCAATTCGCTTATTTGGATTCTCCTTTTAATTCCAGCAGCTTCCGCATCAAAGTTCATTTCCTTCATTACCCAATACGCCTTATGTTCTAGCTCAACCGGCAAGTGGCATGTTTTTCCATAAACAAATTGATAAGGAGTCATACCAATCGGGGTTTTGTGTGCCATACGATATGCCCATAGTGCATCATCTAGTCTCTTCGACCAATCTTTTCCTCCTTTTACCACGGTCTTCTTTAAGATATCCTTCAATTGCTTGTTCGAAGTTTCCGCTTGTCCGTTTGTTTTGGGGTGATAAGACGTGGACACTCTATGTTCAATTCCCAATTTCTTCAAGCATTTACCAAAGTCTTTGCCCGTGAAGTGTGTTCCTCCATCGCTTATCAGGATTCTCGGGACGCCATATCGAGGGAAGATTACCGATTTGATCATGTGTGTGGACTCCTCCGTTGATGCCTTCCGACACGGCATAGCTTCAACCCACTTAGAAACATAGTCCACCATCACCAATATATGCTCAAATCCATGTGAGTTCACAAATGGTCCCATGAAATCGATTCCCCAGACATCAAATAGATCTATTTGCAAATTGTAGTTCAATGGCATGGCATTCCTTTGCGAGATATTCCCTGTCCTTTGGCATTCCGGACAAGTCGAAACAAATCTTTTCGCATCTTCATGCATCTCGGGCCAATAGAATCCACTAGCCCATACCTTAGCTTGAGTTCTAAAGTGCCCATAATGTCCTCCATATCCTGACGAGTGACACTTCCTTAGAACTTCTTCACGTTCCTCCCTCGGTATGCATCTTCTTAGGACTCCACCTTCTCCATATCTATATAAGTATGGTGGATCCCAATAGTATTTTCTTCTTTCCGCGATCACTCTTTTCTTTGCATTCTTGTCCAAGTGATCCAAGGGCATCCCTTTTATTGCCCTTATTATTTCATTCATCCAACTATCTTTGTCGAGAATTCTATATAGGTGATCATCTCTCATTTGATCCTCGATAGGTTCTTTTCCATCATCTCCATGGTTCATCCTTGATAGGTGGTCGGCCACAACATTTTCTGCCCCTTTCTTGTCCATTATCTCCACATCGAATTCTTGTAGCAATAGGATCCATCGAATCAAGTGTGGTTTAGCATCTTTCTTGGACAAGAGATACTTGATTGCCGCATGGTCGGTATAAACTATCACCTTTGAATTTACTATGTATGATCTGAATTTTTCGAAGGCGAACACCACGGCAAGCAATTCTTTCTCCGTTGTTGCATAATTTAATTGGGATTCATTGAGAGTCTTGCTTGCGTAGTAGATAGAATTTACCTTTCCCTCTTTCCTTTGTCCAAGAACGGCTCCTACGGCGTAGTCGCTCGCATCACACATGATTTCAAAGGGTAGATTCCAATCCGGAGGTTGCATGATAGGAGCACTTATGAGGGATTGCTTGAGTGTTCGAAATGCGTGAAGACAATCACTATCGAAGATGTATTCCACATCTTTTTGGAGGAGTTGTGTCAATGGCTTGGTGATTTTTGAAAAATCCTTTATGAACCTCCTATAGAATCCAGCATGACCGAGGAAGCTCCTCAAAGATTTGATGTCCGTAGGTGGTGGCAATTTCTCCACGGTTTCTATCTTTGCTCTATCCACCTCTATCCCTCTCTCGGAGATAACATGACCGAGAACAATTCCTTCTTTCACCATGAAATGACACTTCTCCCAATTAAGCACAAGATCAACCTCTCCACATCTTTTAAGAACTTTCTCCAAATTTGCCAAGCAATCATCAAAGCTAGTACCATGCACCGAGAAGTCATCCATGAATACCTCCATAATCTCTTCTATGAAATCTGAAAATATAGCCATCATGCACCTTTGAAAAGAAGCGGGCGCATTGCACAATCCAAAAGGCATCCTTCGATATGCAAAAGTTCCATACGAGCAAGTAAATGTGGTCTTATGTTGATCATCCGGATGAATAGGTATTTGGAAGAATCCCGAGTATCCATCAAGGTAACAAAAGTGTGAATGCTTTGCCAACCTTTCTAGCATCTCGTCAATGAATGGTAGTGGAAAATGATCCTTCCTCGTTGCCTTATTCAATTTTCTATAATCGATGCACATCCTCCATCCCGTAATGGTTCTTTGCGGTATCAATTGCTCCTTCTCATTTTTCATAACCGTGAGTCCTCCCTTCTTCGGAACGCAATGCACGGGGCTTACCCATTCACTATATGGCACGGGGTATATTATTCCGGCATTCAACAATTTGATAACCTCCTTCTTCACCACATCACACATAGCATGGCTCAACCTTCTTTGATGCTCTACGACTGGCTTGTATTGCTCCTCGAGTTGTATACGATGTGTGCAAAAAGCGGGGCTAATACCTTTCAAGTCGTTAATCGAGTAGCCGATCACCTTTTGTGCTTCTTCAATAAATTCAGCAACTTCTCCGTCTCTTCCGGGCTCAATTCGTCGCTAATAATCACCGGAAAAGTCTTGCCATCTCCCAAAAATTCATATTTCAATCCCTTGGGGAATGGCTTCAACTCAACATCGGGCGCACCATCCTCTTCTTGATCTAACTCTCCAATGTCTTCAAATTTTTCTTCCTCCAAATTCCCGTGTTGCTGCTTCAACTCTTCCATTGTTTCCACTAGTTCTCCGTCTTGGTCATCTTGAGCGTCTCCATTGTCCAAAGCGCGTTGGAGAGGATCCCTGAAAGAATCAATGGAACGAATACTCTCTACCTCTTCGTTATCAAGAGGTAGAGGTGAAGCAAAAGACGGTTTTGAATGAAATTCGAATGAGCACTTCTCTCCATCTAGATCAAAAGTGACAATCCCTTTTTCAACATCTAGAACAGCATTTACTAATTTGAGAAAGGGTTTTCCAAGGATTATGCCTTCATGCTCATCATCACTAGCATTAATCACAAAAAAGTCGGTAGGAATTTTTTTACCCGCTATAGCAACATTTAGATTTCTAAGCACTCCTAGCGGTTTGATTAATCTACCATCTCCCATGATCAATTTAATGATTGTGGCATCTAGGTTCGATGTTTCATTAAAAAGCTCAACATAAACTTTGGAACTCATCACACTAACATGGGCGCCAACGTCACATAAAACATTGCAACATTTTGTTATGTCTATCATGCAATCAACACGAGGTGTGGGTGATGGGTTACCTTCGCCTTGATCGCTTCCAATCGCATATACTTGGGCTATGTGCACGTAGGGTGATGATTCCGAGTTCACTCCCAGGGTCCTTTTGATGTCCAGCACTTCGTCTAAGTCAATCTCTTCCTCTTTTTCTTCAAAAAGTTTCCGAATAATATCACCGGCCGATTCCTTGCCAAATGTATATCCCGTGTGATTATCCGGCGGAAAGTCTTCCGCTATCACCTTTGCCATTCCTCGTTGATTTGGATGCGGTCTTGCTTTGTCGAACAATCTTCCGAAGTCAATTGGTATCCAATTCATCTGCTCGAATTCCCTTAGCGATTTGGCGGTGCCCATGGTTCTTCTTTTCTTTTCCGGGTCGTCTTTCGTTGCACTCCGGATCGATGCTTCTTCATCGTGGTTTGACTCTATGACTTTCCCATGCTTCGGTTGTTCTTCCTCCACTTCCGATGCCTCTTTTCTGAAAATTCCAGCAAGCACCCGCACTTGAGATTCTTCCTCGGAGCTTGCCGAACATCGTTTTTCCAAATCTCTTCGCATGGCCGCACCCTTGCTGATTTTTTGTAGGAGTTGGGCGGCTTCCGTGAGTGTTTTCTCCATGAGATCTCCTGCACACATTTGAACAAATTGCATGCACTCGGGGGTTAGGGAAAAATAAAAAGTATGCAAGAGTACTTCCCCGGAAAATTCGAGCTTCGGTCCTTGTTCAATCAATCCATTGAATCTATCCCATGCTTGATCTATCCCTTCTTCTTCTCCTTGCGCGAAGTTGATCACTTGCTTCCGAATATGTTGAACCTTGCTTAACGGAAAGAACCACTCGCAAAATTTCTTCATCAAGTCATCCCAATTTCCTTTTACCTCGAAGGATGCAAGTGCAAACCATCTTCTCGCTTCTTCCGCAAGTGAGTATGGGAAAAGATTCCATCTAAAACAAGCTAGCGGAACTCCGTCTTGTTGTACCGTGTTGCATAACATTGTGAACCACTTGATATGTCTATATGGGTTGTCCGTCTCATCTCCTATAAAGGGGTTTGCTGCCGCCATCTTGATGATTTGAGGCTTGATCTCGTACTCGGTGGCTCGCAACACCGAATCTGATTTTTGCATGTCGAAGTCCTCCGATCGCGGGCTTGCATAATCCCTTAGTGAATTTTATCCTTCCTCCACGTGTTGAATGAGATGGCCCATCTAGACAATCAAAACAAAAACAAGAAAACAAAAATTTTCTAGGGAAAAGGTTAGGTGTTAGTAACCAACAAAATTAATACAAAGTTAAACATAGCAAAATCACTTGTTCCCCGGCAACGGCGCCAGAAAAGCTTGTTGACGCTTCTTAAAGCGCCAATTTACGTACCGTAAGCACACGGATCATGTAGCTTTTCCCTTAGAGTATTCCCCCAAGGTTTATCAATCCACAGAACAAGTGTTTTACTATGCTTAACTAAGCACTAATGATATTGGTAAAAGATCTGTATTGAGTGTTTGAGTGTGAAATAGATCTAATCTAACCAATCTAATCTAATCTAGACTAGTGAGCAATGATAGATGTGTGCACAAGATATGAAGAGCATTTGTCCATAGGGTCTAGGATCACTAGAGATGTAATCGCCGAGCAACGAAGAACAGATCTAATCTACCAAAGGTGTGTTCCAAGATCAAAACCTTTCCCTCCCGCATACTGTCACTACACGAGGATAATCGGTAACGAATCAACAAGAACACGATAGTTGATGTAATCTAAGTAAACCATGCAAGAGCAAAGCAAACCCAAAGCCAAGTCGCGAACTATTAGGCATCAAAGCATCATCAACAAGAATCGTGATAGATCAATCTCATAAAGGATTCGGCAATTACAACTCAAGATCTCCTTACAACCCCATGAACAAACGAGGACTTTACCCCATGAAGCTAAGCGAAGCGTAGTCGATCATGGTGACGAAATCTCCGGCAAGGGATGGATCCCTTGCTGTCCTCCAACTTGCAGCGGCGCCGAGGGACGATGAGGCCTCCGATGTCGCCTTTCTCTTGTGTCTAACTCGAATGTATCTCTGGATGCTCTTTCTCTGCGATCTCCGCGATCCCCCTCTCTGCGGTTCTCCTCTTTGACGGCGGCTTCGGGGTATTTATAGGCAGATATGGTCGGTGGTTTTGGTAAAACATAAATTAGGGTTGACGCATACTTCGCGCTGAAGAAAACCGAGATTGATTGGACTCCGAAAAGGGCTAGGCCGGCCGGCCCAAGGACTCCAGGCCGGCCGGCCTGGGCCTTTTCTGGCCCCTTTCGATCTCATCTTTCGCGTGTTGAATCTTCCTCTTATTCCTCATCTTAGCCCAGTTGTAACCATGCGTCAAAACATCTCCGAAAATGTCCAATTTCCTGTCAAAATGCAACATGATCCAAAATCCAGGACAAAATCGAAAATGGTCAAGTTCGGGTGCCAAGTGGCAGGTTAGTACATGAATGATCCCGAAGAATTTACCAAAATAACTCCTAATCATATAGTAAAATGGGTACTTAAGGAGCGCCAACAATGTCCTTCACGATTGCACCCCTTTGGACGTCGTTATCTTGGAGATATCTTCGAGGAAAGGATAGAATAGGGAATCCTTCCTTAAATCTTCATTTGCTTTGCTTAATCCCGAAGTATCTTGATCTCATCTTCGTGGGCTTGGTCCTTTGGGCTCTCTTGGAGGATGGATGTGCATAAATGGGCTTCGAATCAACATGGCTTTGGTCCTTCCTTTGGCTTTGGCCTTCGTCTTTCTCCGTGTTAGCGCTCGATCATGGGCCTTGTCATTTCATGCTCCAAAATAGGCCAAAAACCTGCAAAAACGAAGTTCCTCCAAAATATATGTGCAAATGTGAAAATGACCAATAATTAGGCCGGGGTTAGGACGATTAGTGATTTTGATATTAAATTCATGCCATTATCAAGGATAAACAAGGGATAAAATGGGTAGTTGAGGAGTGCCAACAGGCACCCAGTTCATGGGCAAGAAATTCTTGGCATTCTGCGACAGCTACCACATACGCATGGACTGGTCGGCTGTGGCGCACCCACAGACGAATGGGCAAGTGGAGCGTGTCAATGGCATGATCCTCCAAGGCCTCAAGCCAAGGATCTTCAACAAGCTGAACAAGTTTGGCCAGAGGTGGCTCACAGAGCTGCCCTCGGTTATCTTGAGCCTGAGGACGACCCCAAGCAGAGCCACAGGCTTTACCCCGTTCTTCCTCTTCTATAGCGCCAAGGCCATGCTCCCCACAGACTTGGAGTACGGGTAACCGAGGCTCAAGGCCTACCAAGAGCAGCAGAACCAGCAAACCTGCGAAGACTCGCTAGACCAAGTGGACGAGGCTCGAGACGTGGCGCTCCTTCACTCAGCACGTTATCAGTAGTCCCTGCGAAGGTATCAAGCGCAGAGAGTTCGACGCCGATACCTCAACAAGGGCGACTTGGTGCTGAGGCTTCGGCAAGACAACAGGGGACGCCACAAGCTCTCACCACCGTGGGAAGGCCCATATATCATCGCTGAGGTGCTCAAGCCCGGCACGTACAAACTGGCGAACGAAAACGGCTAAGTTTTCACCAATGCTTGGAACATACAGCAGCTACGTCGCTTCTATCCGTAGAATTCCAAGCTATTTGTACATCGTTTGTACTCGTATTTAAGATTTCCCGAAATAATAAAGGAGTATGCTTTACTTATTTATTTTTTGGGAACTTTCCAGACCCTTGGGGGCTCAGATACGCACGAACACTGAGGTACGCCTGGCTTTACCCTCGGCAAAGCCAAGCCTCCCTCGGGGGCTACTACGGGGGGGGAACCCCCGAACGTTCACAAAAATCGCCAACGTTTTTTTGAAAAAATCTCTGTATCTAAGTTTCTCGTATACTTAAAAAGCTAGACGCAAGGCGCAAACGACTAAGGAACGGGATCGGCCGAGCCGCGGGATCGCCTACGCCTCCGGGATATGGCATCCCCACTCACCTCCCTACGCCTAAGTCATTTGTGAACGCAAACTTCCTCGCTGAAAACTATCTAAGACGCATACGAGAACACAAAAGTTAAGTAGGAAAAAATGAAGGCTCCTACACACAAGGCCTCGATGGGACACACTGTCGATTTACTATAACAAATTTCTTAAATCTAGAAGTACGATTACGACAAGTACTAACTTATTACTTGGGCTCAGAGGCCCAGACTCCCTACATGTTGTCTTCCCCCCTCGGCGGATCTTCAACAGCATCAAATTCAGCTATCGGGGGGATGTCGGCCTTGAGCTTCTTGGTCAAGGTAGTGGTGAACTGCTCGGCGGCAGCGGCGGCATCCATGATGACCGACACAGTATCCGTATTAGCGTCGGTCGGGACGACGTACCCCGACGACACCAACCGGAGGTCCATGTCGTAGTGTGTCGAGGTCACGACGAGGGCTCGTAGAACACCGAGGCGAAAAGTGCTCTTGGCGTGCTCGGTGATCCGACCACCTAGCGCTCGCAGGCGGCTGGCCACCGAGGTGCCAGACAAGGCACCGGCCCCCTCGAGCTTCTGACACACGCTCACGGCGGTCCGCTCCAACTCTGCGTACTCGTCGTGCGCCACCGTGAGCGCGGTGTTGACAGCCTCCTTCGCCGCGGTCTCGTTCGCCACCACCTTCTTCAGCTCCGAATAAGGGAACCAAGATAAGTTGTGATAAAAAAGAATCGAACAACAACGAAACCCCAGATACTTACCCGCAATAGCTCCTTGCGCCTCTTCCTGCTGGACCCGCGCGGCTTCCTCGAGCGTGGACAAGGAGTCCTCATTCTCCTTGAGGGCAGCTGTTGACGCTCCTTAGAGCCCCAATTTACGTACCGCAAGCGCACGGATCGTGTAGCTTTTCCCTTACATGGAACAAGCATTCTACTATGCTTATCTAAGCACTAATGACATTCGTAAAAGATCTATATTGAGTGATTGAGTGTGAAATAGATCTAATCTAACCAATCTAATCTAATCTAAACTAGTGAGCAATGATAGGTGTGTGCACAAAATATGAAGAGCATTTGTCCATAGGTTCTATGATCACTAGAGATGTAATCGCCGAGCAACAAAGAACGGATCTAATCTACCAAAGGTGTGTTCCAAGATCAAAATATTTCCCTCCTGCATACTATCACTACACAAGGATAATCGGTAACGAACAACAAGAACACGATAGTTGATGTAATCTAAGTAATTAAGTAAACCATGCAAGAGCAAAGCAAACCCAAAGCCAAGTCGCGACCTATTAAGCATCAAAGCATCATCAACAGGAATCATGATAGATCAATCTCATAAAGGATTCGGCAATTACAACTCAAGATCTCCTTACAACCCCATGAACAAACTAGGACTTTACCCCATGAAGATAGGCGAAGCGTAGTCGATCATGGTGATGAAATCTCCTGCAAGGGATGGATCCCTTGCTGTCCTCCAACTTGCAGCGGCGCCGAGGGACAATGAGGCCTCCGGTGTCGCCTTTCTCTTGTGTCTAACTCGAATGGATCTCTCGAAATTGTCTCTGGATGCTCTCCCTTTCTTGACGGCGGCTTCGGGGCATATATAGGAGGCTCTGGTCGATGATTTTGGTAAAACACCGGCTAGGGTTGATGAGTACTTCGCGCTGAAGAAAGTTGAGGCCGATTGGGTCCTGGAATGGGCTAGGCCGGCCGGCTTAAAGGCTCCAGGCCGGCCGGCCTGGGCTCCTTGTGGCCCCTTTTGGCTCCATCTTTCGCGTGCGGGCTATTCTCCTTATTCTTCATCTTAGCCCAGTTGTGACCCTGCGTCAAAACATCTCCGAAAATGTCAAATTTCCTGCCAAAATGCAACATACTCCAAAATCCAAGACAAAATCGAAGATGGTCAAGTTCGGGTTCCAAGTGGCGGGTTATTATATGAATCATCCCGAAGAAGTTACCAAAACCACTCCTAATTATATAATAAAATGGGTACTTAAGGAGCGCCAACATTCCCCCCATGCTTAGCTTTTGCTCGTCCTCGAGCAAATCAAATCATCAAGTCCTTCCATGGGTTGCTCGAGAGTTCTCAAACTGCAAAATTTACTTATGCAAACAAGTCTAACAATATTTCTTCAAACAAAGGTCAGAGGAGCAGCGAGGGTAATCATATAATGGGCGTTTAAAAACTCATCCAATATTACTCCATGACTCTTACCTTTAGCCGGCAACTTGAATATTGACAACACTTGCTTTTCTTGCCATCCTCGGAGGGTTTTTTTTCTTTTAGTTTTTAGAAGCAAAATACCCTGCAACAAAGGTTAGACCAAAAATCCTTGCACAAGTCCTTTCATGTCTCTCGAAATAAGTGGCTATCCTATTATTATTTGCAAACTCTCATCTCCCAAAAGTCTGTCAAGTATAAAGTGGGGCTATAGGTGAGGCTAGCAAAGTATATACATATATTGTCAAATTAAGAAAACCTTCTAATGATTGCTTACCTTCCGAGCCAATGATCAAGAGAGTTTCTCCATAATGTAAGGGGTTCAAGGGTAAGAAGATTTAGAATGGTGGACATGTGCAAAGGCATACAAAAATATTGACTTCAAGGCACAAGCGTCGTCCTCGTTGTCGGATTGCACATGGTTGGAATTGAGGATATTGTTCTCATACAACAAGGTGATATCTCTTTGCACTTCTCTAACCATAGAATCCCTTCATTTATTCTTTTCTTCTCTTCTCATACATTTTTTCCTTTCTTTCTCCCGAATTTTCTTTCTCTTTTCCGAACCTTTTCATAGGACACTTTCTATAAAACATAGATAGGCAAATCTCCGAAGTGGCTCCCTGAATTTTTGGAGCCCGAGCTGAGGCCAGAGGGGCCTAGGCTGGCCGGCTCAAGGGGTGTAGGCCGGCCGGCCTGGGGCTTTCCCATCTCGGCTTCGGTCTGTCTTTCTAGTACTCCTTCCTTTCTTCATCCCAAAATTATTTTTTATACAACTCATGCGCAGGAACAAAACATATCCTCATAATTGGGTTGTGGTCAAGGAAAAGGATAATAAACAAGATAATCTCGGGTTCGGGTTT
Source organism: Panicum virgatum (assembly GCF_016808335.1). Lineage (NCBI taxonomy): Eukaryota > Viridiplantae > Streptophyta > Magnoliopsida > Poales > Poaceae > Panicum > Panicum virgatum. Next base: position 3,745,647 of record NC_053147.1, read on the forward strand.
TGGAATCCGGTAGATCTCATGAGTTGTTCCAATGAGGAATTCTCATTACCGAATATTTACAGGGGCTAGCAATTCAGAGATGAAAAATACGGACATGATCATTGCTCGAAATTAAAACTCCCAAGAGAAAGAAATCCTAACTCAACTCAATGCACATCCAATGCTTATGGTGGAACGAATATACCCACACTTGAACTTGATCAACCTTATGTTTGTAGGGGTTTTATTATTTTTATGAAATTAAAGTCCTCCAAATCATGCCTTACTCGCAAGCGTAATCAAAACCAAGCGCTAGATCAAAGCTCAAGTGTGGGTATTAACATGGATGAATAATTTACTAAGCTCCACAAATAAGAATTAATTTCCATGACAACGCTCATGAACAATTGCTTTAAAGAAAATAAAGTAAAACTGCATGCATATATAAAATTGCACGATCCAATAATTTAACAAAAAAAACAAAGACTCTTTTTATTTCGTTTTCATGACTCAACACTAATTTAAGACTCACTCTCACACAAACGAAATTAAAGACTTGCACACGATGAACTTTCGACTAAACAAAGACTAACAAAATTCAATCTATGAGCCGTCACACCTCTCCCCCATGGTTAGATTATGCGGCGCCCTCGTCGCAATGATATAAAGGACAGGTGTGATGCTCGTCGGTGTTCTCAACGGCACCTAGGGCAATTGCATCTAGGGCGCCCTCCTCCTCCTTGCTTTCGTAGATCTCCGACCATCCCGAATAACTTCCTTATGTTGCGGAGAAGGAAGTTGTAATCTCTTTCGGCCAAGCGCTCGATGTCGTTCATCCTGCGATCCATTGCCACGATTTGATCGTGACACCTATCGTGGTGGCATAGAGATCCGTGATTTCATTGCGGCTCTTGAAACAGCACCCGAAGTGATGGCCGTCGCAGTTGGGACCGTCGTCCTCGGGCTCGTCGTCGTCCTTCTTCTTTCCCTTACCGCGGTCACCTCTGGAGGGGTCGTCATCCTCCCTTCTCTCCTCTTCGGCCCACCCCGGCCAATCATCATCGTAGTCACGACCGGCGGCGCCCCATGAACCGGGGCTCATGTAGCTCTCCTAATCGCTGTCCCCCGCATAGTCCTTCGGCTCCGGGGTGTACTCGATGTAGTTTTTCCTTTTAACTCCTAGAAGGCGCAAGGAATGCCTAGGTGTGGGTGGCTCATTGTCTTGTCGCTTCTCGCCCTCGTCCTCGTTCTCGTCGCTAATGACGACGACCACCCTTTGGGCTTGAGCTAGCTTCTCCTTGCACCACAGAGGGCCCTTCCCTCCGACGCTCATCCGTGCTTGGGTATTAGATTTCTTCGGAGGGAGCTTCGCTTCACATCGCTTTGCATCGACAAGGAGGGGCGGCGCACCGGTTGCCGAGGTGGAGCTAGGCATCTACTGGTTTAGCGTGGGGGTGTCGTGCGCCATGCCCCCCCCTCCTTGATCTCCATCACTGTAATCATGGCTCTTGCGCTCGCTGGAACGGCTATTGTCGACGTCTCTCACGAGGTGGTGGTGTAGATTGAAAAGAATGAGAGAATTGATCTAAACCGCGCCTCTATTTAAGTCCTGAAAAGACTTGGACGAGAAGTCCAATATCTCTGTGTTTTTGGCATGCGAAATCTATAAGGCACGGGTTTAAAATTTCTTATCTCGTACCTACCAAAAATCGAGACCGAGACGTGCACGAGAGAGCTCAGGCCGGCCGGCCTAGGGGTGTTGGGCCGGCCGGCCCAGGGGGTTTTTCGGCCCCCTGGACTCCAACTTTTTCCGAGGTGCCCACCAACAAATTCTAAACCTATGTTTTACTCAAAGTTCGTCCAGAATAAAAATAAAACTATGAAAATAAAATCTAAAAAAGAATATTTACAAACTTATCTTGCTTAATGTCGTTAGGCTTGACGTTCTGGTTCCTCATCCATGGTGTATATGTCGATGCAATGAAGGGGCACGATGTCGGGCTCCAAGAATACCTTTAGTCGCTGTCCGTTCACCACATATTGGTCGCCTTTCGCATCCATAATTGTCACCGCTCCCGTAGGTGAAACCGAGTGTATGACGTATGGTCCGTCCCATTTGCTTTGCAATTTTCCTTTGCCAAAGAGTTTGAACCTTGAAGTGTAGAGTAGGACCTTGTCTGCTTCTTTGAATTCCTTGTTTTGTAATCGCTTGTCGTACCATCTCTTCATCCTTTCTTTATAAATTGTTGCACTATTGTACGCTTTCAATCTTAACTCCTCCAATTCGCTTATTTGGATTCTCCTTTTAATTCCAGCGGCTTCCGCATCAAAGTTCATCTCCTTCATCGCCCAATACGCCTTATGTTCTAGCTCAACCGGCAAGTGGCATGTTTTTCCATAAACAAATTGATAAGGAGTCATACCAATCGGGGTTTTGTGTGCCATACGATATGCCCATAGTGCATCATCTAGTCTCTTCGACCAATCTTTTCCTCCTTTTGTCACAGTCTTCTTTAAAATATCCTTCAATTGCTTGTTTGAAGTTTCCGCTTGTCTGTTTGTTTGGGAGTGATAAGCTGTGGACACTCTATGTTCAATTCCCAATTTCTTCAAGCATTTACCAAAGTCTTTGCCCGTGAAGTGTGTTCCTCCATCGCTTATCAAGATTCTCGGGACACCATATCGAGGGAAGATTACCGATTTAATCATGTGTGAGGACTCCTCCGTTGATGCCTTCCGACATGGCATAGCTTCAACCCACTTTGAAACATAGTCCACCATCACCAATATATGCTCAAACCCATGTGAGTTCACGAATGGTCCCATGAAATCGATTCCCCAAACATCAAATAGATCTATTTGCATGTTGTAGTTCAACGGCATGGCATTCTTTTGCGAGATATTCCCCGTCCTTTGGCATTCCGGACAAGTCGAAACAAATCTTTTCGCGTCTTCATGCATCTCGGGCCAATAGAATCCACTAGCCCATACCTTAGCTTGAGTTCTAAAGTGCCCATAATGTCCTCCATATCCCGACGAGTGACACTTTCTTAGAACTTCTTCACGTTCCTCCCTCGGTATGCATCTTCTTAGGACTCCATCTTCTCCATATCTATATAAGTATGGTGGATCCCAATAGTATTTTCTTCTTTCCGCGATCACTCTTTTCTTTGCATTCTTTTCCAAGTGATCTAAGGGCATCCCTTTTATTGCCCTTATTATATCATTCATCCAACCATTTTTGTCGAGAATTCTATATAGGTAATCATCTCTCATTTGGTCCTTGATAGGTTCTTTTCCATCATCTCCATGGTACATCCTTGATAGGTGGTCGGCCACAACATTTTCCGCCCATTTCTTGTCCCTTATCTCCACATCGAATTCTGGTAGCAATAGGATCCATCGAATCAAGCGTGGCTTAGCATCTTTCTTGGACAAGAGATACTTGATTGCCGCATGGTCGTTATAAACTATCACCTTTGAATTTACTATGTATGATCTGAATTTTTCGAAGGCGAATACCACGGCAAGCAATTCTTTCTCCGTTGTTGCATAATTAACTTGGGCTTCATTGAGAGTCTTGCTTGCGTAGTACATAGCATTTACCTTCCCCTCTTTTCTTTATCCAAGAACGGCTCCTACGGCGTAGTCGCTTGCATCACACATGATTACAAAAGGTAGATTCCAATCCGGAGGTTGCATGATAGGAGCACTTTTGAGAGTTTGCTTGAGTGTTCGAAAGGCGTGAGGACAATTACTATCGAAGGTGTATTCCACATCTTTTTGGAGAAGTTGTGTCAATGGCTTGGTGATTTTTGAAAAATCCTTTATGAACCTTCTATAGAATCCGGCATGACCGAGGAAGCTCCTCAAAGATTTGATATCCGTAGGTGGTGGCAATTTCTCCACGGTTTCTATCTTTGCTTTGTCCACCTCTATCCCTCTCTCGGAGATAAGATGACCGAGAACAATTCCTTCTTTCACCATGAAATGACACTTCTCCCAATTAAGCACAAGATCAACCTCTCCACATCTTTTAAGAACTTTCTCCAAATTTGCTAAGCAATTTTCAAAGCTAGTACCATGCACCGAGAAATCATCCATGAATACCTCCATAATCTCTTCTATGAAATATGAAAATATAGCCATCATGCACCTTTGAAAAAAAGCGGGCGCAATGCACAATCCAAAAGGCATCCTCCGATATGCAAAAGTTCCATACGGGCAAGTAATGTGGTCTTATATTGATCATCCGGATGGATAGGTATTTGGAAGAATCCCGAGTATCCATCAAGGTAACAATAGTGTGAATGCTTTGCCAACCTTTCTAGCATCTCGTCAATGAATGGTAGTGGAAAATGATCCTTCCTCGTTGCCTTATTCAATTTTCTATAATCAATGCACATCCTCCATCCCGTGATGGTTCTTTGCGGTATCAATTGCTCCTTCTCCTTTTTCACAACCGTGAGTCCTCCTTTCTTTGGAACACAATGCACGGGGCTTACCCATTCACTATGTGGCACGGGGTATATTGTTCCGGCATTCAACAATTTGATAACCTCCTTCACCACATCACGCATAGTATGGCTCAACCTTCTTCGATGCTCTACGACCGGCTTGTATTGCTCCTCGAGTTGTATACGAAGTGTGCAAAAAGCGGGGCTAATACCTTTCAAGTCATTAATCGAGTAGCCGATCACCTTTTTGTGCTTCTTCAATAAATTCAGCAACTTCTCCGTCTCTTCCGGGCTTAATTCGTCGCTAACAATCACCGGGAAAGTCTTGTCATCTCCCAAGAATTCATATTTCAATCCTTTGGGGAGCGGCTTCATCTCAACATCGGGCGCACCATCCTCTTTTTTATATAACTCTCCAATGTCTTCAAATTTTTCATCCTCCAAATTCCCGTGTTGCGGCTTCAACACTTCCATTGTTTTCACTAGTTCTCCATCTTGATCATCTTGAGCGTCCCCATTCTCCAAAGCGCGTTGGAGAGGATCCCTGAAGGAATCAATGAAACGAATGCTCTCTACCCCTTCGTTATCAAGAGGTAGAGGTGAAGCACGAGACGGTTTTGAATGAAATTTGAAAGTGTGCTTCTCTCCATCTAGATCAAAAGTGACAATCCCTTTTCCAACATCTAGAATAGCATTTACTAATTTGAGAAAGGGTTTTCCAAGGATTATGCTTTCATGTTCATCATCACTAGCATTAATCACAAAAAAGTCGGTAGGAATATCTTTACCCGCTATAGCAACATTTAGATTTCTAAGCACTCCTAGCGGTTTGATTAATCTACCATCTCCCATGATCAATTTAATGATTGTAGCATCTAGGTTCGGTGTTTCGTTAAAAATCCCAACATAAACCTTGGAACTCATCACACTAACATGGGCGCCAACATCACATAGAACATTGCAACATTTTACTCCGTTTATCATGCAATCAACACGAGGTGTGGGTGATGGATTACCTTCGCCTTGATTGCTTCCAATCGCATATACTTGGGCTATGTGCGTGTAGGGTGATGATTCCGATTTCACTCCCATGATCCTTTTGACCTCCAGCACTTCGTCCAAGTCAATATCCTCCTCTTTTTCTTCAAAAAGTTTCCGAATAATATCACCGGCCGATTCCTTGCCAAATGTATATCCCGTGTGATTATCCGGCGGAAAGTCTTCCGCTATCACCTTCGCCATTCCTCGTTGATTTGGATGCGGTCTTGCTTTGTCGAACAATCTTCCGAAGTCAATTGATATCCAATTCATTTGCTCGAATTCCCTTAGCGATTTGGCGGTGCCCAAGGTTCTTCCTTTCTTTTCCGAGTCATCTTTCGTTGCACTCCGGATCGATGCTTCTTCATCGTGGTTTGTCTCTATGACTTTCCCATCTTCGGTTGTTCTTCCCTCACTTCCGATGTATCTTTTCTGAAAATTTCAGCAAGCACCTGCACTTGAGATTCTTCCTCGGAGCTTGCCGAACATCGTTTTTCCCAATCTCTTCGCATGGCCACACCCTGGCTTATTTTTTGTAGGAGTTGGGCGGCTTCCGTGAGTATTTTCTCCATGAGATCTCCTCCTGCACACATTTGAACAAATTGCATGCACTCGGGGGGTTAGGGAAAAATAAAAGGTATGCAAGAGTACATCACCGTAAAATCCGAGCTTCGGTCCTTGTTCAATCTATCCATTGAATCTATCCTATGCTTGAACTATCCCTTCTTTTTCTCCTTGCGCGAAGTTGATCACTTGCTTCCGAATATGTTGAACCTTGCTTAACGGAAAGAACCGCTCGCAAAATTTCTTCATCAAGTCATCCCAATTTTCTTTTACCTCTAAGGATGCAAGTGCAAACCATCTTCTCGCTTCTTCCGCAAGTGAGTATGGGAAGAGATTCCATCTAAACCAAGCTAGCGGAACTCTGTCTTGTTGTACCGTGTTGCATAGCATTGTGAACCACTTGATATGTCTATATGGGTTGTCCGTCTAATCTCCTCTAAAGGTTTGCCGCCGCCATCTTGATGATTTGAGGCTTGATCTCGTACTCGGTGGCTTGCAACACCGAATCTGATTTTTGCATGTCGAAGTCCTCCGATCGCGGACTTGCATAATCCCTTAGTGATTTTTCTCCTTCCTCCACGTGTTGAATGAGAAGGGCCATCTAGACAATCACAACAAAAACAAAAACAAAAATTTTCTAGGGAAAATGTTAGGTGTTAGTAACCAACAAAATTAATACAAAGTTAAACGTAGCAAAATTGCTTGTTCCCCGGCAACGGCGCCAGAAAAGCTTGTTGACGCTCCTTAGAGCCCCAATTTACGTACCGCAAGTGCACGGATCGTGTAGCTTTTCCCTTAGAGTATTCCCCCGAGGTTTATCAATCCATGGAACAAGCGTTCTACTATGCTTAACTAATCTCTAATGACGTTGGTAAAAGATCTATATTGAGTGATTGAGTGTGAAATAGATCTAATCTAACCAATCTAATCTAATCTAGACTAGTGAGCAATGATTGGTGTGTGCACAAGATATGAAGAGCATTTGTCCATAGGGTCTAGGATCACTAGAGATGTAATCGCCGAGCAACAAAGAACGGATCTAATCTACCAAAGGTGTGTTCCAAGATCAAAACCTTTCCCTCCCGCATACTGTCACTACACGAGGATAATCGGTAACGAACAACAAGAACACGATAGTTGATGTAATCTAAGTAAACCATGCAAGAGCAAAGCAAACCCAAAGCCAAGTCGCGACCTATTAAGCATCAAAACATCATGAACAAGAATCATGATAGATCAATCTCATAAAGGATTCAGCAATTACAACTCAAGATCTCCTTACAACCCCATGAACAAACGAGGACTTTACCTCATGAAGCTAGGCGAAGCGTAGTCGATCATGGTGAGGAAATCTCCGGCAAGGGATGGATCCCTTGCTGTCCTCCAACTTGCAGTGGCGCCGAGGGACGATGAGGCCTCCGGTGTCGCCTTTCACTTGTGTCTAACTCGAATGGATCTCTCGAAATCGTCTCTGGATGCTCTCCCTTTCTTGACGGCGGCTTCGGGGCATATATAGGTGGCTCTGGTCGATGGTTTTGGTAAAACACCGGCTAGGGTTGACGAGTACTTCGCGCTGAAGAAAGTTGAGGCCGATTGGGCCCTGGAATGGGCTAGGCCGGCTGGCTTAAATGCTCTAGGCCAGCCGGCCTGGGCTCCTTGTGGCCCCTTTCGGCTCCATCTTTCGCGTGTGGGCTCTTCTCCTTATTCTTCATCTTAGCCCAGTTGTGATCCAAAATGTCCAATTTCCTGCCAAAATGCAACATGCTCCAAAATCCAAGACAAAATCGAAAATGGTCAAGTTCGGGTGCCAAGTGGCGGGTTAGTACATGAATCATCCCGAAGAAATTACCAAAACCACTCATAATTATATAATAAAATGGGTACTTAAGGAGCGCCAACAGCAGCCTCCGTGTTCTGGAAGGCCATGACCTTTTCCTCGAGGGCTTTGCCCTTTTCCTCGAGAGTCCCGATGAGCGTGGCGACAGTCGCCCTCTCATGTTGGAGCTCGGTCTCCTTGCGTTGGAGCTCGGCCTCCTTTGTTTCGAGGTCTTGCTCATTCTGCTCGAGCGCGGCTCTGGCTTGCCGCAGCTCGGCCTCACGTGCCTCGGCCTCCTGGGCCTTCTGGTCAGCTGCGGCTCGCTGGGTGTCGCGCTCACTGGTGGCTCGGGTCAGCTCCTGCTCCAGCTCGTGGATGCGCGCCTCCAGGGATGTCTCTTGGTCAGTTCGTGCGTTGGCCTCCTCCAGTCGCGTGACCAGGGTGTCATTGTGCGAGCCAAGCCAGTGCACCCTGGAGTGCAGCCACGTCAGCTTCTCATTCTTCTCCCTCGACATGGACAACAGTTGCTGTAAATTGGGAGGCGTGTGAAGAGACATGAGAGGAAAGCAAACTCGCAATATCGAAAGTGGACGAATAGAACACTTACATTACTTGAATCGTCACTACCGAGCTCCTCGTACATCTGTGTGCCGAGGACCTCCTCGGAGGCCACAACGAACTTGAAGACTTGGTCGGCGGCATTGGCAGCAGCAGCGGGGTTGATGTCCCCCGAGCCCACGTACTCCTCGCCGCTCTGCGGCAGCTCCACCAACGGCACCACATCCGGCGCTCCTCGCTCCATCGTCGCCGTAGCGGCACCCTCGTCCCCGGCCCTCGCGGGCTCTGGGATGCGGGTCTCCTCCACTGCCGATGCCCTTAGAGCCGACTCCTTTTCCATGGCACCCTCGACCCCAGCCCTCGGGGGCTCGGGGACGAGGGTCTCCACCTCTCTTTGGCTGGCGGGGCGCTCCTGCGTGCCCCCACCAGCTCCTCCTCCTGCGACCGGCTGGGCGGCGCTATCCGCGTCGCCCCGACCGGCCTCGACTTCGGCGCCCAGCCGTGCGGCATCACCCGCGCCGCCCCGGCCGGCCTCCTCCTCGGCGTCAGCTCGAGCGGCCGTTATAATGCCGCTCTGGCCGGCGTCGCCCCCACTCTCCAGTGCTCCGGCAAGTTGGGCCTCTAGGGTCCCCGAGCCACCGCTTCTTAGAGCTTTTCAGCCCCCGTCTCTAAGACCGGGTCCACTCCGATCGGGGGCTGCGGTGCCGTGTGCGGCGTCGCGTGCGCCCCGGTGGAGGTGGCCCTGCAGACGGGCAATCGGGGAAGAAACATTGAAGTCAGCAGAATTGGAGGGTCGAGTAAAAACAAAAACAAAACTGAGATCGCTTACTTCGATTGAGCGCTCATGCTGCGCTTGCCCATGCTGCTCCTCCGGCCCGTGGCACATTGACACCTCCCGAAGACTGACCCAAGGGCACCGCCCTCGGGTCGGCCTGGCGCTTGGAGGCCGTCTGCACGGGCGTCTCCGCACTCGCCGCGGACCCTCTGCCGCCCGTCGACACCGTAGGTGCGGATGTCCTCCTACCCGTCGCAGGCGGGGGCGACCTCTGCCCTGTCACGGGCGTGGACGACCTCCTGCCTGCTGTCGACGCGGGCAACCTCTGACCCGCTGCCGGCGTGGGCGACCTCTGCTCCGCCCTCGCCGGGGGCGGATCCACCAACGATCCCAATGCAAGCGTCGCCTTGCCTAGCATCACCGTTGAGCCCTCGCCGCCAGCCCCTCGATAGACCGGCGGGGAACCCACGCCCGTCGCCACCTCGTCGTCATCCGAGAAATTGAGCTCCACATCCGAGGAGTCCTCCTCCTCGGTGGTCTCAAGCGTGGCGGGCCGCGGAGCACCCTCCGCTTCCGCAATCTTGCACTCTCTAGCGTGCATCTCCTTCCTCTCCCTCTTCCTGGTGGCGGCATCTTTCGCCGCATCCTTCTTCTTCTTCACCGCCTCTCCATGCAGGCGGTTGGCTTCGGGTTCCTCCGGGACTGGGGGCTTCGAAACATGACCCTTGTGGCTCACCCCCTGCAAACGCGATCAAGTTAGGATCAAGGAGTGGGGAGAGGAGTGGCACAAATCGACAATGAATTAAAACTTAAACTCACCACATAAATGTACCCCGCCTCGGGGCGCATCTTGATCTCCTAGAGATCGTCTGGGTTGTCGGGGAACTCCGCCACCACACTCTTCGCTCTCCGGGCAGCGACGTCATGGGGGAGCAGCACGTTTGACGTCCTCGACCCCGCGTACGGGGCCTCGGGGGTGAGGTCGAAGATTGGTAGGTTCCTCTCCGTGAGAGGAATCACCCTCTGCCGATGAAAATTTGCGATGACGGCGGCCGCCGTTAGTCCCTTCCTTGTCAGGCGCTGCAGTGCGTTGGTTAGCACTTTGAGCTTGGCCTGCTTGCTCTGGGGCGACACCCCCCAGTCCCACTTCTCTGGCCTCTCCCGGAGCACCTTGTTGGTGAACGCCGGAAGCCGGTTGCCATAGTTGCGCAGATAAAACCACCCCCGGGACCACCCGGCGTTGTTCGTAAGTGGAGCATCAGACCGCCGGCGCGGGCAAACCTCTTTCGCTGGCCCCGCACGTCCATAGATTCCAGTGCGCCTCGATCCGCAGGTAACCCTCGCAGAAGGCGACAAAGACCGCTGCCTACGAGATGGAGTTGTAGCCGAAGTTGTGCAACTCTACTCCGTAGTAGTTGCACAACACCCGCATGAATCTACCGACGGGGACGCTGAATCCCCGCTCGTGGAGCCGCACGAGGCTCACGACGTAGCCGTCAGGGGGATTCGGCTCGGTCTCCTCCGGCCGCGGGGGAATCCACGCCGGCCGCTCTGAGTTGTTGTTCACCGGAAGCAGCCTCTCTACGACCAGCTGCTCCAAAACTGCCGCGGTGGCGGTGGACTTCCCCCACGGCAACGGCTCCTGGACATCCAACATCGCTTCGAACCGCCGGAGAATGCAGGGAAGCAAGCTCTACGATGGCTATTGGTGCTCCTTAAGTACCCCTTTTATCCCTTGTTTATCCTTGATAATGGCATGAATTTGATATCAAAATCACTAACTGTCCTAACCCCGGCCTAATTATTGGTCATTTTCACACTTGCACATATATTTTGGAGGAACTTCGTTTCTGCAGGTTTTTGGCCTATTTTGGAGCATAAAATGACGAGGCCCGTGATCGAGCGCTAACACGGAGAAAGACGAAGGCCAAAGCCTAAAGGGAGGACCAAAGCCCATGTTGATTCGAAGCCCATTCATGCACATCCATCCTCCAAGAGAGCCCAAAGGACCAAGCCCACGAAGATGAGATCAAGATACTTCGGGATTAAGCAAAGCAAATGAAGATTTAAGGAAGGATTCCCTATCCTATCCTTTCCTCGAAGATATCTCCAAGATAACGACGTCAAAAGGGGTGCAATCGTGAAGGACATAAACTCTAGAAGATGCGAGGAGTCTGCACGCGAAAGGAGGACACGAGACGGCGAAGGAATGAGCCAGGCCGGCTGGCCTAGGCCCATTGGGCCGGCCGGCCTAGCCCTTTTTTAGGTCGGTTCGACCTCCCCTTCGACCGGTGGCTTCCTCGGCTTATAAATAGCTCGCACCTTATTCAACTCGAAGCATCCATCCACCCAGAACTCGACGAAAACCTAGGGCCAAGACCGGAGGGAGACGACGGCCGCCGCAAGTCTTCGAAGTTGTCTAGGAGATGGCTTAGGCCGACCCTAGCCGCCGTGGCCTCCCTGCGTGGTTGTGCCATGGCGGAGTTCAAGAGCTAGTTGGATTCATCGATGGTGTGCACATGGTGGTGATGATCCAAACGAATCTATTATGTGAGTAATGATAATCATGTCTTCCGAATCTATTAGCGATCATGTTCTCTCTTTCGATTTCGTTCTTCTCTTTGGGTTTGCTTCATCTTAGATCTATTATCGAGATAGATCGCTTAGCATGATCTTGTAGTCATGGTGGCTAGAGGTTCATGGCGGAACTACCAAAGGGGGTTCGACTTGCTTCAGGGTATCTTGTTGAAAGGGGTGGCGTCGTGACAGGCCGTTGCCACTTAGTAGGTGGGGTATCGAGGGATCGGATTGGAGATTTTGAGTTTAAAGATGCTTTTGATTGAGATGCATGATTTATCCGCTCGTTAGCTTGAACTACAACTAGATGACGATAGGCCTAGTCATATCTTTGGTTTTGCTATGATTAAGCCTATATTCATGGATGAGATCAACCTTTATATATCACTCATATCTATTAAAGGTTTACCCTTTATATGCAATCAATGCTTCATGTTAGGATAGATCCATTAGATTAGATGGAAAACCTTAGGTAGTTCTTTGTCGATCCACGGATTGATAAACCTTTGGGGAATACTCTAAGGAAAAAGCTACACGAACCGTGCGCTTGCGGTATACAAATTGGGGCGCTAAGGAGCGTCAACAATGGCTAAGGTGCGCTCTCGCTCTCTCCTTCTTCTTCCTCCTCTCGCTCTCGGCTCTGGGCTCTGGATGCAGGGGAGGCAGAGAAGGCAGGGGAGATGAAGGCAAGATGGCCAGGTGAGCCCAGACGATACCCCCTTCCCCGCTTTTATCCATCAAGACGGGCGGATTCGCCGCCGTAGCCCGAATCCACCGCATTGAATGTGGTAGATTTTGCTATCGCCGACAGCTGGGCCCCAAGACCGCAGAGTCCCCCACGCGCGCACTTGGCAATAATTACAGCGCAGTGACCGACGGGCGCGGCGGGACTTTAGCACCATCCCATCCACCAGCCGCCGCCCACGCCTCTCCGCCTACCCAAGGCAGCCGCCTGAAAAGGCACGCCCGCACAACCCGCGCGTACTAGGCCACGTCGCCCACGACTAGCGGGAGACTCGTGCTCACAACCGGCGACTCTGCACTGTTTTAGCGAACCGTTACGAAATATTCCCCCCGGGGATTCCTTACCGTCGAAGGAAATCAATTTCGAGGCCTTACTGATCAGGGGTTCGAAGTCGGTCCCGTCGAGGGTTCGACAGGCGCCCCAAATCGCCAGAGTCAGGGACTGCATGGATGTGCCGTACAAGCTACCCTCGAACACGGAGTTTGAGACGTCCTATGCAGTGTTCAAATCCAGTCGAGGGTGCCTAGCAGGGGGATCCCATCGAGGGAGAGCATCGAGCCCTCGGACCCTATCGAATGGGTCCGAGCCCCGCCTAGCGAACCTTTGCGGGCGCTTTATGTGACGTGTCCACGGACCACAAGCCGACCTTTATCGAATGGGGGTCCACGGACCACAAGCCGACCCTTATCGAATGGGGCACGGACGTCCACTTGAACCACCCGATAACAGCTCACTGAAGCAGCCATAGCTCGCGGTCCGGGCATGGGTAGCATGGTGCGCTTCACCCCTCCTCCCTGCGGAAGGGCGACGAGGGTCGTAATAAAAGTCGAGGGTCCCCTGAACGCCTTCACGCAGGCCAGGGCTCAGGGGCTGCTCGCACGCCGCGGCTCAGGCCGCACCCTCGAATGAATCGGCAACCGTCGACTGTGGAGTGCCATGTGTTTATCCAAACCCCGTACTCTTAACGTGCGCGCCTGCCAGATGGTTCAACAGGACCACGAGTCACTGCGCCAGCACGAAAAATGCCGAGGCCAGCTGAAAGGAACGCCGAGGCCGGCTGAAAAAGACGCTGGACAGCTACTCCAGTCAATCAAATGTGCAGGGCAACGCATATAGCCCTTGGACGAGTACAAGCATTCCTCCAAGGCCATAGGGGCTACAACCGGGGGTGCGCTGACGCGCCCCCGCGGAGGAAGCTTCACACATTCAAGGATCAAATCATCCATAGACCAGTTCAAATGCCCTCAGCAGCACGACGGAGACGTCCCCAGCGGCAGCGCCATGGTGCTCGAGGCGACTATGATCTGCATAGACAACTCAGAGTGGCCTCCCCTATAGCCTCGCCAACGAGAAACCCCTACCCTGGATCAATCTCCTTCGACAACACTCTCCGGAGCACCGTCGGGCCCCCGCCGGGCAGACTAAGATACCCACGGTCAGCGCCCGAGTCACGCCCTCGGAGGGTTAAGCCGCCGCAGATCTGATGCTCATCCCTACAAAGGCTCGAGGGCTACTGTCGGGTACCATGATTAGGGGCACCCTACCAGGGGACTAAATCACCCCTAAAATGCAAAACACATGCCAGGCCATCGGGCTCACGAAGGCCTACAGCCTCCTTCCAATCCGGAAGAAAGGAAATGACTCAAAGAAGCCCAATCCATGGCCTATGTACATAGTGCGGCCCCTCCGAGCCCCCTCAAACCCGCGGGGCAATCTCCGCCTCGCTCGAGGGCCTCCCGCCGAGACCCTTGACAAACACCTCACGTTTTCGCTTCGCTCGAGGGTAGTGAGCCTACCCTCGAGAGAGCGGACTGACTCCGCCTCGCTCGAGGGTAGGGAGCCTACCTTCGGGTGAGAGCGGATCGTCTCCGTCTCGCTCGAGGCCACCCCTCGACGGAAAGGACAAGAGGCCCTTCCGCTCACCCGCCCGCCATACGGAGGCATTAAATGCCAACCACTCCGCCGCAGCTCCCGGATCAGACGGCGTCAGGCCTCCACTCCGCACAGTGGCTATAACCAGGGTCTTATCCGCCAACTCCGATCACTGCTTAGGCCATCCCTGGCGCTGTGGCGACACTGTGGGAACCTGCAACGCTGTGCGAGACGTGCTCGGCACTGCTCCAGCCACTGTGCTGCCAAATCCCCGTACTTTCCTTGTACTTTCCTCTCCGCGGAACTCTCAAACGGCATGGACACGGCCCTCGGAAGCGGCCCCGACCTCGACCAGGGCAGGACCCCCGCCTGCAGGACCCTCGGAGCGCCGCCACGTCGAACGCGGGGGACAGTACTCTCCACAGGGACCGCCACGCCACCCGCTGGAGCTGCCAGGACACCGGCGCGATCTCCGCAGGGCCAAGGACGATGCCTAGGACGACTGCCACGCCAGGCGCTATACGCCACAGTGTACTTTCTATAGTGCTCGACCACTGCACCCTCGCGATTCGGGAAAAAGACGATGACTTCCGCGATCTCCTCCCGTGCATGTACACCGCCCCTCCTTGTGTCTATAAAAAGGGGAGGCGGGCTGTATCTTATCTATCTGGGCTGTTCTACACACTTAGCACAACTCACAAGAGTACACACGCTCTTCTGAGCCCCGATATTGGCACTCGCCTCAATCAACTTCTCCTCTAGCAGAGACTTGGGAGCTTCCCTCCCTCTCTCGCCTTACTTGTACCCCCTACTACAGGCACCCCTGGTGCAAGACAGTACAGTGCACTCGCACACCCCTTTGCTGGACGTACGGCCCCGCGACCGGAACCAGGATAAACCCGTGCGTTACTGTGTTGCTTCTTGCATCAACCATCTAGGACTAGGGACACACAGCATCATCACTAGTTGGTGCCGGACCATCGGGTCAGGACACCGACACCAGTCCACTAAAGACCCTCATATTCCTTGGAATTTTATTTTGGATAGTCGGGTCAGTCTTGCTGAGTACCTTGGCTCAGGGTTTTATTTTTGTGGGTTTTCAAAAGTGCAACAGCCGCCTGCTGAAGAGGATTAACTGAAGAACTAAGTATTTGAAGGTCTCCAAATACTTAGTGTGAGCCATAGTTGTTATGTTAAATTACCGCTTACTAGCTTGTTTGTTTTAAACTCCTAGACTGGTGTAACCTGCACTTAAGTTTGTTTCAAACTACCGGTTTGTAATAATGTGTACCTTTCAGTATTTATGTAAAATGCATGAGTTGTTGATGCTCTCTCGTCATGGAAGCGATCCTTATGTATGGTTGAGATTCAAGTTGTACGTGGATGATTCGGGTCGTCCCGAGGACACTTGACGGACTACCGGATTTAAGCTGTTTTAAGTGCGTTTACAAGAAATGACTATTGTGGCAACAATTTAGCGCACTTAAGCCAGTTTAAGTCGGTCGGTTCCTCCACACACCCGCACCCGCAATATGTGGGTGCGGGTGCGGGTCCATCCACGGGTGGAATATTGAACCCGCACCCGCACCTGTCGGGTCTAAAATCCGCGGGTACCCACATCCGCGGGTGGAATTGCCATCCCTACCCGAAACCTGGCCTTCCACTTGACTACCGCGGCGGCGCTTGAATCGATCACTAACATTGAAGGCAAGACCGATGCCACTTCGTCTTCTGTCGCGCACTGACACTCGTGCCTTGTGGAGGCGGAACGGACTCACACCTGGCGGTCATGGTGTCGACGCCGGTCGCTAGACGTGAGTCGTGAGACGCCCACAGAGCATAGACGCTCCTAGACGGCTACGGCACTTGGCAAGCTAGACACCATTGCTGTTAGGGCCCATCTTAATATTTCGCATTGGGCCTCCGGTTTGGCCGGGACGCCCCTGTACTCTGCTACTACAGGACATTCTTTTTGAACAAATAACAGGACATGTCGATGGTTCTTCTTGTAGCGAGATATGCATGTGAATTGGTGATGGTACGGTATTGACGGAAGGCTGGGTTTCTTTTCTTCCTTGCACGTGTGTTTGGAGGGGATTGTACGATGAGCGTCCACCAATAATTAGTGGAGAGTGAACATGTGCCGCTGTTTGAGTTACAACTTACAAATGTCGTTCTATCCAGCTTCACACTACTCAATTGCAAACCAACCGTTTACGTGTGTGTGGGTGCATATATTAACGTGCTGATGATTTTTGTAGTTTGTGATAACTATCATAATTCAAAGTGTGATGAACAAATGAAGCCAAAATACACGCGGCATCAGAGTTGTTTGCCTCTGCTGAAGAGTTATTGGAGCCATATGAACGGTTTCCAATAAAATCATATATCAAAGAATAATTTATAGGAGTATAAATTCAATATTAGTATATCTCTCTCCTGAATTATAGGTCATTTTGCATTTCTAAGTGCATAGCAGTTATAGCGTATATCTATGTGCATGGCACAAATTATGCATCTACAAATACCAAGACAACTTATAACTTGAAATTATGGGAGTAACATACAATAAGTTCAGAACTACATAAGAAAGTAGTCGCAAAAAAAAAACTACATAAGAAAGTGAAAGAAACAATAATTTGTCCTGATGTTTGAAGTTACATATGTGTACATGCTGCATATATGGCAATACGAGGAAAAGAAGACATGATTGATGTGTCTTATAGCGTTATGCAATGCATCAAAAATTAACATCATGTATCAAAAATGCTCATAGAGATAGAATTTTCGTTCGTATGTTTATAGTTGTACTGTGTAATCTAAAAAAAACTCTTCATAAATGGAAGGCCTCTAATGATGTTGTAGTAGGTCTCCTAGAGACAGCTAGGGAGATAGATATATTATAATAATCTTCATGGACGCTCCGACGAAACATTAAAAATTACTAGTGCAAAATATCAGTTATTACTATTTGTAACATTAAAGTTATATGTAAAAATGATTGTGTCTTTCCACTCTAAAATAGAAAATTCCCGCCGTAACATTAACACTATGTTTCATAAGACATTCATTATAAAACATGTGGAAATAGTGGTTGTAATATTTATAATTAACCATTGCAATATACGTTGGAGCATTCTTTTTTAAAAAAAATTCCAGACATCAGTATGTAGTATTTCCGTATAACAATTGATTAGACATTTAGTGATTGCGTAATTGAAAAGGCCAAATACTGATTGCAAGGACACCTTGCCTTACATCCCACGTCACTGAGAAGGCCAGGCTCGGGCCTGGGCGTTTTTTTATTTTTATATTTTTTAAAATCGTTTTTTATATAGATATATTTTCGGTTTCATAATTTTCAGATTTATACCCCTACCGTCCGGCTGCGGGGCGGCCCCCTGCCGCCCTCCTGCCGGGCGGTAGGTACCTTAATATAAATAAAATTTATTTTTAATCGCATTTTGGCTCCTGGGGAGGCTGCAGCCCGGCAGCCGGGCGGCAGGTACCCGCCGCCCGGTGGCGGGGCGGTAGGCCTACCCGCCACCCGGCAGGGGGGGCGGCAAGCCCCTCCCGCAAGTTAAACCTTGACCGTCAGTGCGGCAGTGCGACATTAGATGTGGTTTTAAATATTTTGGATAGAAAAAAAAACTGTTAGTAAAGTAGATGAATATGAAACGTATAACTTAGCAATTCATACACATACGCAACTGAAAACGAAATAGGTGATGCATGAGAACGAAATAAGTATAACATGACGATATGTCCATAACAAAAATACACAAACAACTAGAAGCACCTCCTAACCACCCCGGCCATGTCGACCTCTTTTACGCTGTGCGTGGACGTGGTCTGTAGGGTAGGTGTGTCGGTCTGGAGGCCCTACGTCTCTACCTGGACGTCCGGTGGCCACTGGTGTCTGGAAGGTAGGATCGGCCTGCTGGTTGAGTGTAGAAAATAACCGACTCCAGTCTTCGAAGCTCGCCTCAAAGGTATCCTGTGTGGCCCCTATGCAGTAGCAATTAAGATATCTTAATCATCGTCTTATAAGTCATATATTTGGGTACATATTCATCATACGTACCTGTTGGTGGTGGGTACAAAACAGGCCTGTCGCCCTCCCGCCCTGTCGCCCTCCCTATGGGAGACAATGGTCCATTTTTGAAATTTCTTGGAACAACAATATATTTTTGAAATTTTATTTTTTTTAAAAAAATATAAAAATGAAAAAAAGGCGGCGAAATGGAAAGAAAAGCAAACCCACACAGCCGCACCCGTCCGATCCACATCCCGCCGAGCCGCGCGCCTACTCCTCCCACTGACCCTCCGAAAAGAAGAGAAGAAAAAAAAATTCAAGCCGAAAAAGAGAAATCCTCGCCGCCGTCCCTCACGGCGACGGCCACCGCGACCCCGACCCTGACGACGACGGCGCCCACCATGTCGGCGTGCGGCCCCGTCCCCACGCTGCGGCCCGACGAGCGGGCCGACCTCCTCTCCCTGCTCGCCGCCGCGGCACGCCCGCTCGCCGACGTCGTCTCCGACTTCCTCGCGCGGTTCCCCCGCGAGCGCCGCCTCCGCGTCGGCGGAGCGCTCTGCTTCCTCCTCGAGGCAAGCTGCAGCCCCGCCCCCGTGCCTCTCTCTCTCTCCTTCGCTCCTCCCCCCCTCAGCTCGCTCGCTCGCTTGCTTCGTTTTGTCAGATTGGGCGGGAGGCTTTCGTGGCGGGAAACGGATCGGGGACCAGCTTGAGTTGGCTGGGTTAGGGTTTGCGTTCGGTAGCCAGATTCGGTGGGTTTTGGGCTCGCCAAGGTGGCTTGGAGGCTATTTTAGCTTGGAGGGTTCGGGCGCGAATCGGGATGAGTTATGCTGCTGCGTCCTCGCGATTCCGCTTGCTGATTTGGGTTCAGGCTTCCAATGGACTGGCGGGTTGCGGCCGAGCTGACATTTGTGGGTTTTGGAGGCTACTGGCTCGCCATCTTTCGGTTTTCCTCAGGATGCCTTCTGAATTTTGAATTATTGAGTTTGACCCCGGATCGATCGCTTGACTTGTACATTTAGGACCATTTCTGTGCTCGTTGCTAGTTAGGGCCTTTGGAGTTTCTTTCTGTGCCTTCATGTTGACATTGTTAGCTCCATCAGCTTTGTTTGCATTTGCACTTGGTGATAATTTCATACCGAATGGATACTTGATTTTATCTCTTTGCTGCAGCTGCTTTAGTGTCGTTGATGATCTTGAGTCACTGGGGCTTAGGCGTTGGTTAGACGAACTCAAACAAGCACCAGTAACAATGTTTTCTTCATCACATCTGTTTGCTTAATCTGTTACTTGTAGAAATGTCATCAGATCGAAAGAGCATTAAGAACTTGGGTCTAAACTCTTTTTCCACAGTTCCATGTCGGACGAGGATTACTAGCTTTTAGCTAGATCCACTGCGTGTGTGAGAGGACGATTAACACTGCTAGCTTCATAGATCCACTCTCGTTTTGAATTGATTAAATGGACCACCCTATTGATTATTGAACATGCTGCTAATGGTTCATGTGACCTGAAACTAGAATCTGCGCAAGTATTCTTAGCTCTTATAGTCTCTCGTAAAGTAATACTGCCAAATTGGTGGTGCGAGTATGACTAGTATTTCACTTTGATCTACTGTTGGTCTGTTATGGAATGCAAGGAAATGGTTCCATATTTAGAATGCAGCTCAACCTTTTAATTTCTGTAGCATGTATAGTACATGAATTCGAACTTTACACATTTGACAAGAACTTTATTCTTTATTTCCAAGAAACAATGAGCTAGATGAAATTCAAGCTTTGGATTTTGTTATTCAATCGTGCAATGTGAAAAGAGCTTTCATCCTTGATGAAGCTGGGTCGTGTTCAGTTCTTTTAGGCCCCTTCGTCAAAATTAAGTTGTCTTACTTGATTTGTTCTCATTTTTCAAGGCTCAATGATTTTGTGAGCAACCAATTTTTTTCCCTACAGAACATGTTAAAATTTTCCATTAACCATACTACACTTATGGTAGTAACAAAATTATTTCTAGATGAAAATAAAATGGTGCGATTCTTTATGTATTGATTTTCCACTAAGCGGTGCATGCTGTAGTTGATCTAGTGGGTTGCTACAGTTCTGCAAGTGTTGGGATGTGCTGCAGAACCTTTGATGTACTGACAATTGCCCACTGTCTATGCTGTCCTGTAGCAACAATGCCCTCAAGACTTGTGATTAAATTATTGTGACAATAATAGTTGGTGTTTCCAAAGGCATTATCCTTAATAACAGCACTTTTGCACCTTGCATTTGCAAAATTTTAGGAATATATTATTCACCAACCTTGAGTTCATTTTGGGAATTTGGTTGGTTGTTCTGTTCACTTTGAGATTCTAGATTATATATGTGCTTTCACAGGAACCGTGCTACAAATCTGATATATTACATTGCCCTTTGACTAGGACAAGAAGATGTTCCATCCTACTGGTCGTTTAATTGCATTTGCAATTCTTCATCAGAGCTATTCCCCACAGACAGCGAATCCATACATTCCTATGTTGTTAAATGTAAGCTAATTTCGGCACCTTCTTTTGTCTGTTATTGTGGTTTGGGTTATGATGGAAGAGTTCCAACCTTTTTCATTTTTATATTCAGCATACTTAAACATATACATGTGTAGAAGTGCAATATTCTTCCATATGTTTTATGATGAACTGGACACGAACTATTAGTATTTTGCTTTTTCTCCAACCTGCACGGCACTAGCACCAAACACATATATGAACTGCCAGCATTTGCCATAGTTCCTGATCTGGTATTGAAGTTCACATGTAAGGTCCACATGATGGTTTTATTATTTTATGTTAATCCTCAGATTTTATCACTGGAATCTGATATTGCAGACTTAGAGCATTATTTGATTTGTATGTGTTAGCTAAATCAAACAGCTGGACTGTGGAGCCCTGTATACAATTTCTTTATGAATAGCTGATGCAACTGTTTTTTCATATATATATATATATAATCATTTTTAAATCAACTGGACTGGCCAATGGTATTTCTTGAATTGTAACGGCAATTTCTTAACACCATTAGCGTTTGTTCGCATTTTGATTAGATATTTGTTCCAACCAATCTACCGTAATTTTGATTAGCGGGCCTGGTGCAGCGGTAGAGCCTACCGTCTGTAACCGGAAGGTCCCGGGTTCGAGCTCCAGCCTCTACACATTTGTGTGGGTAAGGCTTGGGGCTTAAAGACAACTCTTCCCCAGACCCCGCACAGTGCGGGAAGCCTACGGCACTGGGTATGCCCGTTTTTTTTTATTTGTTCCAACCAATCATATATCACTCAACTACTGTTCATTTGCTGTCACGATGCTGTACAGCTACTTTTTATAGCTTTGATTGAATATCTTTCATAGCTGGATCCTTTCCTCTTGTAACTGGACTTTTAGTGGCGCAGAAACAGAATCGAGTACTTCCTTTCATATGTTAGCATCATGTTGAAAAACTGGATATTGCAACTTGCTTTGCTATTTTTGTATGGCAATTACCTTTGCCTTTGGCTCTATCAGCTAACGGTTGTTCTTATTCTTAGCATATGGTTGCAGCACAGGCCAAGCAACATGATTCAATTGTCCTTGAAATCCATTTATTCCAGTGTCCGAAGACACTAGACTAAACATTTTTTCACGCTTGAAGTTTTAATTTCTTTTGTTAATTATGCACAGGGAGCCTGCGATGAAGCATCGGATAGATCAGAACGGGCATTTGTCCAACAATTATTGACTTCACCTGGTGGAGACAATAATAATGAGGTTTTTTTCTCTTTCGTTGGCTTCTTTATAAACACGAGTAATGCAAAATCTGGTAGGATGTAGGATGACAGTATCATATACATTATATTTCTCCTTTCCTATGATGACATACATCTACTGATTAAGGGTCATTAGTGTTAAAGTATAAGTGAATTGGATGCCTTTCCCTATCAGCTTAGGCTTTTGGGTGCAGCTAGCTTGCATACAGCTCAATAATTAGGCATCTTTACTGTCAAATTTTGTAAGATGCAATCAATAGCTTGGAAGTTGGCTTTTCATTTATCAATTTTGAGAAATGAAACTGCATAGTTGCATATTTCAGCAATGGTTTTTGTTTCAGGTCCTGAATCAGTCAGCTGTAGATTACTTAAATGGGTCTGTTTCAGCATCTCAGGTGGGCTTTTACTTTCGTAAAATGCTATTAAGTTTTGATTAAGTAAAGGAATTGATTGAATGCACCATTCCTGCAATTGTTCATGTACTCATCTTTTTGTATAGGTCTTGTTGCCACGGGAACAACTTGAGAAGCAATATTGCAGTAACGGTGTACAATCTCAGCCTCAGATTAGTAGTTTCAGACCTGCTGCTGTTAGAAGTGTTATACCAGATCCAGATGTGCCTCAAAGTTGTGCAAATTCATCGGAGTATGTAGGCTCATCTACACCCCATCACCTTAATTTATCTTGTGGTGTCTAGACTCTAGACACTAGAGTCCATTGATCTATTCTTCTGTATTGATTTTGTGATCTTATAAGGTCTGCGATATCATTACCTGGAAGCAAACAGAAATCTGCTTCTGATGATAGAGATTCTGCTCTTGCTGGTTTACTCCAAGAAAAATTGGGGGGGAGGTTGGGTCCTCAGTGGATTCGGCCAACACCCCCAAGACTTCCTGTACTAGACGGGGAGGTAAAATACTCAAGTCAAAAGTTGCATCTTCATCGCAGCTTTGTTTCTACATGTAACTTAATTTCTGCTGAACATGCAGCTACAATGGCTGAACCCTGACAATAACCACGAGCTATTATGGGACTATAGCATGTGTGCTGATACGAGTCGAGGGGCTGCTATCCGAGATTTGATTGCAAGAGCCGTAAAAGGTCCACTTGCACCTGCCCAACAGGAGGTTCACTGCTACATTCTAATATTTCTTCCAGATAACAATGGGCGCTTTACTAAATTGTAATGCAACATGTTTAGTTCCTATGATGATGATTTCTTCTCTTTTTTCCTTCTGAAGTCTGTAACTTCATTAGCCTCAGTGATGGATAAATTTATTGCACCTAGGCTTTTATTGCACATATTCATTGGTTTTGTAAGATATTTCCAATGGTACATGCCTGATTTGTTCGCAGCTTATTGCAGCAATTCATAATAGAAATGGCCAGGGATCCTAAACTGGTTTATTACTGCGGGATGACTCCACAGAAGCTCCCTGTATGAATACTCCTTAAAAATGTCGAGTTCTCGCATATTTCATGTTATTTGGTCTTAGAAGGCAGAACTATTGTATGGTTTCAGGATCTTGTTGAACACAATCCCCTCATTGCTGTTGAGGTTCTTTCGAAGTTAATTAACTCTCCTGACATTTCAGGGTGTGTCTCTTTTCTTTGTCATATGTTTAATTATCATAATCCGCCTTCTTCCTGTCCTTTATTTGATTAATAACCATTTTTTGTAGTTACTTTGCTGGTCTTGTGCATATGGACATGAGCCTGCATTCTATGGAAGTTGTGAACAGGCTTACTACTGCTGTTGATCTTCCAACGGAGTTTGTCCACGAGTACATCACAAATTGTATCCAGTCATGTCAAAACATTAAGGTTTGTTCTTCTTTTGATTCATTTAATTGAAGTTGATACAAATGACACGGACCCACCTTTTGGTACAGCGTCACACCTTAATTGATGGTTAAATAAATCGAGTTTTAATACTTTGTGAATATTTGATATGTTCCACTGGGGAAACTTAACGTTGACTGCATTCCCCATGGTAATGTGAGGCCTCTACTTCATGTGCTTGTTTATTACAATGCCCATAGGAATAAGTGATTTACTTATACTATTCTGTGAGCAATATCAGTGCTTTTATGATTAGTTTGTCAAATCACTAGTGATGTGTGCGAGATTACAGTTCTGTTATATGTTTTACGTTATTGCAAAATAAATTCCTTGGTGGTTTATGAAATGTGGTGCTTCACTTTAAGCTGTGTTTTGCTTATTGGCTAATCTGGGACTTCTCATTTAATGCTTGGGAAATATTTATCTTGATGATTCTTTTTTATGAGCAGGATAAGTACATGCAAAACAGATTGGTGAGACTAGTTTGTGTTTTCCTGCAGAGCCTTATCCAAAACAAGATTATAAATGGTGAGTATATATATTGTTCACTTGTATGCTTGACAAAATCATGTTTTTGATCTGGGTACTGTTGCTGAAGCGCTGCAATTTCTGCATTCTTGATTCAAAATATTAGCTGTCCAACATTACAAGTTTTGTATCCCTGCTTTCTACCTCGTGTGCAGTATTTCTATCTACACCTTTACTTTAGTTCTTTACAACTGGGTATGCTATTTTTTGTGTGCACTCTTTTGTATGCTGGTTACTTATCTTGCTTTTCATCCCCTTCAGCATTTTGAAAATGCAAATGTTCTTAAACCACCAGTTGGTCTACATGGTTAGAACATGCTAAGCTTTCTTCTTTGATTTGGAAACCTATGGACATGCAACTGTAACACTTCTTTGGCCTCTCTCTTGAATGAATGGCTTGTTTTGGTTTTCATTGCCCCCTCCTTTTGTGTATGTTTTGCCATGCCTATATTATATGTTCGGAAAATTCTGAATAATATGGCTCTATCAGATCTGAAGCTGCTGTTTGACAATAGCCATGAATGTACTAATATAGTTACATTTAGGCTGTTATTCCTAAAATAACCAGTATTGGCATGCAATATGTTATTTATTTCACTTTTTTGAAAGAAGCTGAGTTTAATAGCTGGTCTGCTGCATTTTGTACCTTATCAGCCATCACTAAGTTAATTGCTTAGTTTTCCTTTTATTTTTTCCAAATGGGCGAGTCTAATTTTGTGCATGTTTCTTTGAGTGCAGTTCAAGATCTTTTCATTGAGGTACAAGTATTCTGTATTGAATTTTCACGGATAAGGGAAGCAGCTGGTTTATTCCGGTTACTCAAATCTTTGGAGTGAAGGAATTGTATGTTGTTACTTACCTTCTCTGTACAATACTGCATCCTTTTTTTTCCTAATTCTGTACATCTTCATTGCCATGGTTGATTCAATGCCTCAAGGTCATTGAATGCGATCATGTTCTGTACTGAAATTTTCCACGAAACTTTTTTGGGACTTTATGGACTGATAGTTTGATGTGATACAATTGTTCTGATTATTTAAAATTCCTATTGTAAGATAGGCTGGTTGTATCGTCATCGAATGTTTGAACTTTTCTTGTTCTGGATAGTTCTATGGCCACTCTGGGTGTTCAAGATCACTTGGTACATTACACGCATCATTTTCTTGTGGAATCCGTGGCACCCTTACTAATTCCCGAGCATACCTTGAAAGAGTGGCTAAAGAGTATGCGAAGACGAGTCAATCTGTCGGATAACATGTGGTACCAATTGTTGGCCCAAGTTTAGATCAGTCTGTACTTAGCAGGCTCGTTTGTACGGTAACGAATAATACCTGCACGCTCTGTTCAATATTCTGTAATTTCAGTGCAACCAAAACAATCCGCAATCTGTTTTCTTGTAGTCTGTCGGTGTGTTTGCTTGGTGCGCGATGGTTGGATATATATTTTTCAGAATTGGTTTTCCATTCTGTGTACATTACATGACTACACGAGGCCTGTCAGCCTTTCACATCGAACTTGGTTGTGTGTCAATGGGCAAGTGTTGCTTTTGTCAGTTTAAAGCTGTGTACTGGGGATCTGGGATGCAACATATACTTCCCGTCCCAAAAAGAATGTAACTTTTTTTAAATAAGTTCAAATTTGACCAAATTTTATAAAAAAAATGATTTATATTTATATCTCTAAATAAATTTAATAAGAAAATATATTATATAATTAATCCAATGATACTTATTTTATAGTATAAATGTTGTACTATTTTGTATAAATTTGTTTAAAGTTGAAATTGTTTAACTCCTGGGAAGTGAGAATTGCATTTTTTTATGGGACGGAGGGATTATAATTGTAGTATTTTCTCTAGAAACACGTTGGAATAACAGCCTTGGAAATTGGAAGAGCAACAAGGCAGGCGAGTTCCTATAGAAAAGGTATCAAGAAATTCTGTGGGTTTAAGAAACGAATCTAGGTGACATGCTTTCCCAGTTTCACTTAAGATGCCATGTCGGTGTATTTGATAAGTTTGTTTGGTTGTACACTAGTACTTGTGAGATGAGATGACAAATGATCTGCTTTTAGAT
The DNA here is from genome assembly GCF_016808335.1 of Panicum virgatum. NCBI lineage: Eukaryota > Viridiplantae > Streptophyta > Magnoliopsida > Poales > Poaceae > Panicum > Panicum virgatum. The sequence goes on from NC_053147.1 coordinate 3,772,280, forward strand.
GCCCGTGTAGCTGAATTGAACGGAGATGCCTAGCAGCAGGTGTAGCAACCACAACTACCGCAAGGCATGTAATGATGAAGCACTAAATCAGCTGCCTACCGCTTGCGATGCTTCTCGATCATATCCTGTCTAATTGCTCAAACGATGTTTATTTCAATTCAAATACATTTATATTCTCTAAACAAATCATATAATAAGTTCTTTAGATAACTGTCCTCCACAGGAACCTACCCATGATAGTAAGCAAAGCAATCTCAGAAGAGTCTATATTCAGCACACATTTTGCTTTCACAAGACAGACGAATTCTCCAACTAGCCTCTCACGATCGTTTCCACGGCCGGAACTGAGCATTGGCCGTGGTATTGTCTTGCTGGCTGAAGGTGACGTGGAGACTGTTCAGCGAAGAGTGTCTCCGGAGAGAGTCCGCCACCGTTTTTGACGTAGGCGACCTCCCGCTGGACTACCTCCATCGCGCCATGGTGCTCCATTCTCTCTGATGTAGCCTTCGCCTCTATAGATTGCTGTGGTGTCGCCGCCTCGCCGGCCATGTTGCAGCATGGGTTGCTGCCATAGTAACCGGGTTCCAGGAACGCAGGAACATTTTTGTCCTGGCAGCAGTGTAAAAACTCATTCCAAGTACGGTTCCGTTTCGGCGTTTCCTGTTGCTTGTTTTTGGATCTCCGTCGTGTCCTGAAAACTTGGTGACTATATATGGTCGCTGCGTGGCGGAGTACATATATATTGGAACAATGGGAGGAGCCCAGACCGCCAGACCCGGGTGCACAACACTAATAATAACACAGCCAGCTCTGCAAAACGCAAACAACTCGGATCACAGATGAAGAGAAGGCGCGCTCCGAGTCAGCGTCTCAGAGAATATAATTCCTCAAAAGATGAATGGTGAAGCAGCATCTTCAAGGACAATGATTTACCAAACAACTTGCTCCCGTTTCTCGTGCATGTATGTTAATAAGTAACAACAAATAAAAAAGAAAAACTAATCGCCGGCTCGTACTCTCGATCGATCCACAAGCAGCTATTAGCCAGCTTAAATCATAAGGCAGATACACAAATAATACCAAACGCTAATCACAGTTCAAAAAAATACCAAACGCTAATTAAGAAATCTCATCACGCCGCCGCCGCCGCCGTGAAGTCGTCGTAGCCGCGGCAGCGCGGGCTCTCGGCGAAGTCCCCGAGCGGGAAGGAGGTGGCGAGGGGCCCGATGTAGAAGCTGAGCTTGTCCCCGGCGCGGTCCACCTCGCCGACTCCGAGCCAGAGGAAGGCCACCTTGACGCTGATCCCCTGCAGCGCCGTGAGCTTCCCGTCGGCCACCGAGCCGGAGACGCTCGCGTCGTAGCGGACCAGCCACCGCCTCGCCAGCAGGAACTCGCAAGACCGCGGGAAGTACACCTCGAAGGCGCCGTCGGGCTGGAGCACGTACCCCTGCACGCCCGCCGGCAGGATGCCCCGCGGGAAGTTGTACCGCTCCAGCATCTCGTACGCCGACGGCGTCGTCCCGTCGCCGCCGCCGGGCGCCGCCCTGGCGGCCACGAGGAGGAGGAGCACCAGCAGGGGGTAGGTGGCGGTGGCCATGGAGGAGGAGCTCTTGCTACCTGCTGGGTCGAATGGCTAGCTAGCTCCTCCTTGAATTCCTTGTGGCTTTGTAGCTTGCTATTGGACGGATCGACGTGCGCATTATTGTAAAATTGGCGTTTAAGCCGGGCATAGTCTGACCAAGTGTAAAAGAAATGCTTATTGATAAATAAATTAGTTGATCCTTTCATCATTGATGAAGAAGTTGTACTTGTCACGTACAGAGGTTGGTTGTGTCCATGTTAGCAGCTGGGGGACTGTGGGGTCGCTACCTCGTTTCAGCTTACAACCTAATGCACGCCATCTTATTTATTTTGTTTTCTCTGATTGGACTATATATGGCGGCCCCTGTCGGGCAGGCACTCCTTCACAGCTATTTTTTAGCATCAGTGTCAACGCAAGCAACACGACGGCGGATCTGTTTACGACGCACTTATTGTCCTTTTATTTGATGGCAAAGCACATGGACGGGCATATATTGTTCATGTGCCCAACTTATAAAATCGTATGGTTTTTGTTACAGTTCTTTTTGTGTCATCGATGAAGGATTGAGTGGGTCAGAGGCATGACTGTGTGATGATGCATATGGGGTATGGATGGGTGCAGTTAAAGAAAAGGAAAGGAAAGGAAAGAAAGGATGGAACCTATCCATTCGCAACTAGGAACATTTGGGTCAGCGACATCTAGTTTTTTTTTTTTTTGAGAATATCTAGTTTCTTTAGGCAGAAAAGAGGAGGGATGCCATCCATTCAGAAAAACTACTCTTCTTCTTTTTCTTTCTTATAAAAAAACAGTATATAGTTTACAAAAAGAAGAGTAATTTTGATAAGCAGCGAAATGCTGAATGGCCTCAAGGTCAGAATAATCACGCCGACTAATCAAAAATCAAAAGGCGGTGGAGGTCGACGCGCGAGGGGACAACGGATGTGGAATGGCACGGAGGCACGAGATATTCCAAGTACCCGCAGCGCAGAGGAAGATTCCCTGTCTCTTTGGCTGAGTCTGATTGGGCAATAATTGGCTGACAGGCAGGCCCCGAGCGGTGGATTAGCTGCTGCATCGCAGCTCGGCCCCGCGTGCGGCGCGCTCCCAAGTGGCCCTCCATGTGGAGCCCGCATGACATGGCAGTGATGCCGATCAGACCGTATTCCCTTTGGGAAGCAGCATGGCACAGGTGTTTGGGCTGCCTGTCTAATCTAGTAGTAATTCTCATAATCCTCGGTTGAGGCTGGCATGTCCTTTTTTGTCCCCTTTTATTATCTTCTTAGCAGGTTGTGCAGCAGTAATCCTGAGGAATCCAAAGCTTTTGCTACTTATGTGTTGGGTTTTTTTTTTTGTGCCACGACTAAGTGCTGGAGTTAGCACTAGCATTTACCCCAAAACCAAAAGGGCTAGCTAGCAGGGGCACCAGATACCGGTACACTAGCATAACCAAAAGGGCTAGCTGTTAATTTCCTCTATTCTCAAATGTACAACTCTGATCAGTAAGACCATCCACAGCGAGAGGAGGAAATGGAGGAGTAAATCTACTGTTTGACACTGTAGATGCACTGTTTGGCACTGTAGACAGAGAGGGCGTGGGAAACGAGGCAAGAGCAAATTTGCTCTTGCTCTTGCCATTGTGGACAGCCTAAAAACAAGATTCCGACAAAAGCCGTGCGTGGGCGCCTCGGCGAAACACATAAATACTTTTTCCCTTTTAAATTGACACGGAGGGCTCAGAATCTTCACTTCATGGGCCGAATTGCCCTGTTAGGCATGGCACCGTGAGGCCCACAAGCCCGTGTGGGTGAAGGCCTCAGCCTGAACAAAAACCTTCTTCTAGGCCTCTTGCCCTCTTCCTCCCTGCCCGTCTTCCAGGCTCCGCCGTCCCCGCCGCTCGCCTATTCGGCCACCGCCTCCTACCCACAGTCCAAGCTCGGTCGATTTCGGTGCTCCAGAAGCCCAAGTGCTCGTCTAGCGGGTCTCCTCTACGCTGTGGTCCGCTCGCCTACTCGCTCACAGCATATTAGCCCGTATTGTTTTGGTAGCAGCGGGTAGGGTGTTCGACGAAGTGCCTCTGAGACCGGTTGTGTTGGTTCCTGTCCCGCTGCGTCCAGGACGATGGTGGGGCTGTCGGAAGGGGAGAAGCACTTCATCCGCGGCGGCATCGCGCAGGGCATTCGCACCGACGGCCGCAGGCGGCTGCAGTTCCGGGCACTCTCCGTCGAGACCGGAGTCATCCCGCAGGTAGGGTTTTCAGGGTTTCTGCTTGTTCAGTCGCACTCGCGTGCCTTTCCTCTTTCTTTCTTTTGGAATGCAATGTGGATTCATGTTATTTTGGATTGGTGCCTGTTGCAGGCTAATGGTTCAGCGCGTGTCAGATTGGGTGCCACGGAGATCATCGCTAGTGTCAAGGTACGAATTCTCACACTTTGCTGCCCAAAAAGGGCTAGGCAAATTTTTGCATGATAAGTTCAATCCTAAACCCTGTGAGGAATCGTGTACTGATCTCTGCTTCAAAACTCCTAACAAGCAACTCTTATCTTCCCAAGGTGTTGAGGTTATAAATCATGGGTTTTTTTGGATCCATGCCATTACAATTTTCCAACTTCTGAGATATGCCATTACAATTCACCTATTTTGAAACCTGCCATTACAATTTTTCGTTTCTTTGAATCGTGCCATTTTATACGTCTTTGATGCCCATGGACCCACTTGTAGACCCTCGTATTTTCGTATGGCCCAAAATACCCCTGCTGCTTCTCTCTCTACACTCACTGACGTGTGGGGCCCACACGTCAGCTTCTCCTTCAATCTCCTTCTTCCTTCAACCTTCTCCTCTCCATGGGCTGCTCACCTCTGCACCCCCCCACGCCACGAGCGCCGCCGGCATGCTCCCCCGCCGGGAGAGCCCCCCCCCCCGGCCGAGCCCCTCCCCCGCCTGGCCTTGCGCGGGCATGCTGTCGCCGGCGCCCCTCGAGTGGGCACACCGCCGCCGCGCCCCCAGGTGAGCTCGCCGGCGCCGCGCCTCGCCTAGCCTTGCGCGGGGCCTCGCCGACGCCGCGCCTTGCCTGGCCTCGCGCGGGCACGCCGCCGCCGCGCCCGCGGGCGAGCTTGCTCCCCCGGCCGAGCTCCCTCCGCCGCCCGAGCTCCACCCCACCGCGCTGCCTCGAGCTCACAGCGCCGCCCGAGCTCACCGCTCACCGCGCCGGCGCCGGCATGGGTACCTCGCCTAGTGCCGCCCCGAGCTTCGCCGGGTGAATTGTAATGGCATATCTCAGAAGTTAGCAAATTGTAATGGCATGGATCCAAAAAACCCATAAATCATTGATTAATTTTGCATAAGATGCTTATGCTGTTGCAATGTAAAGTTATGAAGCCTTATATCACATTGCTAGTTCTATTGAGCCATTCCAAATGACGGTAAATGTTAAGCTACAGTTGGTGCCTGTATGTTCATATGATCAGTAAATTTTCCTGCAAATAAGAAGACAAACTTGTTAGCCATAGCATGTTGTACTTGTTCCGCACTGTTAGCTTATTTGGCTTCTTTATTTTTGATGAATTGGAATCTACAGGCTGAATTGGGGAAACCAAACATTCTTCACCCTGACAAAGGAAAAGTTTCTATTTTTGTTGACTGTAGTCCAACTGCTGAGCCTACATTTGAGGTTGGTGATTTGTTGTGATTGGATCTAATTGAAAATAACCAACTTTTTTAATACATTTTTTCAGGTCTATATAATGTATGGCAATGTGATTATGGAGTCTATTTCAAAAAATTTAGATCTTTTTTAACAGAAATGTATACAGCTTTACTGCTCAAGTTTTATGATTGAATGCTAATTCTGTGACTTTGAGTGTGAAGAAACGACAAACTTGTTGACTAGGAAAGTAATAAAGAGGCCACTAGAACTATTTTAAGAAGCATATCTCAAATTGTTTTTCTGAAAATAATATGAAACTATTTGATATTTTGTTACCAGTAGCCTTTATGGGTGCTTTTGTAGATAAGTTCCTTTCAGGATGTGTACATTTGATTCCAGTTAGTAGCAAAACACAAAAGAGTAATTTGATATGGACATCGGTTGGCAAGTCCCTGGTAAAAAAACACTGCTAGAAAGAACTTATAGTTTCCATTGTTGTAACCCTGCACTTAATATTACTTTTGTTCCTTTCCAGACTTCATTCTGTTTGAAATCTCTACAGTTTTGGTTTTTTATACTCATATTATTTGCACTATTTGGATTTTTCTAGGGTAGAGGTTCAGAAGAATTGTCTACTGAGCTGTCTGTTGCCCTGCAAAGATGCCTGCTAGGTGGTAAAAGTGGTGCAGGTAACATATAAACTTATTGCGCTCCCTGTGTTTGATGTAGCTTTTTACATGGTCTCAGTGCACACTGATCTCTTTTAGTTTGATTCTCCCAATATATTAATCGTTTCTACTCTATTATCAGTTATGACTACTGTTCAGACATGAATGCCATCGTTATTATTGTCGTTACAATTGGAAGTACAGCTAGTTATATCTACCTTCATTAGGTTAAGCTTTTGCTAGCCATTGCATTCTACTTAGTATTTTGGATGTATGGTGCCAATTTTAAGAAAATTTAATTGGACAAATGAGCTAGAACAGTATCACACATCATCCTAAATTCACAATCACTTGCCAGTTTCATGCCTATTTAATTCCAGGTGTAGTACAAACACAAAGTCACAACACATGCCATTACTTCTGCCAGGCACCCTACATTTCATATAAAAGTGATTTGCGTGCTGGTAGTTACTGACCTACCATAGCTGTGAATGTTCTTAGAATTTCCAGTTATTGGGGAGGTTTTATTTAGCGATTAGAATGTTAACCAATTGCTGTTCTGTTTCCTTGATCATATTGTTTATTATAGTCAAGAAATTTTTTGACGAGAGATTGGTTCTCATTTTGTTAGCCACCTGTTTGCTTTTATACAGTTTCGTTTCAATTCAAACTCATACCATCAATATTTTGTTGCCATTTAACTGACTACAATGCATCAAATCATATTTTAGGTGCTGCAATTGATCTGTCATCCCTAATTATTGTTGAGGGAAAGGTATGCTGGGATCTGTACATTGATGGACTTGTGGTCAGTTCTGATGGTAACCTACTAGATGCGTTAGCTGCTGCTATAAAGGTGAGTGTTGATTTGTATTGGTTGTTTCTTGCAGTTTTCATTGTCATCTTTTTCACAACTGTTCCAGTGGTGCCCAGCTAATGTATAATGTATTGATGGAAAATTATTATCAGTTTTCTCATAGACAATTGTTGTAGCGTCAGACATGGAATAGAATGTTTAATGAAGGGACTAATGTCATAATATTCTTTAGACTCTCTTTGTATCATTAAATAAATGTCCTTCCATATTACACATTAGTTACTCTAACATGATAAAAGAAATGTTATTCATAGCTTCGAATAATTTCATCCACAATTGACAAACTTAATAGTCTCTCAAATGAAGGAAAGACAATTTACACAAGCTGATGTTAAATTGCCATTGGACCAAGCTATAGCAGTTTTTCAATTATCATCTGTTGATTTAGTTCTTGATAGAAGTAGCCAAGTAGGAAATCATGAACGCCTGCTAGTCAAATAAGATTACCAATAAGCTTGTCGACCAGTGAATCAGGTCAAATGTGCATAATGTGAAGGACAACTTTTGAACAGGAAATCTGCCTGTATCCTGCATGCACCATGTCAGTTTCTTGTATTTCTGTTTTGATTTGGGTATAACTCCATCTTACCCCCTCAGCTATCAAAAAGTACAACTTTCTGCCTCAACTCTGATAAATAATCTCCTGACTAGATTGCAGGTTTATTTGTTGCTGACATGGATCAATTCATGTCTAAAGTTAGGCAACTGCGTGATAAAATATACAGTATCTAGCTTACTAACTCATATTTTTTTTTGTGATCCCTAGATTCTTACGTAGGTTCTTTGATCTCTTCTGGCTTTGGAAATTAGGAGCCCAAATGCTGGTTGTTATGGGTGAAAATTAGATTTTCCAGGAGAGTTGATGGGCGTATTTATCTTTCCTTTGATACAACTACTTTCTCTATCTCATTTTCTGTTGTACTTCCTTTTGGTAAGAAGATTCCTTTTTTTAAAAAAAAAAATCTATGCTAGCTTAACAATACCCTTGGTTTGTTTTATCTAGAATGATTGCATTACTACTACCAAAAATTTACAGGTAGAATTCTTCTGGAACAAAGCCACTTTTATGTATAAGAGCCCAGTCAAGTGAGATGACATTCTTTAGCATATTCTCAGATGATATTATTTGAAATAAAGTGTTTTTTTTCCTGGATGCAAAACGCGAATCACAATTGCAACAAGAAAACAAACATAAATTGTAGTTAATTTGCAAAGCTTGGACGAATCAATGTGATTCTGGAGTCTGGTCACCAAATTTCAGTTGTTTCTGTGCATAGCAGTTTCTGGTATTCTTACATTGCTTGTTATGCTTTATTGTACTGCCTGATAGCCACCGCATTAGTTGACAGTTTTGACACAATAAAGACAATACAATTTATGCATTTAAAGATGCTAACGTTCTGTGTACCTGCAGGTTGCTTTGAGTAATACAGGTATACCAAAAGTTAATGTTTCTCTTAGTGCTGCATCTGATGAGGAACCTGAGGTTGATGTAAGCAATGAGGAATTTCTGCAGTTCGACACCTCCAGTGTGCCTGTTATCGTTACATTAACCAAGGTAATGTGTTTTTTTGTGTAACTCTTTATTATTTGGTATTGAGTAGACATATGCTTTATTCATTATTGCCAGAGGATCATGTTAATTTTTTAGAAGTGGTCTAATTATGCAGTAAAGTACTGCTTAAGGATGGGTTTGAAAATTGCATGTGCATTCAGGTGTTGAGCTTCTGGGTATGATTTAAACTGTTGAGCAGCTTCAATTCTATGATCATCTCTCATATCAAACAGGATAACTCATATGAATTACTGTCCCAGATGAATGCCCCTGCATTGCCACGTCAAAACTGACACTACCCAGTACATTGAGCCCCACCAACAATTGTCACTACCCAGCAAGCCAACCACAAGCAACAATTGCCTTTTATTTTTTTCCCTGCAGTACCAATGTTTTACATATGAATCTCAGCCCTTCGTTTCTTATGGCAGGTGGGTCAGCACTACATTGTTGACGCTACCTCAGAGGAAGAATCCCAGATGAGTTCTGCAGTGTCGGTATCAGTCAATAGGAATGGCCAAGTATGCGGGCTAACCAAGAGGGGTGGTGCAGGGCTGGACCCAAGCGTCATCTTCGATATGATATCAGTGGCCAAGCATGTGAGCCAGCAGTTCATAGCTCACTTGGACTCAAAGATATCTGCCGCTGAAGCTGCTGCTGAGTGAAAGGGGGGGGGGGGGGGGAATAGCAGGGAAGAGGTTCTAATACACATGTGATCAATCTTAGTGACCTGCTGCCCTCAAAAAAAAAAGGAAAAAAAATCTTAGGGACTTTGCTTAGAAGAGAAGGATTATTGTAGGAATATTTAGGATTTTGTTCAAGTTTATGCCAGTAAATCCTAAGGATCTGGATCCAAGAATTCCTTTCCAAACAGTAGTGTGTTGTCTGCCTGGGCTTAGAAGAAACATAAGCTGGTATGCAAAGTTTTGGTGATGTGGAGAAATGTGTCTCATATATGCATAATGTTGCTTCTTCTGTGTTGCTGCCCCAGGTTTCCTCTAGGATTATACAGTTATTGCAAAAAGAGAAGAAGCTCGTTATGGTTATGGATATACGAAGGCATATATTGCAACTCATGAGTTCACATATATGCTGTTGCTTCTCATCTGGCCGTCGTAGAAATACCACTCTTCCTTCTTTGTTTATTACTTACGGATTCTCTTTGTTGGTGTCAAGTGGTGTGCTGCCATAGATTATGGTTAATTTGTTTTATCTTTACATTACTGAGTAATGCACATGGACGGCGAAATCCACGGTAGGCATTCATGTACTCTAGTCAACGATGACATAAATTGAATCTTTAATTTGGTGAACACCACAAATATATTGTTACTCACTCTGTTTTATTTACATGTTGTATTAGGTTTGTTCTAAGTCAAACTCGTCAAACTTTGACCACATTTTAGAAAGAAATAGTAACATTCATAATACCAAATTTGTTTCATTGAATCTATCATAAAGCGTAATTTGCATGACCAAATTGCATTCGCGGACCGGCACACGATTGAGGCAGTTGATTAAGCGTAGCTAGGTAAAAACTCAGCCAATTCTGAAAACACAGCCGCGGCACCCGGTTGCTAGAATTAAACTCGCGCATGCATGTATGCATGCAAATCCGCAGGCACTCGTCTTGGTTTCATTGCTACGATCGACACCTGCAGGACGACGTTTCCATCCATACTCCAGCTCGCTCCACAGGTGTCATATATGATGCATGCATGCATCTTGCATTTAATATCTCGCTCGTCCTATAGCTCATCAACGCTAGGCCGGCGCGGTGCAGCGGCAAACTCTCTCTTGATGAGAAGATACTCTCTAGGGAAGCGAATGCTGCACTCGCAAGGTTCGGCCATGGGAAGCACATGAGTCGGAGGTGGCGGGGGTGGAGGACGCCGATGCTGCACTCGCGAGGTCCGGCCATTTGGGGGTTGGTTGGCCGCAGACTCGGCGATCGAGGCCCAACCATATATGGGAGGGCAAATGAGCAATAGCGGAATGCAGGATAAAGTTATCCACGCTCGGTACTTTAAATTTATTTTTTAAAAAGAATATTTCTATTTGGTCATCGAGATTCTCTTTTCTACACCTAGTTTTCTTGCGTCCATCATTCTCTATATTCATCATCTATATATCAACTACCCACCATGGAGCCCACAAATTAGATTTTTGTTTAATATACCTCCTTCCTCTCTCCTCTTTCTTCCCCACACACCGGCGCCCCTCTTTTCCAGTCTTCTTCTTCCTCCCTCTCTCCTCTTCTTCCCACACGCCGGTGCCCCTTCTCCCTCCCTTCACCTCCCTCGCCGGCGCCCCTCCCTTGCCGGCGCGAGGAGCTGCAGCAGCGGCCTCGGGGTTGCGGCGGAGGCTCACGCGAGGCGCTGCGGCTCCCCTTCCCCTTCCACTCTGGCGGCGGACCGGCGCGGCTTCCTCTGTGCGGCGTTAGCCTCGCCATTTTCGCCGGCCGCCCTCTCTTTGTCCCTTTCCTGCTCGCGGCGCGGACGGACGGCGGGCGTGCGGCCCCACACCACGTTGGCCGATGTCAGAGTCCTCGTAGAGCGCTGAATTTAGCGTCTGTTGGCCGATACGGGATGATACTGTTTCTCTTTAGCGTACCCGCTGCGGATGATACTGTTTATCTTTAGCGTACCCGCTGCGGACGATTTCATGCCAAACCCGTACTGTAGTATGCGGTAGAGGTTCTTTTACCGCACCCACTGCGGACAGTCTAAATAACAGTATCTTGTAATACGAAGCCCAGCCAGCAAGCATGGTGATCGCCAGCAAGGCAGCAAGCTAAATAACAGTAATCTTGTAGTACGTCGAACAAGTAAAACAGATATACACTGTATTTTTGTACTCGCTAGCTAGAGAACATTACTTTGAATATTCCTGGACTAATGTATGATTGGGCAACACTATTCTTTCGAAAAATGTTTTTGGAACTTATGCAGGGGAGACATTAGGTGTCAAATGTCAATTTTTAAATCAAGTACGCATCCGGTGCTCTCAAGTTTTAGTGGATGATGATGATATGTGCTTATATCATTGAAGAAATGAAGGATCACAAATGCAAGAACACTAGCAGTGTGAAATCCAATAATCTTACTATTACTTAATTGGATGTTTCTTTGAAGTCTCCATATAAATTTTATATTAATTTTAGTTAGCCCGTGCGAAAGCACAGATTGATAGAAAGTATGCAAAATCACGAACACTAGCAGGGATCTCAGCAGCTACTGCTGACTCGACGGTCAGAATGGATGCAATCACGGCGACGGAGTCCGGTTCGGCGGTGGGAATTAATGGCAGAAGGACATGCGGGGCATCGGCTTCATCATATCATGGCTCGGGCGCTCGGCCCTCCTTGGTGTGCAGGCACACGCCGGCACGGTCTGCAGCGGAGCCGGCTCGCTCGGTATGGCGCGAAAATCCCGCGGAGTCCCCTGCTTCTGATCAACAGAAACCACTTAAGTCCGATCGAAGCTCCACTATCATCTTAAAGCAAAGAGAGAAAAAAAGCTGACAGCTTCACCTTTGACTCACTTTGATCCAGCAAGTTTTGGCAACTACTCCCTCCATTCCAAATTATAAGTCATTTCAAAAATCTTGGAGAGTCAAACTATCTCAAAATTTAACCAAAATTATAGAGAGAAATACAAAGATTTATGACATTAAATAGGTATACTATGAAAATATAGATAACAAATAATCTAATAATACTTAATTGGTATCATAAATGTTATTATATTGTTATATAAATTTAGTTAAATTTGAAAAACTTTGACTCTCTAAAATACTTGGAATGACTTATGATTTGGAACGGAGGGAGTAAGCAGCAACCCCGCTACCGTCACCACTCACCACTGCATCCATGCGAAGCTGCCAAGCGGCGTCAAGGAAGCACTGCGGGCGGCCACTCCCTTCGATCAGGAAAGCTCACGGAACTGCCGCGTTCGTGCCGTGAAGCTACCGCGCGCGCGCCCGTCCAGAGATGGTGCTGACTTCGTGCGTCCTTGAAGCAAAGCTACCCTGCTATGATGCGGCGCTAATTGAGATGAAACAAGCTGATGTCATAGAAGCTGAAAAGAGCAGATCGATGGTCCAAAACTAAAACTAATGGTAGAGACCACCCTCGATCAATTAATCAAAGAGCGGAAAAGGACAACATCCCGTGGCACGGGCAGGGTGCGGGGTGCTGAACCCAAGCCAAGCACAGATAACTTTACAAACTCTTATGTTCCAACGAAGGTGATGCAGGACTTGCAACACTTGCGAGGCCTTCGTCAATCTCGAGGATCTGTCGGCTCAGTCTTCAAAAATGTTTATAGAGGTAGGGTTTGCGTATGTGTGTTCATAGAGATAAGTGTGCATACGTTGTGAGTGTCTGACTTATACTATGTAATTAAAAAAATGTATGGTTATATGCAGTTTTTCTTTTAAGTAGTTCTTCCTTTTTCTCATGCCTATATTATATGTTAATATAAGTCATATACATACTCCAGGAATCGATGGATAATTCTCGTGCTAAATTGAATGATTGAGGTGGTTATGTGTGTTTGTATTCCCGAATAGAATGATCGATTTCCGACTATTATTGACATGTTTCCGATCGGATTGTATCGTTTCCGGCATCCCATAATTCCGATTTCGCTTTCCCAACCGCCTTTCCCGTTGCCGTTCCCGCGTAAAAAAAATGCAGTAATAAGAGTGGTTAGAGGATTTCCCGACCGAGATCCCGATCGCTTTCATTCCTAGCTACCGGTGAGCACGCTTGACCACCGATCTCATCAATGCAACAGAAATATTTTTTTTTCTTTTTGGAACGCGGCTTCTTTTATTGCAGGCTAATTATGTCATACAAAAGAAATACCAGTAATATACATAGAAGATGGGAAATGGTACTTTTCTTTTCGCGGGTAAAAAAAAACTCATCAATGCTATGTTACACGTCGCGCTAATCTCTTCTGCACTTTCCGACGAGTTCAATCCAACTTACCTCTTCGGAAGGCAGTCCCTATATCATACATTCATACTACGTACACAATACAATCTCTTGAAAAAGCATATCATTTACAGTAAAATCAAAATATATATGAAAGCGAAAGAAGAAACCTTGACGAAAGAGACAGAACGAAGATCCGATCACGAATCTTGTACTATAACTGCAGGAATCGCTGCAGATCGACGACCATGACGGTGATATCGTCCCGGCTGCCCCTGCTCCGGGCCAGGGCGACGAGCTCCTTGCACGGTCCCACGGCGGCGGCGGAGGACGACGACGCGGCGGTGGAGACGGCGTCGACCGCCTCCTGGCAGGACACCTTGTTCCAGAGGCCGTCGGACGCGACGACGAGGAATCGGCAGTCTGGGGTGAGGCGGCGGCGCGACACCTCGGGCTCGCAGGTGACCCAGGGCTTCATGGACGCGTCGCCGAACGCGCGCGACACGGCCAGGCAGTCCTGCACGCGCCAAACGCCGCCGCTGCCGCAGCTCACGTACCCGCCCTGCACGCGCGCATCTCTGTTGATAATTGTTCACTTGTTCGTCCTCCTCGCTTTACTCGTAGCAGTACTTACCGAGCTCTCGATGCGGCGCCTCTCGTCCTCGCGGGCGGCGGTGTGGTCGCTCGTGAGCGCGGTGGCGACGCCGCCGCGGCTGCCGAGGACGGCGCGGCAGTCGCCCACGTTGGCGACGTAGAGGTCGCCGTCCTTCACCAGAGCCGTCGCCGCGCATGCGCCGCCGCGTACGCCCTACACACACGCGTAAGAACAGAAGCACAAATCAGTAACTACAATAAGCAGTGTACGGATCAAATTAAGTTCATTTCTAGCATTAATTGTATAGTAGCTCAATATACACCTAGCAGAGAATCGAACACTGATTTTTTCCCAAACTACCATTAATTAATGTGTGGAAAGCAGGAATAATAATCAGTACTACTCCGCTTATCCGGCCATCAATATACGAACATTTTTGACAGCAAACTAGTCCCCAAAACGTCATGAACAGAGCCGATGTAATTCAAAGTCTAAATTAATGCGTGCGTGCATGCATGCAGCTACTCGTGCCGTGCGCACGAGGCTGCACGCCACGGCCACGCCAGCTGATGGAGGTGCCAGTCATCGTCAATGTGAACATCGTACACGCGCGACCGGCGACAGCAGAAGCCACACCCACACCCACACGGCACGGGCACTGACTGATACATGCAGCCACGCCATCGCATCCGATCCCCGGCCCGGCAGAGGATCTGTCGTCATATGCATGCGCGCCAGGCCACTTGGGATTTACCAACAAGGTCAAGCCAATCAAGCGCCGCTACGTGGCTGTGTATATGTATATATATGTATATCTGTATCTATATATCTATATTATGTACCAAAGCCGCTACGTCCAGCTGTTGATAGCAGCTAGCGAGTACAAGCTAGGTTTGAATCGTTCAAACCTAACCCACCCATGAGTGCATTATCCATGCCATGCGATGCAAAAGACTCGGTCGAGCCCGGAAAAGTAGCTGCTGCCCTTGCACTGCAAGCTAAGCTAGCTAAGGATCCGACGACTGATGCTTACCTGGCTCAAGAACTCGCTGTCAGTGGTCAGGTAGGCCGCTCTGATCGCCGCCACGACCCGCTCCGTCTCATCTTCGTCTCCACCCGCCGGCGCCCGCGACGACGATGGCACTCCCGACTCTCGCCGGCTCGCCGCTGCGAGTGCGGCCACGACGTTCTTGCCGAGCTTGTCGGCGACCAAGTCCACGGCCGCGCGGCCGCCGTGCCCGTCGTACACACCGTAGAAGGCCTGCCCCCGGAAACAGAGAAACCAAAGTTGAATTTGCATGTACTATACGGCCGGCGCTTGATGTTCGAACAGAGAACTTGCTTGTTATTGGCACCTTGCATGCTGACGATTTATTTTTTTTAAAAAAAAAGCGCATATCTTAATAACAATGCTGCCGTTTGACCAAGAAGTCTTGTGCTCTAACAAACTCCTTAATTAAAGAGGAAACAGAAAACCCATACTACAATGGAAGTTTCATAGCTAAGCAATGGAATGGACTGCCTCCCTTTTGTGTGTACCACAGTTTCTTAGAAATTCAGGGTGCGCTATTGGTTGCATGTGGGGTCGACGTGTTTCCTAGGTTGCTCTACGCACTTTTTCTCTTTCACCTGCTTCTTTTTGTGCTATAGACGACGATTGCAAACGACGACCATACACTTAGTTTTCTATTTCCATTTCAATTATTATTAGTTGCATGCCATGAGACATTATTGTTTCACATAGCCTCATGTATAATTACTGAAATTTTAACGCATCCCAAGAGACAGCTACAAATGAGGCCATGCATGCGCCTATTCTCTCTTGTGGAATGGAAATGATGGATGAATTAATTGAAACTGGTTGCTTCTTGGTACAGAGACTATAATTTGAAACTGTAGTTTCAAATATGGTTCAAATTTGAAACTGGATGTATGTAGTTTTTACAGGTCATATGGTTCAAATATATAGTAGTATACATTTTTTGCGGGCATTTTTTTAGTTTTCTGGGTCTGCAAATGTTTTTTTAGAAGATCAAATAAACCTGAATGATCAAAATTTCTGATCATTTAATTTTCGTTTTAAATGAAATGAGGGTGCTCTACCATTTCAGCGGCAAACATACATTATTTAAGGTACATGATTTTGCATACACCTACGACTGCCGGCTAAAAAGAAATTATCGATACAAATGCTTTTCTTGTAGGTTTTACAAGATCGTTTGGTCATGATGATACTATAGCGAACAATTTGTCCAAAAGATACTATAGCGATTATAGATCCAACCACCTAAGTTTTGCATCATTTGGTCATGATGATGAAGCTTAATGTGAGATTCTCAGCTGACAAAATTAAATGTGCTTACCAATTGGGAGCCTCCTTGAGTGACGTGATCAGCGATGACCCCATAGCCATCCTCCATGGCGTGCCTGACCCCTCTCCTGCTCGCCAGGCAGAACCCCTCGCCCTGCACCTCCAGCTCCGTCGCCACGTCCGTCTCCCTGTCCGCCGCCGCGCCGAACGGGTCGACGCCGGGAGCGCAGGCCACCGGCGGCGGTATGGCCAGCCTGGGCGGTCTTCCCCGCGCCGCCTTGGCCGTCTTCTCCCCTTGCTGCTGCTTATCATTGAGCGCCGGAAGAACGAGCGCCGGTGCGGGCAGCTGGTCCTTTCCGCAGCCGGCCGGCGGCTTCTCGTCGACGGCCAGCGCCGCGGGGTGCACCTTCTTATTGCTGCTGGGCGCCGCCCTCCCGGGCTGCTGCTGGTGCCAGGGCGCGGGGACCGCCGTGGCGGTGGTGGTCGCAGCCGAGGTCGGGCCGGGACAGAGGGGCATGAAGAGGAGGAGCGCCCAGCCGCCGCTGGCGCCGGCGAGGATCGCGTGCGCGAGGCGGGCGAGGGTGGCGGCGGCGGAGCGCAGGAACCTGACGCCGTGGAGCATATCGCTTCGCCGGGCGGTCAACGGGGGCGGCGGCGTCCGCAGCGGCGCGCGCGGGGTTCCTTGCTGCTCGGATTGAGTGTGCTATTCCTGTGGGTGGGGGAGGAGGAGGAGGAGGAGGAGGAAGAAGAAGGATCGACCCGACCGGCCGGGTGGTAGTGGTACGGGGCTTTTGCTTGGACGGATGGGGAGGCGTTTATATAGGTGGCGGCCAGGTTCACCTTACCGACGGTAAAGCGATTTTCGCCAACTAGCAATATCGGTAAACCGGCGGTAAATCGCCGGAAACCGCTAGAAACCGCTTGAAATGACAATTCAAATTCAAAAAACCGGTAACCGTTGTTTACCGACCGGTAATCGATGTTTACCGACCGATAACCGTCGTTTTTAACCGGTAAACACCGTATGACTTTGGAAAATTAAAAATTTTGGCAGCATTTCACCGTAATTTTGTAAATATCATTACTGATGGTATATATCAAACAATTATATAACATTTACACATACATAGAATAGAAGTTCATATCCATAAAAATAGAAATTCACATCCATAGTCCATATAGATCATCACAACAATAGTTCATGCAAATCATCACAACCATAGTCCTCACAAACAATCATCGTCAATATATATAATATATAGTAGTGGTTTCCGATCCAAATGAACAAATGAAAATATATGTACATATTTGAAATATGAACACACATATATACATATAGCTAAAATGAACAAATTAACATCCAACTAACATGAACAAATGGATCCATATAGCTAATATGAACACATGTTTTTGAATATAGCTACACAACAAACATCTAAAAATCAATGTAAAATCAAGAAATACTCACAATGCAGTGGTTTCCGGTCCAAACGCGCCGATTTCTGCTCGGAAAACGCCGAATACCGCTCGGGATTAGAGGATACCGCTCGGGATTACCGGTCCGAAAGTTTTTTTATTTTTTTGAGTGCCCAAACAGTCAAATATTTGAACATGTTCTATATTAGAATGATGTATGTCATCTCTACTTTCTTACCATATTTTTTCCTTTTTTATTTCAAATATTTTTGAAAATTTTAAATTCGGGCGAAATTTTTCGAAATTTATCGTCGGTATGGGTTGCCGCCTATTAGCGGTATCGGTAAAAATCGGCGGTAACCGGCGGTTACCGATCGGTAAGGAAAACACTGGGTGGCGGTGGCGGGGAACCGGGAGAAGGAGTCGCGGGGTTGACCGGTCAAAGAATTGCTTTCTCGGCACGGATCGGATCGGGCGGGGCATGCAATTTTGTAAAATCAAATTTTGTTTGCCCCGGTGAAGAGTTTCGACTTCCGAGGGAGGGATACTACACTACCATGGACCATGCATACTCCATACGTATACGGCTGTCCTTTTTTTTAAATCTCCTTTGACCGGCAGTAATTGTGCTATTTTTTCAACTTGAAGTAGTACTCCCTCTATTTCAAAATACAAGTTATTCTAAGAACGTAAAATGACTATATTTACCT
Organism: Panicum virgatum; assembly: GCF_016808335.1. NCBI lineage: Eukaryota > Viridiplantae > Streptophyta > Magnoliopsida > Poales > Poaceae > Panicum > Panicum virgatum. The sequence continues at coordinate 3,790,580 of NC_053147.1, forward strand.
CTATTAATTACATATATTAGCAGTAATTGATTATTACATGCACATGCACTATCTAAATAGGGTAACTAATAATAACTTGGTTTTGGGGGCAAATTTTGAATCCTAGAAAGGTGTTTTGGTGTGCAAATACATCCAGTACGTCTATTCTATATATGCATGTGGTTGTTACTTGTCAAATTTGTAATCCTCATTTCACAACAAAAAAAATTGTAACAGGGGTGGACCTATGGCGCTTCGTCGGTGTCATTTGTAAACGTCGATTTTGAGTAAAATCCGTGGAAAAATAATGCTATGCACTATTTGTTCATAGAGCTGACACCGTTGGCTCATTTGGCTGGCTCTGCCCCTGATTTGTAACCCTTGCGTACACATTTCTGTTGAAAATAAGCAGCCCAAGGTTTCAGTTTTCAATCACTCAATCTGTATTTACCCTTTTCTTCATTCTTTTTTTTCTGAGGCACTGTGTCGTTCCCTGAACCATCCGTAACAACACCAGTGTGAAAACCCGCCGGTAATAAAGCTCAAATTACGGCCGTCCAGAAGAGGTAAAACCTCATCCACAAGCACGCAAGGATCGAGGCCGGCCGTTTGTTTAGGTGTGAAAATGCTCCAAATTATTCCGGCGCTGTCAAATTCATACGCCCTGCGGAACCATTCAAATTCAGCGACGATGACACCCTAAAAACTCTACTCCTAGAGTAAGGTCTTGTTTAAATTCTGTAAACACAAAACGTAAAATTTTTGTAAATCATTTATATGGTGTACTAAATGTAGTCAAAAAATAAATCGCATTACAAAAATGGACTGCAAATCGCGAGACGAATCTAATGAGTCTAATTAAGACGTGATTAGACATTAAATTGCTACAGTAATGCTGTAGTAAACATGCTCTGATGATCCTCTAATTAGACTCATTAAATTCGTCTCTTGATTTACAGACGAGATATGTAATTAATCTACATTTAATACTTTAAATATTAAAGATTCCCTTAAAAAACACAAAAACGCAAAATGTAAAGTGAAGCCTAAGCAAACAATGCAAGCTAAGCAGGTCGGCAGCCACGTACGGCGGACAAGCAGCTACTAATCGCGCCTCCGTCGCCGCGCCGGCATGCAGCGGCCCCCGCGGGAGACAAGAAGTGGTCGTCGTCCTAGCTCCTCTCCTTGTTTGGATGAGCTAGAAATCTAGCACGCACGTATTCCGAAAAAAGAATCTCGCATGTATAAGGTACTAAATGAAGTCTATTTGCAAAACTTTTTTAGGAATGAGTGTAACTTTTCGCGACGAATCTAATGACGGTAATTAATCGATGATTTGATACAGTGGTGCTACAGTAACCATCCTCTAATCGCGCGGTCAAAGACCTCGTTAGATTCTTTATAGTCACTAGCGCAGGGGTTCTAAGTTGGTTTTGTAAACTGACTTTGTTTGACACCGTAATTAGCGGTCAAAATTTTTTACTATTCACTAGCGCTAGAAATCTAGCACCAACCAAACAAGGCCGAGGCGAGTCCGCTGAAGCTGACGTGGCGAGCACTGCTGGCTGGTGCTGCGCCGATGTGGCACGGCGTACCGTCTTTTACTACTAGGTGACCTGGCGTGTGAGCTGGAGCGTCGCGTGTTTGGGTGGGCCCAGGCGCGTCGTCTCGGTCAGGAAATGCTGCCCGGCTGCGCTGGAAAATGGCTGCTGGCAGCAGACTGTGGTCCTAATTACTGTCTCTTCCAGAAGAAGCCCGAGTGATCAATCAGCTAATAGCATACCTTTTTCAAAAAAATAAAAAACTAAACTTGTATTTTTCTAAGTTCATTTTAGTTTTTTACTGTCACCTGGGTGGTCACTTTGACACTTTGGAAGCCTATTAAAAATTTATTTGTTGTTAATCGTTATTGCTTCTATTAATCTGCTACCTAATGCTCCCTCTATTTCTTTTTTATATTGTCACACCCTGAAATTTTTTAATTTCAGGATGTGATTGAAATTAAAAATAAAACAACAATTTTCTTATAATTTTAAAATTCTCCCAACATTTATTTTCTTTACAGAGAATTTAGTGTAAAAGAAAATAAATATTGGTTGTTTTTCTAAATTAAATAGGGTTGTTTTTTTTGTTGCGTTCATGCTGCAATGCATTGTTTTATTGCTTGTTGTTCGGTTTAAATTTGAATTCTCTGAATTTGAGTTTGAATTGAATTGTTTGAACCAGTTTCAAAAATGCAAAACTATTTCTTTTTCCTCTTCTTGCTTTCAGCCCAACCGGCCCGTTCCCTTCCCCTTTTCCCTTTTTTCTCTGCGCGGCCCAGCTCCGCGCCCCGCCTCCTTCAGGCCGACACCGCCCCATCGCCCGTTCTGCCGCTGACAAGTGGGGCCCACCTGTCAGGGTCATCTTCCTTCTCCCGCCCGCGCTGTGCCTCTGCTTCTGGCCCCGCGCCGCGCTCTGCCTTTGCCCGTGGGCCTCCGTCCGAGCCGGCCGACCCGAGGCCCCTCCAGCTCCGCCCTGCGCGCGCGCCGACCCGGACCCTCTTTCCCATGAGCTCGCAACCGAACCGTACGCTAGTCCGAATCCGGCCGTCGTACGTGCCCCGCCGTACCCCGAGCCCGGGCCCGCACGCCGAGGTCCCTCGGGCCTTATAAATAGCATCGCCCCCGCACCCCTTGATCTGCACGCCCAGGCCGCCATTTTTTTCCCTCGCGCAAACCCTAGCCGCCGCCTTTGTCGAGAGCTCGGAGCGCCGCGCCGCCGTCCCGCTTCTCCTTCTCGACGACATCACCGCCCCGGAGCTTCTCTGTGGTGAGAGCAAGCCCTCCGACCCCTTCTCTCTCTTTTCCTCTCGCACGCGTGTATTAGCTCGCCGGAGCTCTGCTCCGCCGCTCCGCCGCCGCGCTAGGTCTCCGCTGCCCTAGCGCCCTCCCAAAGCCCCCTAATTGAGTTCGCGAACTCGCGAGCTCGCTAACCGTGCAACCCGCGCTCGAAAAGAGCCCCGGACGGCTGTTTTAGGCCAATGCCGGCGAGCCGCCGCCGCCAAGCCTCGCCGCCGCATCGCGTCCCCACCCTCAGATCTAGATCTAACGGTCCATATTAGATCTAAAACCCAGGTCAAACCCGGCGTACCAATCAACGATGGCGGTTTTGCAGAAAAGCCCCCCAGTTTCTAGGAAATCAACCCGCAGTCCCCTCCAGTTCAGAAGTAATTACAAAACAGTCCTTTTGTTTTATGTTTTAGACCCTGACCTTTTAGGAAATAGAACCCGCCGTCCAGGAAGTGTAGTTTTGCTTTCTAACCCTCGCGAGTTAGGTTTAATTTCATTTTAGTCCCTGGTTTCTTTAGGGCTAGCCCCTGGAAGTTTAAATATATCGCAAACAAGTCCCTGGAACCTTGTTTTAGCCATATCTTTCACGTTTCAACTCTGTTTTCATCGATTCTTGTGCTCACATGATCCTTGTGACGTGTGCAATAGCTTTATAACCTTTTTATCCTCTGTGAGCATACTTTGTTGTGTCTTACAAATCTTTTATGTTAGTCCTTAACCTTTTGGTTAATCGCGACTAAATCCTTACTCATTGTTTATCCCATAGTTTCCACGTCCTAGCTCCGTTTTCCGTGTTTCTTGCGCTTTCGTAACTGTAGCAGTGAGCTCCATCCTTTAGTATGCTCTTTTAAAGCCTTTCTTTTATTCTGGTGTATTGTTCTTAGATGTATCTTGTTGTTTGCTTTGTATGTTTGCCCATGATTGCTTCGAGTAGAAGGATCGCTGTTTGAAGATTGAAGATCAAGAGTTCCAAGTGAGCAAGAGCAGAACAGCCGTAAGAGTAGCTTTTCGTTGGAGAAAGGCAAGTGACCCTAACCATCTTTCTATCTATGCTTATATACAAGAATACTTGATTTAATTGGAACATGGAGAACCACCCAAGAAAACCGTACAACCACAATACTATATGGCTCTGGTCTTGGCTAAGTAATTAGATGAATTATATGTTGTGTTGGGGTTGTTTCGCTTGGTGGTTATGAGTTTGTGTTGTGGAGCGGGTGAAGGAAGCTGTGTCTTCTGAGGGACCGCAACGGCAGGGACCAACACATACATATAGGGATTCTTTGTAAAGGCCTTGTAGCGTCCCTATGCAATCACACCTCGGAAGTGTGGTATTGTGCCTGATCAGCACATATGCGTGGTTGGGTTCAAAGTTCTTCGGAACTTTTACGCGAATTGTGGTGAAAGTGTACAACCTCTGCAGAGTTAAAACTAACCGGTTAGCCGTGCTCACGGTCAAGAGCGGCTTGGACCCTCACATGATTAATAAATTTAAATATGGATTTAAATCATTTTCTAGTTATTTCTTGTGGCCTTACTGAGTACCAACCATAAGTGTACTCACTCTTGCTTACTGCTGCTCAGAAGGAGAAGGTTTATGAAGTTTTCTGAAGATGTTGCTGAGTTCTAGGCGTACGCAACCCCCAGTCGATTGCCTGTGAAGTATGAAGCCTTCATTTCCAGGATAAGCTGTATAACTCTGATAGTCTTTTATTTGTTATTTTTTTTCTCTTTTACGTGATACTGTTGCTAATTATTCACTTATAATGTCTCTATATGTATGAAATTTGATCCTAGCATACATATAGTTATGCATTCGGTTTCCTCATTAAAACTAGGTGTGACATATATATATTCCACAACCGAGCAGCATCTCTGCATATTCCAAATGGTCTCAATTGTCTGCATACGAGAAAAAGGAACATGTATGCTAGCTTGTGAAGTTGTCAGACATAATGCCGGAGCCGGACCGTTGGTACAATACAACATCAACACTTGAAAGCTTCTTGCTTTGTGAAATTTATATAAATGAAAGTGAGGTTTTGGAGTATGAATGCGTGATAGTTTTTTAAATTTAGACATTCAATTGAGTGGTAGGTTCAACAAATATAGTGAGCTTTTATGAATTTTACTTAATATTCAGTGCACATAGAAGCGGAATATGTTAACATTGGATTTTTCAGATGTTAATTATGACGTACATACTGTCTGTTAATTTGTTCCTTTGTTCTTAATTCTTATGGTATATAATCTCCTTGGCTTGTCAGAACATGCCGTTCCTGGATTGTATGAAGTAGTGGACTTATTCAATAGTATGTCCCTTTCATATGACGCAACTCAATCAGTTACTGTTAAATAAAACCTTTATGATGAAACCGTGAAAGGGAAAGCCACCGGCCAGCAACAGCAAGTAATACCCACTTTGTTTGAAGGCCCTGAACTACCTGCAACTCATTTATGTCTTTCTCGTTCTTAAATGGCTACAACATGCATATTTCAGCCTCAATCAGTGTTGAAGGCTTTTTATCTGAGTGTAATGATTCTTTGAATCGAATTTCATTTTACATTTTTTTGGATGCAACATATAAATAGTTTTATTTTTATTTCCTTCTCTCCTTTGGTATCTTAGCAAAAAGTTCTGTTTCTCATTCAACCTTCAAATTTAGTTTTGGATTACTCTGAAATATAATCAAAACTAGCCAACACCAGAAATCTGGTGGACTCTACCAGAAATAGTAGATGAGCAACACGTTACAACAACTGCAAACTTGCCCTAAGCACGAGAGAAACTAGGTCGTGCTTGCCTAATAAATTTGGATCAAGCCAATAAGCATGGCTGTTGCAGCATGGAGAAATAATTGATTCCGGCCAAAAGAAGTATGTAGCTGTCAGCAACACCAAGTCTTCTTGAGCGATTAATCCAAGCGTGCCACTATGAAACAGTTTGAGGAATAAACAAAAATCAAAATGAAACAATGACCAACCACCCTGGAGCAGAACGAGTCCAGTGTAAGCAACATATCCATCTGCTCCTACAAATGGCTCCAGATAAGTGAATACAAATAGCCCTTGTCCTTAATGCTCTTTTACGAACGATATACAATACAATATTCTACGTTGAAGAATGGTTCAGAAAGGTTCGCTCCGCAAATATAAAATCATGAAATACTTGATCAAAGATGTGACAAGAGAACACAGAGAAACATAACAAAACACAGAACCTTTATGCATGCATGAATATTCTAGCAGTTCACCAGTAAGAGCTAGGTCAATCTCTCTAAATAGATTTTTAGATTTGAAGAGTTCAGTGCTCCGGTGACAAGGCTTACTATTATCAGGTGCAGACAGAAATTTTAAAGAATGTACTGATAATATGACCTCATCAAAACCAAATAAAATGCAACACAACAAGAACAGGTTAGAAAAAGATAGTCTCTTGCTATAGCCATCCTCCTACCTGAAGAAATAATCAAACTGTAGAAATTGTAAACGATCACTGTAAGAGTGACTTCATCAACTAGTGAGCAGTGACTCGGCAAAAATACAGCAATAGAAAACTTGCCGAAGCAACCCAATCAAAGAATAGGTCTGTACAGTATTTGGTAGTTTCGTTTAGCTCTAACTGACATTTCTTAAGGATTGAAATCCAGTTGTGCTTAGAATTTGATTAGGCTAGGCTGCAACAACAAAATTGAAGAAGGCACAAATATACTGGTCACTGAGAAAACAATGACAGCCATTTTAAGTTCGAGTGATGATTAAAAAAAACAATCGACTGACTGAGGATGGACCGGGCTCCATTCAAAAGAAAACATAAACAACCACTAAATGCAGACCAAAAGGAACGATCGGACCAATGACGAAGAGAACAGAAATCGATTGATGACCGGAACAAAACATCACAGGAGTGTTAAAAGTTGAAGCGTCGGTTTTATTCTGCTCTCTCCTCTTTTCTAGCTTCGGTTCGAATGCAGAAATCTTTGAAGGAAGCAAGCAGGGGGCGAGGCGGGCCGGAGCAGAGGCACGCGCGGCCGGCAGCAGCAGCTTGGGCAGGCGGCTCGCGGCGCTTGGCAGCACTGGGGCAGGCCGGTAGGACACGGCAGCCAGGCTGGCCATTACGCCCAGCAAGCAACCTGCAGGGGCAGGGCACGTGGCCCAGTAGAGGGAGCAGGCCGGATCAAATTGGGATGTAAATGGATCGGATACGGATATTACTGATATCGTATTTGTTTTTATATTTTTATTCGAATACAGAGTTGAATACGGATACTGCTAGTTTTTGCCGGATAATATTGCAATGGATGTCGACATCATAGAAATGTAACTTTTGAATATTCGGATACGGATAGGTTACGGATATTGAATACTCGGAATCGGATACGAAAGGATAAAAATCCTTCCAGACCGGATCGAATTCGAATACAGTCGGAAAATATCCGTACCATTTACATCCCTAAAGCTCACGGTCCCAGGTTGCTTCAAGGCTGTTTTGCAATTTATTTATATTTTCTCCGAGCAAGGTTACACGTTCGTATGTATCAGGACTGAAATTCAGGCAGCGTTTGCTTACCCTGAAAAATTTTTCACCTAAGAAATGTTCAATGCATGGGGCACTAAATGAAGGCTATTTGCAAAACTTTTTCACAGATGAGTGCAGTTTAGCGCGGCGAATCTAACGAGCCTAATTAATCCATGATTTGCAACAGTAATACTATAGTAACATTTCTCTAATTATCCTCTAATTGTGTGGTCAAAGACCTCATTAGCTACAATATATACTACAGTACCATAGTTGTGGAGGTTGTTTTGTAATTAGACTTTATTTAATACCTCTAGTTAGTGGTCAAAGTGGCAAAAAAATTTCGTGAAATTTTTTTCAGCCCCATCCAAAACAAAGACGGTGCCAAAAATAATCTACAAGACGTTCGGTCTGTCAAATGGGACATTCCGATGTAAACATAAACTTCAGTGTGGTTACACTTAGACCACACCTTTCTGGTAGCACATGAGTTTCTTATCTACATATACTGGCATATCGCTAATCTGTAGTTTTGTACAATGTACTGGATGACAGTGCAACACACATTAACATGGTGTTGAAGCGTTTCCTGGACAATTGCCCCTGCAATGGAAGGCTAGAAGCACATTAACATGGTTTTGTACATTTTTCTGATAACGCCTAAAGTTCTTCCAAACAACATAGATTTTTCAAAACATAATTATTCTTTTCATCTTATGGAAAGTCGAAACCGTGTAAATGAAACCATGCTTCGGTGCATGCCCTACCTAATAAGCACCTACGAGACTGGCCTTTTGTGCCAGATTTCAATTATTACAGCTCATAAGCAAATACATGTAATTTGTAATTCATTTTTTAGGAATACAATACATCATGCTAATTTCTTCAAATCACAATTTATATGTGCTTATCATGAATGTTTTTTTGTACAGATTTTACAAGTCCTGACAACATACATCGCCAAAATAAGAAGTGAAAAATAGATCACATGATCATTACAAACAACCATGACTGAAGGACACTAAGTAGAAGATGCACAAGCAATACACACATGAACTAGAAGGAGATTAATAGAATGATAGGAAAATATGCAGTTGCACCAAAAATAGATATCCATTTCACTTATACCAAATAAAGAATATAAACTTTTAAGGACACCTTTACACCTCAAACGACTGCAAAAGACAAAGGAAATGATTGGAAAAATACATCTTTACACCATAAAGAGACTCCATTGAAGTAGTGACAAAGAAAAGGAAATCTTTTGAAAGGATATAAAGCATGAATAATCCATAAAGAGACACATAGCATGAATAATCCAACTAGTATACTCTCACCCATTTAATCATTGCAGTTGTCATACACAAGTAATATCTAATAGAACCAGAAAATGTTAGGTAGTCTATCTTTACCAAAGCAACCAATTATAGAAAAGCATAAAGATGGTGAACGACAAACCGACTATAGCTACTGGATGAAAAGCAAATGTGCTTGAATTGCATCAAGTGTGGACACAAGCGTGAATTCGCTGCTGCACTGAATTATTTAATTGTTTTAGCATGAAAAATATATGGAATGAATGGTTCAACAATGTGAGGCATAAACCCTTTTTTATAAGACGGTGGAAAAGGTGTGTGTGTATAGCTAAAAAGAGCAAGAAGCCATAACAAATCAATCAACAAGCAACAACTTTTCTATTTTCTTTACTTTCCCTTGTTCTTCAACAAATCTGACCTCTTGGTTTCCTATAAAAACCGTTGTACATGATGCCCATCCTGACCATCATCAATCGTGTCTCCAAAGTTCGCTCTAGTGTTTTAAGTTCTTTCATGCTCTAATCAGCTAATAAGGTACAACATCTATCTTGCTGCTCTCAAAACTAGTTTGTGTAGGAGCTTGTTTCCATATTGTCTTATATCTTCTGCTTCAGCAAAGTGTGTTTCTTGCAAAGTTGTCTCCTTCTTCATGATAATGGAATATTAGTTATAAGGTGTTTGTTCAATCAATAGTTCATTTTTGCATTATAGTATCAGGAGTAAGCAATAGCTAAATGTGTGTGTCACATATCTAGGTACACATATCAAGACTAAAGATGAAAGAAATGGATCATCCTATTGACATTCATCCATCATCAAAGAAGTCATTGTCTGAGTCTGAGCAATGGTTGAAAGAGGAGTTTTGGAAGAAGAAACAAGAAGAAATTAAGGAAATTAAGGACTTCCATGAGTATGCATTTCCCATGAGCCGTCTCAAGAAGGTCGTTTGTGCTAAGAAGGGTAAAATGATGATGAGCTTCGACACCCCATCCTTTCTAACAAAGGCATGTGAGATCTTTGTGCAAGAACTTTCATTCCGTGCTTGGATGTGTGCAAATTCCCATCAACGTAAAATCATATTGGACTCCGATATTGCTGAGGTCATTGCCTCCCTTAAGTCATATGATTTTTTGAACGATGTTTTACACATTGATCAGGATGAGCATAGCTCTACTCCTTTGAAGTCTGCAAAGGTGTGTCATCATAGCTTGATAAATAAATCATCGACATCCCACCTAATTTCTTCCGGTCAGTACAAGAAGCTGGAATCTATTGCACAATCTACCAGATATTCTCCCCATATTCGTATTTCATCTCCTTTGCCACTAATAGATGATTGTCCCATGACTTTACCCTTGCCATGTCTGCTGCAAGAAGCAAGCCCCTTGATGCCAACTACAATCAGTCCCCCACTGACTATGAGTGAAACAAATGCACATATGACGTACATGGGTGGGGGTACCGGGTTCATTCAGAATGGTATTAGCAAAAACACTACTACTTTAGTACCTCCAAGAGCACAACGAAATATCACAAATACTTGTTACATGAGCACAATTCCTTCTTCCTATTGTGTTGGTTATGCTGGCACTAGTAATGTTGATGCTCAAAATGGAGCTGCAGCATACTATCATATTCTTCCATCCTCTTTGCTATTCTCACCTCCTTCACAGAGAGCTAATAATAGTGGCCCCATTGCTATTGGTATTGAATCAAATCATATCAAACCGAAGGTTGCACATATCAGAAGTAACATAGATGCTCATAGCACAACCAATGCCATTAGTGGCATCAATCTTGAAGCTACAATCAATGCCAATGATGTTCAACATCAACATGGAAGTTTAGAAGTTGTTTCTACTACTAAATTAAGTGAGGATAACAAGAATATCAATTGGGATGAAGTTGACATGGCCGATGATTCCTTGTTGATCGAGTTTTGGGAGGATGTCATGATGAACAAAGACATTACAATTCAAGAGATTCCTTCTCATATGCCAGAACTCCAGGGATCTCATCATGGACCATAACTTCTTGATGACATCATATTTAGTGCATCCAGAAGGAGTAGCTAGATGGATCAAAGGTGGGAGAAAGGAGAAGAATACATATCTAGTGATGACCAGCATGTTTTGCGCGTCGTATGGTTTTGTACCATGCTTTCTTTCCATATATGCCTGTTCTTATTTGATACATGCACTTTCTCTAATAAGCAATCAATTCACTGTAAGTGTTCCTCAGGAGTTCAATTGATCTTCTACCCCTAACTTTTGGAAAACAAAACACACTTCTTTACTTGAAGCTAGCAGGAACTTTATTTTGGCTTGGCCGTTAATATCTGATCTTCTTTGTTCTATCAAAGCAACTCCAGCAAATCATCTAAACAGCCCACTATCTAAAGTTTAGAGGGTTAAATAAAAAAGATACACTCCAACAGACCATCTACTATACGTCTATACACTTTATTTTAGAAAGGTCTCCAAATCTCTTCCTCCACCCTCAGTTCTTAAGGAGTCTCTAGAAAGCCCTCTACTAATTACAAGTTAGATTAAGAGCTATTGCTGGAGTTAGAACAAATTTAGAAGCCCTTTTAAAAATAAATGCAGCCCCATTAGCATTTAGAGGGACTAATTTAGAGTTTATTTCTGTAGTTGCTCTCAAAATAAGGCACCTTCCCTCCGTAAACCTCCATACCCAAACCCCACGGCTTTCTCCTTCCCCACCATTCGCCGCACCTATTTTCTCCATGCCAAACCCATGTGCCCTCCCAAGCAATCCATGCAGCACACAGTCATTCTTTGTTCCGTCGAGGGGCAAAAAAAAAAAAATCGTGTAGGTTAGAGAGAAGAAAGACATTGTCATGTTGTGCAAATGTGCATTCAGGAAAAAAATACTAAGAAAATGTCCATATTAGCTGGATCATGATGTGCTGCAAAGATTCACATTATTAAAGCTATTTTCTTACTATTACAGCTCATCTCAGGCAAGTTCATTCGTCGTTGATTGCCCTCTTGATCATTGAGAAATAATGGAATGACACGATAGTAAAACAACTTGAGGGGTAATAACTGGCTCAGGTTAATCGCTTTCTATAAAAGCTGGGTTGATCCTGTTTCAGAAAGAAATAAGTGGCTCAGGTTCTAAGCCTAGCCCGGGCAACCAACAAACCTGATCCTGGAAACAGCATTCTTAATAAGAGGGGTTAAGGACGGTACAAATCTGCGGGCAATCGAAACGCAAGAACACACATGCTTATTTCTTGGGTAGCAATACATCAGAACATCAATTTGTGCAACATGCTAAAAACGAAAGGGACCAAAAAGAATATTCTCCAAATGCAAAGTGATCCTCCCTGCCATGGCTCGCAGAAGTTCATGGCAAAATACATTGTCACTATCATGTGCTGTTGGAAGTATTTTAAGTGAAACAACACTCGACCTTGATCAGAGCATTAAACCACTTGGTAGTTAGCAGTGAGCAAACGAGCCCGCTGTGAAAACTTGGGAGGGTTGCCTTCCTTCAGAGGATGGATTCCAGTAACCTGAAAAGTTTCAGATAAACACAATTGACAAGGGATGAATAAGGTGGCACCACACATAGAAGGGTTCATTCGACCAGTGTGTCGGAACTGGGAACTAACCTTCAAATCACTGAAAGTACTGGATGCTGAAAACCCAACAGAGATGGGGAAAAATGATGATGGATCAGCTGGGGGAACGACAAATTCCATGGAACCACTGCAAAGGGCACAGAAAGCAAAAGTTAAGACACAAGAAGTCAATCTACAAAACAGAAAATCATGGGCTTAACATTTAAATATTTCCAACCTGCGATTCGACTGATCAATAAGGAGAATAGACCATTCCAACACAGAGTTTCTTGAGTCAAACCTGTTTGCACAAGGAAAGGTGAAACGGTAAAAAAAAGCTGAGACAACAAACACAAGCTCAATTGAATAAACATTAAACAAAGAAAGGTGCATCATGTAATGCCATGAGGAAATGGAATAATGCAGTAAGCATAACAGTTCTTTTCCAGGTTTATATAGTGTACCATCTAGGATACAAATGTTCAGTGAAATAAATAAATAACAAAAACTAAATTGAAGAGGAAAAGGAAACATTACTTCCACTCTCCATCTATCTGTCTAACACTTGGAGCCTCCCGAAGTGCTGGCAGAGGTATAGATATGATAACATTGTGCAGATCAAATATCTCAGAAGCGTCATATTCAATGTTGACATAGGTTTCATTTCCAGATACCGACGGCCAGCAATTGACTACACCGAGCAAAAGCATGTTACTGAAAGTTCAAATTAGCAAATTATTAGACACAAGAAAACAAAGTGATTTCGTACCTGATAGAGGTAAAGATGACTCATCCATCCCCTGGATTCTCCATTTCACCAGAGGAGTTTCATTCTGACCACTCGGGAAGGGCCTGTTTGGATCTTTTGCTCCCAAAATTTGCTGACTGTTAAACAGCTCCTTGTTGATATTTGGGTGTGTTTTGAAGCTAAGTCCAGGAATATCTTGGTTTTCAATCTACAACACACCATATATCAGAAAAAAAAGCTCATAAATTGTATGATTATATACAGCAATAAAGAACCTTTTGCCAATAATAAAAATAAACATCACAAGACACATAAATGAAGGTGAACATTACAGTATAGAATTGTGCTGTCTTTTGGGGCAGCAGTATAGGAAAGGCCACAACACTGAATAGAATACAACCTCAGTACAGACACATGACAATGCAAAATTGCAAATACAAATTTCTATACTACCCCTGGTTCATTATATTCGCCATTTCCAACAAGCAATCTGAACTGGCTGTAGGCCAAAATTTCTGTCTGCAATGTCAAACATAATGGACCGGAGGTAGTACTATTTCACAGTTATAGCTTTCCATACATAGTATAAAAGGGGGATGAAAACTAAGTACAATACTACTAGAATTTTAAGAAAAGCATTACCTGCAATTGGATGAAACCATCAGCATCATTAAGAACCTGAAGAGCAAGGGTTCCTTGAACATCGAAGTTATTAATACCTCCATCTCTTTTGACAACAACATTGAGCTTCTCTTCTATAGTCACTGTGACAGGATCACTTGGCGGGAGAGCAGCCGATCTTGAAGGAACTGTACTTGGTTGTACATCCTCCAAAATGACTTCTCCTTCAGCTTTCAATGATTCGAGGAATTGATTTGTCTTCTGTGTCTTGCCCAATTTCATGCCAAACCCTTTACCAGGTGCAGTAGCAGGTTGAGACGGACGACCTGTAGAAAAGTCGCTTGGAATTAGAATCAAATACAGGTCATATGCTAGCCCTGTATTGTCTCTAGCAATTTAAAAGCAAATCAGGATAAAACAGGACTAGATCCGCATGCAAAAAGAAGGAAAAAACTTTAATTCATTGACATAAATTGATGCAATAAGAGGCCTTTCTAAAGTAAAATATATATCAAGAAATACAAGAGAGGCCTTACTACCTTTGGGCTTGCTAGCAAATGAGTCCATGTCAGTGCTCAGTCCACCTAATCCAGAACCACTACCAAATCGAGAACCACTGATGCTCATATCATTGAAAGTTTTTTCAATCACACGTGGACCAGATATTGAAGAGTATCCTCCTTTGTCAAGTTTACCTCTTTCCATCTGCAACGAGTACCACACAAAATATAACCTGTTAGATATTAACAAAGAATACCTGAAAATACCATTGCAGTACAATACTAACTACTGAAATGCATACCCAAAATAGCCTGACATGAGATTACAATGAAAAAATCTTGGCAATGGAACCCGACTAAAATTTCCTCTAAATAGTCTGGGTCCACTCTACTCTGATGAAACTTTCAATCCATAAAACATATCCAACTTTTCCCAAAAAGGATTCAGACACATCTTTTATGTATGCTTATATATCACAGATTCCATCCCAGCAAGTTATTTTTAAGAGAAACTGGATTTGCAAAAATATGTTCTGAATGGATTAACAACTTAAATGAATCACAATGTATCCTAAATCTGGTGAAAAGAGTAGTGCAGACCCTCATTTTGTCAAGCTCATTAGCCTTCTTTTTCATGACATCCTTGGTTTCATTGATTTTGGCTTGCATCATCAGCTTGTGTGCCTTCTCTTCATGGCTCTCCATCTCACAATATTGTTTTACTTGTTGCACTGTAACATTTTCCTTATTTCCAAGAGATATGGCTTCATCGAAAGCAAATATAAGCTCAAATGCTGTTTTACAGACACCTTCCTCATCCAAGGAAGGGGAGTATTCAGGTACCTTACCAAAAGTTAAGGAGACCATCGTATTCAAATGTTGCTGTAAAAGAACATACCACTGAATAGTAGCATAAAGTTGATATATTTATACACAGCACTAAAAAATGAGATTCATAATGGTAAAGGTTTTGTATAGATACTTTCAAGTACCTACAGTGCTTGTTGTTTTTTATGTTTTTCCCCCTCAATAATATGTAAAAATCCAGATAAGCATGGATGTAATGTAAACTTATAACTTCCATTTTCTCCACAAGAATAGCCAGTACGGTTAATCTTGAACCTATCGTTATGAAAGTAAAGCTCATGAATTTACACCCCCTCCACCACCCCCAGCCCCCAGGTTCTATTTTAATTCATATAGATTAAATAGGATCATATAAATAAGGAAAACTCCAAATAAAAAGAAAATCTATGTGAAAGTAGGATACAAGCTTGGAGAGCAGCCTCAAAGTGTCCAGATCTTCAAGAATGTTGCTCTGCTTGTTTGTGATAAGTAGAAGATATAAACCTTCAATAGGTTGATAAACATAACGCACATTTTCTGTTTCAACATATGTGTGCTGCTTCCCAGTTCCAACCAGTTTCGGGAATGCAGCGAGTAATCCTTCGATTCTTATGCGAGGCATGTCAACAAACTGTCTTGACACTAGTGCTGCAATTGAAAACAGAAGAAGAGCAGCCTTCAGATGAGTCCTTTCACATCATTTAAAGAAAAAAACTAATAACCAGAGGGAAAGCTAGATAATCTGAAACATATAGTGATTTCATATTGTGTCAGCCCATAGGCTTGTATAAGTAAAGAGCCAACTAGTTAGCAATATGATACCAAATTTGTGATAGGATGCTACCATGCCCATGTAGCAAATGATGACTAAAACTAACAGAGGTAAATAACAGATAAATAAGAAGGTGCAAAATAAAATTCTATGGGATTTGACAATAACAAAGGATCTGAAGCACCATACCTTTTCCCGACTTTGAAACGATGGAAGCTGCAAGGACCACCTGAGGGTACACAAACAACAAAAGAAAAATCAATCAGCCCCTTCCAGAAACAAGATTCAACAACTCAATAGTAGCAAAGGGATAAACTTGAAATCAGAAGATCAAATCAGTTTACTAGCACTAATTAATTAGAGGAGTAAAAGTGAAAAAGGAAATGAAACCAATTAGCCATACCATTTTCAATCGCTTTGTTGATCACTCGATCGATCAATCACCAAGCCCACAAACTATGCACCTGCCATGAGAAACAATACCCAATGAGCAGAGTAGCCACAAAGACTTTCAGAGATGAGAAAAATAAGAAGGGCAATTGCCGCCAATCGAAGGTACTTATTTCCAACAAATTTGCAGTAGCTCTGAAAGCAAGGAAAGGGTAACTGGCTTGCCGCTGAGATGTGATCTCAGTTGAAAAGGCCACTTGTACTAACAAGAAGTTTTTGCACATAACACTGACAGCAAACAGGGAGTGGATCAGTTGCATCACATGATGCAGGGAACAATCATAAGGATTTTCTAATTCAGATGCCTAACGACAGATTGAAACATACAAACGATATGCTCCAAAAAACATTCTTGGCACGCTACTTCGCGCTTGCGTCGTGAACGCATTATCACGGACATACAGCTACCGGCCTACCGCTGGTGCAAAGCTGGCGCCGTTCAAGGCCGTGGAAAGAAGAAAGCGCAAAAAATGGACTGCAGAAATCCATCCAAACAACCCTACCGAGATATCATTCACGGTGCCGCATTGTAGATCGGCCGGAACAAGGCGTGGACGCATCGCATCCAGCCGGATCTGGAGGAGTGCGATGAGAAAATTGGCAGAGGCAGCCCGGATCTAGAAGAGCACAACCTCGCTACGATGCGCGTCGGTGGCCAGGAAAGGAGGACAAATTACGGAGAATTGTGCGGAGCAGATCGGCGGGAGGATGCCTGGATCTGGCTCGGTTTCGCTAGGGGAGGGGAGGGGAGGGGAGGGGCGTGCGTACCTCGCCGGCAAAGGTCCCGACGGAGGAAGGGCGGCGCCGCTCGCCCAGACGTCGCCGCGGAGAGGTGGAGATCCGAACGCGGGTCCAGATCCACTGGAGTTGGCCGACTGACTCCACCGGGCAACGGAATAGATAGATCTCCCCTTCCCCCAGCCTGGGCGTTTAGCCCCTCCCTGTCCCTAAGCCCGGTGTTGGGATTAGTCCCAATTTTTTACCAAGCCAAAATTATGGCAAGTTAATATATTGGCTTACCAAAATTAAATCATGCCAAAATGTTGGCAAAAAAATTAGGTATTCATTTGGTTTGGTGCCAACCAATAATCTCTTCTCTTCCAAGGTTTCAGAAGTTTCTAGTAACTTACCAAAATTTTGATTACAATGATCAATTTCTAAGCATGAATCAAATGATAGCCAAAGCTTTTTGGCATGCTTTGATTTTGGCATGGCAAAAATTGGTAGCAAACCAAGCAGGCCTCTAATCACGTGGTGATTAACATCGGCAATAGCTTCCGGTACAATACATGTATTGTACGATATATACGGGTTGACAGTGCAATCTATAGAGATTTATACGGTAAAATTACAATGTTCATGAGCAGTAGTGCTTTTCTCTCATGCTAAACTAGCATCAGCCAGCAGTACTTTTCTTTCACAATAAATCAGCATCAGTCACCAACCACAGCCAGCTGAACAAAATCATTTGCAAACTATAAACACTGGTTATTTATTTAGTATAAATGTAGTTTTGTTAGGATTCGAAAAAACTGACCTAGGTGCATTGTGCCCGCTGATTTCTAGTTAAGTTTTTCATATATAGCGGTGACACATATTTAGGCTATTTAATTTATATTATTGCCATCTAATTTAATTGGTTATCAAC
Organism: Panicum virgatum; assembly: GCF_016808335.1. Taxonomy (NCBI): domain Eukaryota; kingdom Viridiplantae; phylum Streptophyta; class Magnoliopsida; order Poales; family Poaceae; genus Panicum; species Panicum virgatum. The sequence goes on from NC_053147.1 coordinate 3,808,399, forward strand.
CTAGCTCTAGCACTAACACTCTCCAAATGTCTAATCTCTTATTTAACTTTTTCAATGATAATTGTACATGATAAGCGATAAGCACTGAACAAGCCTTGCTAGTACAAACTTGATGTAAACAACCAAAATTGAACCATAGCATATTGTGAGATGTGATGATATCGGACTTTCTACCATATACTTGTTTCCCTATACTTCCGAATAGAGAGACATGATATATACTTTCTTTAATCTGAGCAACCATTTCTCTGATTTTTCCTAAAATGGAATGGAGCAAGCGGCGGAGGCAGCGGTGGGGCGGGAGGGGCTCAAGCCCCCCTACCGCTGTAATCTCCATGAAGCCCCCCTAAGCCCCTCCTACAAATTTGAGAAGGAAGAAGAATGATGGGAGGGGCTAGAGGAGGAAGAAGGGGAAGCAACCCCTCCTGCCGTGATTCCTGGCTCCGCCACTGAATGGAGCACACTTGTTTATGCGAAGCAAGTAAAAGTTGAATTTGTTCGCTTATTGGTTCCTCGACGAGGCGGATGGAGGAGATGGCCGGACTTCGGTGGCGGACCGGAGGTACCGGTGAAGAAGATGGTCTCGAGGACTTCCTGGTGGCCGTGTGTTATTTTTTTTCTTTCAGGGTGTTCTCTGCAAAAAGGTAGGAATGTACTGTAACTTTTCAATTTAATACAGTCTTCCCTTTCGAAAAAAAAAAATCTGATCCCCTCCGCTCTATCCGAATCAACCTCTTTCCCTCCATAAACCTCTCCGCGCCCCGGCGATGCCATCCATGGCGTCCTCCGCCTCTTCTTCCTCTTTCTCTTCTGTCGCCGCCATCCGCCACCCCCATGTTCTCCATGGCAAGATCGCCTCCCCTCCCAAACCACCCACTCATCCATTCTCCGCGCGGCGTCCACCCCGCGCGCAGCTCGTCGGCGCCGCGTCCACCCCCCGCACCTCGCAGGCAGAGCTCCGTCCGGACTCCAAGAACGCCTCCGCGCTGTCCGCCGAGCTCCGCCGCCTCGCGCGCGCGGGGCGGCTCCCGTCCGCGCTCTCCCTCCTCGACCACCTCTCCCACCGTGGCGTGCCCGCCACCGCCTCCGCCTTCGCCGCACTCCTCTCGGCCTGCCGCTCCCTCCCGCACGCGCGCCAGGTCCATGCGCACCTTCGCGTCCACGGTCTCGACACTAACGAGTTCCTACTCGCCCGGCTCGTCGAGCTTTACCTCGCGCTCGGCGCCGCCGACGATGCGCGCGGGGTGCTCGACGCGATGCCGCAGCGTGGAGCGACCGCCTACTCGTGGAACGCGCTCCTGCACGGGCACGTTCGCCGTGGCCGCGGCGAGGCAGCGGGCCCTGTCGCTGACGCGTTCGCGGAGATGCGCGCCGCAGGGGCCGATGCCAACGAGTACACCTACGGCTGTGTGCTCAAGTCCATCTCTGGGAGCGCCAGGCCGTCGATGGCCATGGCCACCGCCACACACGCGACGCTCATCAAGAACGCGTTCGCTGGCGCGCCGGGGATGCTGATGACTGGGCTAATGGATGTCTACTTCAAGTGTGGGAAAGTGAAGCTTGCTGTTAGGGTGTTCGAGGAAATGACCGAAAGGGATGTCGTCGCATGGGGGGCGGCCATTGCTGGATTCGCGCACAAGGGGATGAAGAGAGAGGCGCTGGAGCATTTCCGGTGGATGGTAGAGGACGGGGTCAAGGTCAACTGTGTGGTGCTCACGTCAATTGTGCCGGTCATCGGAGAGCTGCGGGCGCGGAACTTGGGTAGAGAAATTCATGGATTTGTGGTGAAGAAGTTTGGAGATCGTAAAGATATTGCAAAGGTCTATGCAGGGTTGGTTGACATGTACTGCAAATGTGGCGATATGGTCTCAGGTAGGCGAGTGTTCTATAGCAGCAAGAACAGGAATGCTGTGTCGTGGACAGCTTTGATGTCTGGGTATACATCCAATGGCAGGCCAGACCAGGCGCTGCGGTGCATAGCTTGGATGCAGCAAGAAGGAATCAGGCCAGACCTCATTGCAGTGGGGACTGTCCTCCCAGTTTGCACAAAGTTGAAAGTATTGAGGGAGGGGAAGCAGCTCCATGCTTACGCTTTAAGGAGGTGGTTCCTGCCCAATGTCTCCTTGTGCACATCACTGATCACCATGTATGGTTCCTGTGATCGCTTGGAATACTGTCACCGGGTGTTCCATGATATGGACAAGAAGACCGTACAAGCTTGGACTGCATTGGTTGATGCCTATCTCAAGAATGGAGACCCATTGACTGCTGTTGATTTGTTCAGATCGATGCTGCTGACAAACCGTAGGCCGGATGCTGTTGCCTTTACCAGGATGTTGAGTGCCTGCTGTGATATTGGGGCATTAAAACTTGGCAAGGAAGTGCATGGTCAGGTGCTAAAGTTGCGGATGGAACCTCTCCCTTTGGTGGCAGCAGAACTAGTAAACATGTACGGAACGTGCGGAGACCTCAAGGCAGCACAGAGGGTTTTTAATCGAACTGAGTCCAAGGGATCCCTGACTTGCACTTCAATAATAGAAGCTTATGCAATCAATCAGAAGCATAAGGAAGCACTGGATCTTTTTGCTTGGATGCTGTCAAATAAATTTGTTCCTACCAAGGCTACTTTCGACGTGGTTCTGAGAATCTGCAATGCTGCAGGGTTACATGATGAAGCCCTTCAAATTTTTAACTCCATGGTGCAAGAATACAAACTGGAAGCATCTCAAGAGAACTTTGACTGCATCATCCACCTTCTTGTTGGTGCCGGTAGGATTTCAGAAGCACAGCGGTTTGCTGACCTGAAATCTACTCTGTTTAATTTACCAACTCCAGTTTTGGACTCTGAACAGCAGTGATTTTTTACAGGTTCTTTACCTTTTACCTCCTACCAATATGAGTTTTGTAATTTTTCAAAGTGATACCAATACTCCTTTTTATAGTTGTAAGCCTACTGCAAAGCAACATTCTTTCTGACCAACTAGCAATTACATCACTTCTTGAGTGTGTAATTTAACATTCATGATACTGTACTAGCAAGAAATAATATTGTTGGCATTATTCTCTCAGCAACAACATGATTTGCATCACAATGAAATATGCATTTTATTTTAGTTTGTTTTTTTATTATCATTATGAATTATTTGCTTATATTAGTATATTACACTGTCTTCAGAGTCCTATTTAATATGCTACAAGATATTAACTTCCCCTCTGCAGCACTCAGTAGTCAGTAAGCCATGACAATCTATAAATTATTTTTTTCTCAACTTTAGTTTTGTGAAGATTGAAAAAGATACTCCCTCCATTCTCTATTGATAGTCCTATTTCACCTTGACACAGTGACCAAGGAAAAGCAATCTTGCTTATCATCTAATTAATTTAACACAAGACTTTTTAATAGTCCCCAATAGCTTTGCTGGAAACTTCTTGTTACCTGTGCCATTTATTGCCATGGTACTTATCAACAGCGAATAGGACTATCATTTGAGAATATTTGAATTTTGGAAATAGGACTATCAAAAGAGAATGGAGGGAGTATTCTATTACCAACTAGTCCACTACCCTCAACCAAATTGTGGGAGGCCGCTGGCCGGGTATAGACAAAGTTTGGCTCCTGACCCTGCCAAAGCATGGGATCAAGTGATGAAACACTGGTGCCAAATGTTGATACACCAGCTACCAGATCACAGGACCTTGACATGTGATAAAAACAATATGACAAGCTTTTGCACTCCTTCATATGCACATCTATCTTAGATAGATCAATTTCTGAAAGTTGATGTCCATTCACGATATACGGATATATAAGGTGTCACCCTCCAGAATAACTTGCTTCATGCTGAGGACTGCTACCTACCTTGAAGCTTGAAGATGCAATATCAGCATGGTGAGCATTATACGAATGGGCAGATCTCCCAGCACCCCTGCTATCACCTGTCCTTCCATGACTCTGGTAACAAAGCCCAAGACACCACTATGTGACAAACTGGACTTCCCGAACGTGAGCTATTAGTATTTAACACTTCATAATGATATACAACCATGCTCCGAGATGCATATTTGCTCTGTGATCTGTTTGTTTTCCCTCCATTTGATTTATTTCTTGCATGGCAGTATGACATCGTGTCCACATCCACATGGATCTTTATTCTGAAGCACATAGGACAGCATTTATCCGGCTTCACACCCCAGCAAGCTATCTTCCATCTTAGTTGTAAATGTTATGTACTGTGTGCAAACCTCCAAAACAATGCCTTTACTTTGTTTGAAATTTGCATTTTCCAAATCCCAAAACCATGGGAAAATTCCCCTAGTACTTATGTACTGCCACCCTGCCGCTCTAGGAAGAGACATCTCTTCCAGATTTGTTAAACACAAGGCATTTCATCTCGTATTTGTTAAGCACAAGGCATTTCATCTCGCGAAAGATATCCTTCACAAATGGCTCATCATATTCAGGTCAATTAATTGAGATCCCTTCTGGCCAAGCACTTGACCTCCAAAAGAAAAAAACCACCACCTTATATCTACGGATAATTCCAATATTATGCAGATCTTTCTGTAATATGATAATAAATTAAATAACTATGCATGCTTGTTTCTTCTTGTCCATGATAGTGGCACGGAAGAAAAGAAACATGCATAACTGATAACTATTTTTAGATAATAAATATAACCATTAACTAATTTTAGCTGTTAGAAACCCTCTCATCCATTCCTTTCCTAATACCTGGTCGTTAGTAACTTCTAATGGTTCGCTTTTTTTCTCTTTGAATTTTTTTTTACATTTTATCACATGTATTTCTCTAGAACAAAGAAAGAAGAGAAATGAAAGAATTTTTGCAAAATCTGTCTTGCTTGGAATCTGTCTTCTATCTTGAATTCAATTTTATTATCTGTTGTTATTTTTTGCAATCACCCCTCTCTGTCCAAGTTCTGAAATGAGGAGTGAATGCCATAATGTTTTCTTGAAGAGGAAGAACATATCGATACCAGTTTTTTAATTCTTGTTGCTGGCATGTTCCCTCACACCAAGCTGAATTTTTTATCGTACATGGCTTTTTATCTTTTGCTTATGATGACACGTTCAACAAACTGTCCATAGGGTCAGAGCTCTGCGTTTTCCCAGAGGTGAGTTTCTATAATGTTTGGTGCTTCGTAGTACGTTTTAAAGAATTCATGTGCAGTTAATTTTTGGTATACTGGTCGGATTCGTACAAATTTATGTAAATTGACTGGCTGCCATCTTTGAAACTCTTACCTTAAGGTTTTATTTGTGTTTCACATTTCAGTTTGTCTCCAATCTAAGTCAATCCATCTTTTCCCTGTAAAAAAGGTTTCCATGTTTTTTCTGCCTAGAAATGTTTAAGAAACATTTAGTTTGTCTCTTAATATTATCTGAAAAGCATAAAAACTCACATTATGCTTTTCAATCATCGTTTGGAAAATCAGGCAATGGTCATTTATTGTCAAGTGCAGAGATTAGCAAGAAAAACTGCAAAAATTGGTTTCAGTGCGATTAACTCGTTCAAGAAGAAGGCATTGCATCTTATGGGCTGCCTTTGCTCTAAAGGCGCCAAAGATGATAATGCCACTTCTGGACACAGAACACCATCAAGGAGAGATGACTCTACGGTTGCAACAAGTACTGCGGTGCTGAATGCAAAGTCCAAAGAAAATACATTCAACTCCAGCACATTAGATTCATATGGTGGAGCGAAGGTGGTAGCTTTAGATGCTAGGATCAGCAGTGGTAACAATGCTGACCTTAAAGGGCTCTCGGGTGAGCATGTAGTTGCTGGTTGGCCAGCTTGGCTCATAAATGTGGCACCTAAAGCAGTAGAAGGATGGTTGCCTCGGCGAGCAGATTCATTTGAGAAATTGGCCAAGGTAAATTACTCAGTGAATGATTTCCTCAATGCAAAATACTTGAATAATTGCATAGATTCCGTTGTGTTGCAGATTGGTCAAGGAACTTATAGTATTGTGTATAAAGCTCGGGATCTCGAATCAGGGAAAATTGTCGCACTTAAAAAGGTGCGGTTTTTCAATATGGACCCCGAAAGTGTGCGCTTCATGGCTAGAGAAATTCATATTCTTCGGAAACTGGATCATCCAAATGTCATAAAGCTTGAAGGGATTATAACATCTCGTGTTTCACAGAGCCTCTATCTTGTCTTCGAGTATATGGAACACGACCTTGCTGGTCTTGTTGCAACTCCAGGCCTCAAGCTCACTGAGCCACAGGTGGTTATCACACTACTCTTCCATCGATCACTTAGAAAACATACATAAACTAAAATTATAGCACGAATATCAGATAAAGTGCTTCGTCCAGCAGCTGCTACATGGCCTTGATCATTGCCACAAAAATGGGGTTCTGCATCGAGACATCAAAGGCTCAAACCTGTTAATCAATGGCAATGGAATGCTGAAGATTGGAGATTTTGGCCTGGCCATATCCTATGATCCCAACAATCCACAACCGCTGACAAGCCGTGTTGTGACATTATGGTACAGACCACCAGAGCTTTTGCTTGGTGCCACGGAGTATGGTGTTGCTGTGGATATGTGGAGTACAGGGTGCATTCTGGCAGAACTGTTTGCTGGCAAACCTATCATGCCTGGAAGAACCGAGGTTTATTATCTTTCTTTTGGACACAAAGAATAAACCATATTAGTTTCTTTTCATCCTTGCTTTAGATTTTGTGGTTGAGTTCTCATGAGTCCTGTCACGACGATATTATGCTAGGTGGAGCAAATTCACAAGATCTTTAAGCTATGTGGGTCACCACCCGAGTATTATTGCAAGAAATCAAAGGTGCCAGAAACAGCAATGTTCAAGCCTCAGCAGCAATATGGGCGGTGTGTTGCTGAGACCTTCAAAGATTTCCCCCCTCCAGCTGTAGTTCTCATAGACTCCTTGCTTTCACTAGAACCAGAAGTTCGTGGAACAGCTGCCTCAGCTCTTCAAAGTGACGTGAGCTTTGCACTTCTTTTATGATAATCTTTTGTGTAGCGTGAGACAGCCTGGTTCACAGAACTCATGCTTGGATTTGTAGCACTTATGCTATGTATCAAACCTCTTTCAGTTTTTCAGAACCAAACCACTTGCTTGCGATCCTTCAAGCCTACCGAAACTTCCACCAAGCAAAGAATATGATGTTAGACTGAGGCAAGAAGAGGCGAGGAGGTACAAGTTGCAGACTTTACATCTTTTGATTTCACAACTACTTTGTTGGGGTTTGTTGTGATGCTGACATTCAGTCTTCCTCATTTCTGTTCTCCCAGGCAAAGAAATGCAGAGCTTGGTGGACGAGGAGCAGAATCTGTTAAACCTGGAAATGAGAATCATGTAACCAGTCGCGCCATTGATATTGCTGCTCAAGTGAAGGTGAGTATGATAGATGGACCAGATCGCTTCAGTACTCGATTTGGTAGTACCTTTGTTATAAATATCAGTAGGATGGTTTATAAGCTCCATATATTTTTAAACCTATTTTTAATGATAGAAATTCCAAAGTCTAAAAAGTTTCAAGAACAGTTACTCAAAGAATGGCATCTTAAACTATAACACCGCATCATTTCTTGAGGACTTGCACGATCAAGAGGGAATTCACCAACTCTGAATGCCTTTTGTCACCTTGCAGCAACCCACACATACTACTTCAAAGAGCACCTGTGAGAAGTTTAACCCGGAGGACAGCATGCCAGGGTTCCGGGTGGAGCCACGGGCATTGCCAACCTCAGTGCAGGTTCCTGAATGTGGATCAACATGGAACATGAGGGGTTACGCCGATCACCATGCAGTTCCTGGTCGTGTTTGCAGCTCTGTTCGTGTCGCCAGGAAGAAAGGATCATCGCATTCAAATCTACCACAGTATGATGCAACAGATTTGAAGAATGGTATTGAGGTTACCGATCACAACCAGCCAGCTGATAGGCCTGCTTCTTCTCAAAAGAAGGACCTACATGAGGTTAGTACTTTACTCTTCGAACAGAAAATTACACTAGGTTTCTTTCATTTCACATGGACTACCTTATGTCGATGACTTGCTGTAATCAGAACCATGGAAGGAAGTACAAAAGGATACACTACTCCGGGCCATTGATGCCACCAGGAGGGAACATTGACGACATGCTCAAGGAGCACGAGAGGCACATCCAAGAAGCGGTGCGCAAGGCACGCATTAGCAAGGGGAGCAGATAGCTAGGAGAACATAGAGCAGCTGGAGGTCCTTAGGAGAAATGAACAAGGGTTCAATGGTGCTGTTGGCACCTTCAACACTTAGAAATTAGAATTCATGCACAGCACTTTTCAGCGAGCTGCCATGTTAAACTGCTGCAAGAGTTCATACATGGGAAGGCAATATTGCTCAATACCATCGCAAAGATCAGTAAGTTGGGAGCATCATACTACAAAGAGAATGAGTGGATTACATCGCAAATATCATTTAGTTCTCAGGTAAAGAAATGAGCAAGGGGGTTGCAGAGCCTGGGTGAATACAGAGGTTTTTCTTCTTTGTTCTGTTTAGAGAATGAGCACCTGAATTAGGTTATTTTTCTAAAGTTTTGCTCTAGTTGTAATGTTGTCATCGTAAAGTTGTTCAACCCTTTTTCTGACAAAACTCTGGAGTATGAAACATATGACCTGACTTTGAAGCTCCAAACGAACAGTTTCATGTTTCTTTAAGACCTGACTGCTAGCTGAGGATGATGCGTCTAGAATAGCATGATGTATTTTCAGGTTAGCTTGAGTTCTTAACAAATGATCAGTCAATGCTATGTACCGTAAAATATTGGGTGATAACTGGAATGACCCTTTTTCTAAAAGAAAAGGTCGACTCTTTTTCAACCAGCAAGTTCGGTGTAGACAATCATTGTTGCGGCCCATTAGGGAAAAAGTACCACCGCTACATATGCACGCTAGAGTATTATTGGAGTCTGGATTCTGAGGCTTTGTGGTAGTTTATGTAAAAGGATTGCTAAGCCATACCACCAACAAAAAAAAAACAAAAAAAAAACTGAACACGTCTGAATTCTGATGCTTTGTGGTGGTTTATGTAAAAGGATTGCTAAGCCATATCACCAACAAAAAACTGAACACATTTGTTGAGTAAATAAAGTTTCGAGTCTGTTCTTTGTACTCACAGATATACCACAATAATAGTGGCAGTGTCTCGTAATAGTTGGATGCCGCAGGGAAACTGTTTTAAGTCACGACAATAACAGTGGTAGTGTCTTGTAACATTTCACATGTTCTGGCTTTCTGGGCTTCCTCAAACTCAGTATGAACAGGCAACATCGGTTCTCCATGCACTACTATTCGCAGCAGGATCATGGTAGATACAGATTAAATGATTTCCCACAGAAAATTGATACAACCAACAGAAGCGCACTTGCTTTCTGCAAATGTGAACCCTCAGAAATATGAAGCTTTTTTGAATAAAAGAAATATGAAGCTTCCGGGTAGCTGTTGGAAGAGTTCTTTTATTTCCCCATGTATTGTTTTTCTTTTTAGATCAAGGGGGTTAAGGAATACTGGTGACAGAAAACCAAGAGTTAGCAGAGTTGCAAAAGATAGCGAAAATAACACAAATGAACTTAATGCCAGCATTCACCTGACATTTTGAAGCAGCAAAGCTCAGTTCTCACTGGGAGCAAATTCTTTCTGTATGTCACTAAATGATATGGTCGCGGAACCCCTTCTCTTAGCCTTTTGCTGTGATGGATGCTCCCTCCAGCCAGTCATGTACATTACCTGTACAAAAAATGGTAATCAGAGACCCAGTTTGGTAATCATTTTTAATATGGGAATTAATTATTTCTATCCCAGATTAATTCAGCTTTGCTGAGAAAAAAGGATGTTGCTGAACCATAAAGTTCAAATAAGGTAAAGTTTGCTTTGTTTTATTCCAACAAGAAAAATACAGAACTTGAATTGTTGCTGGAATAGATCCGTCCTCTAACCCAAACATTGACTGGTAAATTGCTGCAGTTGCCAAGGCTGTATCCCTTTTTAACACCTGATAACGCAAAACCAATTCAAGTTCAGTTACTAGGTATGTAGCCATTTATCAAGAAGCAAGTATGGTATGTTAGATACTCACAGGATTTCTTTGAAACAGAGCATTTGTTTCCCCCATTGCTCTAAGATGTTCAACAAGTTCCAAAGCTAGTTGACAAAAGCAGCAAAACCACATCACATGTAAGTAACCCGTAAATCCCCAAAGTCAAAATCCGCATATTTCTTTGATATAGAATGAACTTTTATAGTATATTATCCTACAGCCTATGCAGATCCAGGATTGATATAGAAGTGACTGTTGCTATTTGATGGTATGTAACAGTAACCACACAGAAACCAAGAACAAAAGTTCAAATACACGTTTTGTCTACCATCACATAATATTGTAATGAAAACAGAAATGGAATAGTAATCATCATAAATTTTAAGTTTCCTTTTTGTACAAACCACTGTTGTATTTAACAGTGTCGGTACCCCAGGACTGGGGTACCCCCTCTTGCTGTGACTAGGCAAGAGCCTTTGTAGTCATCCTTGACTACAACCAAACAGCCGGACCCCTGCAGTCCGAAGTCCTGTCCTCCCGACAAAGGTCCGGACCTGTTCCACGGCCGGGGAAGGTCTGGGAACGCCACGTGTCCCAGGAAAAACAGGCGCTCAAGCGCAAGCAGCCAGGGCTCCGGACCTCCCAAGGAATCCGGACCCCCTCATAGGGTCCTGGATAGCAACCGGACCCCTCTCCAAGGGAAAGTTTGGACGCCCCGCCTCAGGGTGGTCCGGGGCCGACACGTGTATGAGGCCCTTGGTCTCCATATTGAGGTCCACCTACCTTCGCATTTATTGCGGTAGGTGGACGTCCACTTTGATATAGTGGAAGCCGAGGCGTTTGACTGACCAGGGGGCACTATTGATCGCGTATTACCAAGGCAGTGGAGCCGATGGCGCCGCCCATGCCGCGTCTGCCAGTCTGCCGTAACAGTCGGATACGACGGCTCGGCTTCACCCATTATGACGCTACATAATAGCCTCAGCAGGCCACGCCGCAAGCTACGCTACTCCAACGGGCGCCTCGCTGACGGGACAAGAGAAGACCCCCTGTGTCAGAAGAGCAGCAGTACGCATATCGAAGGAAAGATTCGCTACCACTGTAGCCACAGTCACGTTGGGCCCACCTGTCGGGGCATCAACGTTCTATGTATCCGCCCCCCCCTTTGAACTATAAAAGGGGAGAGCGCCGTTAGAAAACCTCAGGCTGGGTAAGAGCCAAGACCAGCAGAGGATAGATTCATTCACACAACCAAGACAATACATCTCCCAGTGGACGTAGGGTATTACGCTCCGGCGGCCCGAACCACTCTAAATCGTGTGTTCCTGAGTCCCAATCTCAGCGTAGATCTAGCCCCATCGCCTAGTACTTCCCCGAGTACTCCCTCACTGGGAATAGGCGGGTGCGCTCCGCCACCCGGCTGTGGGTACCCCTGAAAATCCCCGCGACATTTTGGCGCCGTCCGTGGGGAAGACAGGCGTTGGCTGGATCTTCAGGCCTCTGGGCTGCGTTCTCCCTCTGCAACGGCAAACTTGAAGATGAAGGAAGGCACACTCACTCCGCATGCTATGGCACCGGCGCTCCGACGACCTCGGTGCGGCGGCGCACGGCAGCGGCGTCTGCTGTGTGTCGCCACCGCGACACCTCAGAGCCGGCGTAGCAGCATGCAGCAGAGGCGCCGCTGCGCGCCGCCGCTCCTACGTCGACTCAAGGTTTTCTCTCAAGCAACGGCCACGCCCCCTCTGCGATGGCATGACGTCGGCTCAAGGCTTTCTCTCAACTTGGAGCCTAGAGCCGACAGCCATCCCGGAGGAAGTTGACTGAGACCTCCTGCCGCAGCAGCACCGGAGATCCACCTCAGCGTTGCTCGGTGCTGCTGCAGGCAGGACCCCGCCACCTCGTGCGGGGGCCCTTGGCGCTAGCACCAAGGACAAGCCGGCGAACGACCGCACTTCTCCACGCGTCGCACCGGTCCATCTGCTGCGCAAGGGTTCTGGTTTCCATCGGCAACGGCGACGGCAGGGGGAGGGGGCCTCTTCCATTCAAGGCCAAAGAATTTGTCTCATGCCATGTAAGCATGTGACAGCTCTTAGGCAAGGAGGGGCCCCCCGAGCTCCCGAGGTGATCCTGGATGATGCGGTTCAGGCACGTCCAAGGTGCCTTCACCTCCGAAGAACACGCTGTATAGCATGCAGCCGTAGGTTACTCCTAAGAAAGGAATAAGAGAATTTCTCCTTTGTAATAGCGTGGTGTCTATGTGTGTGTCCAGAGCGGTTAAGGTCCGACCTTGTAAACCCGGCCTCTGGCCCTATCACACGAACAGGCAAAAGCGGTCCGGAGCGGTGGAGGTCCGACCTCGTAATCCCGACCTCTGATGTATACCGTGATAACCACAATGATAAAGGAGATTTTCTTTCTTGACCTTATCTAGGCTCCACCCCGGTTACATTCATTCATTCTGGATGGCTGTTTTTTCGGTTGACCATTTCTTCCTCCCAAACAGAGTCTTTACCATTGTTGCTAACAATCCAAGTTGAGTTGCTGGCTTGTGGTTAGGTGAAGACACCCCTTCTAGCTGGAAGGCAGTCCGGACCCCTAGGGACCTGCTCTGGAGAAGTGGTATTTGTATCCTGGGGTAGAGAAGCTCCGCGTGGCTTAGCCTGGTAATGTACCCTAAGTTTACGTACTTCACTACCCTGTTACAAGTACTCTAGTATCCAGGACTGCTGACTTTAGAGGTCCCGGGCTCTCTTCTAGTATAAGGCTTGGTTTCTTTGCACCTTACTATGAGGTCCGGTAACATGCTTCATCGGATTGTCAGCAACGGCCGCTCCGGCGGAGACCGCTCGCCCCGGTCGCTCCAAGTCCACTCCGGTGGCCCGCTCCGGCGGAGACCGCTCGCCACGGTCGCTCCAAGTCCACTCCGGTGGCCCGCTCCGGCGGAGACCGCTCGCCACGGTCGCTCCAAGTCCACTCCGGTGGCCCGCTCCGGCGGAGACCGCTCGCCCCGGTCGCTCCAAGTCCACTCCGGTGGCCCGCTCCGGCGGAGACCGCTCGCCACGGTCGCTCCAAGTCCACTCCGGTGGCCCGCTCCGGCGGAGACCGCTCGCCCCGGTCGCTCCAAGTCCACTCCGGTGGCCCGCTCCGGCGGAGACCGCTCGCCCCGGTCGCTCCAAGTCCACTCCGGTGGCCCGCTCCGGCGGAGACCGCTCGCCCCGGTCGCTCCAAGTCCACTCCGGTGGCCCGCTCCGGCGGAGACCGCTCGCCACGGTCGACAAAAGCCGGGTCCGGGAAGTAGTGCTACCCCCTGAGCGATCCGAAGCCCGTGTAGCCGCTTAGCTTGGTTCCGTACCCTAAGCCTACACCTGCGTCGCCCCGTGGAGAGCACTCTAGTACCTAAACCAGGCAACAAGCATACCGGCCTCAGGGGTCCGGGATGCCCACTCTCTCCAAGAGCACACCAACGCAATCAAGTTGCGTAGGAACACATCACGGTGGTGGCCCCACCCGCGGGTTCGGACCTCTCCCGAGGTGGGCCCGGGGGCCACTGTCGGTACCCCAGGACTGGGGTACCCCCTCTTGCTGTGACTAGGCAAGAGCCTTTGTAGTCATCCTTGACTACAATCAAACAGCCGGACCCCTGCAGTCCGAAGTCCTGTCCTCCCGACAAAGGTCCGGACCTGTTCCACGGCCGGGGAAGGTCTGGGAACGCCACGTGTCCCAGGAAAAACAGGCGCTCAAGCGCAAGCAGCCAGGGCTCCGGACCTCCCAAGGAATCCGGACCCCCTCATAGGGTCCTGGATAGCAACCGGACCCCTCTCCAAGGGAAAGTTTGGACGCCCCGCCTCAGGGTGGTCCGGGGCCGACACGTGTATGAGGCCCTTGGTCTCCATATTGAGGTCCACCTACCTTCGCATTTATTGCGGTAGGTGGACGTCCACTTTGATATAGTGGAAGCCGAGGCGTTTGACTGACCAGGGGGCACTATTGATCGCGTATTACCAAGGCAGTGGAGCCGATGGCGCCGCCCATGCCGCGTCTGCCAGTCTGCCGTAACAGTCGGATACGACGGCTCGGCTTCACCCATTATGACGCTACATAATAGCCTCAGCAGGCCACGCCGCAAGCTACGCTACTCCAACGGGCGCCTCGCTGACGGGACAAGAGAAGACCCCCTGTGTCAGAAGAGCAGCAGTACGCATATCGAAGGAAAGATTCGCTACCACTGTAGCCACAGTCACGTTGGGCCCACCTGTCGGGGCATCAACGTTCTATGTATCCGCCCCCCCCTTTGAACTATAAAAGGGGAGAGCGCCGTTAGAAAACCTCAGGCTGGGTAAGAGCCAAGACCAGCAGAGGATAGATTCATTCACACAACCAAGACAATACATCTCCCAGTGGACGTAGGGTATTACGCTCCGGCGGCCCGAACCACTCTAAATCGTGTGTTCCTGAGTCCCAATCTCAGCGTAGATCTAGCCCCATCGCCTAGTACTTCCCCGAGTACTCCCTCACTGGGAATAGGCGGGTGCGCTCCGCCACCCGGCTGTGGGTACCCCTGAAAATCCCCGCGACAAACAGTATACTGATCAACATCAACTCCTGGAAGGGTGAAGCCTGCCCTTGTCAAAAGGTTTCCTGCATCACGGACCTTAAAAGGTGCAACATAAAGCCGCAGTCAAGAAAAATAGCCACATAAAGGCCAAGATAGAGTAGCTTTATGCATGTAACATTCAATCGAACTACTAGTTACCCGCAAAAAAAAAAATCTAACTACTAGTATACTTTAATAAAACAATATCTAACTAGTATACATGGCTGCATGGTCTAAATCATAAGAAAAAGCATCAGTAGAATTTTATTATTTAATTTTAACAAATATGCAAAGGAAGCACAAAGAAATGCCCCTTAAGCAAAATTTCGGAACATAATTACATAAATAAGCCATACTTGTGCCAAAGGTGACATTCGAGGACTGATGCCCCCCTCTCGTTCCATTTGTGCAATGGTGCATGCAATTCTAAGCTCCCTAGTATTGGAAACCGGTGAAAGACAGGTCAGACAGAGAAACTAAAAACTGAGAGAAAAAGGAATTTTAAATTTTCTCTACAATTTGACAGGTCATCACTTCAGTGTTTCTCCACCAAGAATTGCAGCGAGAAAAAGGCCATCAGGTTTCAACGCCAGCCTACACTGCATCCAAAAGGTAACAGGGCAAGTTAACGATAGTCAAGGTATTTCCTAGTAATCAACTGACTGTTCAAAGCCGAGCATAGCAATACAAATGGGTTCAGATTAAGAATTTTACCTGTATCATTGCTCCAGGAAGATCATTTGTCCAATGAAGCCCAAGACAGCTTATTATCAAATCCTTTGAGCTTCAGAAACCACGAACCACATAATGAGTAAATGCAGCAGGATCAACCTGTGTACTGCTGCTTATATTTTTGACAATGCAACAGACTCACTCAAGCATGAGTATAAGAAATCACACAAGAATGGTGAAATCATATTGTTCATCATGTATGCTTTAATCTGTAAGCAAGGTAGGAGGAGAGGAGTTGGAAACTGAACTAACAATGAAATAGTACTTTTTTCGTGCAAGAGAATTGGAAACACAAACATATGATTTTTCATATTCAATTCTACGATAGAAAAAAGTCACATTTTTAAATCAAGGTGGATCGACAAGACAACAATGGAAAATGACCATAGAATTGGCAGCCGATTGCCAGATCCCACAAGTACAGGATGTACATTAAAATCTCAGCAAAGTTATTGTGGGTTAGGTACATTTTACTCTCGATACAACACCTTCATGAAAGCAACCAAGAAATAAAAGGTAACCATATCTGGCATTGACCCTCACCTCTCTTTGATTGGAAGGAACTCCTCATCACCGACAACAAAGTGCGTCTCTGGTCCGTCATCGTTAGCATTCTCTGATTCTCGCCACTTCCTCACCATGTCGGGCGACATGTCCATCATGATCAGCTTCTCAATTCCACCTGAAACGAAAAAACTCAGTTCATTTCCGGGTCAAATTGATAGGATATTGACGGAGTAGCACCCCCATTAGTACACAGTAAGAGCAGAGGGGTGATGGGTGGCTCACCGCGGCCGTGGAGCAAGCGGCGGACGGCACCAGCAGAACCCCCGAGGCAGAGCGCGGAGGGGAACGCCTTCCTGCAGTCCTCAAGGCGGTCTAGGAGGTTCTCAGCGACGGCATCCACGAACCCGTCAGTCTCCCGCATCGCCCATGCCGCGCGGTCTCGGTGCCGGCGCTTCAGGTCGCGGTCGAAGATCTTGAGGCGGCCGCCGCCACCGTTGTCGCCGAGGCCATCGGCTGCGGACGAGGAAGAGATGTAGCGTCTGGGTAGAAGGTGGCGGTGGTGGCGGAGGAGTAGGAGGCGGCGAGCAGCTGCGGCCGAGGAAGCCATGGCGAGCACCGGCGGCGGAGAAGATGGGGGCCACGATGGCGGCCGAGGAAGCCTCTCAGGGCTGTTTGTTTCCACTTATAAGCGGATTCTCGGCCAAAATAATCGAGAATCCTACCCAAATGCCTAGCTTAATTTTCGCTTATCTGGAAAGCCGCTTATCTGAGAAGCGCAGAATACACATGAACTTCGCTTTCCTTCAACGCGGCATGAGAATCGAGCGCCTTTTCCTCGCCTACCCCCGCCTCTGCCCGTCCATAGCTCACCCCCGCATCCTATCCTCCCGACGGCGTCGTCCGTCCCTGCTATGGATCCGCGCCGGCGCCTCCTACACTCCCCGCGCAGGAGCTGCGCCGCCGCCCCTGTAGCACCCCTGCCCGGATCTGCGCCGCCGCCCTGCAAGCCGGCCCGATGCAAGCAACGCCTGGCGCCCCTACACGCCCCCTCGCGTATCTGTGCCCCCACACCTGCAGGCCCGGAGCCCCCAACGCAAGCAGCGTCCGGCACCCCTGCATGCTCCCTCCCTCTCTGCCTTTCCTCCCACTCTTGCTTTTTACTCCCTGAATGCTACTGTATGTGTTGCTACTAGATCCAATGAGTGTATTATGGTGTATTATTGTTGTTGCTAAATTGCATGTTTTGCTATATAGATGCTACGCACAATTTTTTTTCTTTGAGGTACTTGATGCTAGAATAATTTTTTGAATATAATTATATAGTCAAGATACTCAAAAAATATAAAAATTATTGAATTCTTTTTTATTTAGCAAAAAATGAGATATCATCAGACTCAGGGGTATTTCAGATATTTTACCACTCAATTCAGAGAATCGACTCAAAATAATCAGGATTGCCAAACACCCTGCTTATCCAGACAACCGATTCTCCAGACAGCTGGTTTATCTCAGAATCTTGATTCTCAGAGAAGCAAGGTCCACAAAAGGAGAAACAAATAGGGTTGGGCCACGTGATTGGGCTTTCCTGGAGAAAAAACTTTAAGGGGGTGTTTAGTTGGCGAAAAAGTTTGGGTTTGACTACTGTAGTACATTTCGTTGTTATTTGACAATTAATGTCCAATCATGGATTAATTAGCATCATTGGATTCATCTCGTAGGAATCAGTTAGACTATATAATTAGTTATTTTTTTAAATACATTTAATACTTCATGCATGTGTCCAAAAATTTGATATAACGAGTACTGTGTAATTTTTTTTGGAACTAAACGCAGTCTAACTGGGCTACTTTTTCCTGGAGAAAAAACTTTAACTGGGCTACTTTGTTTTTCTAATGGTGTCCAGTCAGTGGTAGCTTCTTCCGTCCGGCCCATGTTTAGCAGACCTGATTTGTTATTTTACCAAATTATGCAAAGTGAACACTTACACAATTCATCTACTATAGTCAACTTAGTCGGTGGCACTTTGATGACGGATGAGGATCAGATTTGCACAGGTCAGGTCAGGTGAGACAGATTGACCCGTCAGCTATCCAAATACTGTACACAGCAAGTGGAGCGGTACAAAAACTGTAAACCCTCGCTTCAGTCCAGTCCAGCGTAGGAGTACATTGTTGGATCCCTGCCCTGACATGAAATTTCCAGCCAAATGTGTGCAAAGGTAACAGTACTCATCGTAATATGATTGTTCTCCAATAAAAAGTGTGTCTTGAATTGACATCTTAAGTCTGACGCTTTTGATGGGCCGTGTTCAGATGCCAAAAAAAAAATTAGCAAAAAACATCACATCACTCGTTTGGACATATGGATGATGTCTATTTAAAAAAAATTGTACGAATGGGTTGTAAATCGCAAGACGAATCTAATGAGCCTACTTAATCTATGATTTGCAACAATGATGCTACATTAACCATTTATTAATTATAGAATAATCATGAATTAAATAGGCTCATTAGATTATCTCAAGAGATTTACAACTCATCTATGTAAAAAAGTTTTGTAAATAGACTTCATATAGTAGTACGAAATAGTAAGATTTTGTTTCAAAATTTTTTTGGCTAAATAAAGTAAGGGCATGTTTAGTTCCCAATTTTTTTGCCAAAATTTTTTGGCCACTTTTTGGACACATGGATGGAGCATTAAATGTAGTTGAAACAAAAAACTAATTGCATAGTTTGAATGTACATGACAAGACGAATCTTTTAAGCCTAAGTAGTACATGATTAGCCATAAGTGTTACAGTAAACCACTTTTACTAGTGACGATTTCCAAACAAGTTATGAAATTAGTTTTATAATTAGTGTTCGAAAATTCCTTCTGATATTTGGTCAAACGTCTGATGTGACAGCTAGAGAAATTTTTTTTGCCAACTAAACACGTCCTAAACACATCAACGAGTGTCCCACTCCAACACAGCTCGCAGCCACTCGTGCACTCTAGATGATAGCACATCCACAGCAACCACGCAAAATCTGCACTTCCATAGAACATTTTTTTTGCCACTTTTCCCATAACTTTTTTTTTAAAAAAACGCCTATATGTTTTTTTTGGTGACGGATTGGTAGGTACAGGAGTAAAGCGTTTCCTAACTGTACCCGCCTCTTCTCCACTGAGTCCCTGTTTAGTTCTTTACAATTACATGTAAACGCAAAAAAACCATAAACACATTAAAGTGAAAAGGAATCTTGCTAATTTGAAGTACTAAATGAAGTCTATTTACAAAATTTTTTGCATGGTTGGGTTGTAAATCGCGAGACGAATCTAATGAGCCTACTTAATCCATGATTTTGCAACAGTGATGCTACAGTAACCATCCGCTAATTATTGATTAACATGAATTAATTAGCATCATTAGATTCGTCTCGCGATTTACAACCCATCTATGCAAAAAGTTTTGCAAATAGACTTCATTTAGTACTTCAAATGACTAAGATTCCTTTGCAATTTTTTTTTGCAAAATGAACTAAACAGACCCTGACTGTACTACATAGGATTGCTTTGATGAATGAACTAGGTACGACTCCCCAAGGTGATTTCCTCCTGGACCATCAGTCATCATGCCATGGGAATCAAGTACCTGCTGCCTACAACAAAATGCCCAACTCGATCATGTCACATGTTCTGCGTTGTTTTGTTCAGCATAGAGTGATGGGTGCACTGCAAAAAAATTCCAAAGACATGAAATTCAGGGGGGCAGTTGGCCAAAGAGTCGAGGACAACACAACAGCTACGCGAGTTAGGTGCCAGCAGTAATTGAGCTTCCATCTAATGTTGAACCCTTTTTTCGGACCTGATGAACATCTCATCCCACTACGCGATTTTGACCTTATTCGTTTTAGCACATTATCGCAACAAGAAAAGAAATATCGCAGATGGGAGTCTTAGGAGTGACACTTTCATCATGGCTCATGGCTGTCATATTCATACCCAATTCTCAGAACCACAAATACTTTACTCCAAATAAAATTGGAAACAAATTTCGCAACAAATGAATAATTGCTTATTTCTTTTCGAACAAATGAACTATTGCTTCTGATCCACCACGTCCATTTCCGCATCAGACGGCGCATGCAAACTCACCATATATCGCCTCCCTGTTCCAATGGGGATGTGTGACCTTCAAATTGTATCATAGAACATCCTTGACCAAGCTGCTGGTAGAGTAATGGCAGCCTGCACAGGAAGAATCAAGAGCCAGCTCCAGATGGCTGGTGGAGTATTATCCTCTAGCTAGTAATTAAAGGAAAGCAACAGACACAAAAGGCAAAGTCTGATTGATCGCTCAAGGGCAGAAGGGGTGCCCCATGTCGTACCGCACGCCATGGGGTGATCCAACACACGAGATTAGATGCGGTAGGACAGTGGCGATGAAACTACTGCAGAAAAGACTGCAGCCGGACATGTGTACTGTCCTTGAATGGGAAAAGAGAGAAGTCGATGAAACTACTGCAGAAACACTCCAAAAGCATCAAACTCAGGTCACACTCACTGGAGTACCAGCAAGAATCCAACCGTGTCATGCCTTCAGTCCAGCCAGCAAGGGCTCCCTGCCCTGAAATTTCCATCCATGTATGCAAGTTAAGGTGTGTTTAGTTGGTGAAATGAAAATTTTTGGGTGTCATATTAAATGTTTGATCAGATGTCGGAAAAAAATTTCGGACACTAATTAAAAAACTAATTTCAGTGCTCACCTGAAAACCGCGAGACGAATTTTTTGAGACATTTGACCGCATCATTAGCACATGTGGGTTACTATAGCACTTATGGCTAATCATGTACTAATTAGGCTCAAAAGATTCGTCTCGTCGTGTACATTCAAATTGTGCAATTAGTTTTGTCTTTTAACTATATTTAATGCTCCATGCATGTGTCCAAAGGGGAGGCAAAAATTTTTGGTAACTAAACGGGCTCTCACTTCTCAGCATTTTATTGCTCTCTAATAGACTAGTGTCCTTTTTATGTACAACAAAGTGTGACACTTTGACAAGGAGTGCCCTACCCCTGCCCAAGGCACTCACTCCAGATGATCAGGTACTACCCTTACGGCCTTAGTACCAGTCAAGTAAACTCTAAAATTAAAAAAAAACTGTGCCCAATAAATGTTTCTTAGGGAAAATAAAATCTGGTCTTTTCTTCTCACTGGTTATAAGCAGCGGAGATTTATACAGTAAACGTTTAAAAACTTCACCTCTAACACTAGTAAGATGATTAGTGAAAAAAACAACGAAATCGTCAATAGAAAACCATTTTATCCTGAAAACTATAATGCTTGCTGCAAGAAACAAGTTGTCACTTGAGCTGCTATAAATAAAAGAGAAACTCCTGTATTGCTTTTCCGCTGGCGTTACATTTTTTCTTTCTGAAACAAGTTTTTTTGCTTCGCTTTACTGCCGGGGTGGTTGGTAAAGCAGTACTAAAGGACTTTCTCACTTTCTAGTTCGCCTCTGGGGTCTGGCTTTGAGGGCCGAACATGGTCCTCTTCTCCACTGATGTCCTACATAGGATGGCGGCCATGAATGAACTAGGTACGACTCACAAGGTTATTCCTCGTTGGCCACCGTGCCATGGAAATCAAAGCCCTGGTCACTGACACTGATGCCCCACGGGGCATGTCGTCGCCACTTGTTCAGCAAAAGGCCATGCACTGCAGGAACATTCCAATTTCCAAGGTACTGGTCCCAGTTGGCAGATGCCGTTGAAGTTTGAGACAAGACAACACAGTGTCACACAGTCACAGGCAGGGTACCCAGCAGTAATTGCACATTGGCACTGCATGCTGGTAGCAGCTGCTGTAACTATGGTTGACTCCAATCCATGTTGTTCATCCCAATTTGCAGGTTAACAGTAATCATCTGTGCGCAGTATTGTTGTGTGATGTGTCCAAAAAGATGACACTTCTTGCATCAGGAATGTCTTTTCCCTGACCTACTCTCAGCCACTCTCTGTAGATGACATATCCTTGGTAGCAGCTAGCAATGCCACAAACTCAAATAAATCTGGAAGCAAAATCAATCACCAAGATCCAACAACAATAGTTTGCCCATGTCTACATCTCATAAGTTTGAGCTCTTCTTATCCGCCACCATCTTGCATAGTACAGTACGTGTCACTAATGTAATGTAAGGTGCACCGCACCGTTCGCAATGGGATCCAAAACAGAGGGAAAAGAAAAGGAAGAACAAAAGGGTGAAATACCGCATCCACAACAAAATTAAGGAAAAATACACAAGATCCAGCGCGTCCATTCCCGATCAGACGGCACGCGCAATTAATCGCGCCGTTGTCTCCGGGTTCCAAAAGGGTGCGAGTGTGTGACCCCCGAAATTCTACTATCATGAAACATTTTTGTAGCAGTAATAGGTACAACTAGTAGCAGCAGTAGTACAGAAAGAATGAAGAAGGAATTTCTGATGGGTACGGTGGTTGTGTGATATCCTCTTCATGTTGTAAAGCAAAGCGATTAAGCATCAAAGCAAAAGGCAACGCCGAAAAGCAGAGCCTTGATGAGATGCTGGAAGCGTGGTAGTGGTAGATAGAGCTCAAGCCTCATCAAGGGCAGAATGGCGTGCCGTCCTTCTCCCGGTGAGACGGGATGACGAAGTGCCTGATCCGGCCGACCTGCTCGGCGAGGTAGCCCTCGCAGAGGAAGGCCTTGGAGAAGGCGTCCTCGACGGGGCGGTCGACGTCGTGCACGAACACGTCGGTGGGGCCGTCGCCGGGCCGCCGCGCGCGCGCCGCCATGCCGGCGGTGTAGATGGCGCCCATCCGGCCCGGGGACTGCGGCGTCCACCCCGTCGGCGCGTCCACCATGATGAGGTCCCACTCCAGCTCGTGGAACACGAGCGGCAGGCCGCGCAGGGCGAGGCGGCAGGAGGCCTCGGCGGCGGAGGCGAGGTCCGGCTGCGCGACGCAGGCCGGGTGGTCGCGGAGCTCGAGGAGCGCGTCGGCGTCGGTGAGGACGGTGTCGTAGGTGACGTGGTAGGACTCGAGGGACGGGTGCTTGGAGCGGACGCTGGCGATCCACGACGCGTCCTCCTCCAGGAACACCGTCCGGCCGCCGTGGTTGAGCGCCGCCCACATGGGGCTGTCGAACCCGAGCCCGAAGACGAGGAAGTTGCAGGGCGCCCGGCGCTGCAGCACCCGGAGCGACACCCCGATCTCGTCGGCGGTCTGCTGCGGCGTCGTGTTGGAGGTCGTGTAGTGCACCAGCGCCTCCGCCACCGCCAGCGGCAGCCCCTTGTCGCCGCCGCCGCCGCCGCACTCCTGCCGCCGGGACGCGGACGTCGACGGCGGCGGGGAGGGGGAGGAGAGCGAGCGCGCGGCGAAGACGAGGAGGAAGCCGGCGAGCGCCGCGGCGAGGAGGAGGCGCAGCGCGAGGCCGCCCTTCCCCTGCGCGAGCCTGGCGCGCAGGGACGCCAAGTGGATCGCCTTGCGGGCGTGCATGGGGCTCGAGCTCGACATGGACGGACGCCTCCTCACTCCTCAGCTCCTCCTCTCTCGCTCCTCTCCTCCCAACCGAGACCAATACTCCAGCTACCTCTGCCTGCACCTTGCTAGGGCTATAAGCAGGTAGCTGCAAGATTTGGTTTTGGCGATGGCGTTGGGTGAGACGATGATGATGGCGACAGATGGTGCAAGTGAAGTGAAGGAGGGGCGAAGCAAAGATGAGCAGAGGATCGGGTGATGGCGAATTGGTAGGAGTGAGCACTGAGCATGAGGCCTGCTATAAGTTTGGTGACATGCTGCTCTGCTCTGGGGCCGGGCTGCTTTCAGTTCTGCTTGGAGGATGTGGGGTGTGTGGATGCATTTGGACAGATGCTTAGATTTTTCATGATTTTTTTTTTGACTGATTTGTGCTTAAATTTTGATGCTCTGAATATATTTTTGGAGGAGCAGATAGATATGCATAGCTGTGGAGATTATTGAGTGGTACATTTTTTGGATTGGTATGGGACCGAAAGGTAATATGCTTTTGAAATCGAAACACTTTACCTAACCTATACTCCTTTAGTTTCTTTTTTATAAAGCGTATTAGAATATGGCAAACTCTTTTCCAATATACTTTGGCAATTACTTTCTCTTATGACATTGTAAATTCCTATGAAACCAAATCTTACTCAAAAATATTTGGGGCACGAATCTAGTGACAAATCTTTATATACATGTCCACTATATTAATTGCTAATCAAAATTTTATCACGTTTCACCTTTACAAATTTTCATGCGCCCTATATTTTTAAATGGAGGGAGTACTAGCTTACCAGAAGATCGGGAAACAGAACCCTCCGTATCGAAAAGAAGTTCATGAGCTAGAGATCTTCAAAAATATATATGCGTTAAAATGACCAAAGATAGATATAATGCTACAAAACCTGATCTAGGGGACATCGAATTTCTTAGCTTACGATGTTGCCTGGTGTAATCTCACTATTACTGATTGGAGGCTCTTTTTTAAGCCTCCACGTGAAGCTCCCTAGAATCCTAGGTGGATACTCTAAAAATATAGAGAAATATTAGAGATTCTCACAAAAATCAGAAACACCCGAGCATCAATTCGACAACTCTGATCATAATAGTCCCTAAATCTGAATCAAAATTATATAATTATAACAAATATTAAAGTGCATCAATATAGAATTCTAAATTACTATTTCTATCATTATTAATATATTATTTATACTATTATTTATATAAAAATACTACCCACGATATGTGTCACCATTTATTTATATATGATGGAAGAGATAAGAATACCAATTCATAAACGAATGGTTCAATTAAATATATATCAAACACATATGGAGTTGTGATGCGAAAATGAATTCTATTACAATTAGATATGATAAATATGTATTTTAGAGTATGTGTTAGAATATTTAATAGATAAAAGAGGGCATGAGATAGATTATTGTAATTATTAGCTATAAGTCTTATTTCTATATTAATTTCTAATTAGTCCGTACATGAGCACATGTTGGTAGGCTAGTAGTATTTAATCGGATAGGCAGAAAAATAAACCCCACACCTTGCCAAGATGCATGGTACCCTAAAAATCCACGGGAGACCCACACTGGTGTCTAGTATAGTATGGGTTATGCATCTACATATATTAATTGGTCATAGGCAGAGAGTTTGGCTCCATGTTAGGTGATCAAGGCCAACCATAGGTAATGTTTCATTTGTCCTGTGGATGTCCTCTTTATGTAGGGTTGCTTGCATGGTGGTGGTGCCAAACCGATAGAAGGGCCGCATGGCTACAGATCGTCGGCGTCCCACAAGCTAGATCGTGCTCCTCAGTGTTGTCTATCAACCACTTTTCCGAAGTTGAGGACAGGGCAGGTACCTAATCTTGTAATCCCACTTTTTATGGAACAGAAAATGTCCAGGTAGGCTTTCTTTTCCAAATGCTCGAATGGCCATGATCGCCTATCAACCAAACCAAACCAATGCATGCTGCAATAAAAACTGGATCGATGTATGCTACGCATGTGATGTGGGTACGTTACATTACAAAATGCATGATTGCACCATCAGTTCAGGCACCGTTCAGGTTGGGGACGGAATTTTGTGGCCGGCAACTAGGAAAAAAAAATTGTCATGGACGGAGGATGAACAAAATCGCTGTGCTCTCTGAGGGAGATGAGCCACCTTCCAGTGAAGCTGCCTTCAACCGGAAGGGATGAGCTTCCAAACCAAAGCGTGATCTGATCTGAGCGAGCTGTTGGGAGTATTTTTTTTTAGAGATCCGGTGATGAGCTGTTGGAAGTTGATGGGATGTTACTCGCTTTGATTAGGCCGAAGATTTTCAGGTTGTATAATACTGTGGTACTCCTAGACACTAGGCGGGTTGGGATTGGGGTCGCTTGCACCCGGGGATTCTGAATGACGCAGATACCTGAATTGCTTGCGGGCAGATCTATGCATTTGATTAATCATAAAATATATTTCGTATTAAATCTATTTGGATGTATAAAAATTATTAGTATTTTTTGTATAAATTTGAACAAACTTAAAGTTGCTTAATTTCTCGGGAGTTGCATTCTTTTTTTTTTTTTAAGGGAAGGAGCACGTGGCATTGGCAATAACTACTAACTCTTTATTTGGGTTAAAATATGTCAAAGAGTGTACGACTCTGCTTTGAAACGTGCAACCAATGCCGACTTATGTCAAAGAGTGTCCTATGCTCTGGAAACAGTGTCAGAGTGGTATATATTCTATCGACAATACGCTAAATAAGGCCCGTTTAAAACTCAAGCTAGTAGCACCTTTTTGTATGAAACTCCAGCGGAACTCAAACTGCAATAATGAACGAAATAATAACACTGCAAATGATGAACAAACAATGCAGGTGATGAGAGGAGTACGTACAAATCACGCAGCTAGTTTTGTGTAATTGCGTGATTGCGCCATCAGTTGGGGCGCCCGAAGCATGTATTGATGAGTTTTGAATCTTGATACCATTTATTAAAAAAAAAGAATCTTGGTACAATTTATTTTTTTAAAAAAAGTATCTTGGTACCACCACCGGGGCCCCGGAATCCGGATGTGATGTGGGCGCGAAACCGGAAAGCTCGCTCTGTCCTCGGCGTACCAACAGTTGCGAGAAGTGCTGCGTATAGGACGAGGAAAAGGAAAACCCATCCTGTCCTCTGACTAACTGAATGTGATCAGCTAAACCATCTGCAGGCCTCTCTGCTTGTTGGTGAGGCGAAGCGAATCTGTGCTGCACCTGCACACAACTACACACTCTAGCGACGTGTCCTGTCTGTGTGCAGCAGACCGGTAGGAGCTAGCTTTCCGAGCTGATGGGAGGTCGCTGGTTCAGGACCTGGACGTGCCGATCGCCGCTCCCCTGTAGCAGCGGATGTAGGATTCTGCACCGCCGAGAAAAAAAAAGAAGCTAATTTGAAACTTGAAAGCAGACTAGCCACGTACTGAGTATAGAAGATCAATGTATAATACGATACGTTTGTTTCATGTCTCTGCCAAATTTTTTATTTACCAGTTTAGGTTTGGTTGGAAGCAAATAAAGTTTAGCACCGTGTAATTCGCAGGAAGGCATGCATGCACATAGCGGCGGAAGGCGGCCTCATGAGCTTGGCGACCTTGGAGTCTATGCTAGCGTTCGGCAGGTTGGAGTTGGAGGCTGGAGCTGGAGTGGTGTGAGAGAAAAACACTGTTACCTGACTGGCGGCTGGAGGTTAGTGCTGGAACGATGTGAGAGAGAAATACTGTAGGGCTGGAGGCTAGTGCACTAGCCGAACACGGTGTATATCTAATGAAAGTAGGCACCTTTTTTCCCTACCACAGAAGAGGGTGGTTGGGACTTGGGAGCTGATGAGGCGCTACAAGTCACTCTGATTAGACTGACGTTTATATTTCGAGGTTACTAGTAGAATATATGTGGCCTTTTAATTTCTTTGGAGTAAAGCATCGCGGACTAGGGACAGAAGAAAGGACAACGATAAATTTTTTTTGACAGGAAAGGACAATGATTCTCGGTTAGTAGTGGTGGTTGAGAAACAAAGGAGGATAGGAGAGTAGTAGATCCCGATCTGTGGAGAAGGCCAGGAGTCACTCGCTGCTGCTAATCTGCGTCGTTAGGTGCCTGGTTTTGTGAAGCAGCAGCTTATATTATTATATTATACTAATCTATATATGGAGCGTACCGTACGTGCAATAATTAACGATAACCAAGCACCGGAAACTGGCACGCATGTTACACTGCCCCATCCAAGTCAAGTGTAGTGTGCTGCTGCTGCTATGTGTACGCCGACCACCATTGGATCGTCGGCGGTGAGCGAGGATCATCACATGGTATGGTAGCAGTAGACTAGGCGCCCAGCTTTTCACTTCCAAATAAACTGCCGGATCGGTCGGAGTCGTATTGGTTGTGATTAGTGTAGGAACATTAATTGGTGATTTTTAGGTACATCTTCAACATTCTTTAGTTAAAATTTTGTATTGTTTCTTCAAAATGATATTTCAATTTGAAAAACTAGTATAAAATTTTGATCTAAATAGAGTTGAAGGTGCACATAATAACACTCTTAGATTAGTGATTGGCTAATCATTAACCATCTATATAGTCGGTCCATGTATCTACCTGCTGCGGGCTTTCATTGGCATGCCGGCCGCCATACATACCAACTCCGGCGACGCGCGTGCACGGCGGATCGGCCGCCGGGTTGGTCGATCGGCAGGCACTTTTGGCACGCTTCTTGTTGTTGGTGGTTAACCTGCTGCGCCTGCTCTTGTCACGCTTAAAGCCCAAAAAGCTTGCTTAGGGCACATGACATGATGACATAGCTCGTTGATAGATAAGTGCACTATCCAGTCCAATCGAGTAATACTAGAGCACTTCCTTTTCTTTTCTCCATTTTTTTTGGATAAAAAAAGGAGAGCATCTCTTCTTATTGGACGATCCGGCCGAAAAGCAATTTCATCACTATTTTTTGAGTTGGACGAGAGCTTTTATATATGAAATCCAAAGAAGGCAGTACACATAGGGAAAAAAACACAGGGCATGGTAGAATCTTCAGTTAGAAATTTGATGGGGGTTCCCAGAGGCAGCCACTGTTCTTTGGTTTCCTTCCACCACCTTCTTTGGTTGACGAGGAAAAATTCCCTTGAGAATGCATTGCTTCCTGCAATAAGCAGGAGATTTTCAATACAATTCTGTGAAGATATTTGCGAATTAGAACTGCAGTTTTAGACTTATTCTTGCCACACAAACCTTACATAACACAGTGACTCCATTAAGAATTAAGTTGCCCATGCATGACACAACAAACTGAAGCTTGAAGTTTATTCAGAAACTTGCATTACTAATGGCCTGTACCATTGCCTATGCCATGACCCCATCTCAGGTGCAAACCACCCTACACCAAGCACGCAAGGCTAAATCATGTTAGCTGCCATTTGATTCTGGGTTTACACAGTTGAACGTGTGATGTGCTAGAGTGTGCAACTGTGCATCCATGTCAAATGTGCCATCGACAGAGCATGGAGGTGTGGTGTTTGCATGATAATGGTTATGATAGAATTTGCATTCCCAGTATCTCAAGACATGGGATTTGAAGAGGCTTTATAGTTGAAGTTCAAAAATATGATACATGAGTTTTGCTGGGACTGGTTCGAAGAGGTTACAGACAACTTTTTATTGGTTAGTTTCTTATTTAGAAGAAATCTTTTGGGCAGGCATGGAAGGGAGAGGTGGCTTGTTTCCTAGAAGGAATGCAATGGAGGGAGCGTAAGTATAAGTTCTTTGGTAGTTGAATACAGGAATTTAATTTCCTTTCGTTTCTCCTCTGTTTGTTTGTGGTTTTCTTTGTAAGGAGTCAAAAGAGATAAGCTAGCAACTACCAATCCATTCTTTTAAATGACAGCTATAAGGGTAGACATAATATCATGTGGGAAACTGGTCTGATGTCTCATACTTTTTCTGAAATGGAAATACACCTTTTGAAGCAGTATTGACCAGAGGGCTGGGCTGATCCTTTATATATATATATATATATATATATATATATATATATATATATATAAGTTACAATGTACTGCAATAGTAAGCTTCTTGATATGTAAACTTAATTTAGAATAAGGGCTCACTGCTGTTCAGGGTTATGAACTAGCTGAACTGGAACCAGGAGACTGAAATTAGACACTGATATTTGACTTTTCTTTTTCTAGCTAAAACAGGCAGTTCCATCCATGGAACCCTGATTGATCCTTTCAAGATGATCTTTTTGAAAAGTGCCACTCTGAAAATCTGAATGGAATGGTCCTGTAGCGAAACGTCACGCCGCGTAAGTGCAAACGCCAAAAGGTTGGAGGAACTGCCGTCAGAAACCATCACCTACTTGCAAGTCCTTCCAGATTCCATACTTCCAATTCAGGCAAAACAACTAGGGAGACGGATACCTGCAATGCCACGCCGCTGCGACCCCAGACCTCCGATTAAGCCGCGCTGCCGCAAGCCCAGACCTGACTATACCGCGCCGCCTCAGCCCCCCTGGCGGCCGCGACTGTCGCCTCGCCGAGGAGGTCCTGTACCTCCACTCCTTCTGTCGCTCCCGCTCCCACGCACGGTCCGAGCGGAAGACCTCCTGGCCCGGCCGAGCCGTGTAGCCCTGCTAATGGGTACAAACCCGCTCCTTATCCACCCCACCCCATAGCACCATCTCCCCAACCCGCCCCACCCCACTCGGCATATTCTAAGACCCAATCCAACCCGCCCTGTAGGACAAATTGGCCCCACCTGAAGCATTTCTGGCCGCCGCTTAAAGCTATCATGTGCTCCCAATCTCTACTCGTGAGAGTAAAGTGATGTTGGGAACCCACCATAGCGAGGTCAACAGAAAAATAATCCAACCCATCATAACCCATACTTACATGAACCCAACCCGCTCCGATCCGCTAGCTTCCGAAACCCATTTCCATCCGTCAAACAAACACCACCTAAGAACCCAACCCGAAATACCCATTTCCACCCGACCCACTAGCAGGCCTAGCCGAGCGCCACGACGCCGTCGAGAAATTTCGACGCATTTTGACATTAAATTCGCGAGCATTCCAAAATATGACACTAGACGTGCGAATTATTTCGAAACAAGGGATTTTAACTCCTTTTCTCAATTTAACGATTTTCTTTGTTAGTTTTCTTTTACTGAACACATGAACTACCTGTTTTGCCCCTACTCTAATCGTTTAGGATCGATCGGATCCAATCAATTCAGTCGATGCGTCCCCCTGTTCTCCCATCCGTGTACTTCACTTTCGCTCGATCTCTCCTCTCTCGGTGTGGCGCAGAGCGCAGCTGCCCCTGCCGCGGAACAGTCGCCAGCCGCCGCGGCTCCAGGTCGGAACGCCACCGGTCGCCGCGGCTCCAGGCCGAAACGGGCGCCGCTAGCTGCTGGAGTGGCGCCTGCCGTACCGGTTCCTCGCCATGCTCTGTGCGCCCGATGCCGTCGTCGCCGGCGGCAGCCGCGGGGAGAAGGCTCGTCTTGCAGCTCGCGGCGCTCCTCTCCACTCGCGAAGAGTTCCCTGCTTCTATTCCTGGCCAGGCTCTCTCAGGATGGCGGCCTCGCTGCATCTTGGAGGAGCAGCACGGACTGCTGCACATGGGACGGCGTCGCCTGCAACCCAAACAGGGAGGTCATCGAGGTCTCTCTGAGTGGCAGCCTCCCATCAGGGGCAAAATAGGTAGTTCATGTGCCTAGTAAAAAGAAAACAAAAAAATTACGAAATTGAGAAAAGGAGTCGAAATCCCTGTTTCGAAAAAATTCGTATGTTCAGTGTTATATTTTGAAAGGCTCGCGAATTTAATATCAAAACGTGTGAGCCGTGCGTATCTGATGTTAAATATCAAAATTTCAGGACGCAATCAACCTACCGCCCGTTCTCGAGGTCGAGGTATCAACTTCGTAAACCCGTACCCGTATGCTAAAATCCGCGTAGGAAATAATACCTATATCTGCTATTCGCGGATACCCGCATACCCGCGGGCACGACGTATACCCACAACATTTAGAAAATCAAGCGTACAAGCACATTTTAATAGCATGTAAATATTAATATATCAATGAATGCACCTCTATATTTCATCACTAATAAATTATAACTTAATAAACAACATGTCAACACCATTTATTTGAGAAAACAAATAAATTTTAATAAATAAATAAACTAGTCTTATACATAATATATCATAAGAGTCATTTGTTTGCGAGTTTGCGGGTTTACAGTCGGGTATCAATTTT
The DNA here is from genome assembly GCF_016808335.1 of Panicum virgatum. Classification (NCBI taxonomy): domain Eukaryota; kingdom Viridiplantae; phylum Streptophyta; class Magnoliopsida; order Poales; family Poaceae; genus Panicum; species Panicum virgatum. The sequence continues at coordinate 3,840,123 of NC_053147.1, forward strand.
TCAAACTTGTTTGAAGATATTCATTGAGTTTAGACTTTACTCGTGTTCGTGCCCGCAGTCACAGACTCAGACCTGTATCCGCGTCCGTTGGGTTTGGCATCCACGGCCCACGGCTGGCGGAGGTCGCGCTTCGTCGTGCGTGCTTGCCGCCGGGCCCCGACTACTCTAGCCACGGCGCACGCGATCAACGGCTCTGGACCGTTGATTCCAGATCTGACGGATCGAACCAAGACTCCGGTCGCCAGCTGGACATCCCCCGCCCACACATCCGCCCCCGTCGCAGCGCCACTCGCTTCTGCTCCCTCGCTGTCCTGGTGCTCCTCCCCTCCCCCATGGCGGCACACGCCGGGACCCTAGCTCCGCCCCTCCCCCTCCGCCTCCCGCCTCCCCCGATCCCCCGCCCCAGGCTCCTCATCCCAGCCTCCTCCTCCTCCTCGCTCCTCCCGCGAGCCCGCCGCCTCGCGGTCGCCCGCGCGGCCTCCGGCGGGGACGGCGGGCCCCCGGCGGAGGGGGACCAGGAGCAGCGGGGCCCGGCCCTCCCGGCGCTCTCGGAGATCCGGTGGGGCGAGCTGCTGTCCCCGGAGCCCGCCAACGCCACGGCCGTCGTGCTCACCGGCGTGCTCGCCTGGGCTGGCGCCTCGCTGCTGTTGCAGGTCCTGCTCGTCTTCGCCACCATCTTCGCCGCCGCCGTCAAGTACTCCTTCGTCGCCGCGCTCCTGCTTTTCATCCTCATCGCGCTCCTCTGACCGGCTTCGTCGCCCAGGTGCCCCCTCCTTCCTCCGCGGCCGTCCGCATTCCTCCGCTCTACACTCGGAGCAGCCTAGAGCTGCTTGCTCGCGCCTCCTAAGCCATGGATTCGTAAATATGGTGATACACAATGTCATGGATTCGTAAAACTTTTCTTCACACTTAGATAGTTATATATATTGCAAAGAGCCAAAGAGTACTAGAGTAGTTCCAGCAAACAGGTGGGAACTGAGAGCAACCGCAAAATACAGTACCCTTCAATGCATATGTGTCTGAAACCTGAATGATCAAACCATGAATAAACATGTCCTACAGACAACACTCCAAATACTGGCAACAACCATTGTTTCAGAACGAGTATATTGTAAATAAGCAACTCTCATTTGCATCGTAATGTGTTGAATATGAAGATCCAGAAAAGACTGAGCAGTTGCTCATAAATTGATTCTGTTCGTTCGCCTGGCAGTATGAAATAAAATAGTCAGCAACCTTTGCCGTTATTATTTTGTACCTTTGTAATGAAACTAATCCTATGTTTGCAATCAAATGGAGGATGCAATGCAACTTCTCTATAGATGTAGGGTTTGTTTGCTAGTTGCTAATTTGCTACCTCTCAAAGTTTGGTGATTTGCATTAAACCCTGAATTTAGGATTGAAATTTATGATTTATCTCTTCCTCCTAATTATGTATTTTAAATTTTAATTTGCAGCTCATGCTAAACTAAATATGTATGGAAGTGCTAATATGTAAGGTTGAACGATCAGCAATTTTTCCAGCGAAATACTGGAAACTATCTGTCTATTATTACCTTGTTTTGGAGAATTTCATTTGCTGCTTTCAATATATCTTCCTGCACATAAAAAATTAGCATTAAAAGCTCAGGATTTTAGAATTGCATTTTAAACTACTTAAACTATCCCCACTCCTAAATATGTACTTTGAATATGTGCTTGCAGTTTATGCTATTTTTAAATGCACAGTGCTTATTATGTAAGGCCTAGGATTTCATTCTTTTGGAACTTATATTACAAAATAACTGCTTTTTATTACCTTCTGTTGAAGTATTTCGTTTGCTGATTTAAGTGTGCTTTCCTGCACATGTAGAAAATACTATACTGTTATCTTCTGTTTTATATCTTGTGCTGTCAAAGACTACCTTTTTCTTATGAATAGAAACAAAATATGTACTGAAATTAAAGGATCCTTTGTTCAAACATCAAGGAAGATTATGAAACATTGGGGCTAACCTTATTTTTAAGAACTTGAATTTCATGCTGCATGATCTGCATCTGTTAAAAGAGTTTCAAATTGGTTTTGTGCCTAATGTGAATAAGTTTGAAAATAGAAGGAGAGTCTTGCCTTTGCGGAGCGTGTTTGGCAATACCATAGTTCAAGACCTTTCTCCAGCACATGCAGTCTGTCCAGTCTCATGTTCTCTTCACCCCCTCCAGTGGACCTGCTTTGATTTATTTGTCACTGTACATTTTGATGAGGGTTTTGTATATGTTGGATACAATTTTTAAATACATGCAGTTGGCTGCAGAACTCATTGTTGGGGCTTTTCGTGTAGTTTGTAATCTAAATTCATTCAATCAAATTTTAGTCTCAGTTTTTTCTTGATTATAGAATAGTTAGAGCTAATATGCAAGAGTAATTTCTTTTTGAGTAACTTGCATCACAGGTACATAAAAATCCACAAACTAGAAAACTTGACATTCATGTACACAAAACTAGTGAGACCATGCATAGGAGGCCCAACTAGAGGTTTCCTGCTTGTTTGCATGTCATCCACCTCAGATTAAGCAGTGACGGGGCATTCAGTCACATCCAAATCACTTTTTTTTGTCTCTTTGTCTCTCTTTCTTCTCCAAGAGATCTGGCCATCATGCATGCTTTTGTTTCCATTGTTTCTCTAGTCCAGCAGCGTTGGTGCCTGGCTGCCTGCACAAGTGCACACTGCACAGATGCAAATTTGGCGGGAGCATGCTCCTTCTCCTATTCTCTTGTCATTGGCATTGGAGGCAGTGGTTTCCTAGATCCATGGCACGGCTCAGCCGATTTTCTATGTCCTTCTGCTGCTATTATGTGTGAGGACTGAGGGCACAAGGCTCAAGGTGTACCAGGGTAATGGATATTAGGTGGTGATTTTTCATGGAGCCTCTCCCCTATAGCGAATTTGGCTAGTGCCACAGGCAATGAGTTCAGGGGATCCGTTTCAAAATGAGTTCAGGGGAGATGGCTGGCTTGGAAACCACATCAGCCTAATAAAACCACTTTTGGAACTTATATGCTCAGTTTTGAGTTCATGTATTTATATATGTCTAGTTTCTTAGTATATGGATAAAGATGCACCCATCACACAAGTTTATGTACCTACGGTGCAATTTATTCTTTATTTTTCTAGTATTAGCTTCCTGTTATTAGTGTCTTGGTGAGTATGTCTGGTGAAGTGGTCATGTTTGCTACTTTACTTGGCGTTACCTTCTTGGAAATATTTCCAAATCTTATGATCATCCATTGGAACCCTTGGCTGGAATAGCAGTAGACCATTAACTCCCTATTTTCCTAGCGATCACTTCTAAGATTTCTCTGCTCCAAACTGTTTGTGCAGAACCTAAGAATTTGAGAACCAAGCACAACAACTTAAGGCAACATGCTACTTTATTGTTATTTTAGCATGTGTTGCATTGCCTGTTGGTCATGCCGTATTGCAGTTGCAGTTGTACTAGGATCATTGTCGATGATTCATGGCAGAAAGCAAGATGCCAGTTTGCTTAAAATTTTACAATTCACAAGTCATTGCTGGGGATGAGCAGCACAAGCTGCATACTTGGCTATTCTTGATATCTCTGTAGACCACTACAGCCCATCTACTATGCAAGTCATGTATTGGTTTATCATCTTGAACATGAAGCTTACCTTAAACCATGCTGTAGTAGACCTATCTCATGCCTTAACAAGGAAATCCATTGCTCTGTTACCTATTATATTGTGTAAAAAGATTGTCAGTTATATTCGGCACCGTTATCAAGAATTTTTCCATTATTAATTCGAATATCAGAACAAAAGGTGAATTTGTTTTTTTAGTTCAAAGACCAATCTGAACCCCCCCCCCCCCCCACCAAATTGCACAATCATGTTATCCTTGGTCACACCTAAATGCAATTTACTCAAGCTCATCCAGTTGCTCATTTGTGGAGGTGGCATGTTAGCACTGAAAGATGGATAGATATGTCTCTTTCGAGTAGTTTCAAAATTGAAAATTCCTCAAACTTTACAAAGTGAATAGTTCGACCTGGCTTCGTAGATTCTTGCTTTCCATTTTACCTCTTGCTGCGATGCTCTGGTACCTCTCTACCAAGCTTTGCATATTTCTTGCATTTCGACCATAAATGGATAACATCTCAGAAGTGCTGTCACACTTAAGATTAACTATATAACAACATGAATTTTTGAGAACGCACCCATTAGTTGCCAGATCATGGACTTTCCCAGTAGAGGAAAATATGATGACACCTACATCAGCACCACAAAGCACTGAGAGTTCTCTTGCCTTCTTTAGTAGTCCTTCCCGGCGCTTGGAGAAGGTTACCCTTCTATGGACAGGGTTCTCAGTTCGTCGCATTTGCACCTTCCCTCTAACCATCGTTTCTCTCTGCCTGCAGATAACCTTCACTTTGGATTGGCCTTGAAGCAGATATGGCACTAATTGTAAGCAGGCACCGGCTTGTCTAACACACATGCAGTGACACGACCTGCTTTTATATAGCAATCCACCTTCAAGGGAATATGATCTTTGGCCAGTATTGGTTGCATTGCTGCACACCACTTGAAAACACCTTGCAGGTCATTGTACATCTTTATTTATGCTCTTATAGATTCTCATGAATATTGTAATATGCTATAGCTTGTATAATGGCTGTATGTTGATGTTATGATTAACTTAACTGATCTTGTAAGACCCTGTTCCACATGTACGGACAATCCTGTTGTTTTTCCCACTAAATATTGCTTACCTTGATCATAATGACTTATGTGTCGGCAGATTTGTTTTTTAGTGCAGTCTTTGTTTCTGGTGCTGATTAACTGTTACCCTTGTTTCTGTGGTCTAACAAGTTCCTGTACTAGAATAAGACTCTAGGTCTCTAGCTTTTCTGATAGAAGTGAATGAAAGAGTAGAAGTCTAGGTTTCAAGCTATCCTCTCCAATATATTTTACCAGCTTTTGCACTTGTTTCTAGATCACATATTCCAGAACTGCAAACCATTCCACAGGGCACAGGCTCTCCTTCTGACGATGGATTTATGTGATAAATCTACATGTTATGATGTAAATCATTGGTATTTGCCTATCAGTCAATTTATTGTGATTTATAGTTTCATATGTTTATATGCTATCATTCTTTCATGTAATGACGTCAGCTGTGGCTCAGCACTTTGAAGTAATTGGCTAACATATATGGTTCAAGTTACCAAGGTCTCAGAATTTTTTTTATGCTTCTATTTCAGCGTGGGCATCTCCTAGATTAGCTCCTCTTTAGTTATAGTTTTTGCTTGTTGCTTTCTTTTTTGGTTTCCTGCTCGTGCGGAAGTGAAATTTTGTACCTTTCTTCTAGTACCCAAGAAATATTATGATAGTTAAGTATGAAATGTGGAGTTATTTCAATGAGAATGCAAATCCTAGATATCGGCAAACTCGTAGCATGTTGATTGAAGCCATATTCTGAATCATATGCTTTGGTTTCTACCAGGAAGTATTTTGAAAAATAATTGAAACTCAGTGTTTTTCTGAAGTCCTGAAAGCTTTTGATGTCCCGATGAAGACTCTTTTCTTTTTTGTTTCAAATGGGAAAGTTTCTTCCACTTGGGATTTGGAATAAAGTTTCAGTGAATCAGATTCAGTTATTCCTTACAAAATGTAAAAGAGACTGCATTTTTCTACTTAACAGTTATAGTGATATTCCGTTCTTGTTGTCCATTAAGGATTGGTTTTTGTCTTGCTATCTATGTGAATATTTTACTGGTGCTGCTGGTGGCATCTTTTCTATGAAGAATTAATTTGTACTACAAGTGAAGGAACATGATTTGGAACTTATCATCTGTACTTAGCTAATTTAATATGTGCAATATACACCTTTTGTAGTGCTTAGGGAATTGGAATATATATCAACTGATTTTTTATTTTTGAATATGAAGGAGAGTTTCATATCATTTCATTAAGATATCAACTGTTAATGCTTGCACAAATACTGAGTTCTATATTTTTTGAACTGGGTACTGAGGTGTATATTGAAGCCCTCTTTTGAGTTGAGTCTCTTGTCAGTAATTGAACTTGTAATAAGCTCACACACACCAAAAGGAGAAGAAAAACTTTAACCAGAAACTATATGGAACTATTCTAAACTAGTTCATCCAGCTACCATACATTGACAACATGTGTCTTTTTTCTCGTGGTGGAAGCTATAATAATAAGCACCACATAAAGTCAGGTGAAGATCAATGTCGTCCAGTCGTTTACTTCACAAAGGATGAGCATTATTGCAGTTGTAGGGTACAGGTACCATATGGCCGAGTCAAAAAGAATTTACTGGAATGCAGGCATGCATTGAACAATGATATCTCATGAAAAACGCCCATGATTTTTATGTAGGATTGTATTCCTGTTGACAGTTCCATCTCTCCACTGCCTTGTTAGTTAGGTCAGAACCAAATGTTTGCAAAACCTATCTGCATTTGGTGTTCTGCTTCTTTTTGCCCCGCTCGGGATCATAATGCACAGACTGGGAATGCAGACCCCCTCTCTTCCCGGTTCATCTTTTGCATGTCCAGTATATAATTTCATTAATCTGCCAACTGAAATCTGGAAACACAGCTTGCACACTGCATAGTGGGACATTGATGCTTCAGATTGTATCAAGGTATTTGATTTTTTTTTTCAGCATATGTGGAGAAGTTTTGGCATTTCTGAGAAGGGCAGCTAGCTACACTGCAGTGAGGCTGGTTATTGATTTTAAATTTGAATATATTTTCTTTACCAGTGCTGCTGGTGTAATAATTTGTTCTTTTTGAGGGTATTGATTTATCTAAAGCAAAAGAACATGATTTGGATTTCTCTTCTATCTTTAGCTGATTTCATATGTATAAGAGTGTGCACCACTTTTCGTAGTGCATAGGGAAATGATACATCAATGGTGAATGCTTCCACTAGTAAAATTGTGCTGTAGTATGTATATCATTAAATTTGACTCGGTTCTGTTAATTTTCTTTTCAGTAACTTGAGCCTGTAAACTCGGTTGAATTTTAACTTGTACCGTACCTGATGGCTGAAGTAATCCACTGTTTCCTTCGATTGTGTGGCCATGTATTACTAGTATTACTTTTGGGCTCTTAGATTCTTATATGATGCATTGATCTGATATTTCTGGGAGAAAAGGCTAACCGTTCAGCTCATGGAATCCGGGTTAGTTCACCCAGCTATCATGCATTGAGAAACAGCTGTTGTTTCTCGTTGTGGAGGTAATACCAAAGCTATGTTGGCATCTTTGTTCAAGCCTTAGCTCTAGCATTGCTTAAAGTTAGCTAGGGGTCAATGTCATCAAGCTGTTTACTTTTCATAAAAATTGGGCATTTTGGCATTCAGTTGTTGGTAAAGTTGTATGTGGATGAGTGTCAAAAGATTTTAACTGGAATTCATGGATGGATGGAATCATCATATCACATGAAAAGTGTCCAGAGATGCTATTCCTAGTTATTGGAGAATGTAGACAATCCCTCCGCTGGTGTGTGGTTAGCTAGGTCCGAGCATAACGTTGTTTGCAACACCCGTCTACCATTTGAGACTGTGCAGCTTCAGCTCTTTTTTTTTCTTCCGGTGTGTTCTCTTTTGCAGGTGTTTGGTTCTGATAGGAATCATCTAGGAACTCAGCTTTGCACATTATATGTGCCCCCGAGTCAACAGACTACTGGAACGTATGGGTTGATGGATGGAATCAAATATCACATGAAAAGCATCCATGATATTCATCTTGTATGTTACCCTAATTACTGGTGAATGTTGACAATCTTTAAGTCGTCGCGGTCCACAATCCTATGGTTAGTTATTAGGCCAGAAGAGAATGTTGTAGCACCTGCCTGCATTTGGGGTGCCATTTGTGCGGATTGGAACTTTTGCATATGTTGGATGTTGAATATGCAAGTGGCCGGAGCTCAAGCTTGTACGCTGCAAAGCAAAGTGGAGCGTTGGTGGGTGCTGGTGGAGACTGTAGCAAGATATCTGAAGTTCCTTTTCAGCAGGCCTGGAGAGGCCTGATTTGGTGGATTCGAATTCGATTGTTGGTGATCCAGCAGCTACCTCAACTCGAGTGGAGGTTCTGGTATCCGTGATAAGTAAAAGGGACACTGCCATCAGCTAGCTGAAGCACAATCCCCTCTCTCATTCCCATTGGGCCATATCCGGACTTTTTTTGAAGCTCATGTTCTGTGCCACAACAGTTCCTGACAAGACACAACCACACAAAATCTGATGAATTCTACTACTACTCTGTCCATGCTCACGTTAGCAGCTGGTTTTGCTTGTGTCCCTCTAGCAGTCTGTGGCTTTGCAGCTGCGTGGTTGTGCGGTGTGGGGGCGTGCATGATGCTGCTGCCATTTCGGGGTCGGTCCTCGCTGTGGAGAAGGAGATCAACCAGCGACAACGACCTCTTGTTTGGGGGTGGATTCCTCGAAGACAAAGGAGGGCTCCAACTGCTTTTGAAGTTTGAACGATGGAGTGGAGCAGGGGCTCCCCAATCGGGTTGCAATGAACTTCTTTTTTACTCTGTTTTCGGTTCATTTATCCATGGTGGGAAACTGGAAATGACCATAGATCGTTGCGAGTTTGGTTCAATCCTCCATTCCTCCCTGCTTGGATTGGATGTGTGTGAGAGTATGTATGTAGGAGAGGATTGGAGGGACACTTGTCCTACAGCTAGCTCCTTTTGTGCTCAGTTACAACGGGTGTACTGTTGAGCGTTTTGATACATGAGCGAGGCACCGTACTGGTCAAATGATTTAAGCCATTGTACAAGCTGATTACTGTGCGTTTATATCATCGGTGCTTTCCATGCAAATGGATAGCATCATCTAAAATGTATGCGATATGGTCTGATGTACCACTGATTTTGCTCAACACATACAAATTTTGATAGACTTGCGTGTTTTAGCTCCAAGCTCCACAAAAGCCGTTAGATTTAGTAATTGTGTTAAAATAAAGTGGTTCACTATATGTTTTGGATGAAATAAAATAAACATCATGAATTTCTTAAATATCTATATTTCTAGGAATGTTAGATGTTCTTATATTTCCATTAAAAAGGATATTTTACGAGCGCAAGGGCAATGCTCGTTCCTAATCTATAAAAATAATGATAAGTGCAAACGAGAGGGCTTCATCCAATTTCTTTTCTGTCGTTTATAAAGCAGGAGCAATAGGTTTAAATTTTTGAAAATACCAAATCATAAAGATCTTAATTATGAGCAAATCCAAAAATTTTGTAGACATGAATATGAAAAACTTTCAAACCATATACGGAACTCTACATATTTGTAATTTTCAATCACCTAAGCAAAAAGTTTGTATTGAAATTCCAATAAGATTCTAAACTTTCCAATAATAAATTTAGTATTTTAACCAAAATCTAATAAAATTTAAATTATAATTTGAAACTTTTTGCATCATATCTTTCAAATCACATAACCAAATGTTTACGCCAAATTTATAAAACGATGGAATACTCAACATTATATTCAAATAATATACTCAATAGTTGGTGCCTAAATTTTTAGTATTTTTCAAACCATCACTTCAAAAGCTTTGGACATCATAACTTCAAAATCACAAAACCAAAATTTTATTTGTACCTATATACTTAGAAAAACTTTTCCTCCTCCAATTGTCGAGGCAGGGAGTTAGGGGCACGTGCCCCGCTTCCTCCCCTTATTAATAGAATCGACTGAATACATATTCGCAACTTTCAATCACCTAAACAAAAGTTTGTATCTAAATATCAGTAACATTACAAACTTATGCACCAATGCATAAACATTTAATTTTGTTCTTAATCTTCTAATTATCTTCATCATCTTTTTTTTACATCTCCACCTAAAATCTAGCCTTACTGGTATAATTTTGTTAACATATCCGATCAATTTATTTGTGTCTACTTTTGCAGATGAAAATTGTGAAGTTGCTACTTATCGTTGATGTTGTCCTGCAGTTCATCTTGGTCGCTACCTCAAGCTCGAGCTCGTACTGGGCCTTCTACTGCGTCGGGGGCAACTTCACCCTCGGCAGCCCGTATGACAGTAGCTTGGACACGGTGGCTGGCTGCTGGTTCCCACTGCGAGGCTATGATAGTGTGCGCAATCACATAGTGCCAGCGTGGTTCACGAAGATTTGCTTGCAAGAGGGGGCATATGCCCCCTTCTCCTTTAGGCGTGTTTTTTAACAAAGACTATTAGGGGCTTAGGTTGATATTTTATATCAAATGGCTGCTCACGTGAGCATTTGTCAATTTATCCTGAAAGTTAGTTACAACACAAGGGCTACAAATTTCTATTTTGTCTAGTTTTTTGGTTTATTACCAACATGAAAATGAACAAATAATCACTGGAATTGAAAGGTGATTCTCTATGTTTTATAGCTTTCCATGATAACGAATCTTTATGTCCTGTGGCTGCTTTTCAGAAGGCTGCCGATTAAAGCCTCTCGTACATGCAATTTTACTGATGGGGGACTGGCAGCATGTTGATTTCACCTCTCAGGCACCTATTTCATCAGCTATGGCCATATGTCCAACATGTAGCCATATTATTCCCTGATGCCAATAAGCATTAATAAACTGATTTTTGTACCATAAGGTAGTAGTGCGACAACGTGGTTTTTCAAGCTCTATTTAGCCACTCTTTTTGTTATGAATGAAATAGATATTTTATAATTTTTTGCATGATATTTAAGATTAGAATTTGCTTTCTATTTTTTTAAAAAACATGTCATCTATAACTATATAAAACCAATATAACATAGAAACTTTAAAAAAATCAAAATCTAGCTATATAAATTTTTATACACTAAACATTCATTCTTATCATTTGACTAGTAAGAATCAATTTAAAATTTTTAAATTTGCCCTTTAATTAAGAATCAATTTAAATTTTTTACATTTGCCCTTTAATTTTGTAAAAAAAGGGGCGTTATGTTCTAATTTGACGAAAACGTCAAGTTTTTGTCTTACAGAGAGAGAGTAGTTATGTATATGACCAATCCAGAACAACAGCTGTGGTCGGTCCGTACATATTATCCAACATATTGTGGTGGTTTATTGATCAGCTGGCTCCTTAATTAATTTCTGAAATCTAAGAGAGCAATGTGCGTGCTTGAAATTTGAATCGACTAATTTCTGAAATCTAAGAGAGCAATGTGCGTGCTTGAAATTTGAATCGACTATCTTCTAAGGTTTAATGTGTGCTAGCTTGAGAATAATAATGTGATTATTAGGTGGTTACACTAACTAGCTAGGAACATGCTTCCTCTAATCCTCTCTGCTCTAAACCATGCACGTACTAGTAGTGGCTAGCAAGGTGTACCCTTGGAGCAAGACGCATCTATGTATCCCTGCTTTCGGTTTGGGGTGATCAGGGCCTGCTTTCACATGGATTGCTCTGGTGGAAGAAAGGTTCAAACTTCAAAGGAAGCAGCAGCCTATATACCAGTACAAGGCTCATGCATGCAGCATGCATCAGCGAGAGCAGGAGCGCAATGCGCCCTCCTCAGTCCTCCACTGATCCATCGATCAAGTGGCAGATGACGCAGACGCGCGCAGTGGTGGTGGTGGCGGGCAGGCAGGCAGCAGCTAGGCCGAGGTCGAGGACTAGCAGCTAGCTAGGAGGCGAAGTGAGTGGTGGTTGCAGCTGGTTGATGCCTTGGTTGATGGAAGAAAGCGAGCGAATGCGTAGCACGGAAGTGGGTGCTGGATCCGGGGAAGGCTTGCTTGTGGCGCGGGATCAGGTGCTGCCCTCCCAAACTCGGCAACTCGACACCGACCGCCCATTCCATCCCATCTCTCTCTCAGCTGGCTGCTAGCTATCTTTTACCATGCATCAAACTCCTGCAAATGAAGGCAAAAAGTTAGAATCCAAAGTTTTTACCACGCCATGCCTCTGAATGCTTGGAGCAAGGGCGCGGCATGGGTGCAAATTTCCTCCATCCTCCTCCTGCCCATCATCATTAGCACAAGAACAGCAAGCAGCAGCAGTCAAATCTGTGCATAAAAGGGGGCAGGCTGCTAGACCACCGGACGAGATATAGAGTAGTAATGAGTAGAGGATTTGCACTGCGTGTGCATGTAACTGCTGCTACCTTGCACAAGAACTCGCCATGGTTTATTTTGCAGCTCATCCATCACAAGCACATAGATGATCTGCTGACTCATTGTTGCTAGCTTTTCATGCACATGAAGTGGCAGGCAATTTGGACTTGGAGGATTACCATACATGCAAGAGCTAGCTAGCAGTACACGTATCATGGATACATGTAACAGAATAAAATTTATTTGATGCATCATGGGTTTAGATATGCATATATACATGCATGTCCAAGGATAAACAAAAAGGAGTTTCAGCAAGCAGCGTATGGTTTGACGTATGGTTTAGATATGCATATATATGCATAGACACGTATCTGTACCACCGATGAGGAAATTCCAAATACGCCGGGTCAACATGAGCTCCCATATATCATGTAGATTTGACCTTCCCAATCTGTACTTTGCCTCTCTTTGATGAGAGCATATGCATATGCATGTGAAAAATATAACAGCACACATGTGATAATAACGACGGGAGCACTCCTAATCAAGACTAGCACTACTAAAGCTGGAATTATTACCACGTACGATTGACCAAATTGCAGGTACAGACTTTGGCTCCAAAGTTACATGGCAAACTAAGTTGGATTTGCTGGACTAAAACTACACAAGAATCGGTGCAGGTTCCGAATCAGTTCATATGAGCAAACTTTGTTTCCTGCATGCCTACTGCAATTTGCCAACTCTTGCAGACATAAAACACAGAGAGCAAAAAGGAGAGGCCATAAACCAAAAAGGCTTTAAGAATATGTAAAGATGTCTAAATGGCTATATTTGGGTAAGCAATATAACAAAGGGCTCATCAGAGGAGCTGAGGCCACAGCTCTGGTCAGTAGTAGTGTGGCCTTTTGCCCTCTCCCGGCCCTGCCCTCCAAACACTCTCTCTCTCCTCTTTTTCTCTCACGCCGAGTGCTGATCCCTTGCATTGCCTGCCTGCTATACTAAAACACTTTACACTCACGCTGCAGGAGACGGAGAGAGGAACCAAACTAGTAGCTCCCTTTCCTTGCTTGCGAGCCCAAGAAACGATAGGAGGGGAACAAGGTAGAGCAGTCTTGCTTTTTCAGCTAGGTTATCTCTTTACATGATAAAATTCACAGGTATTTCTGATGTGATCCGGTTAGTTTCTGCTCAATCGATGGATCTTGTTTGTACTTTCTCCCTTTGCGGCGGAAAAAACTGCCTTTTCTGTGCTTCGAGTTCTTGCAAGAAAAACCATGGAGGCTTCTGCTACTTCGATGCTTCTTTGTTTGTTTAGACCTGATTTCCGTTTTTCTTGCTTTCTATATGTGTGTATCTGGGCGTTCTTTCCCTGCGCTACCATGCCATGCTTTGGAAGGTCTTAGCTTTTTGGTTCTGAGATTTCTTCTCCTAGCAGTTCGATCGCTAGATCTTTGATCTTGGACGACATGAGCGAGGAAAAAGGCTAGACGCTATATATCCAGCTAGCTCCTGTCAGCTTCTTGCTTTGCGATTTTTTCTTTAACCAAATTATATTCTTGGTGGCTAAAGTTTCCTTGCAAGATTGAGTTACTATTTTTACATCTGATCCTTTATCTGCTTGGACAGGTTCTTGTTGTTGAACGAGAAAAGAAGCTCCTTGATTCATCTCACTGGCTTGCTGTTGTTTCAGCTAGGTTTTCATTTTTGAGCTTCTTTCCCCAACAAATCTTGTGTTCTTATGGCTGATTTCGTTTTGGATCTAGTGTGTTTACATGATCGTCTTGCCTTAGCTTGCATCTGTGTGTTCCTTAATTTCCCTGCCGGGAGAAGGGAGAATCTTGCATGATCAAGTCTGCCAGGCATCGATCTGTCTGTCAAATCAAGGAGCTTCTTTTCCATGTACGCCTTCAGATTTGATCCATCTGTCAAATCAAGCAAAATTTGTCATCTTTTATCTTAAAGAAGCTTGGGAATCTCTTCTATCGTTGCTGATGTCTCCAGCAGCTGCTTTCTTGAATCGACCCGTGTTCCTTTTCCCTTTCGGATGAGTTTGCTTGCTTGATCGTAGTGTGCTAACTACCTCTACAGCGGTTGGATCTTTCAAGCTCCTCTCATGATGCGCTTCAGATCTGAATCCGCTCTCATACTTGCTGGCTTTCAGCCGAGATCTCCAGCATGGGGAGGGGAAGGATTGAGATCAAGAGGATCGAGAACAACACGAGCCGGCAGGTCACCTTCTGCAAGCGTCGCAACGGGCTCCTCAAGAAGGCTTACGAGCTCTCCGTCCTCTGCGACGCCGAGGTGGCGCTCATCGTCTTCTCCAGCAGGGGCCGCCTCTACGAGTACTCCAACAACAGGTACTCCAACAACAACGCTGTGCGTCGATAGATCTCTTAGCTTGCATCTTGGTAGCCCTGCTGGTGGATACTTGATTCTTTTAGCATGTCATTTCATGCTCAAGTGATCCAGTTGCTGTTGCTTCATATGGCTACTCTGATGCTGATGAGTGATCGGGAAAAATATGATCCAAATTTGATTCATTTGTAGTGTGGTGCCGTGGCACTTGTGAGGTTTATTATGCCACAACTTAAAGTACATTTCATAGCGAGATCTTCATAAATTTGCTTAACGTTAGTCGAATGATGAATTGATTAGTATAAAGTTTAGTCTTTATTATATTCACACATATCCGCCAAATTACCATGGCAATACAAACTATGGAGCATGCTTAAATTTTGACTGGATTTATAATCTGTCTAAAGTAATAAACTTGACTATCACTGTTACTTCTTTTGAGCTACCATATGCAAGATCGAAATGTGCAATGATTTATCCTTTCCCCGTTACTATATATATCATTGGTAATTTGCTTTCCTGTTATGTTTTTTTGTATACACAAGGATTTGATTTGACATGTATATATGCACACATCATGACATCAAACAGAGTTGACTGTGCCAAAAATGTGTTCCTTCCATTTCCTGATCTGAATTTCATACATTCTGCACTATTCAGAAGTTAAGTTAATTATTTATATTCGATACTTAAAAAGAATCATTGTCTACTGTGGCCATCCTTTCATCATACATTCAATCAAATTGACAAAAATGCGTTTGCAAAGTGCTAGATGTTTGTTGCTTGGAACACAGGATGTTTCACATCTTCTGTCCAGTCAAATGCATTTCCAGGCTTCTCTCTCTCTCTCTCTCCTCTCTCTCTCTCTCTCTCTCTCTCTCTCTCTCTCTCTCCTCTCTCTCTCTCTCCCTCCCTCTATCTCTCTCTCTCACACACACAGCATATTTCATATCTCCAGCAGGTTTCTCGATCTCTCTCTCTCTCTCACACACACAGAGCATATTTCATATCTCTCTCTCTCTCTCTCTCTCTCTCTCTCTCTCTCTCTCTCTCTCTGGCTGAGAGGACGTTGCAACGTCCTGACCTGACCCTAAACTAGCTGTCAAGAGTTTCCCTTTACTCGCTTCCCCTCCCCAAGTCCCAACAGTACACACATGATGCATCTTCAGAACGTACACCTCGCCTCATCAGCTGTAAACTTGCACCGGCTCAGAGACTGCACCGTCCTCCCATATTCGCCGTGTTTGCTCCTGTCTCATGAAAAAGTGTCAATCAACAACAAATGCACAACACTCCATTCCTTTCTTGTGCTTTCTCAAGTTATTCAACAGCACAAGCGCGCAGTAGCACAGCTGCATTATTCTCTGCACAATTTTGCACCAAAGTAACTGGGACACATGCATTGATTGTGTACATGCTTCTATACGCATATAAATTACTTCACAATTAATGGATTTCACATTTTTTTATTTTTGAATATTATATACCTTTGTTATTTATCAGTGCAAGAGTGACACAGAGGCTGCCACTTCAGTACTGACTCCATCTCTATGCCTTTTGCTTGGTTTTGCACTTTTGCTGATTGATTGCAGTGTGAAGGCTACAATTGAGAGGTACAAGAAGGCACATGCTGTTGGATCATCATCTGGGGCCCCACTCTTAGAGCTCAATGCCCAGGTAATAATACTAATTAATTTATGCACGGTTATACCTTTGAGATTATTTTTATAGTCAAATAAATATGATGTTTATTTTATGATTCATACACCGAAGTCAATGCAACCACATGTAGCATCAATTGAGAGTTCTTTGCATAAGATTTTTCCTAAACTAAGTTTGAGATTAGTACTAGCTAGGTCGTAATGCATGATAGTGCCTATAGTCATCGTTAAATCATATTTTACTATTCTAATGCAAGCTCAGGATATTGTCAAATCTATATCACTACATTGACCAGGAAGTTTCTAAAACGGAAACAGTCAAACACCTGATGAACAAAGTAGTTGCTTGTCAGACCCCTGTGTGGTCGTGTTACTCTCTGGAACTAAATATTCCCTTTACTCATTTGGCCTTTTATATGAGATCCATCTGATCGTTTCCTCTTACTCTTTGTTTTATCTTAAGCAATACTACAAGCAAGAATCCGCGAAACTGCGCAACCAAATCCAGATGCTGCAGAACACTAACAGGTAAGAACAGCCTTGTGCACAGCATTCATTTAATTGAGTGACTGAAAGTAAGCATGCCTGTATATCTTTTGATTGTTTTGTCTCCCATGTGAAGGCACTTGGTCGGTGATTCCGTGGAAAACTTGTCACTTAAAGAGCTGAAGCAGCTTGAGAGTCGCCTGGAGAAAGGCATTTCAAAGATCAGGGCAAGGAAGGTAAGAATGTACTAAGTTATCCAATCCAACCATGCATCTTCACACAAACTAATCATAAACAAAGGGTACAGTGTTCAATTCTTCAGACTGTACTTGTTTTTTCCAGATGGTTCTGTTTAAATGGTTCTTCAAATTCTGATGTAACTCTGACCTCGCTATGTTATCGTCGATTCTGATCGCCAAATTCTTGTTTCAGAGTGAGCTGCTGTCAGCAGAGATCAATTACATGGTCAAAAGGGTAATACATACATGTCAGCTATATACCCTTGTTACTTCATTCATTTTAGCTAATCCTGTTTGGATTCATTCCTTTACATCAAATCTTGCTGAAACTGCAGGAGACTGAGCTCCAGAATGACCACATGAACCTCAGGACCAAGGTATGCTTAACTGTCAGAAATCAGAAACAAACTTTTCTTGCATATATAATATAGCTAACTAGCCTTGAAAAGTAAATAAAAAATCTGTATACATTATTAATCTTGAAATCATGCTTTTCACTTATGCCGATCACTCTGTGTGTCCATCATCTCTGTCTGATCAGATTGAGGAGGGAGAGCAGCAGCTGCAGCAGGTGACCGTGGCCCGGTCTGCCGCCATGGCCGCCGCCAGTGCGGAGCTGAACCCATTCTTGGAGATGGACACCAAGTGCTTCTTCCCCGCCGGCCCCTTCGCGGGGCTGGACATGAAGTGCTTCTTTCCAGGAGGCTTGCAGATGCTGGAGGCACACCGCCAGATACTCACCACCGAGCTCAACCTCGGCTACCAGCTGGCGCCACCGAGCGGCGACGACATCAATAATCCTCATCAGTTCTAAGCTGCATGAGGAGCTACTCAGGTGAACTGTCGCCAATAATGGAAGCTGGCAGTTCACTATTGCCTCTAGATGTTCTTGCATTGGCGTGTGTGACCTTGCTTGTTATGTTGTGTGTTCATGCCTTTTGTGTCTGACTATGTCCTTGCTGTTCGGTCTACTGATGGAGAACTAAAACCTAATTGATGACATAAATGATCAGATGCTGCAGCACCTGTGAGGCTGTGATCAGTATCTGTTATATATATAATTATATATGGTCAGTCCAAAGCATATACTACTATACACTGCTTGATTCTCGATGGGTTGCAACAATGCCAATTGTTGCTGCTGCTACCTCCATTCTCTCAGTTTCAGTTTTTGGACGAAGTTTGGTTTGATATTATCAACTACATAACTTTAACCGTTGGTGTGAAGGCCAATATTAGTATGACTATCCTCTGAACTTAAATAACAGTTTTTTGGAACACCTTAACTGCTGCTACACTCCAATATGTGTTCCTATGATTTTTAATTTTTTATTGACCTAGTATTGATCGAGCTAAATATATACTAATATTAAATTCTCAAATAGTGCCTCCTCGAATATTGAAATTCTGAATTGGGAATCACTTTTTGTAGATATGAGTGCAGTGCGCGCGCCACTGCACGCGTAAAATTTTCCTTTTGATTCCTTTTGGCAATATGTTTTGTTTGCATTTGTCTAAATTCAGATGGAGCGAAGGTATTTAAAGAAAATAGTATATGTAAGCAAAGGTAGAACAGGACATGTAATCCAATTTAGTTTATAGGACATGTAAGTTTACGACACAATACATGATGTATTTTCACGGAGGTCAATGTACCATCATGCTTAGGCAAAGAATTACAGCACAATGGTACTTGATTACAGTGGTTGGCAATTAACGAATGTCACCACCACCAGGTACTTGCTGTGAGAAACAAAATTAAAGCTTTCTCAAAATATGCTGCTTTTGCATCTCTATTTAATTAGAAGCTAAACAACAGGGCATAAAATGTAACCTCACCTTATATTTAGCCAATGGAGCTAGCAGAAGCATGTACAAATCTACTAAAAGCAGATCGACACAAATATGTAGCCTTCAAAGGACGCGACACACATATTTAGCCTGATTCGACCGACCTTGATAAACCTATAAAGCATTTTTGCATAATAGTTACCAAACACAGTTCTCCAATAATAGAATATACTAAGAAACATTCACATGTATAAAGAGAAGGCACGTAATACCTTAATTTTTTATGACTATGCAAAGTCTCAATTTAGCTTATGGTGTTAACTTGAATTCCGAACTGAAATTCCTGCATCTTGCACACAGATATGATGAGACCAAATGGCCAGACAAAATTTCGAATAAATCAACAACAACAACAACAACAACAACAACAACATAGCCTTTTTTCCCAAGCAAGTTGGGGTAGGCTATAAGTAAATCAACATTGCTATATATTAAATTTAGCAAAAGCTTTAAGTAACTGCTACTGTCAATGGCATCAAAGCACTTATTTATGACCCAGCAAAAAACTGGAAAATATATCGATACAATACACAATCCCTTCATACTATAAAAATGCATTGTGTGGAGCGGTTGCAATTCAATTGGCTGATAACCCTTCACCATGAAAGATATATTTGGAATATGCAGCTAGAAATATTTTCAAGTTAAAGGTAATGAAAATGTTCGCTCCCAAACTATAACTTGGAACCAAAATAGCTGGAGTCTAGTTCATGAAAGATATATATGGAATATGCAACCAGAAATGACTAAGAAACAAAAAGGATGTGCAAAACAGTAAAAAGCAATGGTTATTCAGTTGGAGTTTCAGCATGAAGCTTATCGAAAATTTTGAGTGCAAGTAAAGAATTGCTCTCTCCAGCCTCAAGTGACAGACAACGAAATTAGCTTGGAACCCTTTTCTCATTTAGTAGGTTTACTTGCTTCTGGCATAAGACTCCTTGTATGACACTCATTCATTGAAATCTGAAATAATAGAAAGTAGGTAGAAAAAATGAAGGCATGTCTTTGTAGTCACAAAACTACTATGGCTAACACTTTTGCACTAATTCAATATTGTAATCATGAAATAAACCATAGTTGCATACCTGTATCAAGCAAATTTGGATATAACAATTCAATTAATCTGTAAATGGTTGAAAGAAAGTATGTTGGTGTACCTAACATTGTCTTGACCAGCATAAGAGGAGAATAATAATAATATTATCGAGAACCTTTCATCCACAATCCCTCGATGCTGGGTCGCAAGGAAGACAATTGACTCTATTGGTAATATGAAAGAACAACAATGTTCCTTTTTTCCTTTGTTGCAGATGTATGGATATAAGGTGAGTAGCTAAGACACTAAATTCAGTTGCAGAGACTATAGAATTCTATCCCTGAAGTCATTTGAGCCGTTGTGGCCTCGACACAAATTAGAGAGACTGAACCAAAAGAGAAAACAACTAACAACACCAATGCATAGTTAGGGGCAAGAGAGAGAAAGAACTGGAATGTATAAAATTGTTGACGAAGTGGCAGCAGTGAGCAAATATGCCACAGAGCTCCAAACATCATGTCGCCACTGGAGCATTCTGTCGAGCACCATGTAGGCAGAAATTATGGCATGATGTGAACTACAAGTAGAATCAGAACGGATAAATCTTAGTCAAGGCTGTGAAGAAGGGGATCAAGGGGGCATGGAGCAGCCCGTCACTCCCATGAACCAGGTATGGCCGCTGCTCCCTGCTCCTTCGTCCATAAGCGTGGCACTGCCATGATGGAGGGAAGGAGATGGGCGGCGTGGCCTCGCCGCTCGCGCCGTGGAGCCTGCTGGCGGCGCGCGGTGGCCCGGCGTGAGGCGTGGCGGTTCGGCGCGGCTGCACGGCGGGCAGCTCGACGCTGCGTCTCCTCCTCCGCAAACTGCGGCGCGGGCGGCCAGTGTGGACTCGCTACTCGCGCCGAGGAGGAGCGCGGTGGCCCGGCAGGAGGTGCGGCGGCTCGGCGGGTACCGTAGCTGCGCCGGACGGCGCGTGGGCGCGCGCTGCGCATCAAGACCGCAGCTAGCGGGCCGGAGCTGCGGTCAGCGGCCGCCGTGCGTCGGGGCCGCACCTGCAGCTGGCCCCGTTTCGCGTGTTGCGCATCAGTGCCGCAGCCTCGCATCGGAGCCGAAGCTGCCGACCGACGGGGTCGCAGCCGCTGGCCACCGGTCGCGTCCTCCGCCGCGTGTCACGCGCCGCCCCACAGTCCCCGGTTTGCTGCTGCGGCTGCGGCTGCGGGGCGGGTGGCGGATTGCGCGCGGAGGCCGGCGTCGGCGGATAGCGGCCAGCAACTGGCGGGCGTCGGCGGCGGCTGCACCTGCCGAGGCTCCTGTGACCCCGGCGAGCGAGGGGGACCCCGGTGAGCGGTGAGCGGTGAGCGAGGTATGCGGCGCCGTAAATCATAAAATACATCAAAATGAATAATGAATGTACCTCGCCTATCAAGTGAATAAAAAATTGTTTAAATAATTCATCTAAAAGTTTTAAGTAGAAATAAATTAAGAAAAGTGATATTTTAAAATGTTACCTAAAAGTAGATTAGTTTAACACATCATAAAATATTTCTTAATAGTGTATTTACTAATGTTATAGATTAACTTGGTAGATCAAAGTTAGGTAAGTTAATTTGATTTGGGATAATACTAAAATATTTAGATTTGGAATTTAGAGAGTATACAATAGGATGCCAAGACTACCTTAGAAATTCAAGAGCGGGACAAAGTAGAGTTAAAATTATCATAATCACATTTCAGAATTAGCACTTATGTCAAAAATTTACAATTTACTCGCATGCCATCGAAGTCGAGCTAAGAAAAATCGTATGATTACTTGAATTGTCGGTATCAAATATGGCTCTACCAAAATTATTTGGACTCTATCAAATAGGTTTAGGAAAGCACTTTTTAAAATATTTTTCTTTCAAATAAGCCGGTGATGTTGCAAGGACAGTTCTCGCTCACGTGACATGTGATGCGTCAATACGTCATACGTGGAGAGGAAAATATATTTTTTTTCCAACCACCATTCTCAGCCTCGCCCCTCGAGCCCTAGCAAACCACTACCCTTTTCCCGACGCGGCGGCGCGGGAGGCGAGATCACCGGCCGGCGGGTCCTACCCCTTCTCCCCGTCCGCTTGTCCAGCCGAACACCACCGCCGAGCGGGCGCCTCTGTCCGCCGAATCCCAGCGCGCCGCCCGGTCGCCCAAGGGTTCTCCTCCTCTCGCCGCCGTCGCCTACCCCCCGCGCTCTGCTGGTGCTGGGCCGGCGTCGAGCGGAGCGGGGATACAATCGAGCTCGGGTCGATTTTGTCTTGGACCTGTTGTTGGTAAGGAAAGCTTCAACCTTGCTTCGCTCGGATTGATTGAATTACCCTGTTCTATCTGGGGTTTCTCCCCTTGAATTCGCTGTGGCCAGGGGCGATCAAGCCCAAATCTGTCTTGCTGGGATGGGTGCTCCGACCCCTCGAGCTCCGTTAGGTCTAGGACATGTTTATAGATGGTGAATATCTGAATTCTGACGCTTGCAGTCATTCAACCTGAACTTAACAGGGGACCTGTAATTTTTTTTCCCTTATCGCACTTGTTGACTTATCCTCTGATTCCAATAATGCGCGGATTTAAAATGTGGCCTAGCACTAGAACTTATGTTCATCTGCTGGAATCTTTTCTGTATTGTGAGTTTGGGCGATATAATGTAGGTGAAACCTGAAACATCTTTCTGTAGCACTGAGGATCATTATGTCTTAAGTTTGTACAGCAGTGTTGTTTACATACACATGTAATACTTCCTGTGTTGTGGGTTTCAGCAATATGATGATATTGATGTAGGTGAGACCTGAAACACCTTTCCACAGTAGCCAAGTATGCCCCGGATCGGTGTCTTTTTAAGTTTTTTATGTTGTTTGGCTAGAATCCCTGTATTTAAATTGTGCAGAAGTGTTCCGGTCACTGTCTTTTGGGAGTAACCTTCGCATACTGTTGTGTTCTCTCACTGCTTTCGCTTACAGAATCGTGCACTTCACAATTCACAACCTTACACTGCTAAAACCTAACACCAACCAAATGCTTGTTATCAGTGCAGATGCCAGAAGCAGAGTGGAATGATGAACGCACTAGAATTATCTGTGAACTTTTTGTCGAACAAGTTCATGCTGGGAACAGGCCAAACACCCATCTGAACAACATTGGTTACCATACAGTTGCCACCAAGTTTCAGCAGAGGACACAGCTTCACTATACAAAGCTGCAGCTTAAGAACAAATGGGACAAGTTTAAGAGTGATTACATCACTTGGAAGAAGCTGCTTGTAGTGGGGGCGGGTTTACCCTGGGACTCGGCAAGGGGAACATTCGTTGCTGACGATGAATGGTGGAAGAAGACAAATAAGGTTTGCCATACTTACTCTGTTTCTGCAATTTTTGCCGTCTTAACCATTTTAATCTTGTCACACCCTTTCCTTTTTTTTTGACTGGTAGGAGCTGCCTGGTGCAAGGAGATACCGCAATCTTGGTCTGCAACACGAGGATAAGTTGAAAATAATGTTTGACTACATCACCAGTAAT
Organism: Panicum virgatum; assembly: GCF_016808335.1. Taxonomy (NCBI): domain Eukaryota; kingdom Viridiplantae; phylum Streptophyta; class Magnoliopsida; order Poales; family Poaceae; genus Panicum; species Panicum virgatum. Next base: position 3,863,386 of record NC_053147.1, read on the forward strand.
GGCGTGGATCCTTCACCACCTGCTCCAGAAAGCCCGAAGAATGGTTTTGATCATTCGCCACCTGCTGCAAGTGGTTTGCCATCTGCTGCTGACAGCCCCATGAATGGAGTGGATCATTTGGTTCTGACCGCAAATAGTCTGCCATCTGCTCCAGACAGAGTAGATCATTCGCCGGAGGCCACACATGGTCTCCCATGCGCCGCCATGAATGGTGTGCACCTGGATGGATCAGACAACAATGCTGAAGGTAATGATGACGCACATCGAGAGCCTGTGTTTCAGTATACCTCAAACAGGAGGAAGAGACCTATTCATGTGATTGCGACGAAGAAGAACAAGAAAAGTAAGGCTGAAACTGCTCTGCTCATGCAGTCTCACTTGAGTCGCATAGCGGAGCTGGCTCAAAAAGCACAGGACACTTTCGAGAAGTTCAGCTCCCAGGCTGACACACAGCCATGGCCTAGCATCCAGGATGTCATGACATTGGTTCGTGAATGTGGAGCACGGTCCGGAAGCAACGAACATTTCATTGCGACTGAGCTGTTCGTCAGCAGAGAACAGAGGGAGATGTTCATGACCATGGAAACGGCCGAAGAACGGTTCCAGTGGCTTCGAAGGAAGTATATTGTCAAGTATCTATCAAATACAAATTTGGGTCCTAGATAAATGACCCTAGACCTTTATTTTAGGTTCCGTGCTAAATGTTTTAGGTTTTTTTATTGACATGACTCATTTTTTACCGTATCCTGACTAGTGTGCATTATATCCTGACAAGTATGGTTGTAAAGTCTCATCTCAGAATGCGTAGCTGAACTCTGGTCTCACTTGTTTTCTGTGTAGCATTATCTTTTATGATATTATGTTAACATAAATTACATATGTACATTCAAGTTGTGAGTTTGTACATCTGAATATGAATACATAATTGCTTATGCTCATATCTGAATATGAATACGTAATTGTAGGAAGAATTGGGCCGAAATGGGGTTGGGCCTTTTCAAGTAGTCACAACGGCCCAGCTATATGCTCCCCCATTTTCCAACCGCGCGAATTGAGCATTATCCATCCAAAACTCCGAAGGGAACGGCAGCGACGCTCGCTCGCCGGAGCTTCACCCGCGCTGCCGCTTCCTTTCCAGCGGCTAGTAGTGTCCACGCGATGGCCGCGTGCGCCGCTCGCTGCCTCTTCATGTTTCCCCTCCTGCCCCCGAAATTCCCGCTGCCTCATCCTCCACTCAGGCGGCGGCGCGGGGGCGGGGGCGGGGCCTGCATTGGTGCTGCCCGCTGCAGCCCCGAGGCCAGCGGTGGGTGGGGAGGCATTGTCGAGGACGACCTTGCTGAGCTGCTGCAGGTCCATTTCTGTTCCCTGTTCACCTCTTTTATCGCGGCGAGTGAAATCATTTAAGTTCGTTTTCTTCCTGTTGGAGAAAGGGGGAGACGCCGTTAAAAAAAGTGCCAATTTTGTCTATCATGATATCATCTGCTCACGGACATACGGCAAAGAATGAAGTTGGAAGTAAAAAATAAATACTCTTGTGTTTTTGGCAGGGATTTTGAGAGAACAAGCTAGCCTGGGATAGTTGACTTCGAATTCTTGTTGCAGTAGTTATCCATCTTTGTTTTAGCTTCGAACGGCGGATACCTTGCTTATACAAAGCTTTCTAGCCGTTGAATTGCTGGAGGGCTGTGTGTAGGACATAAATCCTTATGTGTACTGCTGGAATAGTATAACTGTTCCTGCATCTGCAGTTCTGCACGCCGGTTGCATAACTGAAGAGCATATCAAGCACAAAGATTTTGATTCACTGGGTTTGGTCTTTAGTCGCAGTTTCACATGCAAGGTCGGTAGAAAATGATAGAGTAACTTTATATCATTCATATGCCCTGTGCACTAATGCCCACACTACTCATTGTTTACCACAAAAAGCATGAAGCCTTGCATGGATAAAACAAAAGGACATGACAATTTTTTTACTGCAGACTGAGTCAAGTTGCTGCACAGAGATAAACATTTTGATACAAAACGAAATCTTTATAGTAAAATCATTTCTATTTTTGAAGTCATTTACGGCATGCATGGCAGGCTTAACTGATGTTTTTCAGATTTCTAATTTGCTGTAATAGTTTTTTTTTACTTTGTGTAGATTTGATAACAATATAACATAAAGGCGTCGATTTACCCTTTGCAGATTCTACCAAGAGATTTACGAGATAATCTGCAGAATGAACCTAGAAAGGACCAGCTGTTGGAGGTAAGATAGATGCACATGCCTACTTCAACTATTTTTGAGTCTCGTTGTATTTGAATATTCATAAGTCAATATTGTAAATTTATAATTCCATATATGATCCTTGATCCCAACTAATGAGCCATCCATTAGGTCGTTCTGGATTTGGGGAGACGACCAGAGGCACGTTTCCTTGGTGACTCTGGTGGCCAATATCTAAGGGACAGTGAGGTATGGTACTGCCATGCAATCTCAAATTCGTAAAATTATGTTTACTTTGTTTGTGTGTACTTGCCTTGTCAATATTGTGAAACCCAATCATATGGTCAAAGGAACATGGAAAGTCATTTTTGTTTCCATGCACTATTATTAGTGTCAACCTTGCATCTTTCGTATGATATAAGTTGGAAATCATATTAGTCAGTCTCAAGCCTGCTTCTGACTGGCAGCGAGTTCCATTCTGGTCACAGATATGTACTGATCACATGCATAATAATATTTTCTTTTTTAGTGCACACAAAGAAAAATGTGAATTGGCACGCAAAATCACAGTTAATATGTCCTCTTAATTGTATTTGGCATATGATAGATCTCACAGCAAGAGTTGGAGGCAGCTCAGCAAGCTGTAGGTGAGTTTGGAGGTGACAACCGTGCAGGAATTGAAGGTACTTTACATAGAATATCTGCTATAAGGAGCAGAAAAGGAATGGTTGTTGGTTTGACCTGTCGAGTTGGCCGAGCTGTTACTGGACATGTTGATATGGTCCGTGATCTCCTAAATTACAAAGAAAACATTCTGTTTTTGGGAAGGTACCTCACCTTGTTTCTTCATCATGAGGATCTTGATTGCTTCTTCCATCTGTCTTTTTACAGATTAAGATGATAAAAATGAAGCTAGTAGATAGTTGTGTTCTATGAGTACACACTGCATGGGGATATCATTAGGACTACAACCGTAAAATATATGGTGATATATATGTTATTCAGGAATGGAGAGCAACAGGAGTCTAGGGTTGTGCTTTTTGTGTCGATATTTTTTATGTTTTTTCAATGGGTCCTGTTTTTTACCGAATGAAGCTGAAGTAGATTTCCAGAATGCTCAAGAATAAATTCATAAGTATTTTCTTGATATGTGACAGCACCAAGATATTGAACCTATAAGTTAAAAATGTTTAAAATAAAAATACTGGAAACCAACATTTTTGTCAAGTGCAATCCTGCATTCATGAACCAGTTCAGGAAGTTTCACGAATGCTTTAGAGCCATTGGTATATACATTTTTGTGTTTGTTGTGTGCCATTTCCTTATTTGGGCATCGAGCAAGATTTATGTAGTGCACATTATTTTGTTTATTCAGGCCTGGGGTAGGCAAGACAACTGTTATGCGTGAGATTGCACGTGTTCTAGCAGATGAATTTCAGAAAAGAGTGGTATGTTAAACAGTTTTTATTATTGTAATTCTCTGTTTCAGGTCCAATTTGATTGGTTTATAGTGTCTTATATATTATATTGGTGATCTTTCAAAAAAATTTATATTGGTGCACTGGTGTTTAGGGCAGGTAATTGTGGACACAAGTAATGAGATTGGTGGGGATGGAGATATTCCTCATGCTGCTATTGGTGGTGCAAGAAGAATGCAAGTTCCTGAGCCATCAATGCAGCATAGAGTAATGATTGAAGCAGTTGAAAACCATATGCCTGAGGTGGTTATTGTAGATGAGATTGGAACTGAAGCAGAAGCACAAGCTTGCCGCTCAATTGCAGAAAGGGGTGTGATGCTTATTGGTACTGCCCATGGAGAACGGCTTGCGAATATCATTAAAAATCCGACCTTATCTGACTTGGTATGCTATCATTATCACATCGCATAGAAAACTCCACTATGCCTGCTTATGTTCATTACTGGATAACAGATTGGAGGTGTAGAAACTGTTACTCTCGGTGATGATGAGGCTCGTGCTCGACGCAGTCAGAAAAGTATTCTGGAGAGGAAGGCCCCTCCAACATTCCCATTCCTTATTGAGATGAGGGAGAGGCATTACTGGGTAACTCATCGGGTATGTCTGTTATTTTTACATGAACAATCAAAATACAGGAATAAATACACCTTTCCTTTAAATGTCAATAAGATAATGGGGGTGTTAGGAAGTGTGTGGTGATAATTAGGTTTCTCAGATTTAGATAATGGTGATATATTATTCGAAAGCATGATTTCCTGCTTTGCCGGTGCCAAGATCTGTGCATTTTCAAACTATACAAATGAAGTTATGCTATGTTACAATATTCCCATCACTAATTCTTTACTAAGGTTGCTTGACCTTTGTTGTATCATTGTTATTGCATTTTGTAGTCCTGTTCACCACTGTAGCTCCTGCTCTTTTCCCTTTTTTTCTTGAACGCGCAGGAGAACTCCTGCTCTTTTCCCTACAGCCAAGAAAATTTTCAGAGTTTAGGATCCTCAATATAGTCTACTCGTAAAAAGATGTGATGGTAATTTATGTTCTCCAGTTGAGCCAATCCTAATATACTGTGCCTATTTTGTTTCTGCAGACAGAAAGGAGTGTGGATATGCTACTTCATGGAAAGAAGCCACTGGTTGAGGTAACATTCTACCTAGCATGTCTCTACCAGTTTTTTGGTACGACCGTATGAGGAATTTCAAGGGTTCTTTGTGGTTGTTTGAGCAGATATTGCTGTGATCTACAGAAATGGGAATTAGGATCATTTCAGTTGTTTCTATGCCTATATTCTTGTTTCATTGTTTGCTTCAGCGGTAAATCTCATTTTAAAGCATGCCATCTTAACACGCACTTGTTGCTATACTGCTATGTTTATTCGAACCGATGAACTCTTTATACAAATGTAGAGTATATTTTTGACAGTTTTGTTACAGAATTTTCAAGTGATTATTTTGTCTAGTGAAGCATGCTTTTAGCAAAACTTTAATTTCCATTGGTGACTAATCGTATTACAGGTAAGGAAAAGGGATAACGAATTTCAAGTTGTTATTGAAAGATGGGCAACATATGATGGAGATGGACTCTGAACTCCAAATTCACACCTTATAATTTCTTCTATCAAATCACGTGCTATCAACTATACTGAGCCTCTTATTCTGAGGTGGTATGGGCTGATCCTAATCCCAAAGGATTTCAATGGTCTTGGTATTCTGGTCAAGTTACTGACACTACACATTTAGGTGAGTACGCAATCCCCATATTCCCGCTATATATCCTCCTTACATCAATGGCGTTCCGTTTTTTGTTTTTGCTTTTATTTCAAGGAGATTCTGTTTTTGACATTGATGGCATCTTATTACAGATGGTGAATTAAAAGAAGAAGAAGAAGAAGCATCTTTGGTCAACTACATGGTGAACATTTGACTGATTACCTATGGCAAGCTTGTTGTTACATATTAATACACTGCAGATAATTTCATACTAATTAGGTAGAAGGTACTACTTTGTGTCTGTATCAGGTATTGTTAGCACTCTGTTAAATTGTTGTACCAATTTGAATGTATATTTCAATATATGTATTTTCTTCTAAAAAAATCTGTGTATACATCTAAATTGTATGATGTGTACTTATCATTTTAGCTGTTCCTAATATACTCATATTCATTTTCTATATTTATACAGTTTGTCTACATTATTGAGCATCCCAAGATTTTCATTCTCCTATTCTGTTCCTTGTTTAGGGGTTAAGGTGTTTTGGTCTTGGATTAAAGAGTTCTTTTAACCCCAGCGTCCCACACAGCCTGCATGTCTTCTTGGTTTACGATTTTTTGTAACTCGGGAAAATTGAGTACTATACTATCGGGCCAAGAATTGCTGGCCTCCCGTGAGTTCTGGCCCCACGTGGGCTCTGTGCACTGTTCACGCGGGTCCCACGTGGGCCCGTGCACTGTTCACACGGGTCCCCCGTGGGACCCGCATACTGTCCATGCGGGTCCCATGTACTATTTATGTGGGACCCACATGGGACCCACGTACTATTCAGGTGGGACCCATGTAATTTTTAAATTTAATTCAATGATTCCTTCTCTTTCTACATTACCCTTCATTTTTTTTTGTTTTTCTCTTTTCTTATACTAATAATTGATATAAAAAAGTCATATGCAACACCATTTTAATTTTTTCCCACACCTCACAACCGTAAACTAAAAATATATTTATAAGAGTTATTAAAATTATGAACCAGTTTAATCTAACATAAATAAACCTATTTCCTTCTAATAATTGGTTTTCATAATTCATAACACGAATCGCACGGTACTATTTACAATGACCCACTTACTGTTCACAACTACACTCACACAAATACTATTAATCATAAACTTTAATACATATTTAAAAAATTACCAAAAGCCTTGAACAATTCTAATGTAACGTACAAATCCCAACAAATATTCACATCCAAATAATTGAATTTTAATTTTCATACAACTTTTTTCACTATATAATGTTTCTTCTTTTAATTATTTTAGAATTGCTGGCCTCCCATGAGTTCTGGCCCCACGTGGGCCCTGTGCACTGTTCACGCGGGTCCCGCGTGGGCCCTGTGCACTGTTCACGCGGGTCCCACGTGGGACCCGCATACTGTCCATGCGGGTCCCATGTACTATTTAGGTGGGACCCACGTACTATTCAGGTGGGACCCACGTGTGACCCACGTAATTTTTAAATTTAATTCAATGCTTCCTTCTCTTTCTACATTGCCCTTCTTCATTTTTTTTGTTTTTCTCTTTTCTTATACTAATAATTGGTATACAAAAAGTCATATGCAACACCATTTTAATTTTTTCCCACACCTCACAACCGTAAACTAAAAATATATTTATAAGAGTTATTAAAATTATGAACCAGTTTAATCTAACATAAATAAACCTATTTCCTTCTAATAATTGGTTTTCATAATTCATAACACGAATCGCACGGTACTATTTACAATGACCCACATACTATTCACAACTACACTCACACAAATACTATTAATCATAAACTTTAATACATATTTAAAAAATTATCAAAAGCCTTGAACCATTCTAATGTAACGTACAAATCCCAACAAATATTCACATCCAAATAATTGAATTTTAATTTTCATACAACTTTTTTCACTATATAATGTTTCTTCTTTTAATTATTTTAAATAATTTTTTTTGTACAGGCGCGCATCGCGCGCCAACCTGTCTAGTTATCCCAATGCGTCCATGGCTCAACCTTTTAGGCCCATGGGTTGATGATGGATGAACAGATCCAGTTCAGGACTGGATCCACAAGCAGCGATGGGATGGGGTCTGGCCATCTGGGGAAGCCTGCTGAAGTTTCTTGCAGTTGAAAGTAAAAGAGAAGCGACAGGCATTGCAGCACTTCTAAGCTATCCACCTGAACCGTGTTGGTTGTGCCTTGTGTTCTGAAATCTGACATCCTCTTTCCGCAATGCGTTTGTTAGGCCTGTGCTAGCAGCAACAGCAAATGTGAACTCTGATGAACACCTAATTCTGCTGCAATTTGTTGTGAAGTGAAAGTGAAGGAGTGAATGGAATGAATGATTGTGTTGTATTGATTGATGGTTTAGACCACACTATTTATATGTACAAGAGGGGGAAAGGTGTCTATTCATGAAGGGACAGGCCCCTTCGTGAATGGCCCCTTCGTGATGTTTGTAACTGCCTAGTGACATCACAATGATATCATTAATCTAATTACTAATTATGAAAATTGATCACTAAGCCTATTTTCCTTCGTAACTCTCCCCCTTGATCAATTTGTTTTTCTTGTAGTCTTGTAATCAATTTGATCTTCTCGTGGTCTTGTAATCAATAGTATAGCTCCTTGAAAAACCCTGTGGGAAAAATCAGGAGATGTATGTGTGTATATGTCATGGAAAAACTCCTTAAACTCTTTTGGGAAAATAGGAGAAAATTTTGATATGACATATATGTGTTGGTATTCCATTAAAAACTTCTTTAAAACCCAGTGGAAAAAATATAAGGAAAAAATGATATGGAATATCATTAATTGCAAACTTATATGAGAAAAACCTCAAAAGGAAAATTCATAATTAAGTTTGAATGTATTATGATCTGTTGATCATATTCGAACTTATTCTCCCCCAAAACCTTATGAAAAATATGAGGAGAAAATAGAAATTATATCTTGAATATCTTCTTAAAAACTCAACTGAGAAAATAGAAGATATGATATATGTAATATGTCTTGAATATCCCTTTAAAAACCCCGGTGGGGAAAATTTGAGATATGACACAGAATATTGCCTCATTAAAAACCTAGTATGAGAAGATTACAATATATATAATCAGAAGATTACAATCAAAGGTTTACTCCCCCTGATACTTGCAAATCCTTAAGTCGTCTCATACCAATTCCGAAAACATATTTTTGGAATAATGATGTAGGTAAATACTTTGTGAATAAATCTATAAGATTATCACATGACTTTGTTTGCAAGATTTCTATCTCTCCATTTTTCTGGATCCCGTGAGGATAGAATAATTTAGGAGCAATGTGTTTTGTGATATTGCTCTTTATGTAACCTGCATTCATTTGTGCAACGCAAACTGATTATCTTCATAGATAATTGTTGGTTTCGTAATTGAACCAATATCACATGAGTGTTGTATGTGATTAATCATTCTGCGAAGCCATACACATTCACGTGAAGCTTCATATAATGCAATTATTTCAGAATGATTAGTGGATGTGGCACTAAGGTTTGCTTGGATGATTTCCATGATATAGCCGTTCCACCATGTAAAATACAAAGCCTGTCTGAGATCTGGCATTGTGGGGATCAGAAAGATAGCCATCATCTGTATATCCAATTATTGATTTATTTTGGTCAAACTGATAGAATAATCCAAGATCTATTGTACCTTGGAGATATCTGAAGATATTCTTAACTCCCGTCCAATGACGTTTTGTTGGAGTTGCGCTATGTCTAGCTAGTAAGTTTACCGCAAATGCAATGTCAGGCCTGGTGCAATTTGCGACATACATTAGCGCTCCAATGGCACTTAGATATGGAACTTCGGTTCCCAATAATTCTTCATCTTCGTCCTTTGGTCTGAATGGATCCTTATTCATATCAAGAGACCTGACGACCATAGGTGTCTTTGATGGATATGATTTATCCATATTGAATTTCTGAAGAATTTTCTGGATACATGTAGACTGATGTACTAATATCCCTGATGGGAGATGTTTGAGCTGAAAGCCTAAACAAAATTTGGTTTTACCCAAATCTTTCATTTCAAATTCCGTCTTTAGATGGTTGCGTGCTTCATCTATATCTCGTGTACTCCCAATGATATTGAGATCATCCACGTACACAGATATAATGCAAAATCCATTTAAGGATTTCTTGATGAATACACATGGGCAATCATCATTATTGGAAAAACCTTTCTGAAGAAGGAATTCCTTTAGTCGGTTGTACCACATTCTTCCCGACTGCTTCAAACCATATAATGATTTCTGAAGCTTTACACAATACATGTTGCATGAATGATTCTTGTTCGGAATATCAAGCCCTTCAGGAACTTTCATATAAATATTCGAATCTAGTGACCCATAAAGATATGTTGTCACTACGTCCATGAGATGCATGGATAGACCTTTTTGTGCTGCCAATGATATTAAATATCGGAATGTTATGCCACTCATAACTGGAGAATATGTTTCATCATAATCGATGCCGGGTCTCTGCGTGAACCCTTGTGCTACAAGCCTCGCTTTATATCTCTCCACCTCATTGTTTTCATTCCTTTTACGGACGAAAACCCATTTTGATCCCACAGGAAAAATGTTTCGAGGAGTAGGTATAACCGATGAGAATACCTCTTGTTTCATGAGCGAGTGCAATTCTGCCTCGATTGCTTCCTTCCATTTAATCCAGTCTGAGCGCTTGATGCACTCTGCCATGGTCTTAGGTTCTGGATCAAGTTGGAGGTTACTTGCAATCTTGGAGGCGAAATTAATGTCGACAATTGTAGTTTTTCTATAGAATGATTCTCCAGAATCAATATAATTATTGGAAATTTCATTTACCCTTTGTGACTCTTCTATATTTCCCAAAGAATTAGAGTCTAGGTCTTCCGATGTCCTAGCACTTGTATTTGTGCACGCATTTGTGCTAGGTATATGGTATATTTCTTGAATATTCATTTTGTTTGGATTTACAATATCCAATTGGTGTCTATCAACGTGATGTTGATTTGCATTTACCATTTTGGAAGTAGGCTTCCTTGGTTTCCGCGGAGGCTTATCCTTTGTTACCATATTTCTCCCCCTCTTATTTTGATTTGGGAGATTTTGAGTAGGTACTTCTACTCTTTCTGGTACGTTTACGGTAGGATTGTGTGACTTTGTGACACTTTTGTAATCAGTAAATGCTTCTGGCAGATTATGTGCAATATTTTGCAAATTGATAATCTTTTGAACTTCACGTTCAGTTTCTATAGTACGTGGATCAAAGGACTGAATACCTGGGGCATTCCAATTTATTTTCTGGCATTCGTTATGGTACATATTGTCTCCCCCTAATGCCGGGAAATTATCCTCATCGAAGATGCAATCAGCGTGACGGGCAGTGAATAAGTCCCCTGTAGGAGGCTCGAGGTATTTTATGATTGACGGTGACTTATATCCCACATAAATCCCCAATTTTCTATGGGGGCCCATTGATGTACGCTGCGGTGGTGAGATCGGTACGTACACAGCGCAACCGAATTTTCGCAGATGGGAAATACTTGGTTGACTCCCACGTACTAACTACAACGGGAAAACCGTATTGTATGCAGTAGGTCTAATTTGAATCAAGTCAGCGGCGTGTAAGACCACATGACCCCAACAAGATGTTGGTAATTTGCAATTCTGTAATAATGGTCTATAGGACAGCAATTCGTCCGGCGATGTTATACGGTGCTGAATGTTGGCCTACAAAAAGGCGACATGTCCAGCAACTGAGTGTAGCAGAGATGCGGATGTTGCAGTGGTTTTGCGGGCACACAAGGAGGGATAGAGTCCGGAACGAAGTTATTCGGGATAGGGTTGGGGTGGCACCAATTGAGGAGAAACTTACCCAGCATCGGCTGAGATGGTTTGGACATGTCCAACGAAGGCCTCCTGAGGCGCCGGTGCGTAATGGGGTTCCTGAGCGGGTCGATAATGTAAAGAGGGGTAGAGGTAGACCTAAACTGACATGGGATGAGTCAGTTAAGACAGACCTTAAGGATTGGAATATCTCTAAAGAGATAGCTTTGGATAGGAGCGCTTGGAGACTAGCTATCAATGTGCCTGAACCTTGAACTTATTTCTTTCGGGTTTCATCTCTAGCCTACCCCAACTTGCTTGGGAAAAAAGGCTATGTTGATGTTGATGTATAAGAGATTCGGCTAATCCATTTTGTGTATGTACGCATGGTACTGAATATTCCACATTTATGCCTAGAGCCATACAATAGTCATTGAAGGCTTTTGAGGAAAACTCAGCGGCATTATCCATTCTGATGGATTTTATTGGATTATCCAGATAATGTGCTCTTAATTTGATAATTTGAGCAATGAACCTTGCAAAAGCATGATTTCTTGTGGATAACAAACATATATTGGACCATCTTGTTGATGCATCGATAAGTACCATGAAGTACCTAAATGGCCCAGTTAATGGATGAATAGGACCACAAATATCTCCTTGATGCATTCAAGAAATGTTAGTGGTTCAGCCTTGATCTTAAGATAAGAGGGTCTCAAGATTAATTTTCCGGTAGCACATGCGGTGCATACAAAATCTGAAGGTTTAGGAAATTTTGAAGTATTCATATGATGACCAAATGAATTGCTAATAATTTTTCGCATCATCCCAATTCCGGGATGTCCTAGGCGATCATGCCAAGTCTTGAATATATCAAGATTTTGAAAAATTATCTTATATACAACATGTTGTACGGGTTTGATATATGTGAAATACAATCCAGTTGATAGGGAAGGAATTTTCTCAAGCAATTGCTTGTTATATCCGTCGTTTTTGGTAATGAATAGATATTCATCTTTGTTGTCATTATGTGTTTCAATATGGAAACCATTACGACGGATATCTTTGTAACTCAATAGGGTACGAGTTGAATCGGGATACAGGAGTGCATCCTCGATTACTAATTGTGTACCCATAGGGAGAATTATTATGGCTCGTCCTGAACCAACAATCACGGCATCTCGGCCTGCGATTGTCATGACTTTTCCTTTACTCTTAGTTAGAGTTTGAAAATATTTAATTTCCCTAAGTATTGTATTAGTGGTAGCACTGTCCACTAAACAAAGTTCTTCCTCCATTTGGATTGTTCCCATAGATAATCTATAATGATTGAGTCAAATATATTAAGATAAACTCAAATGATTATATAATACATATATATTATTGAATAAGTATTATATATTTATAATACTATATTGTATGTCTTACAATATTTATGACAACAAATATTTACAACACAACATAATATTTACAAGAATATGGCTTAATGATCAAGTCTATGGGGGTGATTGAGACTAGTTGGTGTCTCCAAATATGTCGTTGGATTGGAATTCAACGAGCATATCGTCAGTGCTGAATAAATCGTCCGTCTGCGGAGGAGTCTTCTCATCAATGGTTTCCAAAGGAGTGTCCTTGGAGCAACTGGCGTCAGTCGGTTGAGTAGTGAAGTGCGCTTCATACTTGTCCCCATGAACTTGTTTACCAACATATTTCTGGTAGAGTTCAACCAAATGTTTGGCTGTGTGGCACTTCTTAGTGATATGGTTGTGACAACCACACCTTTGACAAACTTGAGAGTTGTCATGACGGAAATTCTTCTTGAAAGTGCCCTTGCCTTTGTGAGAATCCTTATTTTTCTGGAAATGATGCTTATTTTTCTTCCACTTTCCCTTGAAATTATTTTTGAATTTCTTGCCACCAAACTTCTTTTGAGTGTTTTGACTATTGTAGTGAACTTCAGGCAAAGGTGATGCCCCGACGGGGCGCAATTGATGATTCTTTGTTAAGAGCTCATCATGTTTTTCTGCCTGAAGTAAATCATGTATCAAGTCAGAGTATTTAGTATACTTGTGGCGGCGGTATTGCTGCTCCAATATTCTATTTGCCGGGAGAAATGTGGACAAAGTCTTTTCAATCTTTTCGGCATCATCAATTGGTTGATCACAAAACCGAAGCTTGGAACAAATCTTGTGGACGGCAGAGTTATATTCTGCAACAGATTTGAAATCCATAAGGCGAAGGAGAGACCATTCGCATCTAGCTTCGGGCAAAATAATTGCCTTTTGTTGATCATAGCGTTCTTTGAGTGCAACTCAAAGTGCTCTAGGATTCTCCTCCATTATATATTCATTCTTGAGATCTGGATGAAGATGATGTCTCAAGAAATGTAATGTAGCATATTTTGCTTCATTTGAAACAGGGGCTTGTGGATTTGGCTCCTCAATTGAATTGAGAAAACCCTTTGCTGTTAGCATGATTTTTACGTCCATAGCCCAAGTTAGATAGTTACTACCATCTGCGGCAAGTTCAGCGAAATCTTTATTGACAATAGGTGCCATATTCCTACATGAAATATCATGTATAGGATTAATTTACTGTGGTAAATTAAAATTTATGTGTGTGTAAATTTATTCAAAAGAATGAAATCAAGACGATGCTTGAATCAAAACTTAAGGTATATTGATTTGAATAGTGCAACTATTTTTTTTATAATATTCCTGCGGGAATAATTTACTTGATAGTCTCAATATATACAAATTGAATTTGTATTGAATATTTTGGATATACACATTATAGGTAATCATCATAAGATGTAGACCTTTAGTAATTGGCAAATAATTTGCTGCCTAAAAGCATGGTCTCAGGGCAAATAAATTCTTAAAAAATTTATCGCAACCGATGCTTAGGACTCCATTACCTTGTGTTTTTCCAAAACTTGATTTATATATCTTAATTTGAATTTTGCATATTTCTACATAATGTAGAATGTAAATTGTGTTCTAAGTTGATAGTAATTCAAATAAAATAAATAGCACATGAAAAAGATTGTTCAAATAATATTTGCATAATGAATGTGTAATCTGCGAATCACATATGTACAATTACTGCGGTAATCGTAATATCTATATTACAATGATACTTAGAAAGTATTAAGATTTTTAGAAAAAAAGTACCGAGCGGAAAATTTAACCCTTGAGATGGCGACCTTCACTGGGCGACTCTCTAGGCGCTCCCATGGCGACCTTCCTTGTTGCTGATCCCCCCTCGTGCTCCCTCCTTTGTGCTGAATCTCTGCTGGTGTCTCTCCCTGGAGATGGCACAGCAGCATGATCTAGCGGATCATCTTGACTTTGCTCCAGGTTTGTCCTTTCAGAAAGAGGTCTGTCGGCGTTTTGGTAGATCGGTTCACCACCCGTCTTCTTCCCTGGAGGGCTCTTTCTTTCTCTTGGCCACTTTCCGTCAATACACCTTCAGATTGACTGAGGATTCTGTTGCACTGTCTTTGCAATCTTGTCTCGGTGGATCTGCTTCTGGTTTTCATGTTGCTTTTCAAAGTGATCGGCACTTCCGTTTCTCGGTATCTTGCAAGGCCATTGGCTTTCATATTTACAATATCAGAAGATTCATTGGCTCTTGTTTTGATGTCTACTTTCATCTTTGGAGCAATGGTGCTCCAAATTGGGAGAGAGAGAAATTCCTTTGGGACCAAGAGCAGCTAAAGGAATGGACTTTCGTTCAGTCCAAGAAGCAAAAGAGATCAAATTCTTTGGACACACGACCTCCCAGACGTGTTCATTTTGCAGAGAAGCTTGTTCATGATTCGCCAATTTTGAAGCAGAGCCCTAATCTGGCTCCTACATGCATTCGCTTTGGGGATTTCAATGTGCCTTTATCGATCCCAATCAAGAAGGTTTTTGGCAGAATTAATTCAGATTTGGATGTTCATCCTAGAGCCTCTGCTGATGCGAGTTTCACTGCGTGTTCTTCGCAGCAGACTAATCAGGTTCAAAATTCAAATACCTCAGCTTCATCTGGGCCGCAGGTTTGTGCTAAATGTTTAAGATCTGGGCATGTGACCCGCTACTGCCGTTCAGCTTGGCGCTGTAAGACCTGTCTCAAGTCGGGCCACAAAGCTCGCTGGTGCCGAACAATTAGCAAGCCCAAGATTTACTGGGCCCCCAAGGTTGGCCCGAGTTTTCATCCAGATCAACATGAGTCTTCGGCGAAATCAACAGAAACCTCCTCCCTTGATTCCCGTGCCGCTCACCAGGGGGTTCCTTCCTCAGTGGACGTCTCTTCGTCTTCCCCGACAAACAGTAAACCCCGATCGCCGCCCACCTCTCCCACGCAATCGGAGAGCTCTGCAGCAGCAATGGCAAACTTTCCGTGTAATCCCATGCTCTTCGTGCCCCAGGGCATGCATGTGGAGCACGGCTGGCAATGTCCTGCTCGAGCTCGGGTTGCCCTTGGTGGAGAACCCTTGAGGAGGCATTAGGAGTATGCCGTCATCGAGATGCAGCCAGAGCCTCTTCCGGTACAAGTTGGAGTTCTCATTGAGGAGATTACAGATTTTCTACAAGAGCAATTTCCGGTGAGAGTTGTATCAGCTTTCCCCTCTCCGTTTGGTGTGGGCCTGTTTCAGTTTCAGAACCCAGTGCAGAGGGCTTATCTACTAGATGCTTCTCCAATTGAAACTGACTTTGGGGTTCTTAGGGTTCGAAAACATGATGAAGTTGGTAATCTTAGAGCTTGTCCTTATTCTCATGAATTCTGGATCATGTTCCTAGGGTTTCCTCTAGATTACCAGTCGCAGGACTTTATCAAAGCTGTTGTTGCTCCATTTGGAAGGCTGCTTCGTTGGTTTGAGGGGCCGAATAAGTCAAGAGTGCTGGTTCAATGTCTTGTTTTATCTCCTGATAGAGTCCCTAGAAGTCTTGTGGTGTCTCAGGGTACTTTGCCTGTTGGCAATGGGCGTTCTTGGTCAGTCCCAACGTACCTACTGGATGGCCAGTTCCCTGATGATTTTCCTCCTGATGAACACCCAGTCCCGGACAATGGAATACCTCATCCCTTAAATGGTGTTGTCCATAACATAAATCCAAACGTGGTACAAGGTTGGCAGCATGATCTTGCCGGTGCTGCTCCAGAAATTCAGGCTGATGCAGGTGTTAATGGTAATCAAATGGAGGATATTCAAGGGGAGCTTGCACAGCCTTATCAATTGGCTGATAACAATAATGTTGCTGATGCTTGGGCTGATTGGATTGATCAAGATGTGAACTTAGCAGAACAGCAAGCAGACAATGAAGATGTCCTCATGCAAGATGTTCAGCAACAGGAAATATCTTTTGATCAGTCTGGGTCCATAGCACAGTACCTGAGGGCACATGGTCCAGATATTACACTCAATATTGATGATGTTCTTGCTGGCAAGGTTGCTGGATCCTCTTCCTCTTCAGAGGAGATCTCTTCTTTTGGCACTGTCTCAAATGTTCAGCTTCCCCTACAGTTGCAGAACCTAGAAAGGATTGCTTTTGACAAGCTTAATGCTCCTGCAGTCTCCCCATAGCTGCACTTTCCATTAGTGTTGGACAGAGTTAACTTAAGTTCTGTGTACTCTGAAATATCAAAGGATAGTGCAAGGAACCTGCAGTTGGCAGCAATGTCCTTGCTTTGGTTCCTTTCAGGCCTACTCTGCATGCAGTGCTAATCTCACTCTGGGCTCAAAACCAGGAGGCAATTATTTCTGGGACTCAGATGTCTGGAAACTTTCATGAAGAACAGATGGTCTCTAACTCAGACTTACCTGCACATGAGGCAGAAGTTTCTCAGCTACAAACACAGGGATCCAGAGTTGTCTCCTTGCCAAAGATAATTTCAGCTAGCAACCCTGACATGCCTCTGGAAGCTTCTTCCTGCAGACGCAGCTCTAGGCTGAGCAACAATGCAAGCAGTGTGTTCTATGAGCTGGAAGCTAATCCAAGAAAGAAGCAAAGAGTATGGAGAGAAGTGTCACAGAAAGACAAGTCAAGTCTCCAGTACCACGCTTCTTGCCCGCGCACGCGCGCACACCGATCACTGCTCGCCGTTGATGCTCGCACAGCGCCGCCCGCCCGAAGCGTCGCGTCAACAGCGCTCGCCTCGCCACCGCTCACCGTTGACGCCCGCACAGCCCCGACTGCACCGCTCGCAGCCGCTCGACGCGTCCCATCCCGCCTCGCCGCTAGCGCCGCCGTGTCACGACGCCATTTACTCGGCCGCACCGCCCGCCGTCCTCCGCCCGCGTCCCGCCGAACCTCCACCGCCTTGGCCGCCTATAAAAGGGGCCACAGAGCACCCCCGAGCTCCACAGCCACCCCCTCAACCTCCACCGCCGCCCCGCCTAACCTCCTAGCGCCGCCACTCGCCATTGCCGCCTCTCCCGAACGACAGCCACCGCGGAGCTCCCCTCCCCGCAACACCACGGCCCGAGCCAAGGTAGGCTTTGGGATCCCCGAGATCCCCTCCTTCTTTTCCCCCGGGACCGGCCCGCCGACGAGGTCGGTGGCGCCGCCCCCCACGCTCGCCACCGCCTGCTGCCACCCGCCGCCGTAGAACCGCCCCTACGGGCCACCTTTTCCTCAAATCGAGGGAGGGGATCGACCTCCCACATCGCCCTCCCCTTTTTCCCCATCACTCCGGCCGTCCCCGAGGCCCAGGGCCGCCGGCCGAGCGCCGCCGACACCCCCATGGCCGCCTCCCCTGTTTCCCGGCGCGAGGAAAGGGGGAAGAAAGGCAGTTTTGCCTTTAGACCCCCGTCCTTCTCTCTAATTCCTTAAGAATCCTTCCACCTTTCTAGCTATTTTGCAAAAGAGACCCCCTCTCTTACTATATTACAAAACAGACCCTCCCACCTTATGAAAACAATTAAAAATAAGCCCCTACCCTTTCTAGAAAACCCCAGACATTTCTAGAAATTACAATCTAGTCCTTTCCTTCCCAAAGCTAATTGCAAACAAGTCCTTGTACCCTTACTTAACCCCTAAAACCTTATACAACCTATCAATTCATGAACCAAACGAACTCTGATCAACCCGAAACTCTACCACGCCTTTCTTAACCTAGTTTCGACCATGCCCTTAAGAAACCACCCAAAAAAATTACTCCAAACCCCATATCTTATTTACTTCTGATTCGAGCTCAACGATAAAACTTTTATTTATTTGTCCCGAATGTGTGTTGTTTGATCGTATCGTAGACCACGGTGTGAACAAAGGAGAGCCCGTTGATGAGCAGTACTGTGAGCCCGTGAACGAAGAACAGATCCGCGACCCCAAGCCCAAAGGACAGGACCTCCCCGAAGGCTACGAAGACGGCAAGTTCAATCACATCCTTTGATGCATGTTTCAGTCCTAGTTTTTATAAACATAACCTATTGGCATGTTTTATAAAATTGCATATGTTTAGACTGCATGAAAACACGGTTGGATAGCCACCTCTTGATTTGTTATAACCATTCCTTGACCACCTAGATTAATGTCTGATTTTGCTTGGACGTTAATCAACATTAGAACGTTTAGGACTTTATTCATAAGATGATTTATTTTATAAATAAAATGTGTGCATATGTGGGATGGGATAAATGTGGTGTTTTTGAAAAGAAAGTTTAGACGGGATGGATGGCATTTCTACGGATTTGCCTTTTGGTGTGCTCGTGCCGTTGTGGCAAGGCAAGGAAGGGAGATATCCATCTTGTCACCCCTAAGGACCGAGTTGGTGTTACATCTCACCTAACTCCACTATCGTGCAAACCACTCGACCGTTGAATGGGCAACGGCTTAGCATAAACCCCACTAGTTGATGTGATAGCCATCAGGAGGGTTGAGAGCAACGGGTGACCAAGGAAAAGGGATATGTTCAGTGTGACTTATACCCGGTCGTACCTCAGAGACAGGTCGATGACCCCTTGGTAAATCCCGTGATGGCGAATCAGGTCTAGCTAAGGTGGGTAATGGCTATGTTGGGATCTACACCGACACTTCGGTGCTCGTGTTGTGGTACCCGCTTGTGGGTAAAGTTGCACACCTCTGCAGAGTTAAGAATCTATTCGAATAGTCTATGCCCACGGTACTGGGCGAGTTACGGTGTGGTCTCACTACTAGTGTTTACCTTGGGATGGGCTAGCGTGAGTTGTTTTGAAAATGTGTCCGGCAGTTGTGCCGTGTGCTACGACGGACGGGGAGTCCGGTAGCAGTTTAAAACTTAAATCCCGTGTTATTCAATACAAAAACTGTTTTCCCGAAATGTTTTTGGTTAAACGAACCCCTGCATAAAATCTAGTTTTCCACAAATTAAAGCCATAACCTTATCCTTGTTTTACCTGTGCATGTTATTCTGATATAACCCCCTTCCGTGGGTGTGGTTGGACTTGCTGAGTACGTTTGTACTCACCCCATTCTTACTTTTTACAGAAGAAGACCCAGACTTCGTACCAAACGACGCCGAGTAGGGTTATCGTTCTACACCCAACCTTGCCTGTGGAACCGGCCCTGTTCGAGATGTTTTCGCTGACGCAGTACTCTGAACCCGAGCTAGACCCCATGTGGGTTGCGGTCTGGTGTTATGTTGTAGCTTGGTTACTTTTTATTATCATCTGTATCGAGTGTCCTCCTCGGAGGTTTGTATGGTAATGAACCATCTGATATAATAAATGTGGCATCAGCCTCCTGGGACTGATGTTTGTATCACATTAAAGTCTTCTCTTATGAGGGGACGCTTCAGGTGGTATCAGAGCCGTAGGTTGGCCGTAGGACATGACCCTAGGAGTGAGATCCCTTTTTCCAAGCCTTTCCCATTAGATCCAACCCTGTTTAACCTCACAGACTGTTTTTATGCAAAATGGATTCACCTAATCTTTGTTTTTCAGATGGCTGAGGAATGATGGACCCAGGGCGATCGCCAAGCTGCAAGAGGCTTCCCCAGCCTCTTGATTAATACCCTGGAAAGCCTTGGCGTTACGGAACGCCCGAGGTACTACAACAGAGAGTACGAGCACCATGGTACCCTCCGCTGCAGGGTGATCCAAGTCATCGCCAGAAGTAACCGCTACCCCGACATCCAGTCATGGTGAGTGACCGCTACAGGGTTTAGGCACCAGGACACCTATCCCTTAGCCGTCAGGAAAGCACTCTGTTACCTGTGCCGGATTTTCGAAGGACACCTCGCCCCCACACCGATGAGGTACTTTCCGCCGGCGATCAGAACCCCAGTTTGGGAAGCTCGAATGAGAAGCCTGGAACGGCGCCGCCATGAAGAAGGCCTCCTATACCAAGTGGCTACCTACCTAGCCTCCTTAGATCAGCTCTTTGACGAGCAAGCCAACTTGCTGAGGGAACAGACCCATCGAGCCGAGCAAGTAGAACTCGCGGTAAGACTGCAACAAATCCGAGCAGTCCAAGCCGAGGCAAGACCCGCAGCCGCGGTCAGTAGTGAAGCAGTTGCTTAGGAGAGCCTCAGGCAAGCCCGGGATCGGCGTATGCAGGAATGGACTAGAAGTGGAACCCCAGTCCCAGCAATTGGAGAAGACCATGTTCTGCTCGGAACGCCCGTCATAGGATGGGGACCACTCCTTGGAAACCCACAAGCCCCACCCGAGAACCCTGGAAGGTCTACGGCCGCCACCGCAAGAGAAGCCACTACGCAACCCCGGGAAAATGGAGATCTAGAGGACGGCGAGCAAGGACCACTCATTCCCCCGAAAGGCGTGAGTTCCCTTCCAAGGGAAGAACCCACTCAAGCCAATGAGTTTGCCTAAAAAGCTAGCGACCATCGAGGGAAGAAGCCGTGTGGTCCGAAGAAGATTTGTATCCCCCTTTTTCTTTTGAAGTTGTGTACCCAGACGTGTAGTACGCGTTTAGCCTTGCCCCATGTTGTACCCCCCTTGCAGAAATGAAGTGATTTGTGCTTGTTGTTTGCTATGTTTGTATGCCTGTTGCTTGTGTGTTTACCAGCAGAAGTTAGATTCTGCCTTTTCAAGAATACGATTTAAACAACTTAAACATCACATAATCTAAATCCCACTCTCACCAAAACCCTACCCAATCTACAGATGACTTCCCGAAGCGTTACGAGGGCCTCCCGCATCCGAAACCTTGCAGCCGCTGATGCAGAAGCACAACCTAATGGGCAGAATCCTCCACTGGTAGAGCAGGAAGTGAGCCAGAACCGAGGAGAAAATCAAGGAGAAGTGCCACCACCACCACCCCTCGGAGACTTAGCACAGATAATACACAACCAGACCCTCATACTGGAAACACTAGCTAATGCCCTCGTAAACAAGCAGCCACGAGAACAGACCATGAATGACAAGCTGACAGCCTTTCTGAGGTCCAAGCCGCCCACCTTTGCTGGATCCAGCAACCCTTTGGATGCAGATGACTGGCTGCGAGTGATCCAGAGGAAGCTTGAGCCGTTCGAGTGCCAGGATCGAGATAAAGTTCTGCTGGCAGCACATCAACTCACCGGGTCTGCCTTAGCCTGGTGGGAGAATTACTGCGCTGCTGCCAAAGATGCCTCCACCATCACTATGAAGGAATTCGTGAAGGAGTTCCGCCGCTACCATATCCCCTCGGCCACCATGAAGCGCAAGGCGGATGAGTTCCGCGCTCTGCAGCAAGGAAGCATGTCGGTGGAAGAGTACACCCATCAGTTCATGGAACTGTCCCGATATGCACCAGAGGAAGTGGATGATGATGAAAAGAAGCAGGACATGTTCAAGAAGGGGTTGAACCCAGAACTCCGGACCCTGCTTACCCCTCAGATCTACCTGGACTTCAACAAGTTGATGAACAAGGCCATTCTCACTGAAAGGGCCAAAGTTGAAGAAAGAAAGGACAATAAGCACAAGTTTATGGAAAGCAAGGCCCGCCAGCAGGACCGCTTTCAGAAACCAAGAAGCTTCAACTACACTACACCAGGATCTCAGGCTCCAATGCAGTATAGGACTCAGTCTCAGGTGACAGCCCCACAAGCCTCTAACCCGCAGTTCAGGAGCCAGAACTCCATGAAGGCCCCGCAGAGCAATGCAAGCTAGGTCACCAACAACAGCAACGTTAAGGCCTGTTTCAACTGCCGAGAGACATGGCATTTCATTGCTAATTGCCCGTATGCCAACAACAAGCCGGCAGCCTCAACCTTCTCCAACTCAGTAAATGGACCAAGACCAGTTCTGTCAGGTGCCAACCGAGTGCCCGTCCGCAACAACAACACCACCAGCAACAACAGTCAGCAGATGAGGCAGCCCCAGCAGTCATTTGGACGAGCCTGCGTCAACCACATCAACGCACAAGAGGCTCGAGGAGCTCAGGGCGTAGTGCTCGGTGAGTGCCTAGTCAGCTCAGCTCTTGCAACAGCGTTATTTGATTCGGGAGCATCACACTCGTTCATATCTTCGAGTTTTGTGGAAAAACACAATATACCTACAGTACTACTAAAGACACCCCTAATAACCCGGACGCCTGGAGGTGACATCATGTGTCAATTAGGTTGTCTACGGGTAAGGATCAATTTAAGTGGGGTAGAATTTTTAGCAGATTTAGTAGTACTTAAGTCTAAGGAATAGACATGATCCTTGGAATGGACTGGTTAAGCCGACACAATGGTCTCATAGGTTGTACTGACAAAGTGGTACACCTAACTAACCCAGAAGGAGTACGAGTAACCTATCATACCCAGGAGAGTGGATCGAACCCGGCAGTGTTTAGCATGGAAGCCAAGTCCTTGGAAGAAATCCCCGCAGTAAACAAGTACCCAGATGTTTCCCCCAAGGAACTCCCCCCCCCCACCGTTTAGAGGCCAGCCGAATATCGAGGACAAGATTCATTTTAAGTGGGGTAGGTTTGTAATGACCCGAAAAATTCACCAAATAAATCACACGCTAAATTTTTCAAAACACTTTTTCGTCGTTGAGCTCAAAAACCTGAACCTGAACTCTAACTCCCGAAAATCTTTTCTCTGTCCCGAATACCCGATTCCCAACTCCCGATTCCATTCATCAATGTCACCTTCGCCGACCGTACCTCGCTCTCTCTCTCTCTCTCTCTCTTTCTCTCTCTCTCTCTCTCTCTCTCTCTTCCTCGCCACCGTCTCATCGCGCGACCGCCGACCGTGATTAGCGCCGGCCGCACGCGCCACTGCCCCCCCTGGCCCGCGCACCCGGTCGCGCACGCCTCCCCTGACCCGTGCACGCGCGACCGACGCCGCGCGTGGCCGACCGCGGCCACGGTCGCCGCCGGCGCGCACTCGCCTCCTCCTTTTTCTCTCCCCTTTTCCCACTTCCTCTCCTCTTTTCTCCATTTTTCCCTCTTCCTTTTTCTTTTTCTCTTTTTCTTTTCCTCTTTTTCTTTTCTCTCCCTCTCCTTCCTCCCTTCCCTCTCTCCTCCCCGAGCACGGCTCGGCCCCGCGCCCCCCTCGCTCCTGCCGCACGTGGCCGCCCCGCCGCTCCGCTCGGTGTGCCGCCTCTCCTCCCCGAGCGCCGCTCCGCCCGCCACCGGCCGCCTTCCTCCTCCACACGCGCGTGCCTCGGCCCCGACCTCGCACTCCCGCGCGTGGCCGCAACAGCTCGCCACCGCTGAACCCCCGCGCGCGGTACGCGTCTGCACCCCGCGAGCGCCCCTGCGTGTGCATGCGCACGCCGCACCGGCTCGCCCACGCGCACCCGTGCCACGCTCCCGGCCTGCCCCTGCTCCGCCCAGCCCGGCCATCGCCTTCCCTGCTTGCGCGGTAGCCGCACGTACGCGCTCGCGCACACGCCTCGGCTCGTCGCCTGCCCACGCGCACGCCGCACCCTGCCTGGCCGGTCACGCCTGCACGTCCGCGCGCCGCGCCGCCCCGGCCTGCCCGCCCGCGCACGCACGCGCGCGACGCTTAGCGCACCAGGATGAGGCGCCTGCGACACGCCGCACCGAGCCACGCCGCCTACCCGCGCCACGCCGCGACGCGCTCGCCCGGCTCGGTGCCGCCCCCCACGCTCGCCACCTCCTGCTGCCACCCGCCGCCGTAGAACCGCCCCTACGGGCCACCTTTTCCTCAAATCGAGGGAGGGGATCGACCTCCCACGTCGCCCTCCCCCTTTTCCCCATCACTCCGGCCGTCCCCGAGGCCCAGGGCCGCCGGCCGAGCGCCGCCGACGCCCCCATGGCCGCCTCCCCTGTTTCCCGGTGCGAGGAAATGGGGGAAGAAAGGCAATTTTGCCTTTAGACCCCCGTCCTTCTCTCTAATTCCTTAAGAATCCTTCCACCTTTCTAGCTATTTTGCAAAAGAGACCCCCTCTCTTACTTTATTACAAAACAGACCCTCCCACCTTATGAAAACAATTAAAAATAAGCCCCTACCCTTTCTAGAAAACCCCAGACATTTCTAGAAATTACAATCTAGTCCTTTCCTTCCCAAAACTAATTGCAAACAAGTCCCTGTACCCTTACTTAACCCCTAAAACCTTATACAACCTATCATTTCATGCACCAAACGAACTCTAATCAACCCGAAACTCTACCACGCCTTTCTTAACCTAGTTTCGACCATGCCCTTAAGAAACCACCCAAAAAAATATTACTCCGAACCACATATCTTATTTACTTCCGATTCGAGCTCAACGATAAAACTTTTATTTCTTTGTCCAGAATGTGTGTTGTTTGATCGTATCGTAGACCACGGTGTGAACGAAGGAGTGCCCATTGACGAGCAGTACTGTGAGCCTGTGAACGAAGACTAGATCCGCGACCCCGAGCCCGAAGGACAGGACCTCCCCGAAGGCTACAAAGACGGCAAGTTCAATCACATCCTTTGATGCATGTTTCAGTCCTAGTTTTTATAAACATAACCTATTGGCCTGTTTTATAAAATTGCATATGTTTTGACTGCATGAAAACACGGTTGGATAGCCACCCCTTGATTTGTTATAACCATTCCTTGACCACCTAGATTAATTTCTGATTTTGCTTGGACGTTAATCAACATTAGAACGTTTAGGACTTTATTCATAAGATGATTTATTTTATAAATAAAATGTGTGCGTATGTGGGATGGGATAAATGTGGTGTTTTTTAAAAGAAAGTTTAGACTGGATGGATGGCATTTCTACGGATTTGCCTTTTGGTGTGCTCGTGCCGTTGTGGCAGGGCAAGGAAGGGAGATATCCATCTTGTCACCCCTAAGGACCGAGTTGGTGTTACATCTCACCTAACTCCACTATCGTGCAAACCACTCGACTGTTGAATGGGCAACGGCTTAGCATAAACCCCACTAGTTGATGTGATAGCCATCAGGAGGGCTGAGAGCAACGGGTGACCAAGGAAAAGGGATATGTTCAGTGTGACTTATACCCGGTCGTACCTCAGAGATAGGTCGATGACCCCTTGGTAAATCCCGTGATGGCGAATCAGGTCTAGCTAAGGTGGGTAATGGCTATGTCGGGATCTACACCGACACTTCGGTGCTCGTGTTGTGGTACCCGTTTGTGGGTAAAGTTGCACACCTCTGCAGAGTTAAGAATCTATTCGAATAGTCCGTGCCCACGGTACTGGGCGAGTTACGGTGTGGTCTCACTACTAGTGTTTACCTTGGGATGGGCTAATATGAGTTGTTTTGAAAATGTGTCCGGCAGTTGTGCCGTGTGCTACGACGGACGGGGAGTCCGGTAGCAGTTTAAAACTTAAATCACGTGTTATTCATTACAAAAACTATTTTCCCGAAATGTTTTTGGTTAAACGAACCCCTGCATAAAATTTAGCTTTCCGCAAATTAAAGCCATAACCTTATCCTTGTTTTACCTGTGCACGTTATTCTGATATAACCCCCCTCCGTGGGTGTGGTTGGACTTGCTGAGTATGTTTGTACTCACCCCATTCTTACTTTTTACAGAAGAAGACCCAGACTTCATACCAGACGACGCCGAGTAGGGTTATCGTTCTACACCCAACCTTGCCTGTGGAACCGGCCCTGTTCGAGATGTTTTCGCTGACGCAGTACTCTGAGCCTGAGCTAGACCCCATGTGGGTTGTGGTTTGGTGTTATGTCGTAGCTTGGTTACTTTTTATTATCATCTGTATCGAGTGTCCTCCTCGGTGGTTTGTATGGTAATGAACCATCTGATGTAATAAATGTGGCATCAGCCTCCTGGGACTGATGTTTGTATCACATTTAAGTCTTCTCTTATGAGGGGACGCTTCATCTGTGAACTACTTGATGGCTTCTGTTATATTTATGGGTCTGCTGGATAGCCTGCCAGACTATTTTCTCTATGTGTTGGTACTGAATGATGGTTTTGCTGGATCCTATCTCAGAAACACTATGTGTTTTCTGCTCTGCTCCCTTTACCTTGTTTATCTCCATGAATAGAAACTGGAATATATTATGTTGGAATGTGAGAGGGATAAATGGTCAGAGTAAATGAGATGCTCTTAGAAATAAAATTGATGAAAGTTCTTGTGCAGTAGTCTGTCTGCAAGAAACCAAAAAAGCTTCTTTTGATGCCCCATACATCAGAAATTTTGCCCCAAGACGTTTAGACAGTTTTGATTATGTTCCTTCTATTGGCAACTTGGGGGGTATCTTGGTTATCTGGAATAGCTCCATCTTCAATGGAGCTGTGGTAGAGAAGCAGCAGTTTTCTCTAACCCTCTCCATCACCTCTGTTCATAATCATGAAACTTGGTTTCTTTCTTCGGTTTATGGTCCATGTTCTGAGCCAGGGCGAAGTCTTTTCATAGACTGGATGAAAAATCTTAATATTGGGGATGATGAAAACTGGATCTTGGTGGGGGACTTTAATTTCTACAGATCTCTAGAAGACCGAAATAGACCTGGTGGAAATATCCAAGACACTTTCATCTTTAATGATGCTATTGGTCAGTTAGGCCTAATTGAATTACCACTAAAAGGAAGAGCTTACACCTGGAGTAATATGCAGCAAGATCCTTTGCTTGAGCAGCTTGATTGGTTCTTTACATCAGTGAATTGGACTACAACTTACCCAAATACCTCTGTACACCCTATGTCTAAACCCATTTCAGATCACATCCCTTGCAAAATAATGATTGGATCTCACATCCCGAAATCCAGGATTTTCAGATTTGAGAATTTTTGGTCTGATCTTCCAGGTTTCACTGATACATTTAAGCAAAGTTGTCTCTTTCCTGGGCAAGTTAGAAATAATTCTGCTGCCACCTTGTCACTGAAGCTGAAAAACCTTAGGCACTCACTCAAAAACTGGAGTAGATCACTGTCTAAGTTAAATTCCCTAGTGGACCTTTGAAACAAAGTTATTTTCTTTTTGGACTCCCTGGAGGAGTGCAGATCTCTCTTTTTGACAGAATGGAATTTCAGGACCATTATAAAAGCAAAATTGTTGCATTTGTTAAGATGCAGGAATATCTATTGGAAGCAAAGGCATATAGTTAATAGAGTCAAGTTTGGGGATGAGTGCACTAAGTATTTTCATGCAATGGCAACACTTTCCTTCAGAAGAAATTCCATTCTCCAACTGTTGGATGCTAGTGGGTCTTTTGTCTCTGATCATGAAAGTAAAGCTGCTTTAATTTGGACATCTTTCAAGAACCGAATGGGGGTTACGTCCAACCCAACTATGCATTTCAACATCCCTGAGTTAGTACACAGACACCCTGACCTCAGTGCTTTAGCATTACCTTTTCTCAAGGAAGAAATTGACCTAATAGTCAAGCACTTGCCATCAGACAAGGCACCAGGTCCTGATGGTTTTAATGGTTTATTCTTGAAGAAGTGTTGGGACATTATCAAGCCTGAATTCTATAAGCTATGTGAGGAGTTCTACAATGGGGAACTAGATCTTCAGTCCATCAACAATTCTTACATTACATTGGTGCCAAAGATTAACAATCCTGAATCTGTCAATGATTACAGGCCAATTTCTCTGCTCAACAGTACTATTAAGCTCTTGACTAAGATCCTGGCAGATCGACTTCAGTTGGTAATCCTGGAGTTAATTCATATCAACCAATATGGTTTCATCAGAAGTAGAACCATACAAGATTGTCTTGCTTGGTCTTTTCAGTGTATCCATCAGTGTCACCAGTCAAGGAGGGAGATTATTATTCTTAAGCTGGATTTTGCTAAAGCATTTGATACAATAGAACATTCCACAATTTTGGCAATGATGGATAGTCTTGGTTTTCCACAAAGATGGCTCAAGTGGATGCAATTAATCCTGAATTCTGGTAGCTCTTCGGTTCTGCTTAATGGGGTCCCTGGTAAGCAGTTTCAATGCAAAAGGGGTGTTCGTCAGGGTGACCCTCTATCACCTTTGCTCTTTGTCTTGGCTGCTGACCTGCTGCAATGTATCATTAATAAAGCTTATAGAGATGGTTTACTCAAAGCCCCCTTGCCAATAGATGATATGGATTTTCCTATTGTACAGTATGCAGATGACACCCTACTTCTCCTTCAAGCAGATGCAAGGCAGCTAGTCTGTTTGAAAGCTCTGTTGCATACTTATGCTACCTCTACTGGACTACATGTTAATTATGGTAAATCTTCTATGATTCCAATTAATGTGTCTGAAGAAAGAATACGCCATCTGGCTACAACTTTTGGTTGTTCTACTAGTGTTATGCCCTTTACTTATTTAGGGCTCCCCATGGGTACCACTAAACCGAAGATTGAAGATATGTCCTCTCTGATGGTAAAGATAGAAAGACGCCTAAATGGATGTTCCTCCTTGCTCTCACTGTCTGGAAGACTGCAGCTCATTAATTCAGTAATCACACCTGTCACTACTTATGCAATGTGCACAATTAAATTGCATAAGGGAGTGATAGATAATATTGACAGGGCAAGAAAACAGTGCCTTTGGAGAGGGAAAGATGTGGATAAAAAGGGTGGTCACTTAGCGGCTTGGGATATAGTGCAGAAACCAAAAAGTAAAGGAGGTCTTGGTGTAATGAACTTGAGAATCCAAAATGATGCTCTCCTACTCAAACAACTTCACAAATTTTACTCCAAACAGAACATCCCTTGGGTGACCTTAATTTGGAACACCTATTACCAAAATAGAGTGCCTCGTGCTTCATGAGAGATCGGCTCCTTTTGGTGGAAGGATGTTTTCAGACTGAACACTCTTTACAGAGGTATTGCAAGATGTTCTCTGGGCAATGGTTCTTCCATTCTTTTTTAGGAGGACCTATGGGGGCCTGTGGTTTTGGATTTGGCATTTCCAAACCTCTATCAGTCTGCAGCTAATCCTTCAGCTTCAGTTCAGAATATAATGTTGGCACCTGGTCTGGTTTCTGTGATCAATCTTCCCCTATCACAGATTGCTTTTGAGGAGTTAATGAACATGCAAGACTTGATTTCAACCATTGACTACTTGCCTGACTCAGAGGATAGGTGGACTTTTATTTGGGGGAATGCAAATTACTCCTCCAAGAAAGTTTATAACATGGCCTTCACTACTCTGCAGGTGCCGAGAACTTTCTCTATCCTTTGGAAAAGTCAGTGCACGCCACGAGTCAAAGTCTTTGCCTGGCTGATGATGGTAGATAGACTGAATACAAGAGTTATGCTCAGAAGAAGGAATTTCAATGTTCAATCGGGGGTGGCTTGTGTGTTATGTGCTACTGGCTCAGAAGAGGATATTAATCACCTCTTTTTTTCCTGCCCTTTTGCGGTGCGATGCTGGCAGAAGTTGCAATTTACTTGGGACATGACGTTGGATATTCATGCTAGAATATTGCAGGCGAGAGGGGCTTCTCAGATCACTTTCTTCATGGAAATCTTTCTGATTGCTGCCTGGGAGATCTGGAAACTCAGAAATGCTGTTATCTTTGATGGTACTCGGCCGACTTTCTACCTTTGGACCGTGAGGTTCAGAGATCAAGTGCAGCTTCAACTCCTTAGGTTTAATCATGATAGAGACATTTTAGTTAGAGCTTGGTTATCTTCTTTCTGAAGTAGTCTCTGTATAGGACTCCAATCTTCCCCTCCCCACACCTCTCTCTCCTCTCCCTCCCTTTTGTAAGTATTTCTGGACTCTGTACTGCTGGTTCTTTTATTTATAAAAATTTGAAGCGCTGTGGAGAAATCCTCCACAGTTTTCCCTTCAAAAAATGATACTTAGAATGCGAACCAGATAGTCTAGATAGATATTTACAACAATTATGCAAATTTAGAGTAGTCAAAGGACTAAAAACAGAACAATCTAAGGCCTTAAATATAAATTTGCAGAACTAAATATGCTAAAAAGCAAAATTAGATAAAGTTCTAGGGGTCTCAGTGATTTTGCAGAGGAATTTGAAGGGGAAAAATGGCTTGGGCCGCCTGCAGCGTCTCGGCTTGTGCGGCTTGCGGGCGATTTGGCCTAGCCCGATCGGCCTGGCCTGCCAGGGGCCCAACCCGGCTTGGCTAAAGGGCAGAGGGGCGGTTAGGGTTCTACCCGAATTGCCGCCTCCCCTGCAAACTGCCGCCGCCCCTTGCCGATGCGCCGCCGCCGCCCCGTGCCGATTAGCGCCGCCGCTGCTTGGTGTCGTTGCCGGCGTCGAGCGCTGTGCGCGGGCGCCACCTTCTCTCCACCTTCTCTTGTCTGCGCCGCACCGTCCCCATGGTTCGTTGGCCGAGGGCCAGCCGCCGCCGTCGGGTGCGCTGCGGCCAAGTGCCGCGCATGCCCCTGCCCCAGGCGAGGACCGCCTGGTGCCGCAGCGCAAGTCCACCGCCCAGCGCCCCCCTTTCTCCTCTCCCCCATGACACGCCGGCCATGGGGGCTGGTCGGCCGGAGCAAATCGGCCCCGACCAGCCCTTGTCGCCGTGCTCAAAGGCGGGGAAACGCCCCCTCCTCGGAGGAGACTAATCTAGCCCCAAGATTACTCCCGGATGGGAGTGCGTTGCGGCGATTGGAGGCGATGTCGGCGTTGGAGCGCAGGAGATGCTGTGGTGGTGGGAGTGGGGGCGCGATGGTGATGTCGTAGGCGAAGCCCGGTGGCCACTTCTCGGCGTCGGCGTCGCTAGTGGGGAACGGAGGTGCCCCACGGCATCTAGCCATGGCGCCGCCGCCACCGTTCCTTGGTGGAAGGGACATCGGCGTCGCTGGTGGCGGTGGTGCCATTCCAGCGCCCCTGATGGGGAGAATAGAGCCCGGTGTCGTCTGCAGTGCCGGTGAACAGCGCTCATGGTGCCCATTGGAGCGACGGAGAGGGATCCTCTGGTGGTGGATGTCGGGCAAGGCACGGCGAATAGCGCCTTGCACCATGAAGCGACGAACGCCGCCGGACTGGTTGCCGCGGATGATGGCGTTCTCCACTGCGTCCGTGATGGAATCGACCATGGCGTTCATGGAAGGTACGTTGGGAGTCGTCATGTTCATTTACCTTGCAGGAACTCCGGCGATGTGCAAGGATTCCGGCGAAGTCTCCAGCAAGGAACTCCGGTGAAGTCTCCCTGCGGTGTGGCCTTCTTGTTGCAGGAAAGAAGTCGGCGAGTTCTTGCCTTCTTCAGGGAGCGTGAGGCCTTGTCGTCGCTCAATGGAGTCTAGCGTGTCTGATAACGTGTTGTGAAGTGAAAGTGAAGGAGTGAATGTTATGAATGATTGTGTTGTATTGATTGATGGTTTAGACCACACTATTTATATGTACAAAAGGGGAGAAAGATGTCTATTCATGAAAGGACAGGCCCCTTCGTGAATGGCCCCTTTGTGATATTTGTAACTGTCTTGTGACATCACAATAATGTTATTAATCTAATTACTAATTATAAAAATTGATCACTAAGCCTATTTTCCTTCGTAACACATTTGACAGTTGAGACACCCACTGGTGCTTGAGATTTGCAGTTCTTGTTTGCAGAGAGAAGAAGAAGGGGCTGGGTGGCTGGGTCATGGTGGGTTAGCTCAGCGGTTGACATCAGTTCGTAACTGCCATGGCCACATTTGACATTGAGATGAAGAGGCTTTCCCGAGTGGCCAAGCGTGTGTGCCGCCGGAATCGGATGGTTAAGCTTACTGACGTGGCGTCGCCACTGCACAGATGGAGTGGAGTAGAGCAGAGAGTACCAACAGCATCCGTCCTTGGCATGGCAGAGCCTCACATGCGTGCGTGCATGATTCAGCACTCTACTGTACCTAACAGCAGAGGGCCTGCCTGTGTGTGCGCGCTGTGCCTGTGCCTTCCTTGGAGTCCACTCCTCTCCTAGTAAACTGTGGATACACATGCGCGTACACATGGTGGTCATACTTGATCAGAGGCAGGAGTCTTTATCTGGAGTAAATTGCCTATATGCTATTGGAAAAAGTAACCCATCCCTTTTATGTCATTGAAAATTAGTACATCTCTTTAATATCATTGTTTTTAATTTTTCATTCCCTCTATGCCATTAGTGTCAAAAATACTAACGGAGCAGTTAAATTGAAAGGCAAAAGGACAATAATACCCCTGGCTCCTATTCCTTGCCCTCTCACTACTACCACTGATGTGTGGGACCCACATGTCAGATTCATCTTCAACCTTGAACCCATCGGATCCACGACGGCGACGGAGGGCCCGGCGCGTGCGGCGGAGGCCCGTGCTGCCCCTCCGCCGCGGCCGCCGTCGCGCGAGCCGCCGCACGCGCCGCGCCCTCCATCAGGCCCCTGCCGCGGCCGCCGTCAAGCGGGCCACCACGCGCGCCGCGTCCTCCGCCACCGGCCGCACCCTCCGCCGCACCCCTGCTCCGGCGCTGTCGTGCGCTGCGTCCTCCACCGCGGGCCACACCGCGTCCTCCGCCGCGGGCCGCGCCCTCCGCCGCACCCATGCCCAAGCCGCCGTCGTGCCGGCCGCCGCGCGCCGCGCCCTTGCCGCGGCCGTCGTGCCCTCTGCCGCACAGGCAGGCTCCAGCGCGCGGCGCGGTGTCCAGCCTGCCGCGGCCGCCCATCCTGCCCCTCCGCCTGCTTGCAAGCTGTGCTTGCTGCCCGGGGCGGAGGGCGGTCGACGGAGGCGCGGCACTGGGGCGGACTGCAACCGGCAGAAGGCGCGCGGGGGCCACGAGTCCGCGCTCGCACGTGGTGGCCGGCGCGATGGGGCCACGACAGGGGCACGCGCGGAGGGCGGTCGACGGAGGTGCAGCACTGGGCGGACGGTGGCTAATGGAGGCGCGGTGCGGCAGCCGGCGAAGGGGGCGCGCGGGCCATGGGTCGGTGCGACGGGCCCCGGCAGGGGTGTGGCGGAGGGTGCAGCGCGGGCCACGGGGGCCGCGGTAGGGCCATAGAATCGGCCGGGATTCAGTCGGCCGACGATCTTGAGGGCCACGGGAGAGGAGGAGAGGCCAAGAGGATGAAGCAAGGGTAAAAAAAGTCAGAACTTGAGCAAACTTGACGCCATTAACATGTCTTGTGACGGCAATGGCACAGAGAGGATGTAAATTTTAAAACAATGGCATTGAAGGGATGTGCTAATTTTCAATGGCACACAGGGGATGAGTTATATTTTTCAGTGGTACATAGGGAATTTACTCCTTTATATATCCTTGATCAGTATTTTCTTTATTTTTTTGTAAAAAGTTTGTCGATTGTTTGTGAACTTAGAGTACTCATTTTACTATGATGTTTGTTGGCAAAATAGCCCTAAACTATTGAGCTCGGCTCAATTTCGTCCCTCAACTATCAAAAAAATCAATTTAGTCCCTGAACTATACAAATAAATCCGTTGTCGCCCTTATGCTGAGTTGGCACGTCATGGTGGACTGCCTTGTCAGCAATGAGCCAATGAGCCATCTTAGGGTTGCATCTCATAGTGAAATGTCCATTTTACCCTTGGACATCTCATAGTGAATTATAACCATGTGTCCATAAAGTAGTTGTTCATTCAAAATGACAGACCATGCCAATGTTTAATGCAAATGATACATGTGCCATGAACCAGGCACTTCAAACTACATGATACCCATTTGTCCAAGGGTAAAATTAGATGAGCTCAGTAGTTCAGGGACGATTTTGATTATTTTGTTATGTTTGTTCAGAATTGTGAGGTGGTTTGTTCAATTTCTTGTTTGTTTTCTTTCGCGACCGTGCCTGATCACGTTTTTCATCAAGAGGTAATTTCTTGTTTGTTCAATTTCCGGCTCAGGTGCAAGCTCCTGAGGAAGACGCATCAGAAAGAAGAAAATTAAGCTTGTCTGCGTGGTAGCTTCTTTGTCTGTATTTTGAGCGGTGAATCTTTAAAACTGTGTGATCTTTGTACTGTGACTTTTGAGGGCTGGATCTAGGAATCCTAGATCTAAGGGTTCTCCTTGCAGTTCTGAATGTCAGAACTCTGCTGTCGTGTTCGTCATAGTTTACCCTTCCCCCCTTCTTTCTGGTAGCGGTCGCTTTTCCTTCTCTCCTTCTGTATTAACATTTGGTATTTCCGTTATGCAATGGAAAAGGGGGCCCTCGATTCAAAAAAAACTACGACGTACGCCCAAGGTGAAACCTGGACTGGATGTTGTTGGGCCGGCGACCGTCCGGCGAGGTGCCGCCGCGCCGTACGTGCAGAGAAGCCTTGCCGCCTTGCCGGGCAGCGTCGTCTTCTGATCTTGTCGTCCTCCAAAATCCTCCATGGCTCCACGCAGATGAGATGATCCCATCCCCAGGAGGACGAGGACAGACATGTGCGCGGCGGCAGCAGAGCTCTGCGACCACGCAAAGGGTAGGCCGTAGGCCGGGGTTGCTTGCCTTTGCTTTTGCCTTGCCTCTCTCTGATGTGATCACACGTGCAGCCGCACGCGCACGCGCTCGCAATTGCAGCAGAGGCCTCTGACGGACGGCCTCTCCCGTCGGGTTCCGTCCGTCCGTCCGTCGCTCGCTAGCTGCTCTCTTCCATCAGATCAGATCACCACTGTTCTGTAGTAGTAGTACATCAGTGCCGGAAGCCGGCAGCATCTGCATCGCAAAGCAAAGCAGGGGTCACCGTGAAGCAAAGCAGCTTCAGGGGATCAGCCAATCAGGGGAGGATGGATGATTTGGTTTGGGGGGAAGAAAGCAACGGTGAACATGCATCTGTCTGTGTTTGAGGCAGGTTGCTTGCTTGCTTCTACAAGTTGAAGATCGTCATGAGCTCTTGCTTCCTGCAACTCCAGCAGCTGGCCTGGGTGTGATCTTGCGCCCTACCAGCACGACCTGAACACCAGCTGCCTCCTCCCTCCCATTGAGTTTGTTGCTTGCCCTGCAGCAATTGCTCCAAACGCAAAGCTACAAAACCTGCATAGCCCAGCATTGGCCGCACGTTCTGATCGATCCATCAATTTCACTAAAATATATGTTCCCTTTTTTTCTACTTTTATTCTCCCAACAACAAGAAAGAAAATGACACGGTCGTAGAATTAAAGCAGCAGTTCTGCTGCTGCAATGGACACGAGCACTAGCGTCTCCCCGATGCTCACACCGGCGGCAACGTGCGTGCAGGGCTGGTTGCCAGGGATGAAAACGGACAGGAACGGGCAGAAAACCTCTCAACCATTTTCGTTTCTATTTTTTATTACGAAAAACAGAAGCGGGAGCTGAATAGCCGGGTACGGGAGCGGAAACGGGATATAACAGTCACGGAAACCGGCGGAAACCGGAAAATCTACCGGAATGCATTATTATTTAATCACCATTCACTTTCCATGAATATAACACTAGACACTCCTTTACACAAGCTATTTTTCAAAAATATGATCGATGTTTCTTGTTTCCTATGATTAAATCGTGAAATATATGTATTGATGTTGAGGAACATGTATTGATGTTGAGAAACATGAGAGGATATATTGTGTGCCTATTTATTTTTTTCCGGATTTTATAAATACAGGAAAAATACAGGATTATCCCGGCTAAAAACGGGATCCCGTAAATACGGACGGGATACACCCGCTCCCGCTTCCTGTGACATTTCTGTATTTTTTGTAAATACAAAAATAAATAGAATAAATATAGAAATACGAACAGGGACGGGACGGGATTTTTTCCGTCCATTTTCATGCCTCATCATCTGATTCTGATGCCTTGCCGTGGCAGCAACCGCTCACATCCGGCCATCCGTCCGCACACATGGGCTGTGGCTGCCTGGGCTGGCTTCCATTGCAGCAGCAGGAGAGGAGGGCATGGCCGCATGGCCGCATGGGGCTCTGACGCTCTGACCTGGCTGCTGCTTCTGCAGTCGCTGGCCATGCACGCCGTGCCATTGCCAGGGGATGATGAAGAAAAGAGAGGGTGTTGTTTTGTCATCTTTTATCTTTGCCGCGCTGTTGATGCAAATTCCTGCTGCTGGGTTGGCAACGGCGTTCCAACGACTCAGCGCCGGAGCCGGCATATAGGAAACAGCGAAGGGGTGCAGGGCTGTTTGGTTTGTTGAGGCTTATTAGAAGCCTTGTCACATCAAATATCTCGGTGCTAATTGAAAGATTAAACATAAATTAATTATAAAACTAACTACATAAGCTTATTCATGAGATAAATCTAATGAGCTTAATTAATATATGATTATCACATGTTTATCGTAGTATCATATGAGCTAATTATAGACTAATAGGCTCATTAGATTCGCCTCGGGAAAAAATCTAGGGTTTATATAATTTATTTTATCATTAATCTATGTATAGTAATCTTAATTAGCATCTAAACATCCGATCTGACGGGACTTTATAATAACTCTGTAGTAACCAAACCTGCAACAATAACAATGGCTAGAAACTTAACTAGCTTTCAACGCTCAAGTCCTAATGCAACTAGAATAATTTTACTATCCATATTTCTTTAATTCTAACCAATTGAACATGTTATCTCAACGAAAAGACTAATTATCCTTTGAGAAATAATAACAGCTTTGGGCATGATCAAGTGTTACAAGTCACGGTTGAGCTGACAATCTTCAGTTCGTTCCATTAATGAAAGTTGTTGTGGCAAGTAACCCGTGAAGGAAAAAAAAAAGATAACCTTACTATTACTAATTGGAGCTCTACTATTACTAATTGGAGGCTTTACTATTATTGGAGCCTCCATATGAAACCATCTGGGATCCTAGCTGGACACTCTAATAAAATAGATAAATCCAACAAATTCTCACAAAAATCAGAAACATCCAGCCATCAATCCAATAATTCTAATTATAATAACCGTCGGATCTGTTATCTTTTCTAATAAATTACCCATCTCTATCATTATGAAAATTGACTAAAATAACTCTGTAAACATATATCTAAATTACCCATGTCTGTTATTATAAAAAAATCTAAAGTAGCCCCCTAATCTTTGTGTAAATTACACACCTATGCCATTACAAAAATAATACAAATGCCCCTAAATTTGCATATAAAATATCCAATTATATTATTATTATTACAAGTTAATTAGTGCGAAATCTGAATCTAAATTATGTAATTATAATAAAATATTAAAATGCACCAATATAAAATTCTAAATTATCATTTCTATCATTATTAATATATTATTTATATTATTGTTTATACAAAAATACTACCAACAATATATTAAAACCTATGTCTGCTTGTGGGCTGATGACGGCGATGCCCTCGGGCAGCGTTTATCTTCTTGAAGGCGTCATTATTTGCCCTTCTTCCCTTTTCTCCGGTAAGCTTTCCAGGTGAGAGCCTTGACCTTACGGTCATACGACGATGGTGACTGTGACGTCGTTTTGGAAGCTCTGCTGTTGGTACTGCTCGAGGTACTGTCCTTCAGGTTCGGGGTCACGGTACTGGTCCTCGGACTCTTGCTCGCGGTACTGCTCGTCGACGGGTTCTCCCTCGTTCACACCGTGATCTACGGCGCACACAAACAAACACACAATAAAGAAAAAAAATAAAGGTTTTATCGTCGAGCTCGAATCGGAAGAAATTAAGATATGGAGATGGGAGTAATATTTTTGGGTGGTTCTCTAATGGCATGGCCGGAATTATGTTAGAAATGGCATGGTAAAGTTTCGGGGCAAACGGAGTATTTTTGGCTCATGAAATGATGAGTCGAAGGAGTGGTTAGGGGTTAAACGGGGTTCAAGGGCTTCTTTGTAATTATTTTTGAGATGGCGAGGGCTTGATTGGAATTTTAGAAAATATCCGGGCTACTCTGAAGATGGGCAGGGGTTTATTTAGAATTAAATCTATACGGGGAAGGGTTATTTCCTAAATAGGGAAAATAGGGAGGGCTTCTTTGGAAATATTCTCGGGGTGAAGGTCTTCAATATAATTTTGGAAAAATGTTTGGGTTATTCTGGAAATTAGGCAGGGACCTAATCCTAAATGTTTTATATAGTAGAGGGATCATTTCTTAGATGAGGAAAATAGTAAGGGCTTCCCTGGAAAAATGACTTAGAGAGGTGGAGGGTTTCTTAGAAGAAAAGAAAGAAGGGCAGGGGGTTTTGGGCAAAACCGCCCCCTCCTTCTTCTACCTCGGGACAGAACAGAGCAGGGCCAGGGGGCGGCAGCGCCCTGGCCGGCGGCCCTCGGGGGCGCGGCGGCGGCCGGGGAGAGGGGGAAAAGGGAGAGGAGAATGAGGGGGATCGATTCCCCTCCTCAGCTCGAGCGGGGTGAAGCGTGGCCGCCTGACTACGGTGGTGTGCGGTGGCCGGCGTCGATGGTCGTGGCAGCGGCTCTACGGAGCGAGGGAGGAGGGCGCGCTGCGGCGGGTGAGCTCGTGGAGTGGAGGGCTCGGTGGAGGGCCTATTAATAGGCAGGGCAGAGCAAGGAGGAGGGGGAAGCGGTGGCCGGCCGATGAGCTCGAAGGACGGCGATTAACGGTGGTGGGGGCCGATTCGCTGTGGTGGAGCGGCGCGGTGGTGCTCGGAGGCGACGGCGAGGTGACAGGCGGCGTAGAGAAAGACGGCAAGTGGAGGGGGTGGCGGCCTATGGCGGGGTGCCGCGCGTGGCCGGCCCTGCTCGTGGCTCGTCCTTGCCGTTGCTGTTCGGTCGAGCGCGAGCGACAAGGCGGGCAATGGGGCACGATGCGCACAGGGGGATGAGACGGGGCGAGCCGAGGACGGTGCGGCTGCGAGCGGGGGAGGCGGCGTCCAGGGGAGCTCGGCGCGCAGAGAACGCCGGCGCGCGGCGCGTGCGTACGCGATGCGAGCTTCGCCGGGGCTCGGTTGTGCGCGAGCGTCGAGAAGAGCAGGAGGGGCAGTGGCGCGTAGCGGCGGTGAAGCGACGGCGCAGGCAGAGGGGGGCCCCGGCCGGCACAAGGGGGCACGGCGGCGTCGAGCTGAGCGCTCGGCGTGCAGCGCGTGGGGGAGAAAGGAGGAGTAGGGAGAAGAAAGAAAGGAAAGGAGGGAGAAAAATGAAAAGAGAAAAGGAAAAAAGAAAAAGGAAAAGGGGAAAAGAAAAATGGAGAGAGAGAAAGAGAGAGAGAGAGCTGTCGGCGGGATTCGCGGCGGCAGTCGGCGCACGCGCACGGCAGCTTCAGTCGGAAGCGACTCGCACGCGGAACGAGAAAAAGGGGAACACAAGGACGGGGATTGAATTCGGGTGTCGGAACGGCGGATCATCGAAAAAAGATTTCGGGGAATCAGGAGCTCGGACAGGAAAGAATTTGGAATGATTTGAGCTCAGCGACGAAAAAGATTTTGCAAAATAATATTTTTAATGGGTGATTTATTTGGGCGTATTTTCGGGATGTTAGAGCATCTCCAAGAGACTCTTTATATCTTCTCTAATTTATAGAAATAGAGATTTTGATCAAAAATTAGCCTCCAACAGGCTCTTCAAATGAATATCCAAAGATAGATATCCTCTATTCCGGATTTCATGTTATCCAAAGATGGAGAGTACAGATGGCTCTCTAGACTACAAATAAGATATAGAAGAGCTGTTGGAAAAGACAAAGATATGAAAAACGATTTCACTCAAATGACTCTCCAAATGATAATTTAGAGTGTAGATTTTGGAAAAGCTCTTGGAGATGCTCTTACAGTGATGCTCTATTTTCGTTTTAATAGTCTCTATCTATTAAAGTTTGTAATGATCGTATTGATTTTCTTTTAATGAAATATCTAATTTTATTGAAAAAGAATAAAACTAGACTTGACAATTTGTTGGCCGACTATTTTCCCGTACGCATTCCGTAAACTAGTCTATCAACCTGTGCTCTCGCACGGGCTAATTAGAATTAATATAAAAAAGATGTTAATAATTATAATTATCTATGTTACATTCTTTTTCATCTATTAAATATTCTAACATATATACTAAAATATATATTTTTCATTATCTAGTTCCAATAGATTTCATTTTGCATCACATCTCCATATGTATTTGATATATATTTAGTTGAACTATTTGTTTGTGAATTCATAGTTTTATCTCTTCCATCATACGAATATATGGTGACATATATCGTGGGTAGTATTTTTATATAAACAATAATATTAATAATATATTAATAATGATATAAATAGTAATTTAAAATTTTATATTTGTGCACTTTAATATTTCATTATAATTATATAATTTATATTTAGATTTAGAAGTAATTTAACCTGTAATAAAAATGAAATAATTGGATAATTTATATGCAAATTTAGAGGGGTATTTGTATTATTTTTCTAATAGCATATGTGGGTAATTTACACAAAGATTAGGGGGTTACTTTAAATTTTTTTTATAATGACAGAGGTGAGTAATTTAAATACATGTTTAGAGGGTTATTTTATTATATTTTTATAATGGCAGAGGTGGATAATTTAGATACATATTTAAGGGGTTATATTAGTCTATTTTTATAAAAGCAGAGGTGGGTAATTTATTAGAAAAGATAATAGATCCGATGGTTATTATAATTAGAGTTGTTGGATTGATGGCCAGATGTTTTTGATTTTTATAAGAATTTATATAATTTTTCTATTTTTTAGAGTGTCCACGTAGGATTTTAGGTGGCTTCATGTGAAGGTTAAAAAAAAACATTTAATTAGTAACAGTAAGATCAGTAAAAGAGACGTTTTCCCAACTTGTTTCGTGATCTCTGTGCAGAGCAAGCGAATGCTGCAGCGCTAGCTCGTAGTGCGCCGTCCTGTCCCGTCCCGTCTCGTCGGGATCGTCACCACCCTCCGTTCAGCGTCGCCATGATGAAGCACCAAGCATGCCTGCCTGCCTCTGCCTGACCGATCACCCCTCGCTCGCTTCAGACAGCACGTTCGAAGAGAGAGAGGTTCTCTTCTCCCATGGTCAGACCAGGCCAAAGACGACGACACACGCGGAACTGTAGCTGCTAGGATAGAGTTTTCGTGCTACCTCCTGATGATGGCCTTTATCTTGCCGTCGTCCGTCCTTTCGTGTTGCAACTTGCAATAGTGTGGCATCGCTGCTGCAGACGAGAACTTGACAACACATCCCATCAGTGGTTGCTGGTACTGGTATTAGGGTCTTGTTTGGTTTTGTCCCGTGTTACTTTGACCACTAATTACAGTGTCAAACAAATTTAGTTTACAAAACTAACTTTAGAACTCCCGCGTAGAGCTGGGACTTGGGCCGTGCCGTGCCGGCCCGGCCCGGCCCTCTCGTGCCTCGTGCCGTGTCAGATTTAGATTTTTAGGCACGATCAGCACATCGTGCCGTGCCGTGCTGGCACGACAAGTCTATTATCAAGCCCAAGCACGGCCCATGGCACATCGGCACGCCTTCGTACCGTGCCGGCCCAAGCACGGCCCTCCGGATACTTGCAATTGGATTTATATGCATCGATATAGAAATATTATTATTGCAATTAGAAAGCACATAAACTATCCGTGGTATGAAAATTACATAATTTTCTTGAATGAATAATATTTTCTTTCATGATTATTGTTAATTAGAAAGGAAGATTAACTGTCATAATAGAATAAGGGGCTACGTAATGGCCGATGGACTGTTTTCGTGCCGTGCCGGCCTAAGCACGGCCCAAAATGCGGGTCGTGCCATATAGCCCGTCGTGCTGAAATTCTAGGCACGGCACGGCCCTCGTGTTCGTGTCGTGCCGGCACGGTCCAAAATATTTCGTGCCGTGCCGTTTTTTGGGTCGTGCCAAATGATCGTGCCGCGGCCCGCCCAAAAATGGCACGGCCCAAGTCCCAGCTCTACTCCCGCGCTAGGGACCCTAAATAATCTAATGAGGCTTTTGACCGAGCGATTAGAGAATGGTTACTATAGCATCACTGTAGCCAATCATCGATTAATTACCGTCATTAGATTCGTCGCGAAAAATTACACACATCCCTAAAAAGATTTTACAAATAGATTTCATTTAGTACATCATGTATGCAAAATTCTCTTTTGGGAAAGTGTGCACGCTAGAATCGTTGTAGAACCAAACAAACAAGGCCTAGCTCGCTCTCTCTACTCCTACACGGGGAAGAAGAAGATTGGGTTCAGATTGGACTGGAGCGGAGTGGAGTGGAGGAGCACTGCACTGTGGTATGGATCCGAACGCAGCACTAGTCCTGGTAGGAGTGTAGCGCTGATGCCACGGAGTACATCACTACTGATGCAGGGCCCCAGACCGTGCCAGTCTTGGAC
This sequence comes from Panicum virgatum, assembly GCF_016808335.1. Taxonomy (NCBI): domain Eukaryota; kingdom Viridiplantae; phylum Streptophyta; class Magnoliopsida; order Poales; family Poaceae; genus Panicum; species Panicum virgatum. The sequence continues at coordinate 3,906,157 of NC_053147.1, forward strand.
TCTTTCTAGAGGAAACGAAATTCTGGGTTCAGGTAATCAGGTTATTGCCTGGCAAAGTGGCAAGCATGGCAACAAAACTTGAGGCCAAATGTACCCACACAACACAGACACAGTGGTAGATAAGCGCAGGACTGATCAGTCCTCGTTCCCCGGTGAAGCTGCAACTTCTCCTCACTTCGTCAGCCACAGAGACCGAGAAATGCGACTTCTTTCTTGCTCCCCTTCCTTCAGACAAGGGGGTAGGAGCAGCTGATTTTTTTTTTGAAAAAAGTAAACTAACAACAGAAAAAGAGCTGCAAGAAATGAACCTCATGTTGATGGAAGATGGCAATGCAGGCAGGATCAAAAGAGTTTCAGCTCCCCCAAACCGAACTAATAATCACTGTCGTCCACTGCACGGCAGATCCTGTTGCATTGCATTTGCATGTTGCTGAAGGCTGATTGCACATAGTGGTAGGAAGGGGAGATCAGATCAGGTGATCAGATCAGGGTAGGGAGGGTAGTTCAGTTTGATCGATCAACCACCCCCCAGGCCCCCACACACTACACACTGGCACACTTCACAGCAGGGCATTAAGTGGCTATCCATTTTGGGATCGGCTCGCCACATGCTCCCCTGCCCCCCTGCACACCCACATCTCTCGCTCCAGTCCTCTGCTTGGCCCCCCAGCTCCAGCAATAATTCAGCCAGCCACCAAGCCAGATTGCCCAGCAGCCCAGCACCATCCCTCTGACCAATCATCAACTCCCAACGGCCCCTGGCCTCAATCATTAGCCTAATCCAACCATAAATGGGTTTCAGAGCTACTAATAATACTAGTACGTACTAACAACCATGCACACTGCACAGAGCAAGAACAGTAGCATGATGGAATGGAAGGCGCATCACAACAAAACACAACACAACACAAGAGCTTCATCAGAGTTAACAAGTGATGTTCAGTCTCACCCTCCCACATCAGTCGCCCGAGCAAGCAATGGTAGGCAGCAAGTTAGCTAGGGACATCAATAAGAAAGAAAGAAAGAAAGAGAAAGAAAGAAAGAAAGAGGAGCTACAGAAATCAAGCATGGAGAAAAGAAAACAAATCCGTGGAAGTTGAGCATCAGTTCGATTGACGGACGGATGGATGGAACAGTGGAAAGAAAAGAAGCCAATGCAGCTAGCTAAGCTAGATTAACCGGAGCTAGAGTGAGGCGATCGCCGTCTTGATCAATGTTGGGTTTGTTGGTTCGTTAATCCAGCCGGAGCTGCTGCGGCGGCGGGCTCCGGCTGGGGCTGGGGCTCCGCCCGGGCCCGCCGGGCTCCGGGAGCGGCATGCCGCCGCCGAGCTGCCCGAGATGCTCCGGGTCGCCGACGAGGTGGACCCGGCCCCCCTCCTGCTCCTGGCCGCGCCGCGCCAGGGTGTGCTTGTTGTTGTGCATCCACACCTTGAGGACGCGCCGCTTGACGCCCACCTCCTGGCAGAAGCGCTGCACCGCTGCGTCGTCCAGCTTCTGCAGCCGCCACCCGGCCTCCTCCGCGAACCCCAGCATGCGGGCCTTCTGCTCCGCCGTGAACTTGGTGCGGAACCGCTTCCGCGCCGGCGGCTGCTGCGCCCGCGCGTCGTCGGACTCCGCCGACGCCGCGCTGTGATGCGCCTGCTGCTGCACCTGCATGGCGCTCAGCGGCATCACCATGCGCGTCGGCGCCGGGGGAAGCGCCGCCACCAGCAGGCCCCGGTGGTGGTGGTGGTGGTGGTGGTGCGCCGCCGCCAGCGGGCTCAGCGGGTGGTGGTGCCCCCCGAGCAGCTGCCCGCCCGGCGGCTCCTTGCGGTGGAAGTTGCGGTGGCACCCGCACGCCGAGCACCGGAGCGCATCCAGCGACCCCTCCTCCCCCGCCGGCATGAACTCGCCGCACCCGTCCGTCGCGCTCCCGCCGATGGCCGCCGCGTGGTTCTTCAGGCACTCGCGGTACCTCACCCCACCTACCACGCCTCCGCCTACCGCGCCCACGGGCACCACCGCCAACTGCCGGTTCTTCGCCTCCTCCGGCGGCGACATGTGCCGCCCGTTCGGGCCATGGCCATGCTGCTGCGGGTGCTCGTGCTGGTGCCCGTGGTGCAGGCCCAGGTACGGCGAGCCCCCGCCGCCGCCGTGCATTGCCATCGGCACCGGCAGCTCGCCCTGCGCCCCGGAAAGATCCATCCTTTGCTCCCTTCCTCTGCCGCAGCTCCTGCTCCGCTGCAAATCTGCAATGGCGTGCGCGCGCGCACAAACAAACAATTGAACAAGCAGCAGGAAGGTGAAGTGAATGCCAAGACGACAGCTTGGAGCTTCCAGGCAATGATGTATGAGAAACAAGAATCTGGTATGCCTTGGGAGGCTCAAAAAAAGTGAAGGAAGGAAAAAAGATGGATTGATTCTTGGAGAGAGTGAGAGAACAAAAAGGGCCAAGAGGTTGTGGACCTTGTGGTGGCCTTGGGATCTTGGCAAGAAGATACCAGTCCCAAACTCCAAGATGGGGGTAACTCTACGTCTCTAGTACTCCTACAACTACTCCTATGTTCCAAGGTTTCTTGGGCTCCTCACCATGGCCATGCAGAAGAAGATCAGTAGTAGAATGAATGGTAGAGGAGGATGGATACAGTGGCTGCTGTCTGCAAATGCTTTGTATTCACACCACTACTTGCTGCTTCCTGCTGGTTGGTGTGTGGAGGATACTTTCTCTTGTGTACTCTTCAGTCTTCAACAACACACAAGACATACATGGACCAGCCTTTGACCTCTACTCCTACTCTCCCACTTTAGTATCTATGCTAAACATTCTGCGCTTTTGTTGTAGGAAGAACAGTGTAGAAACAAAGGGGAGGCACAAAAACACAAAGGTGAAGAAGAAGAGAGTAAAAAACAAAGATGAATAGAAACAGAAAAGGAAACATACCTCGCAGTGGCTGCCAAGGGGCTAATCAGGAGGGCAAAGAGGGAGCAAGCTCATGCCTTCTCAAGCCTTGGCCTCCATTGCTACAAGAAACCAACCTTACTGCCCACCACGAACTACTACGGCAAAGTGGTAAGGAAAACACAGGAAAATGTCAATGGTAAGAGATAGCAGGCTGTGAGCTAGGGATGGCCAATGGGAGGAAGGCTTGTTTTCTCTGATGTAGTAGTAGTGGTGTGTAATAACAAGGTGAAATGAGAGAAGGGAGGCAGCAAGAGAAATACTACTAGCTACTAGCTTCTGGTGCTTGCTTTGCTTGCACTGTCAGGAATCCAAGCTTGCTCAGAGAGGGAGAGAGCCTGTGGCCTTGTGTGGTGTGTCAGGAGCTGTACTGCAATGGTGAGAGAGGGTGGGAGCTACAGGAGCTGAGCGCGTCCATCGGTCCATGGATGTCCCCTCCCTTATTTTACTGAAAATATTCAGAATAATGAGTGTTTTGTTCAGTTCCTTTCTCCTCTTTTTCTTTCCTATTTTCTGAGAAAGGGATCGGCCAGAAAACGAGTTTAAGCAATTAATTGCTTTTGTGTCCATTCGCAAAAAAATATTATGGTGCATGCTATCATTTTTTTTCTTTCTGAAATAGTATGATGCATATTATCCAGAAAATTGAGTGTGGAGCAAGGTTACCGAATCCCTCCTCCTTCAGTCTGAAATGTACAAAAACAACCTCACGTAATTTTTTTTCTAAAACGTCTAGTTTGCCCTGCAAAAACCATATGAGGCGATAGTTGATATTTACATTGTATTTCTATATATTCTTTTTGCGACGGCGTGTGTCTATATTAAAACTTTCAGTTTTTTTGCTACTATGGCATTCTTCCCACGAAAAATACTACTCCCTCCGTTCCAAATTATAAGTCATTCCAAGAATCTTGAAGGATCAAACCATATCAAAGTTTGACCAAATTATAGAGAGAAACATAAAGATTTACGATATCAAATAGGTATACTATGAAAATATAGCTAACAAAGAATCTAATAATATTTAATTGGTATCATAAATGTTATTATCTTGTTATATAAATTTAGTTAAACTTGAAAAACTTTGATTCTCCAAGATTCTTGAAATGACTTACAATTTGAATCGGTGGGAGTAGAATGCAAACAAGAGGACAGAGCAGCATAGGCACACTCTTCACCAGCCACCTGTCCTGAAGCCAAGCTTACACTATGCTGTTTGTTTCAATGGGAAGCTTCTTTTGGGGAGTCAAACTTGCCAAAAACCACGCAAGAATGAAGCTAGCCAATGGCAGCCCAATCACTTCCCCCATTTGGTCATCAGAAATGACCAGATTAGATTAAAGGGTTAGTTGGATCCATGCCACTACAATTTCTTGAAGTTGGATTTCATGTTGAAATCCATGCCATTGAGTGGCATGATTTTGAACATGAAACCCAAATTCACGGAGTTGTGGTGGCATGAATCGAATTTTCCCTAGATTAAACCGCCACATACAGGTCCAATTGTTTCGCACCACATGTATCCCTGTCACCCAACAGATTCTTATCATTTGGAACTTTGCACACGATTTTTTAGTCATCAATTGCTGTATGGGCAAGCCGTGCAGAAGATTAACCTCAGGCCCACCTAATCCCAGCCTTTAGTTTGGGTCATGTGTAAAACCTTCTGCTTTCCTGATGGTGAAATGGGTGGTGGCTGCCACTGTGTCTACTCACTGCACAACATTCTTCTGCCTGTGAACCAAATTGACAGGTCTTCCTTTAAGGCTCAGGTGGGGATTACAGTACAAATCTGTGCTGTGCAGTGGGGCATGGTATTTACTACTTATTACTAGTGGCACATTCAATTTTGCAGCTGGTTCAGTAAGAGCTCAAGTTGAAAGGTTTCAATTTCACAAGAATTTTGCCGAAACAAAATCCTATGATGGTCCATTGCACATCTGGTACAGTACAAAGGAAACTTATTGCTGTGTCCATTGCATCCTTTCACTCCAAAAGCTATGATGGTTAAATGAAGAAATTGTATCTTACACAAAGTTTTCTATTGTGCACATTCAATACAAGGTGAATGTAGAAACAGAAAACCGAAAACTTTTTTGGCCTTATTTTGTTATTTACCAATTATCAAATCAATACCACGTTACATATGTAAGATGAGCATACATATCTGTGTTGGATGGTGCTGCTCTCAAGCCCACCACACTTCGTAGAAGCGCCAGATCTAAGGCCAAGGCTGATGAACATACTCTTGAGAAAACTGCGCATATGGCTGCTAAGAAGAACCTTGAAATAGGTATATCGTTTACCAGTTTTTCAGATTCGCATGTTTTGGAAAACCTTGGTAGGGTAGGCTTCAAATTAGGCCGGACTGATGAAATTATTAAAGCTTCTACTGTCGCTATCAAAAATCTAGAAATAGATAGGTTGGTGGTTCGTGCCAATAAGAAAAAAGATAATCTAAAATCTAAAATTTTACAAGTTGAGAGTGATGATGAATGGGATGCTAGACTGGATGCCGTTCTCAGCCACGCTTGTGGTAATCTAAATGAGAACTTGCAAGACCTGGAGTCTGATCACATTATAGATCTTTCTCCGGTCCGGCTGAAGAAAAAGTCTAGTACTGCCAAAAATCCTAAAAATGGCAGAGTTCCCAAAAAACCAAAAACCCCTTCTAAAATTGTTATCAAATGAAAGGGGTTTTTTTGGAATAGCAGAGGTCTTGGGACTTGGCTAAACACAGGTTTTTGTCTGATTTAGTTAAGGAAGAGCAAATTAATTTCATAGCTCTTTCCGAGACTGGTAGGGATGATTTTCCAGATCACGTTTTAAAGAACCTTTGTGCGGGCCGGGACTTCCTTTGGCATAGTATGGCCCCACATGGTCGATCTGGAGGTATTCTACTAGGTGTGGACCTGCAGGTTTTTGATATTGGAGCCATTGCTGAGGGAGATTTCTATGTGAAATTTATCTTGAGATGCAAAAATGATGGCTTTAAATTTGTGCTATATACGGTTTATGGCCCAGCACAATATCAAAACAAGCAGGCGTTTTTGGTCGAATTGGCAAACACATGCTCAAAGGAGTCTCTTTCGTATTTAATTGGAGGGGATTTCAATATTATGAGAAGACCGGAAGATAACAGCTCCGGGGTGTTTGACTTTAAATGGCCAAATTTGTTCAATGCTGTTATCGAATCTCTTGATCTCAAAGAGATTGTTATGTCTGGGTGCCAATTTACATGGGCGGGTCCTGGAGACAATCCGACTTTTGAGAAGCTGGATAGAGTTCTGGTTAGTACAGATTGGGAAGATAAGTTCCCTCTATCGTCAGTACAACCAAGAGATCGAGATATTTCTGATCATACCCCTCTAATTCTTAATACCGGGACGTCCACTCACCACTCTGATCAACGTCCTTTCAAATTTGAGAGAGGATGGTTGATTAGGGATGGTTTCTACGATATGGTTGTAAGCATCTGGCAATCAGAAACGTATGGACGTACTCCTTTGGAGCGGTGGCAGAATAGAATTCGTAGGCTCAGACAACATCTTAGAGGCTGTGCTAAACATACAGCAGGAACATACAGAAAAGAAAAGAAGAAACTTCTAGCTCTTTTAGAGAAATTAGATAAGAAGGCTGAGATTACCTCTCTTTCAGATCAGGAGGTTAATTTTAATCACTATCTAAAAGAGAGATTAGTTCTCCTTTTGAGGGAGAAAGAAATTAAATGGTATGAAAGAGCAAAGGTGAAAACGCTTCTAGAGGGAGATGATAATACAAGATTCTTTCATCTAGTGGCTAATGGGACACACCGAAAACAACATATTTATAAACTTGAAAATGATCAAGGAATTGTTATCGGAGATGACCAGCTTAAGAGCCATATTACTCAGTTTTATAAGAACCTTTTCGGGTCTCCGAATGCTTCGGAGATTACACTTGAGGAAGATCGAATTCAGGATATTCTACAAGTGACCCAAGAGGATAATGAGGTGCTCACTAGTGAGTTCACTGAATCTGAGGTGAAAAATATTGTATTCCAGATGGAACACAACAAGGCTCCAGGTCCTGATGGCTTCCCGGCTGAATTCTATCAAGTTTTCTGGGAAATAATTAAGGATGACCTTATGGCTCTCTTCATGGATTTCCACAAAGAGGATTTGAACCTCTTTAGTCTCAACTTTGGAATTATTACACTAATTCCAAAAGTTCAGGAGGCAACTAGAATTCAACAATATAGACCTATTTGCATCCTCAATGTCAGCTTTAAAATTTTTACTAAAGTTGCCACGAATAGGTTGAACAAAGTTGCCCAAACAGTGGTGAGTCCTATGCAGACTGCCTTTATGCCAGGCAGGAATATCATGGAAGGAGTAGTCATCTTACATGAAACTATCCATGAACTGCATACTAAAAAACAGAATGGGATCATTTTTAAAATTGACTTTGAAAATGCCTATGACAAAGTAAAGTGGTCTTTCCTTCAACAAACGCTATGCATGAAAGGGTTTTCTCCTAAGTGGTGTAGATGGATTGAAAGGATGATCTCTGGTGGAAGTGTGGGAATCAAAGTCAATGACAAAATTGGTTCCTACTTCCAAACTAAGAGAGGGCTCCGTCAGGGAGATCATATGTCACCTATTTTATTTAACATCGTTCCTGGTATGCTGGCTCTCATCATTAAGAGGGCAAAAGACGATGGTCAAATAAGAGGTGTCGTACCTCATCTTTTGGATGATGGTTTGTCTATCCTGCAGTATGCTGATGACACCATCATCTTTATTGATCATGATCTAGAGCAAGCAAAGAATCTTAAACTTTTGTTATGTGCTTTCAAGCAGTTATCTGGGTTAAAGATCAACTTCCACAAGAGTGAATTTTTTTTGCTACGGAGCGCCTAAAGAGATGCAGGATTTTTATACTGATCTCTTTGGTTGTAATGCTGGTGAATATCCTTTTAGATATTTGGGGATCCCAATGCACCATAGACAGCTCCTCAATTCTGAATGAGGAAAAGTTGAAGAATGCTTTGAGAAAAAACTCTCTTGTTGGAAAGCTAAATACCTGTCTTATGGGGGCTGTTTGGTTTTGTTAAATTCGGTACTTAGTAGCCTACCCATGTTTATGATGTCCTTTTTTGAAATCCCAAAAGGGGTGCTAAAAAATCTTGATCATTTCATATCGAGATTCTTTTGGCAAGGCTCTTCTGTTAAACATAAGTATCGACTTGCCAAATGGGACATATTGTGTCGTCCTAAGAATCAAGGAGGACTTGGTATCTTAGATCTGCAACTGCAGAATAAATGCTTATTAGCAAAATGGTTAGTTAATCTGCTTAATACCAATGGTATGTGGCAAAGTCTACTAATAAACAAATATCTAGGATCCAAGTCTCTCACACAGGTGAAGGCTAAACCTTATGACTCTCATTTCTGGAGAGGTCTTATGAAGATCAAAGATGAGGTTTTTGCTAATGGCTCCTTCATTATTAAAGATGGGAGCAAGACTAGGTTCTGGGATGATGCATGGGAAGGTCAAGTGCCATTCAAAGACAAATATCCATCACTTTATAAGATTGTGCATGATCCTCATGCGACTGTGGCCAAAGTCATGGCCACAAGACCACTCAATTTATATTTTAGGAGGGCTTTGGTGGATATCAAGCTGGTGGAATGACAAAACTTTGTAGCTCAGATCGCTAATGTTCAACTGGTGGATGGGTCAGATACGTTTAGATGGAATTTGACCAATTCAGGGTCCTTTACCGTTCAATCTCTGTATCTTCATTTATTAGATAGACATCCGACTTTCAGTCATAAGATGATCTGGAAATTGAAAATTCCTCTAAAGATTAAGATTTTCCTCTGGTTTCTTCAAAGGGGGATACTTTTAACTAAAGACAATCTTGCTAAGAAGAACTGGACAGGAAGCCAAAAATGTTGCGGTTGTAATAGTAATGAGACTATAAAACATCTTTTCCTGGACTGTCCTTATACGAGAATGGTTTGGAGGATTATCTTTTATGCTACAGGTTTAACACCACCTAGATCAATTAGTCATATGTTTAATTCTTGGCTGTCTAATCAATCTAAAAAGATTAGGAATTTCATCTAGGTGGGGGTTGCTGCAGTATGCTGGGCGATTTGGAGATGTCGCAATGATATTATTTTTAACAAAATCAAAGTTGACTCGATTTTGCAGGTCATCTTTAGAGGAACGTACTGGTTACGTTTCTGGGCGCAGTTGCAGCGTGAGGAGCACGCCAAGAACGCACTCTCCAGCTTGAGCAGACTAATTGAGATAGTAGCTCTTGATTTAGTTAAAGGAGGGTGGAAGCATGCCTATCGCTTGCAGTAGTTCTTTGTCTTTCTAGAGACTGGTGTGCCTTTTTCTGTTTTTGCAAACGTTGTAATAATGGTTGTGTATGCCCCTGGTCATAGAGGTCGGATTTGGAATCCTTTTTCTAAAAAAAATATAATTGTTAGAATTAGATTCTTTTTGAGGGAGGATAGTCTTAATCGCTTTTTTTTTCCAATGAATATATAAAGTTTCTCAGCATGCAAAGTGCACACGGAATTATCTTTAAGGTACTACATTAGCACCTCCTTTATCTCTCCATCAGTTGAATGTCCTCCGGATCGGCGAGAATGTTCGGTCTTGATGTTAGAAGGCTGTATGAATACTCATCCAGCGATCTTTCTCTCTCAAGGATAGACAAAAGATGCATGGATCCTAGCTTCTTTTGCGCTCCTTTTTATAATTCAATACGAATTTGGCTTTCAATCATTTGCATTATTCTTTGCTTTTGGTTTTGTTTCTCCTGATCTGATCCTTTGCATATCCGCATCACTTTATTCTTGAATACACTGCGGTCTGCTTTATTCTTGACTAAAATGTAACTCCAGTGACCTTTTGTCGCCTTCCTTTCTGGTCTTCTGATTCGTTTCTTAGTCTTGGGATTATGTTAGATGCTGATTTCTTGACCAAGAATAATATGACACTGATAAATGATGCCAACAAAAGGTGCATGAAAGAAAACCAAGACTATGTATGCTAAAGAATGGTAGTAAAGATGTTTTTCTATAAAAATTCTATGCTAGAAAAAAATAGTTATAGTAATGAATTATTTTCACTCGAAGGGTGGAAATGCTTGAAAAATGGTAGCACGGTGAGCATGGAATGCAAATTGTTTAGTGGAAGCAACTGGTTATCACATATCTGAAAAAATGATAGCACAGATATCTTAGCATGTATGTTATGATAGTTAAGTTTGGTTATATCACTATATGATACCAACTGTCAATAATAGTGCACATGCTGGAATGAAACCGAGGGTTAAAACTAGAAAATACACCCAATTGTCACTATATGATACCAACCTTTTGGTTGGAATGTTGAATAATTATCGTAGTTGATGAAATTTTATTGCTATATCTAGAAATGCTTCAATAAAGATATAAATTTGTCGAATTACGTTTCAAACATTTTTTTAAAAAAAGAACAACTGGAAAAGAACCTTGAAATTCACGCCAGATGATCACGGACAAAAACCCAGCGCCTTTGGATGCATGGACTCTGGTCCTCCTGGACCACCTGATCAGGTGTGCCCCGCTTGAGAGAGAGAGAGAGAGAGAGAGAGATCAGATGCAGCACCAAGACTCCAAGAGTGCATGGACCATTTGACTCCCTGTTTTTTTCGTTCTACACTGTCGGACTGAATTTTCACAGCAGAGCTAAGTTTGGAGATCCGAGTCTTGCTGTCGTCCCGGGCCTCAAAAGAGGAGCCTATCAAGCTTCTTGCTCCTCATCGCTGCCAATCATGTGTGTGCCCTACATGTTGTTAGCAAGGATTTCGATTGGCATGCATGCAATGCACTAAACCTACTAGGTGTGGACCAATTCAAGGGCACTGGACGTTCATTAAACAGTAGATCATGCCAGATCGAAATCTTCAATTTTCAAAAACAAAAATTGCTAGGTCGAAATCTTGGCTTCTATAGAAGTTAGAACAGCTGAGAGCTGAATAATCATGGAAATTCCAGAGAGAGCAGATGCCAGTATTTATTCTCAAGAAAAAATTCAGAGAGAAAGAGAGACTTTTTTTAGGTGAAGACGTGAAGTACGTAGAGATTATTCTCGAACGCGTAAAAATAATATAGAGACAAAATGTGGCATAGCTGAGTAGTGGAAAAGAAGCAACTAACAACCAACACAAGGATACACGCACACTTTGAACCACATTCACTGAAAGTTAAGCAATTTTTGGTTCTAGGGAATCATTTCTAAATTGCATCATCCAAAAGGTATGGAATGGGTGGCTGTACATCACTGTTGATCCTGATAATCCCCAACGCTTATCTCTTCTTAACCCTCCAATATCTTTTGATCGCAACGAAAACATCGGTAATCACCGGATTAATGTGGTCGGCATGCATTGGATTCTTGGGACCGGCCGTATGGCAAACTAGGGACCAATTGGAAATTGCTGTACAGAGGATCTCATAAAACACAAAGGGATTATGTGCATCATCCCAATTTGTTGTTGTGTCACAATCCATGTATCTTTCTCCTCTGCAGCATGGTTTCTCTTTTTTTTTTTCCTTTTTCACTTCTCAAGCTTTTTCAAATGGCCGTGCCACTTACATATTTTGCATATATGCTAATTAACCAGGTTCACTTAAAGCTATTTGTGTTTGGTCTAGTTTTTTTTATTTGGGCACATAGTTTATTTATATTAAATTCACAGTCACGACATTATTACGAAATTGTGTCTATGTGGATCGCTATGTAAAAAATAATTTGACAAACTATCAATCAAACATAATATAGCTAGCTATTGAGTTGAAAATTCAGCTAAACCTTATGTTTCATATCTTATTTGCAAAATTTCATCTTCCATCCTCATGGGCTCACGTTGATGTTCACATCATGCATCATTACTTCATTAGCTAGTTTGAATGGTTTCATTTGATAAGTTTCACTACTTAACGGCGTTGATTTCAATAAAGTGAAATATGCATAGAGGTTTAATAATCAAAACCAAAAGGCTTGATTGAACATAACTCAACACAAGGACTCAAATAAACAAAAATAAATCTTTTGCAGCAGAATAAAAAAAGTGTTTTTGAGGTTTATATACCATATATTCTGGTGGGCAACTCTGGCTTTCTTGCTTGCATATGTCACCAAAAGATGGAAGGCGTTGGTAAGTGTACCTATTAATGAACCTTATCACTCCAGGATGGTATATATGGCATTTATGGCACATCCTTAGATATTTGGAAGCATATCAAATATGTGCGCTATTTTTGTTTTAAAAAGAAAATTCTGTAAAAGGTGTGACAAGAATAGCCATTTTCATCCATCCTTTTGTATATATACATGTGGCTAGGGTTTGTTGAGTTACGTGGCGTGTTACTTGCAAGGGAGGTAACAGGAGACTGCTGTGAGTGATCATTTTCTTATCTTTAAAGATACACACCGAGTAAGAGCAAACTCTTACTCGGTAGTGAACAATGATCAGTACTGGTGTCAAAAGTGCACACTTATATGATCACTTAATCAGTGGGTTTGTTCCTTTGCATAAAATTCATACCTTCACATGGCCAAAATATGCACCATTAACCTCACGAAACAATGAAAGGGTACTTACAGACACACAGTCCTGAAGGGTTCAAATGGAGCAAGGATAATAGCACAACAGGTACAAAGAACTGTACAAACAAAATATAAGTGACTCGTTGATAGGGCAGAACAGGCTTGTCCCTGATTATATCCCATCCAATTTCTCCTCATTCCAGCTTCTCAAGCTCGCCCATCCTCTCTATAATTGCCTGAAAAATATGCAAGTATACGACTTCATGTAAAGCAAAAAAAGCATGTCTTGTTTTCCAGCATAAAGTCTGGAAGTTGCAGTGAACTCGGAAGAAACATGGCACAACAAAATTCTATATACATTTATGTTGACAACTAGAGATGCAGGTGGTGAACTCACTACATCAGCTCATTTGCTTGCCTACATGCATGCATCCATCCATATAATTATTTCAAGTGTGTTCTGGGTTGACCTGATGACCTATGTTGCCCGGATACGCGGATACAGATACCGGTACGCGATACGGGAAAACTCCGATACGCCATTTTTCCAAAAACAAGGATACGGGGATACACCAATATATATAAAAAATAAAAATAAATAAAAGTTTCAGGAACTAGAATGTGAGAAAATAGAAGTTCCAGGGACTATAATGCGTCATAAACTCATATATTCATATGTTCTATAATTATTAGAAAAGGAAAGGGGAAAAGGAAAAAAGAACCAATCTTATCTTACATGTTCGTCTGTTCCATGAATGGATGTCGGTCGTCTTCTTTTCCAACCTCCGGCTCTCTCTCTCTCTCTCTTTCTCTGTGTAGCGGCCAACTCCGGCTGCAGCGGCTCCTCCTCTCCCTCTTCGGAGGCCGCGGCTCATCCTCTCCCTCTCTAGCGGCCGCGCGGGCCGTCTAGAGGCACACTCCGGCGGCCGTGGCGGCCCGCCAGCGGCGAGCTCCAGCAGCGCAGCACCACCCTAAATAGTGCTTTAACAGATGTGCGGGCCTCTGTCTGGACAGGCCGCGTAGCCGCTGGAGCAGTAGGAGGCACGGACGAGTGGGCGGGCGGAGGTGACGGCAAGGGAGCGACGAGCGATGGGGAAGGAGCAGGAGGAGGCACGGGCGGGTGGCCGGGCGGCGGTGACGGCAAGGGAGCGATGAGCAGCGGGGAAGGAGCAGGAGGAGGGGTGGGTGGGTGGCCGAGCGGTGGTGACAGGCTGACCCAGAATAAACAAAACTTGCATCCCAATGAATTCATTGTGAGATGGGAAATAAAAGTTCATTTAACCTAGAGCTGTCTGGGAGAATCGCAAATAGTGCGGGTATAACTAGAGAGAGAAATAACCAGAGAGAGAGAGAGATGGGTGATTTATCAAGTACAGTGAATGATCTTATGTTTTGACACCAAAACAAATTAAGGGCGACAAGATTTAGAAAAACTGAGAAATGTTTGTAGTCCGAAGAGCACCATTTTGTAGAAGCCCATTTAGCTTGACTCCATGCAAACTGACAATACTCATGATATACATTCAACTGATCTCAGTTAAAGATAGGATAGTAGGTGCATAAAGGAAATCCTTTTATCATTCCAGAACTCCTATGTTCAAGAAAAAGTTATATTGTACCTTTGACTTCTCACTAACTTAAGAAATTGCTAATTGATTTTCTAATTATATTCTGTTACATCATATGCTGGGAAAACAATGGAAGCTTCCATCAATATTGCTGATACAAATAATGCATAGGTGACAGCAATATGTATTATGATGGGAAAAGGTAGTACCCTTTTGCTTGTTTCTTGAAGCTCTCCAGCAAGAATAAACTCATCCAATATCAAGTAGACCTATAGCACACAGCCAAAAAGGTCAAAAAGCAAATATGCAAACAAATTTCGGCTACAAGAACAATTTATCAAAAAGTTAGAAGGTCTAGCAAAATCAACGACAGTTAGATACTTTAGTTTCTTTTCATAAAGACAAAAAATTAGAACGATAAGCAGTCAAATTTGACCTTAATTGTAGCAAACATAAAGTTCACAATGTTTATTTTCAAATCAGTTTCAAGTAGACTGTTCTCACTTCTAAGATTTGAAGATTTCTTTTTTAATGTCTAATGCAAATACAATTTTGAGTTTTGACAATATTGAGCACAACTTTGGAGATTTCCATATATGCAACCTCCCAATGCATAGGTAATCGTTTACTGAATAGGAGTACACTAGGCAGTGTAAATACTGGAAATTTCCATAAATGCTACCTCCCTATGCATAGGTAATTGTTTATTGAATACAATAGGCATGGTGTAAACGCACATTTAAAGATTATCATTTGATAACCTGAAGGCGTTATCTATTTATTGACACATAAAAAATGGTGATAAACATAGTACCAGAGTATTGGGAAACTGGGATAAAGTAACTAAAGATTGTTAGGTTCAAATACATGGAGTATGCAGGAGTAACATATTATATCGTTTGCAGTTTTCCAATGGCCCCTTCTATCATCTACGTTCAGTTCTATAACATCTTAGCGAGTAACAGATGACAAGTAAACAAAAGCAACACCAAATAAGTGCTAGCACATAGGCATGAATTTGGTCATAAAAAAATTGACTGGCTAAGAAAATATTTAACCCTAACATATTAAATTTCTATCAGTTGACAAAGGAAACTCTTTCGAACAGTTATTTAAACTGCATAACAGACCAAATGTAAACACAAGTAATGCTGAAAAAAGAAAAACTTAAGCAGAATACAGTAGCACTAGTTAAAACACACGGAAATTTGGTTAACAATGAACTTGTTGAGAAAACTCAAATAGAAATTAATCTTTATTTAAATATAAGATGTGATATGATCAGTACTTCAAAAATATTGCAGATTGCTAGATTAGCCTAGTGAGATAGCAGTTACCTTGTGGAAGTTAAATACTAAATCAAGTTCACAAACATTGCTGAAGAAATGGTCCAATATCTCGACAAACAAATGGATACATTCCAAATATGCCAACTCATTGTCAGTGATATCCATGCAGATTGAGAAAAAAAGACCTGCATATCTCCTGTAGATGACTTTGTGTGTACGGAACTGAAAGAGAAGTCCCACCATTAGTTACAAGGGGAATAACGTAATTGAAGGAAGCTACACAACTGGCTATCACACTGATATACAAATAGAAAATATAGTATGCACAACCCATCTTCATCTAGCAGTGTTTTAGAAATTGAACACTACTAAAAGAGAAATTTTAGAGATTTAGGATATATAAGTTTATCATACAATACCAATATTGAGCAGTACTCTTAGTGATAAATCTTGAAAACATATCCTAAAGAGGCACTTGTAATATCTACAGTACAGATCTTCTTCTCTATTTCAAATCAGTCAGCGGAGTGGTTGATCTTGCTTCTCTTTCATGGTCATATTAGATATCTAATCATGAGTTTCTGGAAGTTAATTATGGATAGGTTTTTAGTGTTGTAGGGGGATCTTTACTGTAAGAATAAAAGAGGGAGCAGCCAAGAGATGAATGGATGATTACATGACAACAAATAAAAATTGGCATGAAGGTAATGCATCCCCAAAATAATTCATGGATAGTAAACAACCTCATCTGTCAGATATTCACATACTAACCTACATCTCCATCCTAAGGTCCTGTTTGTTCCAGCTTGAAGTTGTGAATTGTAGGTTTTATAATCTCGAGCTGAAATAAACAAGCAGATTTCTCATCCTAAATTGCAACAGTCCAAAGAGACAAATTGTTACAATCCAACATTCTGCCCCCCCCCCCCCAGGTTGCAGATTGTTCTGCTTTTCACAATCTAAAAGCTAAAGCATATGACCTAACTCACGTATTTTAACTCAACAGCAAGCAAGATTTGATCTTGCCTTTAATCAGATCAAGGACACAACACTTATGTTTTCTGACAACGAAAGCAAGAGCGCGAACTACCCACCTCGACGAAGTTGGTGAAGTTGGGGTCCCGGTTGACCATGAGCCGATGCACCTGGATTCACATCAACCAAGAACCAAGAAAAAATCACCACGGGATCAGCAATGCCCAATTCAAAGCTGGAGCCCAGCACCAAGATCAAATCTTTCTTGCCCAGCAGGCTCACCGCTCACCTCGTACTCGACCTTGTGCTTCTCCGAGTCCTCGAGCGGGACGTAGTACTTGGCCAGCCGAGTCTTCCCCTGCCGGTTTTGCAGCAGGATGAACCGGATCTGCGCCGGCGAGGCAGATTGAACCAAGGTGAGGAACAAGAATGGGTCAATGAAAGAACTGTGACGATGGGATGGGTGTTCGTTACTATGGCGGAGGACGATGTTGATGCTTCAGAATCGGGAAGAACAGGGGCGCGATTCGGGCGCAGGGGAAGAAATGAGAAGGATTTTTGGTTTCTCTGTTCTTTTCGTTTCCCTTTCCAAATACGCTAAAATGTTGTTGGGCCATATGGTATGCTACCTAAGCAGGCGCCTTTTTTATTTTTATATTTTTCGAAAATATTTTTTACAGAAATATATTTTCAATATCACAATTTACAGTTTTGTACCCCTACCGCCCGGCAGGGGGGCGGCAGGGGGCCTGCCGCACATCAGCGGGGCGGCAGGGACTTATATATAAATTGAAAAAAAAATTATTTGCGCGGGAGCCCTTGGCGGGAGCCTGCCGCCCCCCTGGCGGGCGGCAGGCCCCCTGCCGCCAATCCACTGGGCGGCAGGGGGCCTGCCGCCCGCCAGGGGGGCGGCAGGCTCCCAGCTATGGACAATTTGCTGTAGCCATTAGATGTGTTTTAGATATGGATACAAATAAAAACCATTAGTAAAGAACATGAATATGAAAAGTATAAGCTAGCAATTCACACACATACGCAAATGAGAACGAATAGGTGATGTATGAGAAGGAAATAAGTATAACATGATGACATGTCCATAACAAAAATACAGAAACAACTAGAAGCACATCCTAACCACCCCGGCCACCCC
Source organism: Panicum virgatum (assembly GCF_016808335.1). Lineage (NCBI taxonomy): Eukaryota > Viridiplantae > Streptophyta > Magnoliopsida > Poales > Poaceae > Panicum > Panicum virgatum. The sequence goes on from NC_053147.1 coordinate 3,923,674, forward strand.
GGCCATGTCGACCTCTTTTACGCTGAGCGTGGACGTGGTCTGTAGAGTAGGTGTGTCGCTCTGGAGGCCCTACGTCTCTACCTGGACGTCCGGTGGGCACAGGTGTCTGGAAGGTAATATCGGCCTGCGGGTTAGGTGTAGAAAATAACCGACTCCAATCTTCGAAGTTCGCCTCAAAGGTATCCTGTGTGGGCCCTATACAGTAGCAATTAAGATATCTTAATATCGTCTTATAAGTCATATATTTTGGTATATATTCATCATACGTACCTGGTGGTGGTGGATACGAGGAATGACCCATATCAGGAAGCTGGTGGTGCGATCCTGTAAACCGTTCAAATTATTTAAAATATTCATAGAGATAAGAAGCACATGATAAATTCGGGCTACAGATTAGGTATTTACCTTGCGTTCATTCTGCTGTCACCGTAGGGTAATACGAAGAAGGTCCAGCATCATACCCCTGTTGTGATCCTATATGTAAATACAAAAGGAATTAGACTTCATACCACAATTAATTGAAATTAAGATATTGACTATATGTTTACCGAAAGGTCGTGGTGGTGCCTGTGTTGGTTGAAATGACATCCCTGCAGCTGGTGCCATGGTACTAAACTGAGTCCCTCCGTGAGGTTGGTAAGGTGGGTGTGCATCACCTGTATGGACTGAGAATTAATTGTTGGCTTCAAAGTAGGAAGTTAGTAAGTATCCTCACGTACCTGGATAATGCTGCTGAGACCAATAAGGTGCTTGGGAAGACTGCTGCTGTGTGGGACCACAAGGAAACGACGTCAAGGCTTGAGACGAACCGTACGAGTCATCGTACGATGTCCGGCTACCAAAGGCTTCAAGCATGGAATGAGATCTTTGTGAAACTCGGGTCCAGGCCGACTCTTGCTCATTCCTATCCATCATAGATCCCCCTCGAATCCTCGGTGAGTGGTCGACAAGCGGGCGACCAATTGCTATCCTCTCGTACGACCAAAGCTGTAGCAGAATTGGACATCCTGTAAGAATTGCATTGTGCTTATTTTGCACCAATGCCTTGCAGAGGCCACGGTACGTGGCTGCAAGTACCGCTGCACCCCAACTGTATTGAGGCATTTCCTCCACAGCTGCCTCTGCGATCTCCAGTGCGTAAGGCACAAGCACCCTATCCACATAGGCCCCGTGTGAGTTGTTGAACATTATGTATCCAAACAACCACAACAGGTATGCCTCAAGGGATCGAGTGACGCTATCATCATCAGCATCATGTGCCAAATTATCGGGCTGCATAGAAATGATGAATATTTATGAGTACGAGATCAATTATAAAAATGAATGATGAGGCCTTCTTTAGAAAACTTGGTATGAATGTCAAATAATTCAAATGCTATGAATATCTTTGCAAAAAAAACATTTTATTATACTCCATCGTTCCAAATAGTATAAGTTCATTAAGGCCTGGGTGCACTCATTAATGTGAGATGACATTTTCCATCAATTATTGGTATAGTTACAAATTAAAATAGGTGACAAATAATTGGCATGGATTAACATATAGTTCATTATTTAAATAGAGGGCATGGAACAACATGGGTAAAGTGCTATCATTGACAGTACTCATTTGATGGATTTGCAAGAAATATATAACTGCACTAGTAAAAAGCATAACTCTAACATTAATCGTTCCATAACAAGGTATGTACCTGGAACTGGAGGATCCATGCCTTGGCAGGGCCTGTTGCTTTTGGGTGCTCTTCTACATCAATCGCGATGTCAATATTTGCAAAACGCTCTTCTAGATCGTCCAACCACGTAGGCGGGACGACACGAGGCCCTACGGCATCCCCACTGATAGGAAGACCCAGCAGCATCGCAACGTCCTGTAGGGTCGGTGTCATCTCCCCACAAGGGAGGTGGAAGGTGTTTGTCTCAGGCCTCCATCTATCAACTAGAGCCGTAAGTAGAGACCTGTCCAGCTGTACTAAACCACTCTCAGCAAGACGACCTATAGTAAGAAGACCAGCCTCACTCAACCTGAAAAATAGAACGATGAAATGTAAGTACATTATGTACGAAACGTATACGAAACAAACGTATTTTTAAAAACATAATCCGACGACATATCACCTGGGCACCCATCGTGGCTCAACAGGAATAAACTTCGCTGGTGGACGTGGACCCAGTGGATTGGCGGCAGGGGGCCTGCCGCCCGCCAGGGGGCGGCAGGCTCCCGCCAAAGGCTCCCGCGCAAATAAATTTTTTTTCAATTTACATATAAGTCCCTGCCGCCCCGCTGATGGGCGGCAGGCCCCCTGCCGCCCCCCTGCCGGGCGGTAGGGGTACAAAACTGTAAATTGTGATATTGGAAATATATTTCTGTAAAAAATATTTTCGAAAAATATAAAAATAAAAAAGGCGCACCTAAGCAGCCCAAGTGCTAACGTTCTGGGCTTTTGGCATACCCAAAGGGTCCACAAACATATGGAAGGGAATTAAAAAAGAAACAAGCTAGTTTAATTAAAATTGCTGACGGTCAAACACACTATACGCAAGAATTTAGCGTAAGAGAGACGAAAATCGAAGGGTTCTTTTCAAAATTTATCATGCTTTACTTGCTCAAAAAATATTCACGTTGCCTGTGCAACCAACCTGAAGATAATTCCATGAGAAAAAAGTAAGAAATCATCATCATCGACGTCATATTGAATGATACACTACGGTATGAGTATATGACGATAAAATGGGAGCTCAATGGATAAGACCTCTGTGAGATGGCACTCTCAACTAAATGGGAGGAAACTGTGGCGATTTAATATTTTGTCACTAGTTATTAGGCCATGTAATAGACGGAGAATTAGTTAACCTGACAAAGTAGTATTTTGCCACTATTTCTCATGTCCAACACTCTGAATTCACGGATGACGACCAGCAGTATATTACGGTACAATACAACACATTGTTCCGTGCACGTAGTAAATAGAACATGAAAATAAGTACACAAAAATCAGATATATTGTACTACTATGTGTGACTAGTTGGGACCTAGTGGCCACTCGCGATGGCTCGCTTATTCGAGCAGCAAGTTGTTCACCAGATGAAGGCAACATGGACCAGGGCCGTACCGGCAAATTCGAAGGCCCTGTGCGAAACTATGAACTGGACCCTAGTACCATCGTTGCGCCTGCGAGTGCCCAGTGAAATCCGGAAGGTGGAAGTGCAGACGTGACTTGTGCTGTGCCTGGCGAGCGGTTATAGTGGAAGCGAAAAAGATTGCACTGCGATCTGCAGATTTGATTGAAAGACAATGGTCAAGCGGCATATTTCCTCTTCTATGACATATTTGGGCTACAGTTTGCTTCGTATTGGATCAAAATATAACTAAAACAAAATCTACTATATAACTATACCTAGTATACTCGTTATATTTTGGGGCCCCTAAAATTTGGGGGCCCTGTGCGGTCGCACGGCCCGCACGGGCCTAGATACGGCCCTGCATGGACTCACTATGTAAGAAAGACTTATAGGAGACACCAGATGATGGCAACATGGACTGGTCCATCTAGGTAGCTTGGTTCTCAGAAGAATGCTGCCATGATTCATTTTCATACGGTTCATTTGTCATTTCCGAGAAAAAATATTTTTATTTGGTTTACGGATCCGTAATAAAAACCATGCCGCCTCCCTGCTGTTTGAGAAGCTGGTCTGCATCTTTTGATTTATGTGGCAAAAGTACAAAACTAACATAGGTATTCCAAATTTATTTGAAAGATATGGATCAAACTTTACCTTAGCATAGTTAATCTTTATTTGGTTGGAATTTATATAGGGTCAATCTCTGATATGAGTGTAAAATAGCATGTGTTGGGAAACATGAAACTGTGAAAAGTCGATAATATTAACTAGAACGGCATTTTGCGTAACGAATTTGGGAGGATAAATGAGCTAGAATGGTATGCTATCGTAATTAATTACATGATCTAAAATATAATATTGCATCCTTAGTTGCACGGCATGCATTAACATATAACAAAGAAAAAAGACAATTCATTCGCACTTCAATCGATACCGCCACACTCTTTTCTTTTCCTTGAGAAATTGACCCACATTTATACATCACAAGGGGCAGCTATAGTTCCGTATTTTCGAAATCTTCCATTCTATATTTTCAGGGCTTTCATATCTATAGTTCTGTTATCGTGATGTCAACTGTGTATTATACAGATCATTGACGTTTTGGAATAGTTGGCTCAACCTGCTGTATACCAAAAGAAATAGAAAAATCCAAAGTTATTTTTAAGAAAGCATGCATGGAGTACCCACAGCCAAAAAGTTCGCTAGCAGTTTTGATTGGGGCATACAGAGCGTTAATTAAACCTAGCTTTTTGTTACTGAAGCATGCGTGCATTTTGACACAGAAAAGGAAAGGATATATACCTCTTTCTTCATATAGGAGAAGCAAGAACAATACATTATGTTACCTCACAAAGATTTGGCCAACAGTTGGCTTGTTGCTGCCATTCTCATCATCAAATGGTCCAGCATTATATTACAGCGCACGACAAGTAGAGCGACGATGTGACAACCGGCCCGTATCTGATTGCATATCTTTGCTCGTGACCTTGACAGCTATGCTGGTTACTCGTATCCGTTTTATAAATATGCAATGCAATCACGGTCCTGCAACCACAAGTTCAGTTAAATTTCAGTTGAAATCGTACGTGCTCTCGAATAATAAATCTGCAGTGAAACGTTATGAATTTGTCGTACTATATATCCGCTGGCAGGAGAAGACGGGCTACTTCTTCTGCCTGGAGGACCGCGCCCTGCTGTGCCGGCCCTGCGACGTCGCCGTCCACGCCGCCGGCGCCCACGTCGCATCCCACCGGCGCTTCCTCATCACCGGCGTCCGCGTCGGCGGCGGCGTCGTCGTGAGCCCAGCCACCAGCAGCGGCAACGGGAGCAGCAGCGCTCCCGACAGCTCCGGCAACCCGACGACCTTGCCCGACAAGGCGCGGCCATCGTCGTCGGTCAGCGCAGCGGCGGCGACAGAGGGCCTTGGCGGTCAGCAGTGGCCGTGGAGTGAGTTCTTGGCAGACGACGTTGGCGTTGGGATGGACCATCCGGACCTGTGCTGCCCTGCCGAGATCTCCGAACCTGGCTCGTCCAGCCTGACGGGATGACATGTATGTTCAGAGATCACTAAGCTAATAAGCTGATAATACTTCATGGCATCAACTGATCCAACAAATGTAGTATCAGCCTATCAGGTGATTTTGTTAGCTTTAGCGTCCTGCGGACCATCTACTTCAAAGTCGAAACAACAAATTAACAGAGCCTCGAGCAATCAAATTGCGGTGTCGATGTATCTGATTGATTGGTACGGTCTGCCGGTATGTAGCGGCGCTCTGGCGAGGCGCTGCATTAAGCGGAGGATCGGAGTGCTTTACCCTGATGCGGGGATCGAGGGGGTGTCTATTTATTGCTTTAAGCGATTTCCTCGGCTCCCATTGCAGAAGGCACCCCGCCCCGCCCCGCCCCGCGTCCTCCGCCCCCGCACCTTCGTCCTCTGCCCCGGCCGGCGGCTCTCCCCGCCGCGCCGTCCGCCTACCAACCACCGCTGGCGCATCCCCGCCCTCCCCTAACCTCTCCGGCGCCACGCCCCCGCCCGGGACCTGGCCCGGCCACTGGCGCCCACCACCCCGGTCGGCGGCGCTCCGCCGCGCCGCCTCGCCGCCCGCCCACACACCGCCAGTCGATTCCTCCCCCCACTACCTTCTCTTCTATGTCCGGTGGACATGGAGCCCTCCGCCACTGCCGCCGCCACCCCAGCAACCCCGGATCCTAAGGCCGCCGCTGCCCTCCACCACCTCGGCCGCCGGCGACCTCGCCGTCAGCCGCTCCCCTCACCAACCACCCTCGCCGGCCACACCCTGCCCCTCCCCCCTCCCCTAGCTCGCCGGCGGGCACTCCCCACTCCCTGGCTGGAGGTAGAAGATAAATAGTACCTTCTGCGATAACTCCACGCGGAGTCGCGAGTGCGATAAATAGACACGGCGGGGATCGACCCTAAGAGCACCCCAACAGCTCACGTATAATTTTAGCTAGAATTGAAGATTTAGGGGTACTTAAAAAAATAGAAAGCTTACTACAGGGTGGGGTAAACCAAAAGACTCTGTATCTTTACTCTCTATATTTAAAAGTGGGCCCTGGTGCATGGACGTTGCCGCTACCACGCGTCGACGCAGCCGCGAGCAGGCGCGTTGGCGCAAGATCGAGGCCTGGAGCTACGTTTTGTCGCCGAGCAGGAAGGAGCCTGAGCAGGGCCCTCGTAGGTGCAGCACTGAAAGAAGGTCGCCGTGTCTCAGGTACATCTCGTCATCTGTGCTTTTCACAATCTAAAAGCTAAAGCATATGACCTAACTCACGTATTTTAACTCAACAGCAAGCAAGATTTGATCTTGCCTTTAATCAGATCAAGGACACAACACTTATGTTTTCTGACAACGAAAGCAAGAGCGCGAACTACCCACCTCGACGAAGTTGGTGAACTTGGGGTCCCGGTTGACCACGAGCTGATGCACCTGGATTCACATCAACCAAGAACCAAGAAAAAATCACCACTGGATTCACATCTCGTCATCTGTGCTGCACATGCAAGAGAAGAGAAGGCCCAGCAGCAGTCTCCGTCTGCCCAGCGCGGTGGGGTCTGCCCCGAGCAACAGCCGCCCTAAGCGGGAGGAGCCGGACCGGCGGCGCGCAAGCAGAAGAGACAGGGCGCGCGAGGCGGGAGTGGCGCGGGAGGGTGGGATGGGATCTGAGCGGGATTTGGGGGGGAGATGCCGAGTGCGGTTCCCGCGCCTGTAGTACTGGCTGGTGGCGGCCTTCTTCGCCGCCGGGCAGGCGGACACCCCCTCGGAGAGCTGCAAGGTCGCCGCCGACCGCGTGAGGTTCGAATTGAAGCACGGCGCTCACCCTTCACCGACGGTGGTCATCGGACCCAGGACCGGTGATCCGTAGTCGCCGTGGGCTCGCTGGAATCGCACCGGAGCGCCGTGTCCGGAAGCGCGGCGCTCCAAGGCATGGAACTGCGGCTCATCCGTTGTTCGCCGCAGCGGGCAGGGCGCCTGCCTGCCGCCTGTCCAGTTCCTCCAGCCGCTGGCACTACAGCTCTATGGCTACGACCACTTCGGCGACGCCCGCGTCGTGGTGGAAGCCGGCGTGTCCGAAGCTCCAGGGCGCGATGGGGCTGCCTCCCGAGAACGATAACGACCAAGCCAGACCGCGATCTTCGCCAATCCAGGCCACACATGCCGGATTGAACGGCCTCCAGGTACCCAAGGGGTAGACGGTAATCCACCCCCCGGCCTCGGTAACTTCACGCCTACTAGGCTCGCCAGAGCACCGCCGCGTTCCCACCGCATACCTGCTCCCGGAGGCCGGCGTCCATGGCGGACCCGGTTGCATCGGCCGCCGGAGTAGTTAGTGGAGCATCCAGTGGCCTCGTTGACGCCGTCCTGCGCCATGCATTCGTGCCCAACGCCGATCCCGTCGCTATGGTGGTGTTGCCGATGAGACGACGACGCAAGGTGTTTTTCTCCGGCGGCTGGAGCTCGGGGGACCCGGCCGGGGCGTCTGATTCGGCGCTGCTCACTCCAGATTGAGTCGAGATCAGAGAAGACGGCAATGCCTTCATCATCGGAAGCATGCCTTTTGGGGGGAGATTGGTCGCGATTGAAAATTCAGCGCCAGATTAGCTGCAGTCCTGACCTCCAGATTAACTCCAGATTAATAGCAGCTATGTCATGTCATCTACTGACCACCAGTGAGATGGATGCAGGTTCTTCAGCCTGCAGAACGTTGATGGAAGCCTTTGGCATAATGCTGAACAATCTGAATTCTGAAACGACTGAAGCAGGTGCGAAATCGATTTGCACAACAATTAGAATTCAGAAGCTTTCTGTCGCTCACCGTCGGAAATGATTCAGCAGCTTGAGGGCTTGCGGCGGGGCGTGGAGCGCCGGTCGATGAATAGGCGGCGCGCCGGACATGGAGCCCTGCCCCCTAGGTCGCCGCCGCCTGGCGCCTCCAGTACACGGAAACACGCCGGCAGCCGACGAGGGCCCGCCCAGCATCCCCAACCAATGGCGCGGACGTCGAAGCCATGGAGACCGCCCTGAGGAGTGCGTTCCTGGACGTGTGGTCCAGTCACAGCCTCTGCAAAACAGGCGAGCTCCATGGTTTACTTTATGGCTGCCTCGGACGCCGCGGCATGCCGGCCGGCATCCCCGGCGCAGGGCACGAAGACCCGCAGAGGTCGTTGCCGGTTGCGCCGGCTGTCGTCGTCGACTATACCCCCGGCCGGGATTCCATCGAAATTACGCGGCGGCTGCACTGCCCTGCCGGCGTGCTCGAGCAGCTTAGCCGCTGTAGAGCTCCGCCGCTCGCCATGCTGGCGCATTGCGCTGCGCCCGACCTCCGTCCGGCTCTCGAGACCAGTAAAGACCAAGTCAGACTGCGACCCTATCAAATCCGTGCCGCACATGTCTGACCGAACGGTCTCAATGACCCAAGGGGTGGACGGCAAATGAACTACCGTCCACCCCTGACCCCGGCAGGCCCTACACGAGCGCCGCCGCAGCTTCGTTCTCCGGCCCGCCACACCGCCGCCGCTACCCTCCATATTCCTCCAAGCAATCATCCGCTAAACTCTTGTGCTCCCCGCAACTACTGGGCGCCGCGAGCTTGTGCTCG